>NC_037357.1:50096442-50696442 GCF_002263795.3 Bos taurus
TTGAGTCCACACCAGATAGGGAAGAATGTATTCTGGCCTCTGTGCAGTAAAGCCAGCATAGCGGTGACATTGACATTTGACAAAAGCAGCATAAAGGAGAAAACTGCATGCATTCTAAGTTGCTTCAGTCTTGTCCGACTCTTTGTGACCCCATGAACTGTGAAGCCCATCAGGTCCCTCTGTCCAGGGGATTCTCCAGGCAAGACAGCTGGAGTGAGAGGCCATGCCCTTCTCTGGGGAAGGAGAAAACTGCCGCCCCTTTAATAGCAAGGGGCATTCAGGGTATTTGTGTCCAACCTTCTCAGCCTGCAATGTGGGAGACCTTGGTTCGATTCCTGGGTTGGGAAGATCCACTGGAGAAGGGATAGGCTACCCACTCCAGTATTCTTGGGCTTTCCTTGTGGCTCAGCCGCTAAAGAATCTGCCCAACAATGTGGGAGACCTGGGTTCGATCCCTGGGTTAAGAGGATCCCCTCGAGAAGGGAAAGGCTGCCCACTCCTGCATTCTGGCCTGGAGAATTCCATGGACTGTATAGTCCATGGGGTCACGGAGAGTCGCACACAACTGAGCAACTTTCACTTTCACTTTCTCCCTGAAATCCTGATTCCACTGTTGGTTTCTTATTCTCTTCCCAGTTGTTTAAAACTTTTCAGAATACAATACATTTTATTTATATGCTCTTTTTCTAATTTGGCCATCTCCTTCTGGTGGACAAATATAAATTCCTGGAGGGCGGGAATCTTTGTTTATTTGTTCATTAACATATCCTTATAGTAATGCTTGGTATAATGTATACTTCAACATTTGTTCAATGAATTGTTCTCCAGCCATACTAGCCTATTTTTTGTGCCTCTGACCCTAACTCTAACTCAGCAAGCATGTTTTCACACCATTATGTATTTTCCTGTAACAACTTGCCCACAGATGTTCCTATAACCACCATCCTTACTAGGTTCACTTCTCTGCTCACCTCATTAGCCAAGGCTTACTTTTCTTCATGACACCTAGCATTTGATCCTAGTTTTTTCTGAGTATGTTTCGTTTCTCTGATTTGTTGCTGTTTCTACTTTGCTTTAGTTTAGGTTTGCTGTTTTTCTGTTTTCTTTTCTCAACATTTCTTTCTTATACTCTTTTAATTGCCGCTAAAGAAGTAAACCATCCATGACTGTTTTAATGTTTTGCCATATAATGCCATCTTTCAGTAGATGGGGGTAATGGCATTAAATATCTTAAACTGGATCCCTGGTTTCATGACTTTACCACTTCAGATCAGATCAGATCAGTCGCTCAGTCGTGTCCGACTCTTTGCGACGCCCCGTGAATCGAGGCACGCCAGGCCTCCCTGTCCATCACCACTCCCGGAGTTCACTCAGACTCACGTCCACCGAGTCAGTGATGCCATCCAGCCATCTCATCCTCTGTCGTCCCCTTCTCCTCCTGCCCCCAATCCCTCCCAGCATCAGGGTCTTTTCCAATGAGTCAACTCTTCGCATGAGGTGGCCAAAGTATTGGACGTTCGGCTTCAGCATCAGTCGTTCCAATGAACACCCAGGACTGACCTCCTTTAGGATGGACTGGTTGGATCTCCTTGAAGTCCAAGGGACTCTCAAGAGTTTTCTCCAACACCACGGTTCAAAAGCATCAATTCTTCAGTGCTTAGCTTTCTTTATAGTCCAAATCTCACATCCATACATGACCACCGGAAAAACCATAGCCTTGACTAGACGGACCGTTGTTGACAAACTAATGTCTCTGCTTTTCAATATGCTGTCTGGGTTGGTCATAACTTTCCTTCCAAGGAGTCAGCGTCTTTTAATTTCATGGCTGCAGTCACCATCTGCAGTGATTTTGGAGCCCAGAAAAACAAAGTCAGCCACTATTTCCACTGTTTCCCCATCTATTTGCCATGGATGAGACCAGATGCCATGATCGTCGTTTTCTGAATGTTGAGCTTTCTTTAAGCCAACGTTTTCGCTCTCCTCTTTCACTTTCGTCAAGAGGCTCTTTAGTTCTTTTTCACTTTCTGCCATAAGGGTGGTGTCATCTGCATATCTGACGTTATTGATATTTCTCCCGGTAATCTTGATTCCAGCTTGTGCTTCCTCCAGCCCAGCGTTTCTCAAGATGTACTCTGCATATAAGTTGAACAAGCACGGTGACAATATACAGCCTTGCCGTACTCCTTGTCCTATTTGGAAACAGTCTGTTGTTCCATGTCCAGTTCTAACTGCTGCTTTCTGACCTGCATACAGGTTTCTCAAGAGGCAGGTCAGGTGGTCTGGTATTCCCATCTCTTGAAGAATTTTCCACAGTTGATTGTGATCCACACAGTCAAAGGCTTTGGCATAGTCAATAAAGCAGAAATAGATGTTTTCCCTGGAACTCTCTTGCTTTTTCCATGATCCAGCAGATGTTGGCAATTTGGACTCTGGTTCCTCTGCCTTTTCTAAAACCAGCTTGAACATCTGGAAGTTCACGGTTCACGTATTGCTGAAGCCTGGCTTGGAGAATTTTGACCATTACTTTACTAGCGTGTGAGATGAGTGCAGTTATGCAGTAGTTTGACCATTCTTTGGAGTTGCCTTTCTTTGGGATTGGAATGAAAACTGACCTTTTTCCCAGTCCTGTGGCCACTGCTGAGTTTTTCCAAATTTGCTGGCATATTGAGTGCAGCACTTCACAGCATCAGTCTTTCAGGATTTGAAATAGCTCAACTGCAATTCCATCACGCCCACCAGCTTTGTTCCTGTGATTGCTTTCTAAGGCCCACTTGATTTCACATTCCAGATAACTGGCTCAGGTGAGTGATCACCTAGATTATCACCTAGATAGGATATCACCTAGATTATCACCTAGATAATCACCGTCGTGATTATCTTGCTCGTGAAGATCTTTCTTGTACATTCTTCTGTGTATTCTTGGCCATCTCTTCTAGTATCTTCGCTTCTGTTAGGTCCATACCATTTCTGTCCTTATCGAGCCCATCTTTGCACGAGATGTCCTTAGTACCTCTAATTTTTCTTGACGAGATCTCTAGTCTTTCCCATTCTGTTGTTTTCTCCCTATTTCTTTGCATTGATCACTGAAGAAGGCTTTCTTACCTCTTCTGGCTCTTCTTTGGAACTCTGCATTCAGACGCTTATATCTTTTCTTTTCTCCTTTGCTTCGAAAGTTTAAATCTAGTGTTAGAAAGTTTAAATGAGCCAATTTTCACAGAAGAAATGAATACAGTTATTACAAGAATTACACCCAAGAAGCACCTTGCTCAGATGTATTTATTGGTGAATTCTAGTAAACCATCAAAGATCAAATAGTCCCAAAGCTTTGTGACTTGTTTAAGAACATTTGAAAGCAAGGAAACGTCCCTAATTTCGTTTAGGAAGCAAGTAGGATACTAACACATAAACATAGATACCAAAACTCTAAATAGAGTATTAGCAAACATCCAACAATACATTTAGAAAGTAGTACAGAGACATTACTTTTGGCACAAAGGTTCCTCTAGTCAAGGCTATGGTTTTTTCCTGTGGTCATGTATGGATGTGAGAGTTGGACTGTGAAGAAAGGCTGGGCCGTCCGTAAGAATTGATGCTTTTTGGGGGAACGCCTGGTGTGGAGAAGACTCTTGAGAGTTCCCTTGGACTGCCAAGGAGATCCAACCAGTCCATTGTGGAGGAGATCAGCCCTGGCATTTCTTTGGAAGGAATGCATGCTAAAGCTGAACTCCAGTACTTTGGCCACCTCATTGGCGAAGAGTTGACTCATTGGAAAGACTCTGGTGCTGGAGGGATTGGGGGCAGGAGGAGAAGGGGACAACAGAGGATGAGATGGCTGGAGGGCATCACTGACTCGATGGACGTGAGTCTCGGTGAACTCCGGGAGTTGGTGAATGGACAGGGAGGCCTGGCGTGCCTCGATTCACGGGGTCGCAAAGAGCGGACACGGACTGAGCGACTGATCTGATCTGATCTGATACTGTGATAAAGTGGGACTTATTCCATTAATACAGGCTGGCTCTGTATTAGGAATTTCATTCATATCAATTTCACCACGGTAACATATTTAAAGACAAAGACCCTGATGTTGGGAGAGATTGAAGTCGAAACGAGTAGGGAGCAGAGCAGAGAATGAGATGGTTAGACAGCATCACTGACTCCAATACACAATGAATCTGAGCAAAACTCTGGGAGATAGGGGGGAGGACAGAGGAGCCTGGGTTGCAAAAGAGTCAGACGTGACAATAGCAACTGAACAATAATCATATGACTATCATCACAGATGCCAAACCAATCTTTGGGAAACTTCAATAGGCATTCATGTTAAAAAAGAGAAAACTGAAGAAATAGGAATCAGGGGTGCATTATTAACATGATAAGAGCTATATAAGTAGTTCCTCATGCAAATACTTTATTTAGTGGGGAGTAACCAGAGGGTTTTCCAATAAGGTCAGGAATAACAAAAGTATGCCCCACTATATCGCTCCTGTTCAGTCTTCAACAGCAAGCACTAGTCAGTTGACTAGAGAAAACCAATAAGATTTTTTAAGAATGGACAAGAAGATGTAAAGCCACCTCTATGTCCAGGTGATATCATCGCACACCTGAAGAGTCTTATAGAAACCATGACAAATTAACTAAAACAAAGAGAATTCAGCAAGGTAGTAGGATATAAAGTTACATACAAATATTATTAGTCTTTGTTTTACATACACACACACACACACACACACACACACACAGCTGGAGGACATGTTTAGGAGAGAAAATCCCATATACAATGGCAATAACAAAGAGTAAGCGTATAGAAAATAAACTTAATGAGAGCATCTATACAAGGATAATTTGTAAACACTCTTGAACAACATAGAAGGAAACTTGAATAAGTAGGAAGATTTTCAAAGACCTTAGATAGAATAACTCAGCACTAAAAAGATATTGATTCCCTCTAAAGTTATGTATACATTGAATATAATGTCAAAATATCGGCGAACATTTGGCATGGAGTTAGACCAATGGATAATTTAGTTCATATTTAAAAAAAAAAAAACAAACGTGCAAGAATAGCCAGGATACAAGTAAAAAAGGAAAACCTATGAGTGAATAGGGAGAAGGCAATGGCACCCCACTCCAGTACTGTTGCCCGGAAAATCCCAGGGATGGTAGGCATCCTGGTAGGCTGCAGTCCATGGGGTCGCTAAGAGTCAAGACAGGACTGAGCAACTTCACTTTCACTTTCCACTTTCATGCATTGGAGAAGGAAATGGCAACCCACTCCAGTGTTCCTTGCCTGGACAATCCCATGGACGGAGAAGCCTGGTGGGCTGCAGTCCATGGGGTCACACGGAGTCGGACACGACTGAAGCCACTTAGCAGCAGCAGCAGCAGCATGAGTGAATAGTAATCATATCAGACATAAAAGCACACTATAAAGCTCTGAATTTATACCACTTGGGTACCAGTACAGGAATAGACTAATAGGCCAGTGGCATAGAATAAAAATCTCAGAATAACACCAATTATAGTTGGGGATTTTAGTATATGATCCAAAGGCATGTAAAATCACTGAGGCAAAGATGAACATTCAATAAATGAGGCTGGAACAATTGAGACATTAAAAAAAAAAATCAGTGCAGATCCATGACATACCATCCACAAAAATAAACTGTAAATGGGTTTAGGAATCTAAACAAAAAAATGCAACCATAACAAAATCTTGAAGAAAATATGGCAGAATTTTTCTTCAATATCAGCATTGGGAAAGGCTTTCTAACTGTGACTGAAACTTCCAGAGGTGATTAAAGAAAAGAACATTCTATGTGACTAAAAAGATTTTTTTTTAATGTATGGCAAGTTGCGAAGAGTGGACTCATTGGAAAAGACTCTGATGCTGGGAGGGATTGGGGGCAGGAGGAGAAGGGGACGACAGAGGATGAGATGGCTGGATGGCATCTCTGACTCGATGGACGTGAGTCTGAGTGAACTCCGGGAGTTGGTGATGGACAGGGAGGCCTGGCGTGCTGCGGCTCATGGGGTCGCAAAGAGCTGGACACGACTGAGCGACTGAACTGAACTGAAGTGAAGGTGAAAGTGGCTCAGCCATAACACAACATAACTACAGATGCATTTAACATTTGGGCCAACAATCCTATTGCTGGAAATGAAACTGGAAGAGACATTACCACCAACACAAAAATGCGTGTACACAGGGTTATTCACTGCAGCATTGTTTGTATTAATCATTACGAAATGTTGAAAACAACTGAAATGCCCCTATGCTGCTGCTGCTGCTGCTGCTGCTAAGTCGCTTCAGTCGTGTCCGACTCTGTGGGACCCCAAAGACGGCAGCCCACCAGGGTCCCCGGTCCCTGGGATTCTCCAGGCAAGAACACTGGAGTGGGTTGCCATTTCCTTCTACAAGGCATGACAGTGAAAAGTGAAAGTGAAGTCACTCAGCCGTGTCCGACTGCTAGGGACCCCAGGGACCGCAGCCCACCAGGCTCCTCGGTCCATGGGATTTGCCAGACAAGAGTGCTGGAGTGGGTTGCCATTGCCTTCTCCGGAAATGCCCCTATAGAAGCCAGTGTAATCTAATGTAGCTATAAAAAAGAATGAAGGAGTACAGAATAAGGAGTTTTTTTTTTTTTTAATGAAATGCTGTTTATTGAAAAAGGAAAAGTGCAAAGAAGCTTTAGAAAATGCTATCTTTCATTTAATAATCAATGGAACATAAGAAAACCCATATGTATCTATTCATTCGTGTAGAGTACATACAGGAAAGATTCAACCAGATAACCAGATTGGTTATCTACAGGGGGATTGTGGAAAAGAAATGGGGAATGCGAAGGGGGTGGAAGACATGGGGAAAGAATCATACTCCTACAGTATGTGTGTTTATGTAGCCCTGAGTCTGAATCACAGTAGTGTTTCACATACCCCAAGATTAAGTGAAACATTAAAATGAACTAGGATATGGGGGGAGAGGGCAAACTCAAATTAGAAACACCAACAAATTAGCCTAAATATACTACAAATGAATGTCTTAACCACAAGAGAAGGAGTGAGGAGGAAAATAGCTAAGCTAAGCAACTTGGGCAAACAGTACTTTGATTGCATCCTTTGAGGCTTAAGATATAAACAAGTGTACACAAACACAAGTCATCAGAACTGCTTCCAACAGGTGCGTGTTTTGTGTTCAGTCATTAAGTTGTACCCGACTTTTTGCGATCCCTGTCTCTGTAGCACACCAGGTCTCCCCATCCTTCACTATCTCCTAGAGTTTGCTCAAATTCATGTCCATTAGGTCGGTCATACTATCTAACCATTTGGTAGCATTTCTGTAACTACATCATGTATAATCAGGTGTGAACAAATAAGTAGATACTGAAGATAAGGAGAGCCAGGTGAGACAAAGAGGTTACAAAAAAGACTAGAGTGGATGGTTGATGTATCGCATAAACCATCACAATATTGTAAACTCATTATCCTCCAGTTAAAATTAATTAATTAATTAATTTAAAAAAAAGAAGTACCAGTGTGAGCTCCTGGCTTTCACTATCTACAGAAATATCTAGAGAAATTCCAATGTATCTGGGAGCATAAGTATATACAGACAATATATTTCCTTCATTTACCAATGGAAAAGGAAGACCTAGCTGCAAGGAAACCCCAGTAGCAGCAATGAACATGCAGGGAGATATCAGTTACTAAATGTCATTTTCCAACGAAAGGAAACATGGGTTTTGGCAGAAGTGTTCTGATTTCAGGGTCATGGTGGGAAGAAACACAAGATGAACAGGAATACCTTATAATGCCAGCAAGGAAGTACACAGAAAAGAACCATGTCATGCTCAAAGAACACACAGCCCACAAGAAGGAGTTCCTAATCACCAAAGCTGGAAAAATGCAAGAAACTAAATAAGGATATAATTTGATTATAAGTCAGAATATAACAAAGTTATTCACAACTCAATATTGACATAAAGAATTTGATTACTTATTTGATTTGGTAATTAGAAATGCATTCTATAAAATTTTGTAATTTGAAAATTTATAAAAATATGAGGGAGAAAAGACAGCTCTACAGAATTCCAACGAACAAATATGGTAGGAATAAGGAAACAGAAAGTCACCTTTTAGTCATATTTGTTGTAGGCCAAATCAACAGATGAATTTTAAAAGCAGTGAATAAAAGTCTGAGAAGAATCCTATCCCTCTTTTTGGCTCCGAGCAAGAATTCCCCTAGCCCAGGAGCAGCCTTATCATAGGAACCGGCGACAGGGTCTGCTTGCCCCTATCAGGTTTTGGTTCCCCACCAGTCCACAGAAGTATTCAAACAAGCTAATCACATCCTTCCTTGAGAACCAAGGGTCACCACCATCTCTTGTTACCACAGGTAACCTCCCACAGCCCTGCTTGTTCATTCTCTTCCGGAGCATGACTCCCCTGAGGCTCGACCTAGCCAGTAGTATCCTCTTCCCTCAGGCAGTGAGTGAACAGTACTGAGAAGCTGCTGTGGGTAGCACCTGTCCAGTGTCAGGTGTGTATGTTCAGCAGCCACCCCCAGATCCCTATGGTAGAAATCACTCCATCACCATTAGAACGAAGGAGAGGAAATAAAACAGGTATTATTGCCAAAAATGTGTAACTTTCATCTAATCCTAAGAAAACACCAGACAAACCCAAACTGACAGACATTGTATAAAATACCTGAGCAGTATCTCCAAAACTGTCACCGTTGGGAAAGACCCAGAAAGCTTGAGGAATTCTCAGCGTGGGGGAGACTAAAGAGAAATGATGGCCAAATGTGGTATCCGGAATGGGATGCTGGGACAGAAAAAGGAGATTACCGGGATAAATGATAGAATTCAAATAAAGTATGTAAATTAGTTAATAGTACTGCATCAATATTAATTTTCAATTTTCATAATTTTTATATGCCTATGGAAGATGTTAACATTAGGGAAATCTGGATGAAGGTTTTCTATACTGTTTTTTGCAAACTTTTGTTAGGTCTAAAGTTACTTCAAAAAAACATTTTTTGAAAGATTCACTCACTGCTAAAAGGAAACATAACGATATCTGTGTGATAAATTGCTTCAGTATGGTCCGACTCTTTGCCACCCTATGGACTGTAAGCTACCAGGTTCTTCTGTCCACTGGATTCTCCAGGGAAGAATGCTGGAGTGGGTTTCCATGTCCTCCTCCACGGGATCTTCCTGACCCAGGGATCAAACCCAAGTCTCTTAGGTTTCCTGCGCTGGCAGGTGGGGCCTTTACCAGCTGAGCCACAGGGGAAGCCCCACGGTTGTACTATAAATCTTACCTTTTAGTAATAGTTCAACCAATTGAAATACGGTCAGGAGGATGGATATAAAGATGGATAAATGTCCGTGCCTCGTGATCCATTAAAAAACTATTTCAAAGTGGTTTGAAAGTGAGAGTGTTAGTTTCTCAGTCATGTCTGACTCTTTGTGCTTCCATGGACTGTAGCCTGCCAGGCTCCTCTGTCCATGGGATTCTCCCGGCAAGAATACTGGAGTGGATTGTCATGTCCTGTCTAGAGGGCCCATTAATATAAAGGAAAGTGCAACCATTTCCAAGGTGTAGATGAATATTTATCTGCTCCTGCTGGCTCAGACGGTAAAGAATCTGCCTACAATCAAGGAGACCTGGGTTCGATTTCTGGGCATTATCAATACGAACCACAAAAATAATTAGATGCAAACAAATACGATTTTTTTAGAGGAGCGCAACACGATCGAGGGATTTTATTTTATTTTATTGGATCGAGGGATTTTAAAGAGAGCAAGAAATGATTAACCACAAAATTGAAGCTAATCACAGGTGAGGGAAGAGGGTTACTCAGAGGGTGGACAGGAGAGTTGGCCGGCGAGCAATTCAATCCATTGCCTTTCTTATTAATCCCCAAACTTTGGTCCTAGGTAATTTCATTTATATCAGTAGAGACAGAGTTTGTAGAAAGAATACCGTTGAGATACCTGACTGGAAGAAGAGTCGGAAAACAGTCGAGACGTCCAAGACCCGAGCAGTGGCAGCGCGTCCCTCCCTCTCCACAGGCCGCTGCCAACAAGCCGCAGCGCTGGAGGCTACTGGCGTCCTAACGGGTCCTCGCCAGAAGAGCACTTGGATTGGTCTAGCTCACGTCACATGCCACCCACTCACTCAATCAGCTAGGTACCGGGAGGCGGGGCCAAGTTCTAGACCCGCCCACATAGCAGAGAGGCTTATGGGTGAGAAGGTTCCCCTCAGGCGCCAGCGCCTCGGCTCTAGAACCCCTTGGGTGGAAAGCTGGGCACAAGGTCTCTCTGTGTGGCCTAGATACCGCCTGGTCAGGGTTTCTGCCAGGCCAGGACTCAAACTCAGAGAACTGATGTCCACATCGATGGGCTTTGCAACAGAGACTGAACTTAAAAACAATTGGCCCCTTATCGAAAAAGAGGCTTCTCGGGTGGCGCTAGTGGTAAAGAACCCGCCTGCCAATGCAGGAGATGTCAGGGTCCAGGTTCGATCCCTGGGTCAGGACGATCCCCTGGAGGAGGTCACGGCAACCCACTCCAGTATCCTTTTTGTTTGTTTGTTTTTCAGTCCAGCATTCTTGCCTGGAGAATCCCATGGACGAGGGGCCTGGTGGGCGACTTAGCACTTGATGAAAAAAGCCATCAAACTTTAGTGTCCACAGGGCTCTCCTACGGTACATAAGGTGTTGAGTCCACACCAGATAGGGAAGAAAGTATTCTGGCCTCTGTGCAGTAAAGCCAGCAAAGCAGTGACGTTGACATTTGACAAAAGCAGCATAAAGGAGAAAACTGCATGCATTCTAAGTTGCTTCAGTCTTGTCCGACTCTTTGTGACCCCATGAACTGTAGCCCATCAGGTCCCTCTGTCCAGGGCATTGTCCAGGGAAGAATGCTGGAGTGGGTTTCCATGTCCTCCTCCACGGGATCTTCCTGACCCAGGGATCAAACTCAAGTCTCTTAGGCTTCCTGCATTGGCAGGTGGGGCCTTTACCAGCTGAGCCACAGGGGAAGCCCCACGGTTATACTATAAATCTTACCTTTTAGTACGGTAATTTTAGTTTAACCAATTGAAATACGGTTAGGAGGCTGGATATAAAGATGGATAAATGTTCGTGTCTCGTGATCCATTAAAAAACTATTTCAAAGTGGTTTGAAAGTGAGAGTGTTAGTTTCTCAGTCATGTCTGACTCTTTGTGCTTCCATGGACTGTAGCCTGCCAGGCTCCTCTGTCCATGGGATTCTCCCGGCAAGAATACTGGAGTGGATTGTCATGTCCTGTCTAGAGGGCCCATTAATATAAAGGAAAGTGCAACCATTTCCAAGGTGTAGATGAATATTTATCTGCTCCTGCTGGCTCAGACGGTAAAGAATCTGCCTACAATCAAGGAGACCTGGGTTCGATTTCTGGGCATTATCAATACGAACCACAAAAATAATTAGATGCAAACAAATATGATTTTTTTAGAGGAGCGCAACATGATCGAGGGATTTTATTTCATTTTTTTGGATCGAGGGATTTTAAAGAGGGCAAGAAATGATTAACCACAAAATTGAAGCTAATCACAGGTGAGGAAAGAGGGTTACTCAGAGGGTGGACAGGAGAGTTGGCCGGCGAGCAATTCAATCCATTGCCTTTCTTATTAATCCCCAAACTTTGGTCCTAGGTAATTTCATTTATATCAGTAGAGACAGAGTTTGTAGAAAGAATACCGTTGAGATACCTGACTGGAAGAAGAGTCGGAAAACAGTCGAGACGTCCAAGACCCGAGCAGTGGCAGCGCGTCCCTCCCTCTCCACAGGCCGCTGCCAACAAGCCGCAGCGCTGGAGGCTACTGGCGTCCTAACGGGTCCTCGCCAGAAGAGCACTTGGATTGGTCTAGCTCACGTCACATGCCACCCACTCACTCAATCAGCTAGGTACCGGGAGGCGGGGCCAAGTTCTAGACCCGCCCACATAGCAGAGAGGCTTATGGGTGAGAAGGTTCCCCTCAGGCGCCAGCGCCTCGGCTCTAGAACCCCTTGGGTGGAAAGCTGGGCACAAGGTCTCTCTGTGTGGCCTAGATACCGCCTGGCCAGGGTTTCTGCCAGGCCAGGACTCAAACTCAGAGAACTGATGTCCACATCGATGGGCTTTGCAACAGAGACTGAACTTAAAAACAATTGGCCCCTTATCGAAAAAGAGGCTTCTCGGGTGGCGCTAGTGGTAAAGAACCCGCCTGCCAATGCAGGAGATGTCAGGGTCCAGGTTCGATCCCTGGGTCAGGACGATCCCCTGGAGGAGGTCACGGCAACCCACTCCAGTATCCTTTTTTGTTTGTTTGTTTTTCAGTCCAGCATTCTTGCCTGGAGAATCCCATGGACGAGGGGCCTGGTGGGCGACTTAGCACTTGATGAAAAAAGCCATCAAACTTTAGTGTCCACAGGGCTCTCCTACGGTACATAAGGTGTTGAGTCCACACCAGATAGGGAAGAATGTATTCTGGCCTCTGTGCAGTAAAGCCAGCATAGCGGTGACATTGACATTTGACAAAAGCAGCATAAAGGAGAAAACTGCATGCATTCTAAGTTGCTTCAGTCTTGTCCGACTCTTTGTGACCCCATGAACTGTGAAGCCCATCAGGTCCCTCTGTCCAGGGGATTCTCCAGGCAAGACAGCTGGAGTGAGAGGCCATGCCCTTCTCTGGGGAAGGAGAAAACTGCCGCCCCTTTAATAGCAAGGGGCATTCAGGGTATTTGTGTCCAACCTTCTCAGCCTGCAATGTGGGAGACCTTGGTTCGATTCCTGGGTTGGGAAGATCCACTGGAGAAGGGATAGGCTACCCACTCCAGTATTCTTGGGCTTTCCTTGTGGCTCAGCCGCTAAAGAATCTGCCCAACAATGTGGGAGACCTGGGTTCGATCCCTGGGTTAAGAGGATCCCCTCGAGAAGGGAAAGGCTGCCCACTCCTGCATTCTGGCCTGGAGAATTCCATGGACTGTATAGTCCATGGGGTCACGGAGAGTCGCACACAACTGAGCAACTTTCACTTTCACTTTCTCCCTGAAATCCTGATTCCACTGTTGGTTTCTTATTCTCTTCCCAGTTGTTTAAAACTTTTCAGAATACAATACATTTTATTTATATGCTCTTTTTCTAATTTGGCCATCTCCTTCTGGTGGACAAATATAAATTCCTGGAGGGCGGGAATCTTTGTTTATTTGTTCATTAACATATCCTTATAGTAATGCTTGGTATAATGTATACTTCAACATTTGTTCAATGAATTGTTCTCCAGCCATACTAGCCTATTTTTTGTGCCTCTGACCCTAACTCTAACTCAGCAAGCATGTTTTCACACCATTATGTATTTTCCTGTAACAACTTGCCCACAGATGTTCCTATAACCACCATCCTTACTAGGTTCACTTCTCTGCTCACCTCATTAGCCAAGGCTTACTTTTCTTCATGACACCTAGCATTTGATCCTAGTTTTTTCTGAGTATGTTTCGTTTCTCTGATTTGTTGCTGTTTCTACTTTGCTTTAGTTTAGGTTTGCTGTTTTTCTGTTTTCTTTTCTCAACATTTCTTTCTTATACTCTTTTAATTGCCGCTAAAGAAGTAAACCATCCATGACTGTTTTAATGTTTTGCCATATAATGCCATCTTTCAGTAGATGGGGGTAATGGCATTAAATATCTTAAACTGGATCCCTGGTTTCATGACTTTACCACTTCAGATCAGATCAGATCAGTCGCTCAGTCGTGTCCGACTCTTTGCGACCCCGTGAATCGAGGCACGCCAGGCCTCCCTGTCCATCACCAACTCCCGGAGTTCACTCAGACTCACGTCCACCGAGTCAGTGATGCCATCCAGCCATCTCATCCTCTGTCGTCCCCTTCTCCTCCTGCCCCCAATCCCTCCCAGCATCAGGGTCTTTTCCAATGAGTCAACTCTTCGCATGAGGTGGCCAAAGTATTGGACGTTCGGCTTCAGCATCAGTCGTTCCAATGAACACCCAGGACTGACCTCCTTTAGGATGGACTGGTTGGATCTCCTTGAAGTCCAAGGGACTCTCAAGAGTTTTCTCCAACACCACGGTTCAAAAGCATCAATTCTTCAGTGCTTAGCTTTCTTTATAGTCCAAATCTCACATCCATACATGACCACCGGAAAAACCATAGCCTTGACTAGACGGACCGTTGTTGACAAACTAATGTCTCTGCTTTTCAATATGCTGTCTGGGTTGGTCATAACTTTCCTTCCAAGGAGTCAGCGTCTTTTAATTTCATGGCTGCAGTCACCATCTGCAGTGATTTTGGAGCCCAGAAAAACAAAGTCAGCCACTATTTCCACTGTTTCCCCATCTATTTGCCATGGATGAGACCAGATGCCATGATCGTCGTTTTCTGAATGTTGAGCTTTCTTTAAGCCAACGTTTTCGCTCTCCTCTTTCACTTTCGTCAAGAGGCTCTTTAGTTCTTTTTCACTTTCTGCCATAAGGGTGGTGTCATCTGCATATCTGACGTTATTGATATTTCTCCCGGTAATCTTGATTCCAGCTTGTGCTTCCTCCAGCCCAGCGTTTCTCAAGATGTACTCTGCATATAAGTTGAACAAGCACGGTGACAATATACAGCCTTGCCGTACTCCTTGTCCTATTTGGAAACAGTCTGTTGTTCCATGTCCAGTTCTAACTGCTGCTTTCTGACCTGCATACAGGTTTCTCAAGAGGCAGGTCAGGTGGTCTGGTATTCCCATCTCTTGAAGAATTTTCCACAGTTGATTGTGATCCACACAGTCAAAGGCTTTGGCATAGTCAATAAAGCAGAAATAGATGTTTTCCTGGAACTCTCTTGCTTTTTCCATGATCCAGCAGATGTTGGCAATTTGGACTCTGGTTCCTCTGCCTTTTCTAAAACCAGCTTGAACATCTGGAAGTTCACGGTTCACGTATTGCTGAAGCCTGGCTTGGAGAATTTTGACCATTACTTTACTAGCGTGTGAGATGAGTGCAGTTATGCAGTAGTTTGAACATTCTTTGGAGTTGCCTTTCTTTGGGATTGGAATGAAAACTGACCTTTTCCAGTCCTGTGGCCACTGCTGAGTTTTCCAAATTTGCTGGCATATTGAGTGCAGCACTTCCACAGCATCATCTTTCAGGATTTGAAATAGCTCAACTGCAATTCCATCACGCCCACCAGCTTTGTTCCTGGTGATGCTTTCTAAGGCCCACTTGATTTCACATTCCAGGATACCTGGCTCCAGGTGAGTGATCACCTAGATTATCACCTAGATAGATATCACCTAGATTATCACCTAGATAATCACCGTCGTGATTATCTTGCTCGTGAAGATCTTTCTTGTACAGTTCTTCTGTGTATTCTTGCCATCTCTTCTTAGTATCTTCTGCTTCTGTTAGGTCCATACCATTTCTGTCCTTTATCGAGCCCATCTTTGCACGAGATGTTCCCTTAGTACCTCTAATTTTCTTGACGAGATCTCTAGTCTTTCCCATTCTGTTGTTTTCCTCTATTTCTTTGCATTGATCACTGAAGAAGGCTTTCTTACCTCTTCTGGCTCTTCTTTGGAACTCTGCATTCAGACGCTTATATCTTTTCTTTTCTCCTTTGCTTCGAAAGTTTAAATCTAGTGTTAGAAAGTTTAAATGAGCCAATTTTCACAGAAGAAATGAATACAGTTATTACAAGAATTACACCCAAGAAGCACCTTGCTCAGATGTATTTATTGGTGAATTCTAGTAAACCATCAAAGATCAAATAGTCCCAAAGCTTTGTGACTTGTTTAAGAACATTTGAAAGCAAGGAAACGTCCCTAATTTCGTTTAGGAAGCAAGTAGGATACTAACACATAAACATAGATACCAAAACTCTAAATAGAGTATTAGCAAACATCCAACAATACATTTAGAAAGTAGTACAGAGACATTACTTTGGCAACAAAGGTTCCTCTAGTCAAGGCTATGGTTTTTCCTGTGGTCATGTATGGATGTGAGAGTTGGACTGTGAAGAAGGCTGGGCGCCGAAGAATTGATGCTTTTGAACGCTGGTGTTGGAGAAGACTCTTGAGAGTCCCTTGGACTGCAAGGAGATCCAACCAGTCCATTGTGGAGGAGATCAGCCCTGGCATTTCTTTGGAAGGAATGATGCTAAAGCTGAAACTCCAGTACTTTGGCCACCTCATGCGAAGAGTTGACTCATTGGAAAAGACTCTGGTGCTGGGAGGGATTGGGGGCAGGAGGAGAAGGGGACAACAGAGGATGAGATGGCTGGAGGGCATCACTGACTCGATGGACGTGAGTCTCGGTGAACTCCGGGAGTTGGTGATGGACAGGGAGGCCTGGCGTGCCTCGATTCACGGGGTCGCAAAGAGTCGGACACGACTGAGCGACTGATCTGATCTGATCTGATACTGTGATAAAGTGGGACTTATTCCATTAATACAAGGCTGGCTCTGTATTAGGAATTTCATTCATATCATTCACCACGGTAACATATTTAAAGACAAAGACCCTGATGTTGGGAGAGATTGAAGTCGAAACGAGTAGGGAGCAGCAGAGAATGAGATGGTTAGACAGCATCACTGACTCAATACACATGAATCTGAGCAAACTCTGGGAGATAGGGGAGGACAGAGGAGCCTGGGTTGCAAAGAGTCAGACGTGACAATAGCAACTGAACAATAATCATATGACTATCATCACAGATGCCAAACCAATCTTTGGGAAACTTCAATAGGCATTCATGTTAAAAAAGAGAAAACTGAAGAAATAGGAATCAGGGGTGCATTATTAACATGATAAGAGCTATATAAGTAGTTCCTCATGCAAATACTTTATTTAGTGGGGGAGTACCAGAGGTTTTCCAATAAGGTCAGGAATAACAAAAGTATGCCCACTATATCGCTCCTGTTCAGTCTTCAACAGCAAGCACTAGTCAGTTGACTAGAGAAACCAATAAGATTTTTAAGAATGGACAAGAAGATGTAAAGCCACCTCTATGTCCAGGTGATATCATCGCACACCTGAAGAGTCTTATAGAAACCATGACAAATTAACTAAAACAAAGAGAATTCAGCAAGGTAGTAGGATATAAAGTTACATACAAATATTATTAGTCTTTGTTTTACATACACACACACACACACACACACACACACACAGCTGGAGGACATGTTTAGGAGAGAAAATCCCATATACAATGGCAATAACAAAGAGTAAGCGTATAGAAATAAACTTAATGAGAGCATCTATACAAGGATAATTTGTAAACACTCTTGAACAACATAGAAGGAAACTTGAATAAGTAGGAAGATTTTCAAAGACCTTAGATAGAATAACTCAGCACTAAAAAGATATTGATTCCCTCTAAAGTTATGTATACATTGAATATAATGTCAAAAATATCGGCGAACATTTGCATGGAGTTAGACCAATGGATAATTTAGTTCATATTTAAAAAAAAAAAAAAACACGTGCAAGAATAGCCAGGATACAAGTAAAAAAGGAAAACCTATGAGTGAATAGGGAGAAGGCAATGGCACCCCACTCCAGTACTGTTGCCCGGAAAATCCCAGGGATGGTAGGCATCCTGGTAGGCTGCAGTCCATGGGGTCGCTAAGAGTCAAGACAGGACTGAGCAACTTCACTTTCACTTTCCACTTTCATGCATTGGAGAAGGAAATGGCAACCCACTCCAGTGTTCCTTGCCTGGACAATCCCATGGACGGAGAAGCCTGGTGGGCTGCAGTCCATGGGGTCACACGGAGTCGGACACGACTGAAGCCACTTAGCAGCAGCAGCAGCAGCATGAGTGAATAGTAATCATATCAGACATAAAAGCACACTATAAAGCTCTGAATTTATACCACTTGGGTACCAGTACAGGAATAGACTAATAGGCCAGTGGCATAGAATAAAAATCTCAGAATAACACCAATTATAGTTGGGGATTTTAGTATATGATCCAAAGGCATGTAAAATCACTGAGGCAAAGATGAACATTCAATAAATGAGGCTGGAACAATTGAGACATTAAAAAAAAAATCAGTGCAGATCCATGACATACCATCCACAAAAATAAACTGTAAATGGGTTTAGGAATCTAAACAAAAAAATGCAACCATAACAAAATCTTGAAGAAAATATGGCAGAATTTTTCTTCAATATCAGCATTGGGAAAGGCTTTCTAACTGTGACTGAAACTTCCAGAGGTGATTAAAGAAAAGAACATTCTATGTGACTAAAAAGATTTTTTTTAATGTATGGCAAGTTGCGAAGAGTGGACTCATTGGAAAAGACTCTGATGCTGGGAGGGATTGGGGGCAGGAGGAGAAGGGGACGACAGAGGATGAGATGGCTGGATGGCATCTCTGACTCGATGGACGTGAGTCTGAGTGAACTCCGGGAGTTGGTGATGGACAGGGAGGCCTGGCGTGCTGCGGCTCATGGGGTCGCAAAGAGCTGGACACGACTGAGCGACTGAACTGAACTGAAGTGAAGGTGAAAGTGGCTCAGCCATAACACAACATAACTACAGATGCATTTAACATTTGGGCCAACAATCCTATTGCTGGAAATGAAACTGGAAGAGACATTACCACCAACACAAAAATGCGTGTACACAGGGTTATTCACTGCAGCATTGTTTGTATTAATCATTACGAAATGTTGAAAACAACTGAAATGCCCCTATGCTGCTGCTGCTGCTGCTGCTGCTAAGTCGCTTCAGTCGTGTCCGACTCTGTGGGACCCCAAAGACGGCAGCCCACCAGGGTCCCCGGTCCCTGGGATTCTCCAGGCAAGAACACTGGAGTGGGTTGCCATTTCCTTCTACAAGGCATGACAGTGAAAAGTGAAAGTGAAGTCACTCAGCCGTGTCCGACTGCTAGGGACCCCAGGGACCGCAGCCCACCAGGCTCCTCGGTCCATGGGATTTGCCAGACAAGAGTGCTGGAGTGGGTTGCCATTGCCTTCTCCGGAAATGCCCCTATAGAAGCCAGTGTAATCTAATGTAGCTATAAAAAAGAATGAAGGAGTACAGAATAAGGAGTTTTTTTTTTTTTTAATGAAATGCTGTTTATTGAAAAAGGAAAAGTGCAAAGAAGCTTTAGAAAATGCTATCTTTCATTTAATAATCAATGGAACATAAGAAAACCCATATGTATCTATTCATTCGTGTAGAGTACATACAGGAAAGATTCAACCAGATAACCAGATTGGTTATCTACAGGGGGATTGTGGAAAAGAAATGGGGAATGCGAAGGGGGTGGAAGACATGGGGAAAGAATCATACTCCTACAGTATGTGTGTTTGTGTAGCCCTGAGTCTGAATCACAGTAGTGTTTCACATACCCCAAGATTAAGTGAAACATTAAAATGAACTAGGATATGGGGGGAGAGGGCAAACTCAAATTAGAAACACCAACAAATTAGCCTAAATATACTACAAATGAATGTCTTAACCACAAGAGAAGGAGTGAGGAGGAAAATAGCTAAGCTAAGCAACTTGGGCAAACAGTACTTTGATTGCATCCTTTGAGGCTTAAGATATAAACAAGTGTACACAAACACAAGTCATCAGAACTGCTTCCAACAGGTGCGTGTTTTGTGTTCAGTCATTAAGTTGTACCCGACTTTTTGCGATCCCTGTCTCTGTAGCACACCAGGTCTCCCCATCCTTCACTATCTCCTAGAGTTTGCTCAAATTCATGTCCATTAGGTCGGTCATACTATCTAACCATTTGGTAGCATTTCTGTAACTACATCATGTATAATCAGGTGTGAACAAATAAGTAGATACTGAAGATAAGGAGAGCCAGGTGAGACAAAGAGGTTACAAAAAAGACTAGAGTGGATGGTTGATGTATCGCATAAACCATCACAATATTGTAAACTCATTATCCTCCAGTTAAAATTAATTAATTAATTAATTTAAAAAAAAGAAGTACCAGTGTGAGCTCCTGGCTTTCACTATCTACAGAAATATCTAGAGAAATTCCAATGTATCTGGGAGCATAAGTATATACAGACAATATATTTCCTTCATTTACCAATGGAAAAGGAAGACCTAGCTGCAAGGAAACCCCAGTAGCAGCAATGAACATGCAGGGAGATATCAGTTACTAAATGTCATTTTCCAACGAAAGGAAACATGGGTTTTGGCAGAAGTGTTCTGATTTCAGGGTCATGGTGGGGAAAGAAAAACACAAGATGAACAGGAATACCTTATAATGCCAGCAAGGAAGTACACAGAAAAGAACCATGTCATGCTCAAAGAACACACACCCCACAAGAAGGAGTTCCTAATCACCAAAGCTGGAAAAATGCAAGAAACTAAATAAGGATATAATTTGATTATAAGTCAGAATATAACAAAGTTATTCACGACTCAATATTGACATAAAGAATTTGATTACTTATTTGATTTGGTAATTAGAAATGCATTCTATAAAATTTTGTAATTTGAAAATTTATAAAAATATGAGGGAGAAAAGACAGCTCTACAGAATTCCAACGAACAAATATGGTAGGAATAAGGAAACAGAAAGTCACCTTTTAGTCATATTTGTTGTAGGCCAAATCAACAGATGAATTTTAAAAGCAGTGAATAAAAGTCTGAGAAGAATCCTATCCCTCTTTTTGGCTCCGAGCAAGAATTCCCCTAGCCCAGGAGCAGCCTTATCATAGGAACCGGCGACAGGGTCTGCTTGCCCCTATCAGGTTTTGGTTCCCCACCAGTCCACAGAAGTATTCAAACAAGCTAATCACATCCTTCCTTGAGAACCAAGGGTCACCACCATCTCTTGTTACCACAGGTAACCTCCCACAGCCCTGCTTGTTCATTCTCTTCCGGAGCATGACTCCCCTGAGGCTCGACCTAGCCAGTAGTATCCTCTTCCCTCAGGCAGTGAGTGAACAGTACTGAGAAGCTGCTGTGGGTAGCACCTGTCCAGTGTCAGGTGTGTATGTTCAGCAGCCACCCCCAGATCCCTATGGTAGAAATCACTCCATCACCATTAGAACGAAGGAGAGGAAATAAAACAGGTATTATTGCCAAAAATGTGTAACTTTCATCTAATCCTAAGAAAACACCAGACAAACCCAAACTGACAGACATTGTATAAAATACCTGAGCAGTATCTCCAAAACTGTCACCGTTGGGAAAGACCCAGAAAGCTTGAGGAATTCTCAGCGTGGGGGAGACTAAAGAGAAATGATGGCCAAATGTGGTATCCGGAATGGGATGCTGGGACAGAAAAAGGAGATTACCGGGATAAATGATAGAATTCAAATAAAGTATGTAAATTAGTTAATAGTACTGCATCAATATTAATTTTCAATTTTCATAATTTTTATATGCCTATGGAAGATGTTAACATTAGGGAAATCTGGATGAAGGTTTTCTATACTGTTTTTTGCAAACTTTTGTTAGGTCTAAAGTTACTTCAAAAAAACATTTTTTGAAAGATTCACTCACTGCTAAAAGGAAACATAACGATATCTGTGTGATAAATTGCTTCAGTATGGTCCGACTCTTTGCCACCCTATGGACTGTAAGCTACCAGGTTCTTCTGTCCACTGGATTCTCCAGGGAAGAATGCTGGAGTGGGTTTCCATGTCCTCCTCCACGGGATCTTCCTGACCCAGGGATCAAACCCAAGTCTCTTAGGTTTCCTGCGCTGGCAGGTGGGGCCTTTACCAGCTGAGCCACAGGGGAAGCCCCACGGTTATACTATAAATCTTACCTTTTAGTAATAGTTCAACCAATTGAAATACGGTCAGGAGGATGGATATAAAGATGGATAAATGTCCTGCCTCGTGATCCATTAAAAAACTATTTCAAAGTGGTTTGAAAGTGAGAGTGTTAGTTTCTCAGTCATGTCTGACTCTTTGTGCTTCCATGGACTGTAGCCTGCCAGGCTCCTCTGTCCATGGGATTCTCCCGGCAAGAATACTGGAGTGGATTGTCATGTCCTGTCTAGAGGGCCCATTAATATAAAGGAAAGTGCAACCATTTCCAAGGTGTAGATGAATATTTATCTGCTCCTGGTGGCTCAGACGGTAAAGAATCTGCCTACAATCAAGGAGACCTGGGTTCGATTTCTGGGCATTATCAATACGAACCACAAAAATAATTAGATGCAAACAAATACGATTTTTTTAGAGGAGCGCAACACGATCGAGGGATTTTATTTTATTTTATTGGATCGAGGGATTTTAAAGAGAGCAAGAAATGATTAACCACAAAATTGAAGCTAATCACAGGTGAGGGAAGAGGGTTACTCAGAGGGTGGACAGGAGAGTTGGCCGGCGAGCAATTCAATCCATTGCCTTTCTTATTAATCCCCAAACTTTGGTCCTAGGTAATTTCATTTATATCAGTAGAGACAGAGTTTGTAGAAAGAATACCGTTGAGATACCTGACTGGAAGAAGAGTCGGAAAACAGTCGAGACGTCCAAGACCCGAGCAGTGGCAGCGCGTCCCTCCCTCTCCACAGGCCGCTGCCAACAAGCCGCAGCGCTGGAGGCTACTGGCGTCCTAACGGGTCCTCGCCAGAAGAGCACTTGGATTGGTCTAGCTCACGTCACATGCCACCCACTCACTCAATCAGCTAGGTACCGGGAGGCGGGGCCAAGTTCTAGACCCGCCCACATAGCAGAGAGGCTTATGGGTGAGAAGGTTCCCCTCAGGCGCCAGCGCCTCGGCTCTAGAACCCCTTGGGTGGAAAGCTGGGCACAAGGTCTCTCTGTGTGGCCTAGATACCGCCTGGTCAGGGTTTCTGCCAGGCCAGGACTCAAACTCAGAGAACTGATGTCCACATCGATGGGCTTTGCAACAGAGACTGAACTTAAAAACAATTGGCCCCTTATCGAAAAAGAGGCTTCTCGGGTGGCGCTAGTGGTAAAGAACCCGCCTGCCAATGCAGGAGATGTCAGGGTCCAGGTTCGATCCCTGGGTCAGGACGATCCCCTGGAGGAGGTCACGGCAACCCACTCCAGTATCCTTTTTGTTTGTTTGTTTTTCAGTCCAGCATTCTTGCCTGGAGAATCCCATGGACGAGGGGCCTGGTGGGCGACTTAACACTTGATGAAAAAAGCCATCAAACTTTAGTGTCCACAGGGCTCTCCTACGGTACATAAGGTGTTGAGTCCACACCAGATAGGGAAGAAAGTATTCTGGCCTCTGTGCAGTAAAGCCAGCAAAGCAGTGACGTTGACATTTGACAAAAGCAGCATAAAGGAGAAAACTGCATGCATTCTAAGTTGCTTCAGTCTTGTCCGACTCTTTGTGACCCCATGAACTGTAGCCCATCAGGTCCCTCTGTCCAGGGCATTGTCCAGGGAAGAATGCTGGAGTGGGTTTCCATGTCCTCCTCCACGGGATCTTCCTGACCCAGGGATCAAACTCAAGTCTCTTAGGCTTCCTGCATTGGCAGGTGGGGCCTTTACCAGCTGAGCCACAGGGGAAGCCCCACGGTTATACTATAAATCTTACCTTTTAGTACGGTAATTTTAGTTTAACCAATTGAAATACGGTTAGGAGGCTGGATATAAAGATGGATAAATGTTCGTGTCTCGTGATCCATTAAAAAACTATTTCAAAGTGGTTTGAAAGTGAGAGTGTTAGTTTCTCAGTCATGTCTGACTCTTTGTGCTTCCATGGACTGTAGCCTGCCAGGCTCCTCTGTCCATGGGATTCTCCCGGCAAGAATACTGGAGTGGATTGTCATGTCCTGTCTAGAGGGCCCATTAATATAAAGGAAAATGCAACCATTTCCAAGGTGTAGATGAATATTTATCTGCTCCTGCTGGCTCAGACGGTAAAGAATCTGCCTACAATCAAGGAGACCTGGGTTCGATTTCTGGGCATTATCAATACGAACCACAAAAATAATTAGATGCAAACAAATATGATTTTTTTAGAGGAGCGCAACATGATCGAGGGATTTTATTTCATTTTTTTGGATCGAGGGATTTTAAAGAGGGCAAGAAATGATTAACCACAAAATTGAAGCTAATCACAGGTGAGGAAAGAGGGTTACTCAGAGGGTGGACAGGAGAGTTGGCCGGCGAGCAATTCAATCCATTGCCTTTCTTATTAATCCCCAAACTTTGGTCCTAGGTAATTTCATTTATATCAGTAGAGACAGAGTTTGTAGAAAGAATACCGTTGAGATACCTGACTGGAAGAAGAGTCGGAAAACAGTCGAGACGTCCAAGACCCGAGCAGTGGCAGCGCGTCCCTCCCTCTCCACAGGCCGCTGCCAACAAGCCGCAGCGCTGGAGGCTACTGGCGTCCTAACGGGTCCTCGCCAGAAGAGCACTTGGATTGGTGTAGCTCAGGTCACATGCCACCCACTCACTCAATCAGCTAGGTACCGGGAGGCGGGGCCAAGTTCTAGACCCGCCCACATAGCAGAGAGGCTTATGGGTGAGAAGGTTCCCCTCAGGCGCCAGCGCCTCGGCTCTAGAACCCCTTGGGTGGAAAGCTGGGCACAAGGTCTCTCTGTGTGGCCTAGATACCGCCTGGCCAGGGTTTCTGCCAGGCCAGGACTCAAACTCAGAGAACTGATGTCCACATCGATGGGCTTTGCAACAGAGACTGAACTTAAAAACAATTGGCCCCTTATCGAAAAAGAGGCTTCTCGGGTGGCGCTAGTGGTAAAGAACCCGCCTGCCAATGCAGGAGATGTCAGGGTCCAGGTTCGATCCCTGGGTCAGGACGATCCCCTGGAGGAGGTCACGGCAACCCACTCCAGTATCCTTTGTTTTTGTTTTTCAGTCCAGTATTCTTGCCTGGAGAATCCCATGGACGAGGGGCCTGGTGGGCGACTTAGCACCTGATGAAAAAAGCCATCAAACTTTAGTGTCCACAGGGCTCTCCTACGGTACATAAGGTGTTGAGTCCACACCAGATAGGGAAGAATGTATTCTGGCCTCTGTGCAGTAAAGCCAGCATAGCGGTGACATTGACATTTGACAAAAGCAGCATAAAGGAGAAAACTGCATGCATTCTAAGTTGCTTCAGTCTTGTCCGACTCTTTGTGACCCCATGAACTGTGAAGCCCATCAGGTCCCTCTGTCCAGGGGATTCTCCAGGCAAGACAGCTGGAGTGAGAGGCCATGCCCTTCTCTGGGGAAGGAGAAAACTGCCGCCCCTTTAATAGCAAGGGGCATTCAGGGTATTTGTGTCCAACCTTCTCAGCCTGCAATGTGGGAGACCTTGGTTCGATTCCTGGGTTGGGAAGATCCACTGGAGAAGGGATAGGCTACCCACTCCAGTATTCTTGGGCTTTCCTTGTGGCTCAGCCGCTAAAGAATCTGCCCAACAATGTGGGAGACCTGGGTTCGATCCCTGGGTTAAGAGGATCCCCTCGAGAAGGGAAAGGCTGCCCACTCCTGCATTCTGGCCTGGAGAATTCCATGGACTGTATAGTCCATGGGGTCACGGAGAGTCGCACACAACTGAGCAACTTTCACTTTCACTTTCTCCCTGAAATCCTGATTCCACTGTTGGTTTCTTATTCTCTTCCCAGTTGTTTAAAACTTTTCAGAATACAATACATTTTATTTATATGCTCTTTTTCTAATTTGGCCATCTCCTTCTGGTGGACAAATATAAATTCCTGGAGGGCGGGAATCTTTGTTTATTTGTTCATTAACATATCCTTATAGTAATGCTTGGTATAATGTATACTTCAACATTTGTTCAATGAATTGTTCTCCAGCCATACTAGCCTATTTTTTGTGCCTCTGACCCTAACTCTAACTCAGCAAGCATGTTTTCACACCATTATGTATTTTCCTGTAACAACTTGCCCACAGATGTTCCTATAACCACCATCCTTACTAGGTTCACTTCTCTGCTCACCTCATTAGCCAAGGCTTACTTTTCTTCATGACACCTAGCATTTGATCCTAGTTTTTCTGAGTATGTTTCGTTTCTCTGATTTGTTGCTGTTTCTACTTTGCTTTAGTTTAGGTTTGCTGTTTTTCTGTTTTCTTTTCTCAACATTTCTTTCTTATACTCTTTTAATTGCCGCTAAAGAAGTAAACCATCCATGACTGTTTTAATTTTTGCCATATAATGCCATCTTTCAGTAGATGGGGGTAATGGCATTAAATATCTTAAACTGGATCCCTGGTTTCATGACTTTACCACTTCAGATCAGATCAGTCGCTCAGTCGTGTCCGACTCTTTGGGACCCCGTGAATCGCAGCACGCCAGGCCTCCCTGTCCATCACCAACTCCCGGAGTTCACCGAGACTCACGTCCATCGAGTCAGAGATGCCATCCAGCCATCTCATCCTCTGTCGTCCCCTTCTCCTCCTGCCCCCAATCCCTCCCAGCATCAGGGTCTTTTCCAATGAGTCAACTCTTCACATGTGGTGGGCAAAGTACTGGAGTTTCAGCTTTAGCATCATTCTTTCCAAAGAACACCCAGGGCTGATCTCCTTCAGATTGGACTGGTTGGCTCTCTGGAACTCTCAAGAGTCTTCTCCAACACCACAGTTCGAAAGCATCAATCTTTGGCGCTCAGCCTTCTTCACAGTCCAACTCTCACATCCATACATGACCACAGGAAAAAACATAGCCTTGACTAGATGAACCTTTGTTGGCAAAGTAATGTCTCTGCTGTTGAATATGCTATCTAGGTTGGTCATAACTTTGCTTCCGAGGAGTAAACGTCTTTTAATTTCATGGCTGCAGTCACCATCTGTAGTGATTTTGGAGCCCAGAAAAATAAACTCTGACACTGTTTCCAGTGTTTCCCCATCTATTTCCCATGAAATGGTGGGACCGGATGCCATGATCTTTGTTTTCTGAAAATTGAGCTTTAAGCCAACTTTTTCACTCTCCACTTTCACTTTCATCAAAAGGCTTTTGAGTTCCTCTTCACTTTCTGCCATAAGGGTGGTGTCATCTGCATATCTGAGGTTATTGATATTTCTCCTGGCAATCTTGATTCCAGTTTGTGTTTCTTCCAGTCCAGCGTTTCTCATGATATACTCTGCATATAAGTTGAACAAGCACGGTGACAATATACAGCCTTGATGAACTCCTTTTCCTATTTGTAACTAGTCTGTTGTTCCATGTCCAGTTTTACTGTTGCTTCCTGACCTGCATACAAATTTCTCAAGAGGCAGATCAGGTGGTCTGGTATTCCCATCTCTTGAAGAATTTTCCACAGTTGATTGTGATCCACACAGTCAAAGGCTTTGGCATACTCAATTTAGCAGAAATAGATGTTTTTCTGGAACTCTCTTGCTTTTTCTATGATCCAGCGGATGTTGGCAATTTGATCTCTGGTTTCTCTGCCTTTTCTAAAACCAGCTTGAACATCAGGAAGTTCACGGTTCACGTATTGCTGAAGCCTGGCTTGGAGAATTTTGAGCATAGTGGTA
The DNA here is from genome assembly GCF_002263795.3 of Bos taurus. NCBI lineage: Eukaryota > Metazoa > Chordata > Mammalia > Artiodactyla > Bovidae > Bos > Bos taurus. The sequence goes on from NC_037357.1 coordinate 50,123,885, forward strand.
CCATAAGCTCCATGACCTTGGCCTGGCACATTAACACTTCCAAGATTTCATTATCCATCTTCAAAAGGATAATGGCAATTGATATATTTCTTGACTGTTGATAGGCTTCCATTTAGATAATGCATATATAGGGCTTAGCAGAACACTTGACAGTGATGATAAATGGATGATTATTGTCATGATCATTGACTGTAGGCTATCAGAATTGGGTTTCAAGAGATCTAGGCTTCTTCCTAGTCTCTGTTGCTTAAAAATGTTTTGCAGTTTCCATGAAGTTACCTTTAAGCACACTGTGCTTTAGATTCTGCTTCAGTCCAAAAGAATAATAATGCCTGTCAATATTGTTTCTCATTAGTAGTTTAAGGAAAGTCTAAGTTTTTAACTCATCTCAAACCTAGTCACTTTTTTAATGGATAATGGTTGGTTGAAGTGCTTCCAGTGTCCAGACAAATTTCTAAGGAACCCCAGGCAAGGATAATGAAAAATCATGTTCTCTATTGCTCAGAGGAACAGACATTAGCCCAGCCTAATGTCAGTTTCTGCCCAAAGAATCCTGAGCAGAAAACAACTTAGAGGAACCAATTCAGGTACCACATGTACAGACAGTAACTAGGCAGATTGCAATGAAAATGCATTTAATGTCTTCCTCTAGATGGACCCACTCTTGGGTGAAGATAAGAACAACAGAAACTTTTGAAAAGGAGAATTTTAAGGTAACTATTTTCCTCTCATATCCCCTATAAGAATTTTGAAAACTGGCTTCTCATATTTTTAATTTGTAAAGGATGTAGTTTCTAGAATATCGTAGATATATCAGATAAATGTGTTTTACATATCCTTTTTCTAAATCTTTGTACTACAAGTGTAGTTCACTCAGTTTATGAAAAATGTTCAGCATATGACTGAACAATTGGAAATCTAGTTCTCACTGAAAATTTTCAATTATTAATAGCATTATAGTTTATAAGTAAAAGTCTGACTTCATTTTTCAATTTCAGTAAATGTGTGAATTACACTCTATAGTATCTTCCTTCTGAATTCCAAATCTAATATTGCTCAATGGATAATAAGATAGAAAGCAAGGTAGAAGAAGCCCACTTTTAAGTCTAAAATCTATCTCCCAGGTTTCAGTAAGAAATGCACTGTTGTTGTGTTCTATAATTTCCACTTGTTTCTTTCTCTTCCACTTCTTTGCTGAGATTTTCAATTTTTTCATTTGTTTAAAGAGAATTTGTAACTACTTGATAATTACTTTTATGATGGTCACTTCAAACTTCTTGTCATTATTTCATCATTATTCACATCAGTGTTGGCATCTGTAGAATGTCTTTTATTATTCAAGCTGTGATTTTCATAATTCTGGGTACTGTGATCTCTATCATATCCTGGGCATTTTGAATACCACATTCTAAGACTCTGGACCCTATTCATCTGTACTTTTGTACGATTCTTGGGTGCAACACACAGTGATGTAGGCTGTACCTTCAGGTTCCTGCTCTGATTCCACCCTAGCAAAAGTGGATTGCTGACTCATGCTGCCTCAGTGGTAGCAACCACCCACCTCAGCCCTGCATACCATCCCAATCAATGAGAGGCACCAATTCACAGTCCTTCTGTAGCCTCATAAAAGGAGTATAAGTTCAGTTCCCCTCTAGGCAAGGCAGACCCCAGGGAAGGGGGAAGGGAATGGCAGACTGAATAATTTGTGAAGAAAATAATCAGGATTACATTAATGGAGGCAGAAGTAGTATTTGACAAAATCCAACAGCCATTCATAATAAAATCTCTCTCAACACACTGGGAATAGGGGATAATTACCCCCAACTTAACAGACTCAAGGGTAGGTGCAGAGATCAGCAATGTTTGTAAGAGTCAATGATGAATGTAGGCACTCACCAGAGGTAACAACTTGGAGAAACAATCCCAGATAGCACAGTCAAAAACCAAAAATAGAAAGAAGTGATTGACAGCTCAGGGTTGTGAAGCCTCTCGCCCTCAGTCTCTCCATCTTCCCTGTCCTTTCTCCCCTGGGTAGCTCCCTCCCAGGCTGTCCAAACTCCCTTCTCTTGTGCCACAAGGACAAGCACTTCAAATCCAATCTGCAGGCCTTCCTCCCCTCACTGCTTTTGTTCCTCCAGTACCCAGTGAAGGCTGTGGAGAGAAGAGGGAGTGGGGGGATGGAAGGCCAAGGCTTTTCTACCTCACTGGAGGTCCAGCACTCTGTCAAGTCAAGACAGACCTCAGGGGATGGCCCAGGAGGCTGTGAGAGGGAGGTGAGTTGTGGTGGGGCTCAGGAAGGAGGGAGGAAGATGAAGACAGAAAGAGTGGAGGGAGGAGAGGAGAGATGAGACATAGGGGTGTAGAGACAAGGGAGAGAGAGAGAGGGAAGGGAAGGGAAGGGAAGAGAAGGAAGCTCTACCATGGCAAAAGTCAGAGGAGAAGGGAGAAGAAAGGGGAAGCAGTGCCCCTGCTGTAGCCCTTTCCTTCCCCTTCCCCAGAACTGAACTTCCCCAGCCCAGGCACTGTTCTTCCAACTATGCACATGTTGGACTAGGGGTCACTGGATGCTGGTTGAAGCTTTGTCACCTGTGTGAGCTCACTCAGACTTGGCCATGGGAAACAGAAGAGCCATAGGGATAGATCATCCCCAGAAGGAATAAAGGGACTGGTCCTGGCTCAGTGTGGGGCTGAGGGTCTTTGGCCTGCCCTTATGATTACCACTTTCTCTCCTGATGGGCCCTGTGCCTGTCTGAGTTGGATATTTCTCTGAGGAATCACACCTGTCTCAGGCTACCTGGGGTTCCTCTGGAGGACAGGCAGGATGATGTGATGAGTGCAGGGAGGGATGGGCAGTGTCCCCCGAGAGGCCTGTCCTGCAATCTCCTCTAACACCTCTGCCAAGTTGGAGAAAGGAAAAGAATGAAAATGTTAAATGTCTGGCCATCTATTCTACTTGCTGACATGTTGCAGTCATACTGAGGGGGCCCATGTGGACATCACTCATTGCTGTGTGTCCATCTCGCTCCTGGTGGGATGAAAGATGTATATCAAAACTGTTCTGAACAAGTCCCATGCTTCTCTGAGTAAACACGCTGGGGTTTGCTCTTCTTGGAAACAAAATACCTTGATCATTGTAATCTGATTTGGGAACAATACATAAATGCTCCAAAGGCCAGAACAAAGTCCTAGGAAAATATCATACATAATGAAGTAGAATCACTGATTTTTATTTTTTTCTTTTTTATTTATTTTAATTGGAGACTAATTACTTTACAATATTGTGGTGGTTTTTGCCATACATTTACATGAATCAGCCATGGGTGTTCATGTGTTCCCCATCCTGACCCTCCCTCCCACCTCCCTCCCCATCCCATCCCTCAGGGTCGTCCCAGTGCACCAGCCCTGAGCACCCTGTCTCATGCATCAAACCTGGACTGGCGATCTATTTCACATATGATAATACACATGTTTCAATGCTATTCTCTCAAATCATCCCACTCTCGCCTTCTCCCACAGAGTCCAAAAGTCTGTTCTTTACATCTGTGTCTCTTTTCTGACTTTTAAAAGCTAAAATGAAGTATTGTACAGTTCTAAAAATGTTGGAAGACCTCACTATGGTTTATTTTCTAGGATATGAGAGATTGGGAGGATCCATAGCCCAGGAGAAAGCAAGTACAGTGGGAAGGACTTGGGCTGAGGGTCTGATCTATGTTAGTTTGAGCTCTGCCTTTGTCATGCTGGGTCACCTGAGAACATTCACTTAACACCTCTAACCCTTCAGTTCAGTTCAGTTCAGTTCAGTTCAGTCGCTCAGCTGTGTCCGACTCTTTGCGACCCCATGAATTGCAGCACGCCAGGCCTCCCTGTCCATCACCAACTCCCGGAGTTTACTCAAACTCATGTCCATCAAGTCGGTGATGCCATCCAGCCATCTAATCCTCTGTCATCCCCTTCTCCTCCTGCCCCCAATCCCTCCCAGCATCAGGGTCTTTTCCAATGAGTCAACTCTTCGCATGAGGTGGCCAAAGTATTGGAGTTTCAGCTTTAGCGTCAGTCCTTCCAATGAACACCCAGGGCTGATCTCCTTTAGGATGGACTGGTTGGATCTCCTTGCAGTCCAAGGGACTCTCAAGAGTCTTCTCCAACACCACAGTTCAAAAGCATCAATTCTTCGGCACTCAGCTTTCTTCACAGTCCAACCCTCACATCCATACATGATCACTGGAAAAACCATAGCCTTGACTAGACAGACCTTTGTTGGCAAAGTAATGTCTCTGCTTTTCAACATGCTATCTAGGTTGGTCATAGCTTTCCTTCCAAGGAGTAAGCGTTTTTTAATTTCATGGCTGCAGTCACAATCTGCAGTGATTTTGGAGCCCCCAAAAATAAAGTCTGACGCTGTTTCCACTGTTTCCCCATCTATTTCCCATGAAGTGGTGGGACCAGATGCCATGATCTTCGTTTTCTGAATGTTGAGCTTTAAGCCAACTTTTTCACTCTCCTCTTTCACTTTCATCAAGAGGCTTTTGAGTTCCTCTTCACTTTCTGCCATAAGGGTGGTGTCATCTGCATATCTGAGGTTATTAATATTTCTCCTGGCAATCTTGATTCCAGCTTGTGCTTCTTCCAGCCCAACATTTCTCATGATGTACTCTGCATATAAGTTAAATAAGCAGGGTGACAATATACAGCCTTGCCGTACTCCTTTTCCTATTTGGAAACAGTCTGTTGTTCCATGTCCAGTTCTAACTGTTGCTTCCTGACCTGCACACAGGTTTCTTAAGAGTCAGGTCAGGTGGTCTGGTATTTCCATCTCTTGAAGAATTTTCCACAGTTGATTGTGATCCACACAGTCAAAGGCTTTGGCATAGTCAATAAAGCAGAAATAGATATTTTTCTGGAACTCTCTTGCCTTTTCCACGATCCGGCAGATGTTGGCAATTTGATCTCTGGTTCCTCTGCCTTTTCTAAAACCAGCTTGAACATCTGGAAGTTCACAGTTCACGTATTGCTGAAGCCTGGCTTGGAGAATTTTGAGCATTAATTTACTAGCCTGTGAGATGAGTGCAATTGTGCAGTAGTTTGAGCATTCTTTCTCATTGCCTTTCTTTGGGATTGGAATGAAAACTGACCTTTTCCAGTCCTGTGGCCACTGCTGAGTTTTCCAAATTTGCTGGCATATTGAGTGCAGCACTTTCACAACATCACCTTTCAGGATTTGAAATAGCTCAACTGCAATTCCATCACCTCCACCAACTTTGTTCGTAGTGATGCTTTCCAAGGCCCACTTAACTTCACATTCCAGAATGTCTGGCTCTAGGTGAGTGATCACACCATCGTGATTATCTGGGTCATGAAGATCTTTTTTGTACAGTTCTTCTGTGTATTCTTGCCACCTCTTCTTAATATCTTCTGCTTCTGTTAGGTCCATACCATTTCTGTCCTTTATCAAGCCCATCTTTGCATGAAATGTCCCCTTGGTATCTCTAATTTTCTTGAAGAGATCTCTAGACTTTCCCATTCTGTTGTTTTCCTCTATTTCTTTGCATTAATCACTGCAGAAGGCTTTCTTATCTCTCCTTACTATTCTTTGGAACTCTGCATTCAGATGCTTAAAACTTTCCTTTTCTCCTTTGCTTTTTGCTTCTCTTCTTTTCACAGCTATTTGTAAGGCCTCCCCAGACAGCCATTTTGCTTTTTTGCATTTCTTTTCCATGGGGATGGTCTTGATCCCTGTCTCCTGTACAATGTCATGAACCTCTGCCCATAGTTCATCAGGCACTCTATCTATCAGATCTAGTCCCTTAAATCTATTTCTCACTTCCACTGTACAGTCATAAGGGATTTGATTTAGGTCATACCTGAATGATCTAGTGGTTTTCCCTACTTTCTTCAATTTCAGTCTGAATTTGGCAATAAGGAGTTCATGATCTGAGCCAGAGTGAGCTCCTGGTCTTGTTTTTGCTGACTGTATAGAGCTTCTTTATCTTTGGCTGCAAAGAATATAATCAAGCTGATTTCGGTGTTGACCATCTGGTGATGTCCATGTGTAGAATCTTCTCTTGTGTTGTTGGAAGAGGGTGTTTGCTATGACCAGTGCCTTCTTTTGGCAAAACTCTATTAGTCTTTGCCCTGCTTCATTCCGTATTCCAAGGCCAAATTTGCCTGTTCCTCCAGGTGTTTCTTGACTTCCTACTTTTGCATTCCAGTCCCCTATAATGAAAAGGACATCTTTTTTGGGTGTTAGTTCTAAAAGGTCTTGTAGGTCTTCATAGAACCGTTCAACTTCAGCTTCTTCAGTGTTACTGGTTGGGGCATAGGCTTGGATTACTGTGATATTGAATGGTTTGCCTTGGAAACGAACAGAGATCATTCTGGCTTTTTTGAGATTGCATTCAAGTACTGCATTTCGGACTCTTGACCATGATGGCTACTCCATTTCTTCTAAGGGATTCCTGCCCACAGTGGTAGATATAATGGTCATCTGAGTTAAATTCACCCATTCCAGTCCATTTAATATTCTAGAGGCATAATAAAATATACCCTGAATATTTTGTGCTGTGGTTCAAAGCTCAAAGATAATTTTCCTACTTGAAAGAAGAATTAGAAAAATGAAATATAGGTCTAAAGAAACTGTACAGAATGTAACCTGGAGAGACATAATGATAGAAAGTACCAAAAGAGAGTAGATGAGAGTTAAAGGAGAGGTGAATAAATCTAATACACATTTCATTGGAGTTCAAGAAAGAGAAGAATAGAGAAGTATTTGAAAAGATCATGATTGAGAAATATACAAAAGTAATAAAAGATATCAAATTGTTATAACCACATCAATGAGAGAAATAGTTTAAGGAAACTATACTGTAGAAAAGAAACATTTCATAATTATAAAAGGTTTGATTTGATAAGAATATATTAATAAAGCAATTCAAATTTATGCACTTCTTATCATAGGAGTCAAAATACATGCGGCAAAAATTGACAGAAGTAAATGGTGAAATAAACAAATACACAGTCACAGTGAGGTATTTTAACAGCTCACTGAATTACAAGTAAAACAGACCAAAAAAAAAAAAAAAATCAGTTAGATGGAGAAGTTTTGAACAACATGAGTGATAAAATTAATTCAGAGTAGAACACTACATATAACAACTGGGGCTGGAACATTCCAGAATATGCTTGGTCATAAATCAAGTGTCAAGAAACTTCAATGAGAGTAATACAGTCCACCCTGAATAGTTCATGTGAGGATTCAAAGGTAAGGGTGGTTTCTCTGCCCTTCCCTCATCCAATTATGAATCTCAAGATTTCCAACATTCTCCACGCCAGTTACTTCCCCTCTCTCCAAATATTTATCCTGAGAGGTATCAAAGGCAAACAAGGCAAAGCACTAGTTGCAAAGAGTTGGACACGATTGAGCAACTGAACAACAGCATATAGGAAGGAAGCCCACTGTGAATTGAACTTGTAAACTGTCCAGTGTGAACTGAACTTGAATCCCAGAAAAGAAGACTGGAGACATTTTTACAGATGGGTGAATGCTAAGGGAAAGTCACTGAGGGGTGTTTGAATGTGGGTGGAGTAGGGGGTTAGTTCCTATGATGCAGCTACTTGGATTTGCTAATTAGCACTTATGTGGGGCTTCCCTGGTGGCTCAGATGGTAAAGAATCTACTTGCAATGTGGGGGGCCTGAGTTCGATCTCTGGGTTGGGAAGATCCCCTGGAGAACAGAATGACTACACAGTCCAGTATTCTTGCCTGGAGAAATCCATGGACGGAGAAACCTGGCAGGCTACAGTCCATGAGGTTGCAAAGAGTTGTACCTGACTATAAGAGTAACACTTTCACTCTTTCACTTCTCTGGAAGAGAAATAGTCTTCTCTTGTATTCATGACCGGAAGCAGTGGTGTAAATTGAAACAATGTCCTCACTGAAGTTAGGCCCTTATCATTTCATAGGGACTGGGAACAACAGGGAGGGTTATCTCCCTGAATGTTTGCACTTCACAGAGATGATTCTCAGGTCCTTGAGGCAATGTTTTTATCCCAAATTGAAGAGAAAGGATTATAACTGTAAGATATCTAATTGCTCAAAGAGTGAGTACTGGGGAATATCTGTCTACTACCAAGTTTTAGATGGAACAAACAGCAAATTCTATTGTTAGCATTGAGCTTTTTCAAGGATATAATTAAAGCTGAGGAGGCGGGGCTGGGATTATCTCTAGGACATAGCCTTAAACTGCTAGAAGCCATGCTTGAGTTTAGTCAGGTCTTTTAGTGCAGAGATTTTGAAGGAGTAGTTAGGAACCTAGAGTTCTGCAAGACTCAAGGAATCACATGATTAGAGCCTTTCCCCTTCAGCAGAGGGAGGATTCTACATCAGCCATGACTTAGCCACAAGAGGAGAGGTTCCTCACATGTAATCATGGCATGTGTCTTAGGGCTCATTCAACCCACATCCTTAGAAGAGTGGAAAACAATCCATCTGAGCCGTTGTACCACCATCGTCTGTGTGAAGGGGAGTCCACTGGGTGTCCTGTGGGTTGGGGTGGGGAGGATCCCTCAATCCCACCTACCATATAGGGTCCTAAAGTCAAGACCTCATGGTGACTGACTCACCCAGTTTGGCTTGTGGGCAGTGACCATGTCTTCACAGAGTGTGAGGAGAGTTTGAGGGATAGGCAAACAGTCAAGGAAACCAAGAGTAGCCCCCACATCACCTTGTCAGGGCCACACAAGAAAGATGAGTCCTCAAAAGAAGTTCCTTTTCCAAGGAGAGAGAGGAGAGCCCTAGGGGCCAGAGGAAACTGAGCTCCCAGTTCTTACTGCCCTCCCCCCACCCTCACTTTGCTACCAGTGTAACACTGAGAGAACCCTTAGAAACCAAGCCACCCATGCAGAAGCAATTAGCTAGAATCAGGAGGCCTGGGGCCCAGTTACTTGGATCTACAAATCCAGGGAACCCTGAGGGCCTGCTGCATGCCAGGCCCTGTGCCTCCTGCTTCATATTCTCCTCCTTCTCGTGTTCTGATCAGGACTCTGATATGTAGAATCGCCAGGTCCTGGCCCTCTCTGAGGCTGCTGAAGCTTAATGAAATATAAGAGTTTGTCAGGAGTCATTCAGATGCTGCACGGAGATGCAGACACTGGGACTGAGCTCTACTGAATGAACATGATATCACCATGGATAGTTTTTAATAAACTCCCGCTGTCATATTATGGGATTTTTCTGAAGGATGATCAAAGTTGCAAAAAGAACTGAAAGTAGCTGCATGACAGTTCAGCCCATTCCAGGGAGGGCATACCAGGGACAGAAATAGAAAGCATAAAGGACATAGGAAGCAGAGCTTAGTGGTCACTGAAATAATAGTAGGGGGAAAAGTCATGCTGCTTCCTTTTGAAAAATGTGGACAATGTGGATGGATGTTCCCTGTTTGTCAGGGACAGAATTGGAACTCTGGAAGTCTCAGACCAGCTTACTTAACAAGGGAGAGGGAGTGAAGACAGGGCATCAGGCAGAACTTTCTGGAGTTTTCTGTATCCTAACAGCAAATTCTTCTTGAGTCTCTGTGACTTAAGAGAAGAAATTCATCTCCTGAATGAGCTAAAGAGAAATCTGCACAGGAGTTGTGAACATTTTGGATGATGGAAGTATAAGACAAAAATTACACACACACTGAATTAAACCTTCAAGAAAACCTAAAAATACATGTGAATGTTTGGTCAATTTATTATTATATATTTTCTAGTGTTTCACTCAACAGATTTTGCTAATTACAAAATATTAAACACTCTAAATGTGTATTTAGAAAATAAAGTCATTCTGCATCTTCCATCTATATGATTCCATCACCGTGACTCTTAGGTATCCAGTATTTACTAGGTTGGTGCAAACTTTCCAAATGTATTTGTCCTTGGCTCTTCCCTGGTGGCTCAGACAGTAAATCATCTGTCTACAATGTGGGAGACCTGGGTTCGATCCCTGGGCTGGGAAGATCCCCTGGAGAAGGAAATGGCAACCCACTCCAGGACTATTACCTGGAAAATCCCATGGACAGAGGAGCCTGGTAGGCTACAACCCATGGGGTCGCAAAGAGTCGGACACGACTGAGCGACTTCACTCACTCACTCAATGTGCTTACCTACCTAAAATACTTTAAAGTATTTAGGATGTCTGTATATTATTTTTAAAAGTTACTATCACATAAAATTTTCTTCAAACTGACTTTCTCACTTATTATATCTCCTAATTTTCTTTTTTAAGCTAATGTGATTTGGCATCTGTCTAGAGGTTTATTGTAGGGGTATTTTCCTTTTTAGGTGTATTATTTGTTGATCTCTTGTCTACTTTGTCACATTTATGTCATGGCATATTTAGTCACTCAGCCATGTCGGACTCTTTTGGACCCCATGGGCAGTAGCCCTGCCAGGCTCTGTTGTCCATGGGATTTCCCAGGCAATACTGGAGTGGGTTGCCATTTCCTTCTCCAGGGCCTCTTCCCAGTGGAAGGAAGGCTCTAACCCGGGTCTTCTGCATTGCAGGCTGATTCTTTACCACTTAGTCATCAGGTTCCCTAAGAGGGAAGCCTCCTCCCCCTATCAGGGAAGCACACCCCCCCTCCAGCCTGGGAAGTCCCCAGTTAGTAGTTGAAAAAACAGTGGGGAGAGGGCCGCAGAGGAGTGGGGAAAGCCTGACTAGGCCAATAGCAGGGCGGGGACCACCTTCAGATTGGCGCCACATGCACCACGGGAAGTGCAAGATGTTCCCCATGCTGGACATCCCAGAGGGGCACACCCAAAGACTGCTTGAAGCACGTGGAAGCTGCCGAGGGGGGCCGATCACAGAGGCCACAGCCAGGGCCTCTATGTAACTGTCTTCCTATCTTCTCTCTCGTGGGCAGCATTCCCAGGCATCTTCCACAAAGGCAGGGGCCACCATGTCTGCACTTAGTGGGATGGAGGGCCTGGAGGCCCTGAGAGGACACCCCCAGCAGAGCAACACTGGGGTAGCAGGGTGCGCAGGCCTTTGATTAGCAAGCCACACTCAGATAAGCCTAGCAGCTGGAGGAACCCCAGGGCCACAACCCCAGGGCAAAGGAAGTGTGAATGATCACTGCATCCTGTAATTCACATTAATTCTCACACCATTCTTCATAGATGCTGGAGCAGAGTGATCCACTGCGAAGAGTCCTACCAATTTGGTTTTTATTTCAGCCCCTCTCCCATCCCAAGAGAGACCCGCCCCTGGTGAGGCACATTCACCCAGGAGGATGCCCAGGAAGGAAACAGCAGACCTGATGGTCTGGAAATTTCCAGATGGGGCACCAGGCAGGGACCAGCAGGGGCAGCCTCTGACACTGCATTGGCGCTGGGGCCGGGGTGGGGGGCGGGGGGGGTGGTGCGGAGGGGTTTCCCTCCTCCCTCCAGGACGAGGGTCACAAGCAAGGGAACAAGAGGCTGTGGCCAAGCCAACAGCCTCCGGTAGCCCCCTCCCGACTGCTTCAGCCGCGGTGACCGTGACGAGGGGGCGCCACGGCCCTTTGGGGCGGTGGAATCTGGGGAAGAGACCCGTCTCCTGACTACCCGTGGGCCCGACCCCAAGGCGGACGGGCGGCCTCTCCAGGAGTCTTTAAACTTCCGCCCCAGGACAGGCTTGGTGACTGCAAAAGGCGAGGCAGACAAAGCAGGGGCGGAGCGCCCCACAGCCGCCACCCCGACTTGGACCACCAGGCTCCAGCTACAGACCGCCCGGGGCACGCAGGCTTAGGCGCTATGGGCCCGTGACTAGGGATCGCTGGGCGCTAGTCGACCGCCGCCCAAAGACGACCCCGGTCCCCTGGAAAGCAGGCAGAAACCCCTGGCTCCCCGATCGCCCCTTCTCTTTCCCAAACCCCGGGACCCTCCCCACGTCTCAGGCACCCTCCCAGCCACCAAGGGCGGAAGGGGAGGAGAGAGCAGGGCCACACGCGGGGAGGGCGAGAAATTGCCTAACGGACGGAGGAGAGGCCTGAGGCGCAGAGGGCGGGGAGAGGCGCTGGGCTACAGGCAGGCAAGCCACCCCTTCAGGGGAGCAGCCTGAGCCACGCCGCGTAGCCCTGAGGCTCTGCGCCAGATGCCCAGGAGGCTACGCGCTACGCGCCGGTCGGTCACAACCAGGGTGGGGGTGGGGAGGAGGTGTCGTAACTGGCCACAGAGACGAAGGAGCATGGAGGTGCTCGGCCCCACGGAACCCTCGGACCTAACTTCGAAGGACGTGACAGGGAGGTTGGATGGGAGAGACACGCCAGAGACGACGTCGCGCAACGCGGGGCGGGCGTTGCCTGGAACGGCCAGACCGGGTTCACGGTGTCCAGGGAGTAGGCGCACGGAGACGGGCGAGGGGGAAGCGAGGAGCTGCCTTCCAACCCGATTGCTTCACGACACCCCTTCTCACTGTCTTCCCTTTCAGAAGGCCACCAACTCTACTGCCGGCAGCCCAGGCACCCGGTCTCCTCAAGCGCGCGGACCGCCTACAGACGCCTCCTTCCCATCACGCATGAGGGCAGGCATCTACCTCAAAGGCGTGGGCCACTATGTCTATACTTAGGGGGAAGGAGGGCCTGGAGGCCCTGCGAGGGCATCCCCATCAGCGCAAACCTGGCCGGGGCGGGGGTTGGGGGGGCATGCATGTAGTGTAAAGTGGCGGGGGACTTGGATCAGCAAGCCACACTCAGATAGGCCTAGCAGCTGGAGGAGGCCCAGGACCACAAGTGCAACAGAAGTATGAATGATCACTGCATCCTGCAATTCACATTAATTCTCACAGCATTCTTCATGGATGCTGGAGCAGAGTGATCCACTTCTAAGAGTCCTACCAGTTTGGTTTTTATTTCAGGCCCCCTCCTACTCCAAGGAGAGACCCCCTGCTGGTGAGGTACATTCGCCCAGGAGGGTTCCTCTGGCAGGCCAAGCCAGAGGGAAACAGCAGACCTGATGATCTGGAAAGTTTCCAGATGGGACATCAGGCACCAACCATCAGGGGCTGTCTAGGACACTCCATCCTGAAGGAGGTCAGTCCTGAGTGTTCATTGAAAGGACTGATGCTAAAGTTGAAACTCCAATACTTTGGCCACCTCATGTGAAGAGTTGACTCATTGGAAAAGACCCTGATGCTGGGAGGGATTGAGGGCAGGAGGAGAAGGGGACAACAGAGGATGAGATGGCTGGAGGGCATACCGACTTGATGGACATCAGTTTGAGTGAACTCCAGGAGTTGGTGATGGACAGGGAGGCCTGGCATGCTGTGATTCATGGGGTCACAAAGAGTAGGACTGAACTGAACTGAACTGAAGGACACTCCATAGGCGCTGGGAGGGTGGGGGGAGTGCGGAGGCAGATTTCCGCCTCCGTCCAGGGAGGCCGGTCGCACCAGCGGAACAAGCGGCCTCAGCCAAGCGAACTGCCACCGGGTAGCTCCCACCCGACTGCCTCAGCCGGCGCCATGGCCCCTTGGGGCGGGGGGAATCCGGGGAAGAAGAGACCAGTCTCCTGACTACCCACGGGCCCGACCCCAAGGAGGACGGGAGACCTCCCCAGGAGTTTTTAAACCTCCACCCTAGGACAGGCTAGGTACCTGCGAAAAGCGAGGCAGCAAAGCGGGGGCAGAGCGCCCCACGGCTGCCGCCGGGCTTGGACCACCATACTCCATTCGCGACCGCCTGGGGCACGCAGGCTTCAGGCTTCGGTACTATGGGCCCGTGACTCGGGATCGCTGGGTGCTGTTCGACTGCCGCCCGACAACCCCAGTCCCCTGGAAAGCAGGCAGAACACCCTGGCTCCCCGATCGCCCCTTCTCTTTCCTAAACCCCGGGGCCCTCCCTGCACCCAGGTCTCAGGCACCCTCCCAGCCACCGAGGACGGAAGGGAAACTCCAATGGGCAGCGGGGCACAAGCTAGAAGGGCCACCCAGGAAGGCGAGAAAGAGCTGGACCGACGGAGGGGAGGCCCGAGATGCAGAGGGCGGGGAGAGGCGCTGGGCGACGTGCAAGCAAGCAGAACGCACAGGGGAGCCGTCTCCACCCCGCCGCATAGCCAGAAACACGCCAGAGGCTCCACACTGGTCGGTAGCGACGGGTGTGGGGGGAACGGGGTGTTGTAACTGGCCCCAGAGACGAAGGCGCGTGGGGGGGGGGCGGTGCTCGACCCCACGGAACTCTCGAACATAACCTCGAGGGACCTGGCAGGGAGGTCAGGCAGGAAAGACACGCCAGAGACGACTTCGCGGGATGCGGGGCGGGCCTCGCCTCGGCCCTCCAGACAGGGTTTGGGGTGTCCCGGGTGTAGGCACGAGAGGAAGACGGGCGGGGGGGAGGCGAGGAGCTGCCTTCCCACCTAATCACTTCACGCCACCTCTTCTGTCGTCCCTATCAGAAGATCACGGCCCGACTGCCAGCCGCCCAGGCGCCGGGTCCTTGCAAACGCGCGGACCGGCCTCCGGTCGCCTCCGTGCCCCCTTCCCGTTCCTCATGGGGGCAGGCTGGAGAGCTGCCTGGAGAGGCCTCCAGGCTCTCAGAACCGCGTTAATGATCCTCCTGCAGGTTCAGCTATGTAGATAGTCAAGTTCCACTGTCTTAATGCTCAGCCAGGGCTTTGGGCAAACCCTGGCGGAGCCGATTCCAGTGCCTCACTAAACCCCCCATCCAGTTAGTAGTAGCAAGGGGGCAGTAGCAACCACTTCTCTACTGATTAGTAAAGCTCTTCTTTGATCAAGCATAGTAGCATAAAGTCTATAATATTTACTTTTAACACATTTCATTTTTTTGGTAGTACAGAAACTGTTTAAATCTATTCATTGATTATTTGTGGGTGGGTGCGTGGGGACCACGCAGTTTGCACTGCAGGATCTTAGTTCCTCAACCAGAGAGTGAACCCAACCTAGGGAAGGGAAAGCACTGAGTCCTAACCACTGGAGAACCAGTGGAGTTCTCACTGATTTTTTAAATGCAAAAATTATACAACTTGTGAATAACTGAATGCTTATTTGGCTTAAAGAAGACACCATAGAAAATGCCTCTGACTTAGTTCTATTTGTGGGATTTCCCTGGCCGTTCAGTGGTTGGTTAGGACTCTGCACTTCCAGTGCAGCAGGTCTTAGGGTGGATTCCCTTAGTTCTTGGGGAACTAAGATCCCGCATGTTGCAGCATACGTCCAATAAATAAATTAATTAATTAAAAGACACTAATTTCTTAATTCTGTTCTTGTTAAGTCCCTTCTCTCCTCAGAGGTCACGCCTTTCCAGTGCTTCTTCCTGGACCTCACACACTACCATTTTTTACAGCTCTATATCCAGGTCTGCAGCAGGATTTCATCTTCCTCATCTTCTTCAGCACCAAGTAGGTAGGTTGTGTACATTGGAGGCATGGTATAGATATCATCAAAGGAATTAAAAAATAGCTATATGACTGAAAAAGCTTTCAACTATGCTACAAATTTATTTTAAAAAATTAAAATGAAGTTAAGTAGATCTTGTCTATCCATGCAAAAAGTCTCTGATAAAGAATGATGAATTATTTTTAAAAAAATATTAAGGACATGTTTTATAAGCAAATTTTCAGCATATAAATGAAAAAGGGTGTTAGATTCCCGAAAACCTACATGCAGGAAACAAATTGATAAAAAGTACTCAGCTACAAACATGTAGTATCATTCAAGAAAAATGGAAGGATGATTCTGAGTACAGAATCTTTGATGTGAAGTATAGACCTTCAGGCACAAAGGCCAGAATCTCCAGAAACAGAAGATGATTTCCAGGCCTTGTAGCCTGGTGGAGTTTACCTGGTTGGATTTCAAGATTGCTTGGAATCAATAACTCTTTTCTTCATTTTCTCCCATTTGGAGTGGGAATGTCTGTAACTATTATCCTATACCTACCCCACTACTGTAATTTGGGAAGAGGTAACTTTTTTACTAGTTCACAGACCCACTGATGGAAAAAATTTTTGCCACAGGGAGAATCATACCCAGTTTCTCACATATCTGGTTAAATGATTTACAGGTGAGATTCTGGACTTTATATGTAATAAGTTGAGACTTTGGGGGATATTGGGATGAGATGAATGTGTTTTGCATGATGGATGGATTTAAATCTTTGCAGGGGTCAGAAGACAGACTGTTGTCTGCTGAACAATGACCTCTAAGGATATCCACGCCCTAGTGCCTGAAATCTGTGAATGTTATCTGATTTGGCAAAAGGGACTTTGCATATGTGATTAAGTTAAGGATCTTGAGATGGGGAGACTATCTTGAAAGCGAAAAGTGAAAGTGTTACTCGCTCAGTCGTGTCCAACTCTTTGTGACCCCATGAGTATAGCCCGCCAGGCTCCTCTGCTCATGAAATTCTCCAGGCAAGAATACTGGAGTGGGTAGCCAATCCCTTCTCCAGGGGATCTTCCTGACCCAAGGATCGAACCCACGTCTCCCACATTGTAGGTAGATTCTTCACCATCTGAGCCACCAGGAGACTAGCTTGGTGATCCCTATATGTAATAGTCCTTATAAAGAGGAAAGGAGAAGGACATTTGACACAGAAGAAGGAGGGCAGTGTTATGACTGGCAAGATACTATGCTGTTGGCTTGGATGATGGATGAATGGGTCACAAGGCAAGGACTATAATACTGCAGCTCTAGATGTTAAAAAGGCAACTTAAGAAATTCTCCCCTAGAAAAAGCCTGCCAAAGGGACAGTGGCCTTGCTAAGAAACCTTGGTTTGCACCTAGTAAAGCCGATTTTGTATTTGACCTCTGGGGCTAGAAGAGAATAAATGTGTGTTATTTTAAGCCACCAGGTTCATGGTAATTTTTACAGCCACTGTAAGAAAATAACCCAGGAACCTTTCAAGATAATCTAGTCCAGTGGCTTCAAACAATCCTCAAAAGGACTTCTTTAACCCCTGCTTCACCTCAACCTAAATAAAAAGTCCAGAAATGTGCAAAGATGTCCCCTTAACTTACTCAACCAGAGAAGATAAACAAAAAGCAAAACAGGTTCTAACTCCCATTAGAACTTCTTGTGCCACACTGCCCTGTGCATATGTGCTCAGTTGTGTCCAACTCTTTGTGACCCCATGGACTATAACCCACCAGGCTCCTCTATCCATGGAATTTTCTAGGCAAGCATCCTGCACTAGAGCTGGAAACATACACTGGAAATAAACAGTGGAGGAATAAATAAAACCATATATGAACAAAGCTAGTGGAGGTGATGGAATTCCAGTTGACCTATTCCAAATCCTGAAAGACAATGCTGTGAAAGTGCTGCACTCAATATGCCAGCAAATTTGGAAAACTCAGC
This sequence comes from Bos taurus, assembly GCF_002263795.3. Classification (NCBI taxonomy): domain Eukaryota; kingdom Metazoa; phylum Chordata; class Mammalia; order Artiodactyla; family Bovidae; genus Bos; species Bos taurus. The sequence goes on from NC_037357.1 coordinate 50,141,215, forward strand.
AGTGGCCACAGGACTGGAAAAGGTCAGTTTTCATTCCAATCCCAAAGAAAGGCAATGCCACAGAATGTTCAAACTACCACAGAATTGCACTCATCTCACACGCTAGTAAAGTAATGCTCAAAATTCTCCAAGCCAGGCTTCAGCAGTATGTGAACCGTGAACTTCCTGATGTTCAAGCTGGTTTTAGAAAAGGCAGAGGAACCAGAGATCAAATTGCCAACATCCGCTGGATCATCGAAAAAGCAAGAGAGTTCCAGGAAAACATCTATTTCTGCTTTATTGACTATGCCAAAGCCTTTGACTGTGTGGATCACAATCAACTGTGGAAAATTCTTCAAGAGATGGGAATACCAGACCACCTGATCTGCCTCTTGAGAAATTTGTATGCAGATCAGGAAGCAACAGTTAGAACTGGACATGGAACAACAGACTGGTTCCAAATAGGAAAAGGAGTTCATCAAGGCTGTATATTGTCACCCTGTTTATTTAACTTATATGCAGAGTACGTCATGAGAAATGCTGGACTGGAAGAAGCACAAGCTGGAATCAAGATTTCTGGGAGAAATATCAATAACAGATATGCAGATGACACCACCCTTATGGCAGAAAGTGAAGAGGAACTCAAAAGCCTCTTGATGAAAGTGAAAGTGGAGAGTGAAAAAGTTGGCTTAAAGCTCAACATTCAGAAAACGAAGATCATGGCATGGTCCCACCACTTCATGGGAAATAGATGGGGAAACAGTGGAGACAGAGTCAGACTTTATTTTTCTGGGCTCCAAAATCACTACAGATGGTGACTGCAGCCATGAAATTAAAAGACACTTACTCCTTGGAAGGAGAGTTATGACCAACCTAGATAGCATATTCAAAAGCAGAGACATTGCTTTGCCAACAAAGGTTCATCTAGTCAAGGCTATGGTTTTTCCTGTGGTCATGTATGGATGTGAGAGTTGGACTGTGAAGAAGGCTGAGAGCCGAAGAATTGATGCTTTTGAACTGTGGTGTTGGAGAAGACTCTTGAGAGTCCCTTGGACTGCAAGGAGATCCAACCAGTCCATTCTGAAGGAGATCAGCCCTGGGATTTCTTTGGAAGGACTGATGGTAAAGCTGAAACTCCAGTACTTTGGCCACCTCATGCGAAGAGTTGACTCATTGCAAAAGACCCTGATGCTGGGAGGGATTGGGGGCAGGAGGAGAAGGGGACGACAGAGGATGAGATGGCTGGATGGCATCACTGACTCGATGGACGTGAGTCTGAGTGAACTCTGGGAGTTGGTGATGGATAGGGAGGCCTGGCGTGCTGGGATTCATGGGGTCGCAAAGAGTCGGACACGACTGAGCGACTGATCTGATCTGATCTGATACGTACAAAGTTTAAAAGAGTGCCTGGCCTGTATGTAATCATAACATTATAATGTGCACTTGCATTTGCAGAGAATATCTCTGGAAGGATACACAAAATTGTAAAAATGGGGGTTTCTTCTAGGTTGAATGAAACACAAGCATGCCACAGAAACTGGCTTTTATTTAATTAATTTTTAGTAAATTTAATTTAATTTTAGTAAATTTAATTAATTTTAAGTAAATATTTAATCGTGTGCACATACTGCCAATCCAGGTGGATCACTGGTAAAGTATCCGCCTGTGAATACAGGTCCCATCCTACAGCTGAACCAATCTTTTTGTCACATTTTGAGGATGAGAACACTTCATTTTTCTTGAGAGAAATGACATGAGTATTCAAGGGTCAGACACCATGTTTCTGTTTTTTGTTTGTTTACTCTGGTTAAGTGAGTTAAAGGAACATCTTTGCACATTTCTGGGCTTTTTCTTTAGCTTGAGTTGAAGAAAAGCTGAAACACATACACACATACTCACCTCTGGACTTGTTTGAATTGGACAGAAGAAAATAAAAATTCACTTGTGGGATATTATAACTGGATGGGGGAAAATGTCCTCACCATTTCAGGGTGTGTATATATTATATATTTTCCCCTTAAATGGTGAGCAGGATTGAATGGAGCCATCTTTCCCTGTTTAAGATTTCTCTCTCCTCCATGTGGAGATATAAAACTAATTCAGAATCTCAAAGAAGTCAATTATACCAAATTTCAATTGTAAAGTATAAAGCAAAATTTCATTTCAGTCTAATGTCTGTATCCACCAACACTCCTGCCACCAACAGTCATTTCCACAGGGATCCCTTCAGAGTACATTTTTATATAAAACAATCAGGACTCCAAAATGAAGATTTTTAAAATGTATTTAATAATGGCAAATCAGATTAGAAAATCCAGCCAGAAAAAATTCACAGCCTGTTTATAAAATACACATTAACCAGCCATTGTCTCTTTCCTAAAACTAAGTCACAAGACTAGAACCCTTGAATGATCCATTCCCCAGCTTCCCTCTGTACCTTGCTCAGTCACTCAGTCATGCCTGACTCTTTGTGACCCCATGGACTATAGCCTGCCAGGCTCCTTCCTCTGTGTGCCTTATATTCTGTCAATAAAGATATCACTCTATTCAAGTAGCTATAGCAACCACCTGGGATCCATTTTCTAGAAAAATTACCCTGGGACTAATGGAACCCAGATCCCATCTGTTATTATTCTTGGATTAAGTAAATTATACTCAGCTCTTCCCATTCCCTGAAATGGTGAGGACATTTTCTCCCCATCCAGTTATAATATCCCACAAGTGAATTTTTTTTTCTCCTGTCCATTTCAAAAAAGTCCAAAGGTGAGCTAATTTTCCCCCTACATTCCTAGATTGCTGGTGGTCTGTTGTAGTTGGCCTGTAAATGATAGGGTCACTTCAGTTCATTTCAGTCACTCAGCCGTGTCCTACTCTTTGCAACCCCATGGACTGGAGCACGCCAGGACTCCCTGTCCATCACCAAATCCCGGAGTTTACTCAAACTAATGTCCATGAGTCGGTGATGCCATCCAACCGTATCATCCTCTGTCATTCCCTTCTCCTTCTGCCTTAGATCTTTCCCAGCATCAGGGTCTCTTCAAAGGAGTCAGTTCTTCACATCAGGTGACCAAAATATTAGAGTTTCAGCTTCAGCATCAGTCCTTCTAAAGAACAACCAGGATTGATCTCCTTTAGAATGGACTGGTTGAATCTCCTTGCAGTCCAAGGGACTCTCAATAGTCTTCTCCAACACCACAGTTCAAAAGCATCAATTCTTCAGTGCTCAGCTTTCTTTATAATCCAGCTCTCACATCCATACATGACTACTGGAAAAACCACAGCTTTGACTAGATGGACCTTTGTTGACAAAGTAATATCTCTGCTTTTTAATATGCTGTCTAGGTTGGTCATAACTTCTCTTCCAAGGAGCAAGTGTCTTTTAATTTCATGGCTACAGCCACCATCTGCAGTGACTTTGGAGCCCCCCAAAATAAAGTCTGTCACTGTTTCCACTGTTTCCCCATCTATTTTCTGTGAAGCAATGGGACCAGATGCCATGATCTTAGTTTTCTGAATGTTGAGTTTTAAGCCAACTTTTTCACTCTCTTCTTTCACTTTCATCAAGAGGCTCTTTAGTTCTTCGCTTTCTGCCATAAGTGAGGTGTCAACTGCATATGTGAGGTTATTGATATTCCTCCCAGCAATCTTGATTCCAGCTTGTGCTTCATCCATTCCAGCATTTCTCATGTTGTACTCTGCATATACGTTTAATAAGCAGGGTGACAATATACAGCTTTGACGTACTCCTTTAATGATTTGGAACCAGTCAGTTGTTCCATATGTGGTTCTAACTCTTGCTTCTTGACCTGCATACAGATTTCTCAGGAGGAAGGTCAGGTGGTCTGTTATTCCCATCTCTTTAAGAATTTTAAACTGTTTGTTGTGATCCACACAGTCAAAGTTCAAATGATAGGGTGAATATCTACAACTGAAGAAAACAAGCCTAGATATTTGTGAATCTAGGACATCTGTCATTTGTGATGCCAAATGAGTTGACAATCACAATCTGGGAATTAGAGGCTTAGACTGCAAGTGGGCAGAAACACGGTGGTTGTCCCACTCTTGAGTACCCAGGTCATTTATCTCAAGAAGATAAAAGTGTTCTAAGCCTAGAAATGTGACAGTAGAAGATTTAGCTACAGAATGGAACCAGAGATGAACTTGAAACAAGTGTCTGTGACCTAAGTGCTTGCATTTGGAATTGGTTTGAGACAGTCTAAAACTTACCCCAAGATCACTAAAGAGAGAAAGAGAGAGAGCGTGTGCCCATTGAGGCTGAGAACTATCCTCAAATGAATGCTTGTTGGCAGCCAATATTGACTTTCATCCAGTCCTCAATTTTGCATACTGCTTCACGCCCCCCAAGCCAGAACAGGATGTGGGGGCTCTTACTATTACTGCAGTTTTAAAATTATAGGGAGAAAAAATAAATAAATAAAAAATAAAATAAAATTATAGGGAGAATGTGATACTGGAAATAGGATTCTATGTCTTCCCCTGATTTGTAACTCAGCGTATTCCCAACCTCTAGAAGCCTTTATACTTCCAGAACTCATACTTTGAAAAAATTCCACAGAAAATTTTCACAGCCCTCAAGGAAATGATTTTCCATTGGAGGAAACAATGCTAGCAGCCGATGCCCTGATGCCTGCTCAAGCCAGCATCCTGAAGAATGATCAGCCAGTGAAGGAGAACTGAGGGATCACTGGTTCTCAGATAATAGGGGATAAGGGCACAAAACCTGGGTTCAGTTGCAACACAGAAGGAACTGAGGTTTTCTTGCAGCACAGAAGTTTATTATGAAGGGGGCTGGGCCAGTTTGTATTTACATGCTGGAACCCTACAGCCCTGAGTCCAGGTTGAAGTGAGGAAGAGGCTACTCTGCGGGGCACAGGTGATGTCATCCCAGGAATATACTTAGCCCTCTCTCCTGGGTCCCTGTTGCCAGACTGTGGTCTGGAACTATCAGATAGACTCCACTTCTGTTTCTTGTGCCTGAGCTGGAGGGATTATATCTAAGGATTTCATCATAATAGGGGCTAAATACCTGCTGATTGTGACACATCAGACTGAAAAGCTTCCAACCTAGTTTTGTCAACTCCCCCTTGATGAGAATAAGGACAGCAGAGAGGTCTAGCAGAGATTCTGCATCCCGAGAACCAAACAACCTATGAGAAACAAGTGGATCCACTGATCTGCTAGCAAGAAAAGAGTTGGAAAGATCAAACAGTTTTCAGAAGAAATTCACAATGCCTTTGCACTCTCTGTTAGCCAACATTTAAATTAACTGAGATTTTCACTGACCTACCCACTCATTTAGGTAAACCATATTAATGAGATTTCTTTCTTTTCTTTTGGAAGAAGGAATGCTATCAAGCTCCCAAAGACAATGCATTATTCAAAGATGTCCAGCCAATAAGTTTCTGGGTATTTATAATGTTAATGTGGTGCTAAGTGAGCTCCAGGTGTGCAAGACCTAACTAGAGGATCCTAGACATTGTACTTGAAATTCTAAAGACACACATTGTAGCCAGTGTACCAAGTCTGGGTCTACAGAGCCAAATCAGACTATGTCAAGGTAGAAAAATTAGAAGCAAGGCGGTCAAGTTCACTGCTTCCATTCTAGCATGGAATATATCCTGTGGCCTAAATTAGCATCAGTTCCTTAGAGGGAAGTAGGGACGATCATGGTAACTTAAAGCATGGGATAGAGAAAGTGTTTCCCATCACAGGCCTTGGGTTATAGTTAGAGAATGACCAAGAATCACTCAGCACTAGCACCTGCAAGTTACACATCCTAGCTGACCTTAAAACCATATGTTCACTTTTCAAACTGAAAGAAATTTACTTCAATTATGTGCATTATACATAAGGAAACTAAAGCCAAAAGACTTTCCCAATGATCATTCCAGCTTTGAATGGCTTCACAACTGACTTCCAATCTTGTATCCACCTTCTCACCTTCCACATTCTTGCCACCCTTCCCCATCACCACCACCATATAACTCTTAACAATAATGTTACAAACTGTTCTCTTTCCTGGCAATGATCTGAAGTTAGCCTATAAAAAAATCTTTCTTTTCACTACTCAGGGCAGTTAGGCCCATGTCTTTGAGGTATTTGTGGATTTTCTGAGACATTTGTTCACTCACACTCACCATAGCCTATTTAGGCCTAGATAATGAAGGACAGAAAGCAGAGGGGCCTTGGTGTAGGAGCAAAGCCCAGAGAGTCCAACACCAGAAGCCAGGTCCACTCACAAAAGAATTCCAGTTCTGCACCACTAACAGAGGACGCAGTGTTTGAAATCATTTTATTGTTACCCTCAAGGTGTCAACTAATTCATACATATTAACTAATTCATACTATTCTCCACTTCAATTGAAACAAATCAGACAAGGGTTCAGTTCCATTCTTGGATCTACTCAGTGTTCTTTAGTCCCATAAACTTTATTCAAATTCTGTTTTAAGATTTCTTAGGCATTTTCTGTGGTTATTTTCCCTAGTTCACCACTTGAATTGTAAATATATTGAGATCGGAAGCTCCAGTTCTTCTTTGTACATTAGCTGAAGTGCCCTGCATGAAGCAAATTATGGATACATATTATTGACCAAGTGATCAACTTCTGGTTATACATACACAAATCCAGTGTCACTTATTTAAGTACATAATAACTCATTTTAAGCAAACACAGTACTGAATCATTCATAGCAAACTAGGTTCCACACTCACCTCCTTGGAAATAGGTTTTGTTTCCATCACAAACTTTAATACAATTTATCAAAAGACACCAACGACCTTTGCAGATGATGCCCAAGGTCTTTTGTGTGGTTTATGATAAAAAGTAAGGCAGTAATATATTAACTGCCTAAGTTCCAAACCCCACATATTATTTTCAACTCAGAGAAAGATCTAGGTAGTTTTTTGTTCATGTTATTTAGTCGCTAAGTCGTGTCTGACTCTTGCAATCCTATGGACTGTAGCCCACCAGGCTCCTCAATCCACGGGATTCTCCAGGCAAGAGTACTGGAGTGGGTTGCCATTTCCTACTCCAGGAGATCTTCCCAACTCAAGGATCAAATCTGAGTCTCCTGCATTGGCAGGCAGATTCTTTACCACTGAGCCACCGGGGATGCCTCTATGAAGTTTACCTGGAGTTAAATTCGTCTGTCAGGGCCTTGGTTATGTGTTTCAGTTTATTCACAAATTCAGTCGAGCTGAATAAAACATGTCCAGAGAAACTTCCAGCCACTAGCAAGACTGAGGCCAGAATGGTTAACTGCTTCAATTGGGACTCCATGTCCTGCAGCCAGATTCTATTCATCAGCAGACTCTGGTGAGGCAGGGAAAAGCAAGCTGTCAGAAGAGTGTTCTAGTAAAGGTATTGAATACAAAACAAAAAGGAAATATTCTAACGTACATTCCTACCTCGGGAAACTCTTTACTGTCAAGATCCCAGAGAAGAAGGTTCAGGTATCCCTGGCGTAGCACCATTGTGGAAATGGGAAGTTGGGGGTTGTCCACTGCCCAATTTGGAGATGAATGGGCCATGCTGGAGGAGCTGGGAGAGTCAGGAGAACTTGAATTTTGTTAGCCATTTTGTGGTGCAATCAAGGAGATCTATGACATAGAAAGGATAAGTAAATATCTTGAAACACCAAGGCTTGAAAACTAAGGCTTGAGGATATATTCTTCCTCAATAAATAAATTCTTTTGTACATCTTTTGTCTTGGAGAAATGTTCCTTCTTCCTATCCCATGTCCTAGCCACCTGCCCAATAGGGAGAAACTATTTAAAAACATAGAAAATACCCTATCACTGTAAGAAATCATACCCAAAGTCAAATCTCCCCCTCTTCTGTCTTTAAATTTTGACCATACTGGGTTGCTTGTTGAGGAGTTTCTGGAATTTAGTTCATTCATAAATGATAGAATGTTCCTTCAGGTAGGGTCAGAGGCTCTGAATAATATAGTTCACCATGTCCATTTTCATCATGTCCAGAACATGAAAGATGCCCCTGTCAAGGGAGGAAAAAATCAAATGTTTACACTCTGAAAGGAAATCCAGTGGGATGAGTGGAACTCAAGCTAAGAGTCCTAAAATCACAGTATCTTAGAGTTTAAAATGGCCTTAAAAACCACAGTCCTAGTTCAATTTACAAATACAGACATTGTACCAGGGACCCAAGGCCACAGAATGAGTTGTTATCAGAGCTAAGAACAGATACATCTTCTGACCTTTTAGTTAGAAGGGTCTTTCCACTGTAGGTACTCCATCTCAGAAAAACAACCAAAATTCTAACTCTCTATGGGTACTTGGGATAATGGTGGTTGAATTTCTAACTCATGTGACTTATCACTTTACCTCTGGGCCTTGGTTCTTCTATCTGTAAAACAGGGATCATCCTCATTCCTGTCCCCCCACAGGGTTTGAATCTGCAAAGGGGCTGTTTGAAATCTCCCAAAGAACCAGTAACTCTACTTTAGTGTCTAGACAAGAATATTGGAGTGGCTTGCCATTTCTTTCTCCAGGGGATCCTCCCAACCCAGGCATCTAACTCTCTTCTCTTGCATCTCCTACATTGGCAGGGGGATTCTTTACCACTAGTGTCACTTGGGAAGCCAGTGTCTTAACAGCATCATTTCTTAGAAAGTGTCCAAATGATCTGAAGATCATCAAAAGGGTTCTGAGAATCTGTCCTTTGAAAATAAAAGGCAATAAACCAGAGAGGAGCAATAGAAGTATTAATCTATTCTGCAGTATAGAAGGGCTAGACAAGCCAGGGGCTATAACCTAGTATCTGGCCCAGAGTTTTCTGGTGCAGTGTCTAAGACTGAGTTCAGGAACAGTACATCTAGTTTCTCAGCTTAGTAACTGCACAGGATCTGTTATGCTCTCTCGTTTTAGCACTGCTTCATCTTCTACTTGGAGAAGGTGATGGCACCCCACTCCAGTACTCTTGCCTGGAAAATCCCATGGACTGAGGAGCCTGGTAGGCTGCAGTCCATGGGGTGGCAAAGAGTCCCTCCCTCCCCACAGCACAACTGAACAAGTGAGCCTAAAAAAGTGTCCACCACCGCCCCCTTGTGTCAGGGTGGAAAATAGACACTGAAGAGACCAGCAAACAGAAGCTAAAACAGAGGGAACCTCCTTGGAAGTGACAGGTGCAGTAGATTAAAACCCTGTAGTTAGTACCGACTACATATAGGAAGGGGCCTATAGATCTTGAGAAATATAAGCAGGATCAAGGAACTATCTGAAAATGAACTGACCCCATACTGCCCACAACACCAGAGAAAGTCCTAGATATATTTTTACTATTTTTACTATCATTCTTTAATTTTTAAAAAATTTTAAGTCCTCTATTACTCCTTTAGTTTTTCATTTTTATAACCTACTATTACTTTGCAAAAAAAAGAGACCCTATTTTTTAAAGCAAACTTCATATATATATATTTTATAATTTTTGTGACTTTGTTTTTTTTTTTTTCTTTTTCTTTAATATTGTATTTTTGAAAATCCAACCTCTACTCTAGATTTTTAATCTTTGCTTTTTGGTATTTGTTATCAATTTTGTGCCTTTAAGAACCAAATCTTCAGTACCCATTTTTACTTGGGAGCGAGATTACTGGCTTGACTGCTCTCTCTGGCTTTGGACTCTCCTTTTTCTCCACCAGGTCGCCTCTATCTCCTCCCTCCTCCTTCTCTTCTCTACCCAACTCTGTGAATCTCTTTGTGTGTTCCGGACAGTGGAGAACACTTGGGGAACTGATTACTGGCTGGATCTGTCTCTCTCCTTTTGATTCCCCCCTTTATCCTCCTGGCCATGTCTGTCTCCTTCCTCCCTCTTCTCTTCTCTGTATAACTCCGTGAACATCTCTGAGCGGTCCAGACTGTGGAGCACACACATAAGAAAGTGATTACTGGCTAGCTTGCTCTCTCCTCTTTTGATTCCCCTTCGTCTCATCCCGGTCACCTCTATCACCCTCCTCCCTCTTCTCTTCTCCATGTAACTCTGTGACCCTCTCTGGGTGTCACTCACTGTGCAGAAACTTTTCATCTTTAATCTATATGTTTTATCAATGGTGCTGTATAGATGGAGAAGTCTTGAGGCTACTGTAAAAATAAGACTGAAAACCAGAAGCAGGAGGCTTAAGTCCAAATCCCATGAAAACCAGAGAACTCCTGACTCCAGGGAACATTAACTGACAGGAGCTCATCAAACGCCTCCATACCTACAATCTCATCTCTTAGGCTGTTCTGGTGTGGTAATAGCAATGATAGCAAGATCTGCCCAGAAAAGAAAATCAGCAGAGCCAAATTGTTTAGAACCCCAAACGCTCTCCAATGAGCAATCTCCTTAAGGCAAAGGCATGCCAACATATGTCTGCTGCAGCTCCAGAAACTAGGTATCCAAATTGTATATAGAGAATATTATTTTTATCTGTCTAGGAGCCAATCACAATTTAAGGCTTCATTGGGATTAGTAGTAACAATAGTGCCATATTATTTTCTGGGCAGAATGAGATAAAGATAGGAAGAAAAATAACAATGTGACAAAAACAAATGCAAGATATAAAAAAATATAAAATACATACCATCACAAGGTAATGGGATATTCTTTTCTTAAAACTTTTTAGTTTCTATCTGGGTAGCTGATTAACTATATGATAGTTTCAGATGAACAATGAAGGGACTCAGCCATACATATACATGCATCCATTCTTCCCCTAACTCTCCTCCCATTCAGGTGGCCATATAATATTGAGCAGATGTTCATGTGCCATACAGTAGGTTCTTGGTTATCCATTTTAAATATAGCCTTGTGGTGGTGAGATATTCTTAATAAGGGATAAGGCCATTATTAGATTGTTTGACTGCAAAGGGAAAAGATTAGATAGGCAGTATCTTTAAGTATCACTAGAAATATCATCTTCACTCAAAAGTATAAGTTTCTTATTGGCAAGGACTCTCTTATGTATCTATATGCTTCTGAAACACAGAAAACCTAATGGGAGTTAGATGAAAATCTGTTTAGTTGAATGATATACTGTACTATTACAGCAAGATCTCAACCTTCAAGCTTCATCTCATACAAATGAAATCGAAGTTCCTCCACATCATCTATTTAAGTAATGGGACATATGTAGAAGGGAAGCTTGTGTGTGCCTGCGTGCATGCTAAGTTGTATCCAATTCTTTGCCACCCTATGGACTGCAGCCACCAGGCTCCTCTGTCCATGGGATTCTCCAGGCAAGAATACTGGAGTGGGTTGCCATGCCCTCCTCCAGGACATCTTCCCCACCAAGGGATCAAACTCAGGTCTCTGACTTCTCCTGCACTGGCAGGTGGGCTCTTTAACGCCACTCACAAAACCTCAGAATAATTGTTAGTCATCTACAGGGGGCACAGGATTGGAAAAGGTCAGTGTTCATTCCAATCCCAAAGAAAGGCAATGCCAAAGAATGCTCAATCTATCACACAATTGCACTCATCTCACATGCTAGTAAAGTAATGGTCAAAATTCTCCAAGCCAGGCTTCAGCAATATGTGAACCGTGAACGTCCAGATGTTCAAGCTGGTTTTAGAAAAGGCAGAGGAACCAGAGATCAAATTTCCAACATCCGCTGGATCATGGAAAAAGCAAGAGAGTTCCAGAAAAAACACCTATTTCTGCTTTATTGACTATCCCGAAGCCTTTGACTGTGTGGATCACAATAAAGTGTGGAAAATTATGAAAGACGGGAATAACAAACCAATTGACCTGCCTCCTGAGAAATCTGTATACAGGTCAGGAAGCAACAGTTCGAACTGGACATGGAACAACAGACTGGTTCCAAATAGGAAAAGGAGTACGTCAAGGCTGTATATTGTCAGCCTGCTTATTTAACTTATATGCAGAGTATATCATGAGAAACGCTGGGCTGGAGGAAGCACAAGCTGGAATCAAGATTGCTGGGAGAAATATCAATAACCTCAGATATGCAGATGACACCACCCTTATGGCAGAAAGTGAAGAAGAACTAAAGAGCCTCTTGATGAAAGTGAAAGAGGAGAGTGAAAAAGTTGGCTTAAAACTCAACATTCAGAAAACGAAGATCATGACATCTGGTTCCATCACTTCATGGCAAATTGATGGGGAAACTGGAAACAAAGGCTGACTTTATTTTTCTGGGCTCCAAAATCACTGCAGATGGTGATTGTAGCCATGAAATTAAAAAATGCTTACTCCTTGGAAGGAAAGTTATGACCAACCTAGATAGCATATTACTTTGCCAACAAAGGTCCATCTAGTCAAGGCTATGGTTTTTCCTGTGGTCCTGTATGGACGTGAGAGTTGGACTATAAAGAAAGCTGAGTGTAGAAGAATTGATGCTTTTGAACTGTGGTGTTGGAGAAGACTCTTGAGACTCCCTTGGACTTCAAGGAGGCCCAACCAGTCCATCCTAAAGGAGATCAGTCCTGGGTGTTCATTGGAACGACTGATGTTGAAGCTGAAACTCCAATATTTTGGCCACCTTATGCAAAGAGCTGACTCATTTGAAAAGACCCTGATGTTGGAAAGATTGAGGGCAGGAGGAGAAGGGGACGACAGAGGATGAGATGGTTGGATGGCATCACCGACTCAATGGACATGGGTTTAGGTGGACTCTGGGAGTTGGTTATGGACAGGGAGGCCTGGCATGCTTTGGTTCATGGGGTCACAAAGAGTTGGACACGACTGAGCAACTGAACTGAACAATTAAAAGGTCTGGGATGAAAAAATCAAAGGACTTCCTTGTGATCCAGTGGTTAAGAATTCACCTTGCAATGTAGGGTACATGGGTTTGATCCCTGCTCAGTGGAACTAAGATCCCACATGCTGCAAGGCAACTAAGCCCACGAGCTGCAGCATGGACTTAGAAGCCCATGCACCACAACTAAAGAAAAGCCCGTGCACCACAATGAAAGATCCCCCCATGCCACAACTGAGACTTAATATCCACAAATGGAAAGTTGGTTACTCATCTGCATAATTTTTTTAAGCGTTCAAGAGCACACGTGAAGTCAGCCAGAGTACTTGAAAGCTGGACTTTCAGATGGTCCCAAAACGCCTTGTACATTGTCTCCTTAATCCTGCCTTCCAGACTATAAGACGGTTAAGTGAGCAACTTGCTCTTTACCCAGAGAGTTGATATAGGTTCTTAATCTAAATCCCAAACATCATTTAAGATCATGAAAGATCATTATGTTGACAGGGCAGAAGCTATGTTTGGACTTCAGCAGAGTTGAATAAACTGAGTTTAGTCTCAGATGCAAAGGCACTGGCCAATTTCTCTCAGAAGGATTCCTCATGGTTCCAGAAAAGCTCTCCCTCTTCTTCTTACTGAGAAGAACCAAGAACTTGGAGTAGAGGTCCTGAGTACTAGCCTTGATTCTTCATCTAATTTAAATGTGTGCCTTGGTTTTTAGATCCATATACTTTGAACTAGATGATCTTTTCCCTTAAGCCTTAAAATCCAGGAAAGGACTTTCTTTTTTGATAACACTTGAAAATCTTATGTGCACCTTCAACTCATTATCTTCTCCTCTCAAACCTGTGTTTTATTCAAGCAAATCATAAAGTTTACAATTTTCTCATTAAAAAATAGAATAGTAATGCATGCTTTGGTTGAAAATTTTACAAGCAATACAGAGATAAATGAAAAAAGTCAAAGCTCCTTCCCCAACACACCAATCCCATTTGTGAAATGTCACCAACTGTTATTTATCTAATGCATAATAATTACTTCTCTTCATCCTTTTAATGTACTTGATCCCCAAATTACAGAGATTTTGATTCCTATATATGTCTGGAATCCATCCCCTTATGCCATCATTTCCTGTAGACTGTTGCAATATTCTAGTAAATGGTACTCCTGCCCCCAATCAAAGTCTTACTCCAACAATGCCACATATTCTTGCTAAGACCAATGGCCTTTCTAAGAAAAAAATCTGATCATAATGACATGATCATTTAAAGTTCTCTAGAACCTTCCCATCACTCCATCAACAAGAAGCAAGATTTTCTTGTTGCTGCTGTTTAGTCAATAAGTTGTGTCTGACTTCTTTGTGACCCCGGGGATCATAGCCCTCCAGGTCCCCTCTATCCATGGGACTTTCCAGGCAAGAACACTGGAGTGGGTTGCCATTTTCTCCTCCAGGGGGTCCTCTTGACTCAGGGATTGAACCTGGGTCTTCTGGATTAGCAGGCAGATTCTTTACCACTGAGCCACCAGAGAAGCCCCAAAGCTGTTTAGCTGCTAAGTCATGTCCGCATCTTTTTTGTGACCCCATGGACTGTAGCATACAAGGCTCCTCTGACCTCCACTATCTCCTGGAGTTTCTTCATTAAGTCGGTGTTACTATCTAACCGGTGTAACTATCTAAGATGGTTACTATCTAACCATCTCATCCTCTGCTGCTCCCTTCTCTTTTTGCCTTCAATCTTTCCCCAAATCAGTGTCTCTTCAATGAGTAGGCTCTTAGCATCAGGTAGCCAAAGTATTGGAATGTCAGTCCTTCTAATGAATATTCAGGGTCAATTTCCAGCAGGATTGACAGATTTTATCTCCTTCCAGTCCAAGGGACTCTCAAGAGTATTCTCCAGAACCACAATTCGTAAGCATCAATTCCTTGGTGCTCAGCCTTCTCACATCCGTGCATGACTACTGGAAAAACCATAGCGTTGACTGTATGGCACTTTGTTGGCAGAGTGATGTCTATGCTTTTTAATATGCTGTCTAGCTTTGTCATAGCTTTCCTTCCAAGGAGCAAGCATCTTTTACTTTCACGGCTTCAGTCACAGTCCGCAGTGATTTTGGAACCCTAAAAATTAAATCTGTCACTGCTTCCACTTTTTCCCCTTCTATTTGCCATAAGGTGATGGGACTTGGTGCCATGATCTTGGTTTTTTTGAATATTGAGTTTCAAGCCAGCTTTTTCACTCTCCTCTTTCAACTTCATCAAGAATCTCTTTAGTTCCTCTTCACTTTTCTGCATTAGAGTGGTAGGATCTGTATATCTGGAGTTGTTGATATTTCTCCCAGCAATCTTGATTCTAGCTTGTGATTCATCCAGCACAGCATTTCTCATGATGTGCTCTACATATAAATTAAATAAACAGAGTGACGATATACAGCCTTGATATACTCCTTTCCCAATTTGGAACCAGTCAGTTATTTGATGTCCAGTTCTAACCTTGTCAGCATGGGAAATAGGTGCTTGGTAGTTTGAACATTCTTTAGCAATTCCCTTCTGTGGGATTGAAATGAAAACTGACCTTTTCCAGTCCTGTGGCCATTGCTGAGTTTTCCAAATTGGCTAGCATATTGAATGCAACACTTTAACAGCACCATATTTTAGGATTTGAAATAGCTCAGCTGAAATTCCATCACCTCCAATAGTTTTGTTCATAGTAGTGCTTCCTAAGGCCCACTTGACTTCACAACCCAGAATATTTGGCTCTAAGTGAGTGACCACATCACTGTGGTTATCCAGGTCATTAAGACTTTTTTTTGTATAGTATTTCTGTATATTCTTGCCACCTCTTCTTAATCTCCTCTGCTTATGTTAGACTGGTATTCTTCCCACAGAGGAAGGTAAAACTGCAGTGAGCAACTGAATGACCCAGTATTGCTAGACACTGCCCAAGAATCACACTTCTTTCTCACCTAAGCCCAGAACCCAGAGGCAATGAGCAAGGCTGGATAGTCATGGGATAGCAAGGAGCTGGACTTAACCAGATCGTCAACACTGAAACCAGGTTGATTATATTCTTTGCAGCCAAAGATGGAGAAGCTCTATAAAGTCAGCAAAAACAAGATCGGAAGCTGACTGTGGCTCAGATATTCAGCTCCTTATTGCAAAATTCAGACTTAAATTGAGGAAAGTAGGGAAAACCACTAGGCCATTCAGGTATGATTTAAATCAAATCCCTTATGATTATCCAGTGGAAGTGACAAATAGATTTAAGGGATTAGATCTGATAGAGAGAGTGCCTGAAGAACTATGGACAGAGATTCCTAACATTGTACAGAAAGTGATGATCAAAGCCATCCCCATGGAAGAGACATGCAAAAAGGCAAAATGGTTGTTTGAGGAGCCCTTGCACATAGTTAGGAAAAGAAGAGAATCAGAAGCCAAAGGAGAAAAGAAAATATATATCCATCTGAATGCAGAATTCCAAAGAATAGCAAGGACAGATAAGAAAGCCTTCTTAAATGAACAATGCAAAGAAATAGAGAAAAGCTATAGAATGAGAAAGAGTAGAAATCTCTTCAAGAAAATTAGAGACAACAAGGGAATATTTCATGAAAAGATGGTAACAATAAAGGACAGAAACACTATGGACCTAACAGAAGCAGAAAATATTAAGAAGAGGCAGCAAGAATACACACAAAAACTCAGCACAGGCCACAGGACAGGAAATGGGCAGTTTTCACTCCAATCCCAAAGAAGGGGAATGCCAGAGAATGTTCAAACTACTGCACAATTGCACTCGTTTTCAAAGCTAGAAGAGTAATGCTCAAAATTCTCCAAGCCAGGCTTCAGCAGTACATAAACTGAAAACTTCTTAATGTACAAGATGGACTTAGAAAAGGCAGAGGAACCAGAAATCAAATTGCCAACATATGTTGGATTATAGAAAAAGCAAGAAAATTCCAGAAAAACATCTATTTCTTTTTCATTGACTACACTAAAGGATTTGAGTGTGTGCATCCCAACAAACTGTGGAAAATTCTTAAAGAGATGGACATACAACACCACCTTACCTGCCTCCTGAGAAACCTGCATGCGGGTCAAGAAGCAATAGTTAGAACCAGACATGGAACAATGAACTGGTTCCAAACTGGGAAAGGAGTATTTCAAGGCTGTGTATTTTCATCCTGCTTATTTAAATTATATGCAGAGTACATCATGCGAAATACCGGGCTGGATGAAGCTCAAGCTGGATTCAAGACTGACGGGAGAAATATCAATAATCTCAGATATGCAGATGACACCACCCTAATGGCACAAAGCAAAGAGGAACTAAAGAGCCTCTTAATGAAGGCAAAAGAGGAGAGTGAAAAAGCTGGCTTAAAAATCAACATTCAAAAAACAAAAATCATGGCATACAGTCCCATTACTTCATGGCAAATAGACAGGGAAACAATGGAAACAGTGACACATTTTTTTCCCCCCCTGGGGCTCCAAACAACCACATACAGTGACTGCAGCCATGAAATTAAAAGACTTTTGTTCCTTGTAAGCAAAGCTATGAGAAATCTAGACAGCATGTTAAAAAGCAGAGATACAAGGCTGCTAACAAAAGTCCCTATATTCAAAACTATAGTTTTGCCAGTAGTCAAGTAGAAATGTGAGTGTTACACCATAAAGAAGGCTGAGCACCCAAAAGTTGATGCTTTTGAACTGTGGTGCTAGAGAAGACTCTTGAGAGTCCCTTGGACAGCAAAGAGATCAACCCAGTTGATTCTAAAGGAAATCAACACTGCATATTCATTGGAAGGACTGAGGCTGCACCTGAAGCTCCAGCACTCTGGCCAGCTGATAGGAAGAGTTGACTCATTGGAAAAGACCCTCATGTTGGGAAAGATTGAGGTCAGGAGGAGAAGGGGACCACAGAGGATGAGATGGTTTGATGGTGTCGACTCTGGCCATGAGTTTGAGCAAACTCTTGTAGACTGTGAAGGACAGGAGAGCCTCGCATGTTGCAGTCGTGGGGTCGCAAAAAGTCAGACACGACTGAACAACTGAACAACAACAACAAACAATGAGCTGGGGTAAGAGTGACAGTAAATTGGGCACTAATTCAACAAAGCTCTGCTGTTCCTACTAACTGCCTCATGGACTGTCCCTTACAAATTTCACAGGACCCATCACCTAAAGTAGCCCCAATATGCCTACAAGCACCCTCAGCACTCCATGTGACCTTCTTCTTCAGAATTGGCCTTCCATTGGCACCCCTGCTGAAGGTGTACTGAAGCCTCTACAGATCATGCACAGGCATATAAAAAGACCTGGCACCTCTCTGCTGGATGGGATGAACGGTTTTACCTTAAACACTTCAGGGTACTGAGATATGGAAAATAAATAGGAGGCTGTCAGCATGTGTCCTGGGTTTGTGCAATTGACAGAAAGCCTATATCATAATAACACTTCCTTCACAAAATAGAACAAGAAGGGTTGGTCAGGTGAATACATAGAAGAAGCCTCAGAGACCCCTAGTACCCCTTAGTTGGCTGACTGGTACATGTGTTTATCTCCTGAAATAAGTCACTGAAGACTGGTGGAGGAGATTGATTCCTCAAATATGAAAACACCAGCATGAGATTTCCAGCAATGGCAAAAATCAGGAAGCCCAACACCCCACTAATGAAACAAGATAATTTCCCAGTAACTGACTCCATTAGAAATGTAGATCTATGTAGTGCCTGACAAACAATTCAGAAATGATTACTTTAAAGATGCTCAGACAGCTACAAGAAAACTCAGTGAAATCAGGAACGCAAAACTTGAACAAAATGGGAAAGTCAACAAGGAGATAGAAATCATAAAATGGAGCCAAAAAGAAATTCTGGAGCTGAAGAATACAATGGATGGGGTTAGAAATATTATAGAGACCTTCAACAGCAGACTGCATCAAGCAGAAGAAAGAATTTATGAACTCAGAAAGGGATAATTTGAAGTTATCTAATCATACATGAAAAAATGAAAAAGTTGGGGGGGGAGGATCTATGAGATTTTTTGAACACCATTATATGGACCCACATATGCATGATGGGGGACCTTAGGTAAGGAGGCAAAGAAAGAAGAGGAGGCGACAGAAAGAGAGAAAAGGGAAATTATTATTTATGGAAATAATGGCTGAAAACTATTCAATTTATGGGAGCAACATGGACATTCCACATCACAAGCTCACAATTTCCTGAACAATATCATCTCATAGAAGGTTATATGAAGACACGCTTTAATAAAAATATCAAAAGTCAAAGACAGGAAAAGAAATGTTTTTTGTCTAACTGTCTTGATATTTTACTTATTTATTTTGAATTCTTATAATCTAGAATTTCATATCAACTTTTTTAATATCAATTTTTATTGGAGTACAGTTGTTTTACAATATTGTGTTAGTTTCTGCTATCCAGGAAACTAAATCAGCTACACATCTACATATATACCCTCTTTTTTGCATTTCCTGCCTATTTATGTCACCACATAGCACTGAGTAGAGTTTCCTGTGCTATACAGTAGGTTCTCATTAGTTATCTATTTTAGACCTAGTAGGGTATGTGTGTCAAGCCCAATTTCCCAATTCATCACATACCCTTCCCTGCCCCCAGTATCCATATGTCTATTCTCTATGTCTGTCTCTATTTCTGCTTTACAAATAAACTCATCTGTATCATTTTTCTAGATTCCACTGTTATTACTAGATGATATTTCTTTTTCTCTTTTTCAATTACTTCATGCTGTATGACAGTATCTCGGTCATTCCTTTCAATGTCTGAGTAATATTCCATTGTATATGTGTACCACATCTTCTTTATCCATTCTTCTGTGATGGAAATTTATGTTACTCCTATGTCCTGGGTGTTGCAAATAGTGCTGCAATGAACATTGGGGTCATGTGTCTTTTTCAATTCTGGTTCTGGTTTTCTCTGGGTATATGCCCAGGAATGAGAATGCTGGGTTATATGATAATTCTCTGTTTAGATTTTTAAAGGAACCTTCATACTGTTCTCCATAGTGGCAGTATCAATTTACTTAGCACTGATACTGTAAGATGGTCCCCTTTCAAGGAGAGAAATTTTAAGTTTGTGAGAGAAATGCAACTTGTCACATAAAAGGGAACAGCATAAGGCTATCAGGAGATTCTCAAAAGAAACCTTGCAATCCTGGAGAAAGTGAGATGATACATTTAAAGTGCTGAAAGAAAACAACTGACAACCAAGAATACTCTATTCAGAAAAGTTGTTCTTCACAAATGAAAGATAATGACATTCCCAGAGAAACCAAAGCTGAGGGAGTTTTTCACCACTAGACCTGCCTCACACAAAATGCTCAAAAGAGCTCTTCAAGAGGAAATGAAAAGACACCAATTTAAGCCTAAGAAAGCATGTAACTCACAGGTAAAGCAAATAGTCAAATACAGAACACTTTAAACTTTTGTATAAAAGTGAAAAGAAAGAAGTATTAAAAATAGAGTTGCAATAATTTGTTAGTGCATACAATATCAAAAGATGTAAACTAGGACATCAGTAACACAAAATGAGGTGGGAAGAAGTAAAAATATGGAGTTTTTGCATACAATCAAATTGAAGCTGCTATTATTAATATCTTAAATCTGAGTGGTATAACTAAAGATGTTTCATGTAGGCAAGGTGGTAACCACCAAGGTTAATTAATTAAGATTTTTTGGTAAGTCTTTGAAATAGAGTATTATTTCAATATAGAAGCAGGATGAACAATTTATTAAATAATTTTCATGTTTTTTTCTTTTAATTGAAGTATAGTTGATTCGGGCTTCCCTGGTGGCTCAGCAGCAAAGAATCTGCTTACCAGTGAAGAATATGTGGGTTCAGTCCCTGGGTCAGGAAGATGCCCTGGAGAGAGAAATGGCAAATCACTCCAGTATCTTTGCCTGGGAAATCCCATGGACAGAGGAGCCTGGTAGTAAAGGATTAATACATAGGGTCATAAAGACTAGACACGACTTAGCAACTAAACAGCAACAATAGTTGATTTACAATATTATATTAGTCTTCAGTGTATGGCAGTGATTCAGTATTTTTCCAGGTCATACCCCACTATTAGTTATTATATGATGATGCCTATAATTCATTGTGCTATAGAGTATATGATTGTTGCTTACCTATTTTATACTTAGTAGTTGTATCTCTTAATTCCATATCCCTAATTTGTCCCACCTACTTCCCCTCACCCATGTGTAACCAAAATTTTGTTTTCTTTATATGTGAGCCTACCATTTTGCATATGCTTTCATTGGTATGCACCACTTATTGAAGAGGCTGTCTTATCTCCATAGTATATTATTGCCTCCTTTGTCAAAGGTAAGATGCCCATAGGTGCTTGGGTTTATTTCTTGATTGACACAGGGGCTACCTACACTGTCCTAACCTCCTGATCCAGAGCCTTCTCCCCCTAAACCTGTACCATTTTGGGTGCTACAGGAAAAAAAATTAACAAAAAGATTCACCTGAGCACTTCTTTGTTGCAGGAATAGACAAATATTTTCCCACCAGTTTCTGGTGGTCCCTGAGTATCCTACTCCCTTATTGGGAAGAGATCTATTCCTGGCTTTGAAATCTTGCAGCTACTTCAGTCCTAATAGAGGGTGCTTTAAAACTCTCTCATGAGTATCCTACTCCCTTATTGGGAAGAGATCTATTCCTGGCTTTGAAATCTTGCAGCTACTTCAGTCCTAATAGAGGGTGCTTTAAAACTCTCTCATGGGGGCAAACTATTTTTACCAGCCACCAAGTGAAACAACTCCTGAATGGGAGAGGCCATTTATGGATGTCTGATCAAAGAATCCTCAGGTATCAAGTAGTGATGATGGAAAATCCAGGCCTGACTTAGCCCCTCGTGAGGTTCTTAATCCTGCCACCCTCCTGCCTACCTCCGAGAGCTCTCTCCCCTTTCAGTGTTGCCTAGAAACTTTGGACCACTGGACAAAATCCCAAGAGGGATTGTCAGAAGATCCTCTGACCAATCCTGAGGAAATCTGGTACACTGATGAAAGCAGCTTTGTCCTGGATGGAAAAAGAAGAGCCAGATATGCAGTAGTCTCCCATTTTGAGACCATACAGGCTAAAACTTTGCCACCAGGTACTTCAGTCCAATTAGCTGAGCTCATAGCCTTGATTCGAGCTTTAGAGCTGGGAAAAAGAAAAAGAGTAGCCATTTATGCTGACTCCAAGTATGCCTTTCTGGTGCTACATGCCCATGCTGTTATTTGGAAAGAAAGAGGCCAGTTGGCCACTCGAGGGTTCCCAATCAAATATTGTGATCAAATCCTTAGGCTCTTGGAGGCAGTCCATCTGCCTGCTGAGGTTTCAGTCTCCCACTGTAAAGGATACCAAAAAGGGAGCAGAGAAGTGGAATGAGGGAACCAAACAGCCAATCAGGCAGCTAAGAGAGCAGCATTACAGAACAATGACATAATAGGGGTTGCCACCTTAGTTCCACAGACTAATTTGCCAGAAACACCTTCATATACTGAAGGTGAGACTCTTAAAGCTAAGAGTGAGGGCTTTCAAGAAGATCATATAGGGTGGTTCCAAAAGGAGGGAGTCCTTTTTCTGCCTGAGAACCTCCAATGGAAGTTGGTTAACTCCTTACATGCCACCACTCATTTAGGGGAGAAGGCCCTCCAAAGATTACTAGAAAGGTCCTTCAGAGTAACAGATCTCCAAATGACTATAAGGCAAGTGGTCTCCTATTGTCCCACTTGCCAATTAAACAACCCCCAAGGAGCCTGAAGACCCCAGCTGGCCCAGCCCATCCAATGATGTGGGACTTACCCAAGAGAGGACTGGCAGATGGACTTCACCCAGATGCCAGTTTTTCAAGGGTATAAATACCTATTAGTCATGACAGATACATTCACAGGATGGATTGAAGGCTTTCCCACCTAGACTGAGAAGGCTGAGGCGGTGGTAAAGAAAACTGCTCCATGAGATCATTCCAAGGTTTGGGTCATTACAGAGTGACAATGGGACATCATTTATTTCTAAGGTCACCCAAGGGGTCTCTAAAGCATTGGGCATTACTTATTGTCTCCATTGTGCCTGGAGTCTTCCGGAAAACTAGAAAGAGACAACCAATTCTTAAAATCAGCGATAAAAAAGATAACCCAGGAGAC
Source organism: Bos taurus (assembly GCF_002263795.3). Taxonomy (NCBI): domain Eukaryota; kingdom Metazoa; phylum Chordata; class Mammalia; order Artiodactyla; family Bovidae; genus Bos; species Bos taurus. The sequence goes on from NC_037357.1 coordinate 50,164,104, forward strand.
CTCCCTGGGATGGAAGGAGGCTCTACCAATAGCTCTCCTCCACACCCGTATTTCCCCTAAGGAACAGGTTGGTCTTAGTCCTTATGAGATGTTATATGGGAGACCTTTTGTTTATGTCAATGACCTCTTCCTTGATCCAGAGGCTCAGTCCGTCTGGCCTTATACCATGGCCATTGGACAATTCCAACAGGATATATACACTTGTGGGGTGTCAATCAAGGCTCAAAAGATTCTAAAGAGTCACCACTACATGCTCCAGGGACTCAAATCCTAATTAAAGTCTGGAAAGATGGATCCCCAAAGGCTCAACTTCAGCCCACATGGAAGGGCCCCTACCCTGTAATACTTTCTACTCCCACAGCAGTCAAGATACCGGGGCACAACTCCTGGATTCACTACTCATGTGTCAAGCCATGGAAGAAAACAGAAGAGGACATATAATACATGTGTGAGCCTCTGGGAGATCTCAGATACCTATTTAGGACTACAAATGAATGCCGTCCTAATGAACACCCCCAAAATTAAGTTTATGGGGATAAGATTTCTCAGGATAGCTCTAAAGAGCCAACACAGTTTGGCAGGAGTTGTACTCCAAAATAGACGGGAAATAGATCTTCTGATCCCTGAACAAGGAGAGACTTGACCCATCTTAAATGAGATGTGTTGTTTCCAGGTAAATACCTCCAGGTAAGTTAAAGAAAGTCTTGAAGTCCTCAAGAAAAACATTCAGATCCTACAGGATCTCAAAGAATGAGCTGGAGAGTTCTTGGGGTGGCTACAGTCTCTCTTTGGGGGATCCTTCTCCTGGTAAGGGGGAGTTTGGAGTTGGCTAATGCCCCTACTAATCCCTGTTATCACCATATTGATGCTGCTTATGATTGCTCCATGTATTATCAATTATCTAACCCGTTTTGTTCCTGCCCAGGTCAACAAGCTACAACACGTACTGCCAGTTCAACAAGGATATATACAACTATAGCCGACCATGGAAAATATCACTCACCCTTAGATGGACACCACTATAAGGACTCTGAGGCTTGAGACTAGCAAAAGGGGGAGGTCCAATGCCCCTCACTGTCCCAGTTCAGCAGGAAGTAGTCAGAGATACCTTGATGCCCCTATTCCCAAAGAATTGGGCCTCCCATCTCTTGAGGGGAGAATGTTAGGTAGTTAGAATAGGAAAAAGGAGTCCAAAATGGCGGTGGCTAAAAGACAAAGAAGGGAAAAGCTCGTGAAAATAGAACAAAGGAAGGTCCCAGGACTGGAGTGAGGACCTCAGGTAAAACAAACAGCCTTCCTGGCTAGCCCAATTGACATAGGGCAGGCTCAGGAGGGAGGAAACAAATGTATAAAAGGAGGAAGCCTAGAAGGATTGAGGCCTCTCTTCTCTTGTCTTTTGGGTCAACCCACCCTCACTCCTCGAGGGTATACTATCCTTTGCTTTTCCTAATAAAACTGAGCTGTAACACCGATTCGTCCATTGCTTCAAATTTTTGCTGCAGCAAGACAGAACCGAGGAAATTACACACTCCCCCAACACCAAGGTCCACTTGACTTCACACTCCAGGATGTATGGCTCTAGGTGAGTGATCACTCCATAGTAATTATCCAGGCCAATAAGATCTTTTTGTATAGTTCTTCTGTGCATTCTTGCCACCTCTTCTTAATATTTTCTGCTTTTGAAACGTTGTTGCTGAACCACCAAAGATGCCAGGATTCTTGGCCTCCAGAGGAGAGGAATTCAATCCAGGGCCAGTGACAAGGTTTGATCGCTCAGAGCTTTTGTGTAATAAAGTTTTATTAAAGTATAAAAGAGATAGAGAAAGCTTCTGACATAGACATCAGAAGAGGGTAGAAAGAGTGCCCCCCTGCTAGTCTTTAGCCAGATGTTATATAGCTACTAGCAGTCTGCTAATTAGAGAAAAGAAATGTCTTAAAACTCAGAGACTGGTACCCTCACCCACAACACACATTTTGAGATAACATTGGCACACCGTGATTTGTCCAGTGCCATAAAATGATTGACTTGAATCTTGAAGAAAGGTAGGTTTCCAAGCAAATACAGTCTCATTAACATAGCTTAAGAGAACATTTGCATGAGTAAAACATACTGGTTTGTCAAGTTGGTTTTGAGTTTTAAGGGGAACTGACTTGAAAACAGAGTCTAGGGTAAATATATAGTTCATTAACATAGCTTAAGACAAACATTTTATACCTGTGCCAGATTCATGTTGATATATGGCAAAACCAATACAATATTGTAAAGTTAAAAATAAAATAAAATACTTAAAAAAAGAACGCATTGGTTAGCTTAAGGTTTGAGAAAAATTAAGTTCAGGTGGAGCCAGGTGTCATCATGGCAATACAGAATTTTAAAAGAAACCTCTTTTTAAATTTGTATAGAGAAGGGGGGGAAAAAAACTAACAGTTGTTTGTTTCCTCCTGCAGCTTAAGAGAGAGAGAAAAAATGTCTGATACTTGCAGCCTATTTCCTCCATTTGGAGACCTCTGGCCTTCCTGACTGTTACCCTCTCATTACCCGCCTTTCTTTTAGGAGAATTATGTTGCCTAGGGAAAGGGGCATTGTTCTTGTTCTGTAACTGCTTCCGAGCTGATAAGGGGCATTGTCCCTAAAATGGTGACGCAACATATTCTCCTAACCCTCATATTGAGAGTCTCTGATCCAGGGACCCCAAGTAGTAGTTGGAGGAAGCTGCCACAGTCTCAGGAGTTTGAGCAGCCATTTGTAACTTAAAACCCTTCATGCAGCTAAAAGCAAATCCAGTTACACAGTTACAGATGCAGGGAGCAAACAGCAAAAACAGAACAATCAGCAAAGCTAAAAGTCACATTATCTCCATAGTTAAGGTGCAAAGTGTTGCCAACAGTCCATTTTAGGATTGTTAGATGTCATCAGCGGAGAAGGCAATGGCACCCCACTCCAGTACTCTTGCTTGGAAAATCCCATGGACAGAGGAGCCTGTTAGGCTGCAGTCCATGGGGTCGCTAAGAGTCGGACACGACTGAACGACTTCATTTTCACTTTTCACTTTCATGTATTGGAGAAGGAAATGGCAGCCCACTCCAGTGTTCTTGCCTGGAGAATCCCAGGGATGGGGGAGCCTGGTGGGCTGCCGTCTATGGGGTCGCACAGAGTCGGACACAACTGAAGTGACTTAGTATAGCATATCATAGATGTCATCAGATTAATAACAGTCATCACATATGATTGTTGTTATTGAAGGTAGTCACAGACTTGGAGAAAGTCCTTTCCTTGAAGTGGAGATGCCCACCATGGGAAGCACTTCCACTGATGAAGAGGGGAATGCTCCACAGACCCAGCAGTTAGACCGATTGTGGAATGCAGCATAGGAGTGAGCCCAGGACAGGAAGGCATTGTCTTGAGGATCAAACTGCAGACTCAGCATTTTTGGAGTCAGCAGAAGCAGGCTCACATAGATTATCAGGCCCGTCTGAAAAGTACTAAGTCGGAGCATAGAAAGACATAAAATGACGTCACTTAGTTCTGGCCAGGGTGTCACCTCTTAACTCGAGTGTGACACACTCACGAATCAATTCCTGGCACTTTGACAGCTGTGGGAGAAGAAAGAATAACCTGATAAGGGCCTTCCCAGAGGGGCTCAAGGGATTGGCCCCCAGATCCCAATGTTTTTATCAGGACCTCAGCTCCTGGCTCAAATAGAGGATTGCTTGACTCAGAGGCTGGGTCAGGAGTCATATCTCAGAGTTCTGTTAATGCCTGTTGAAAAGCTGAGAGCCGAGTTACATAATTGGTTAATTCCAAGGCTTTAGGAAAAATTTCCATTGAGCATTTTCAGGAATTATTAATTGTCCATCTTCAGACTGTAACCATCCTTTTTTTTTTTTTGTAATTACTATAAGGTCCAATTTATTTTTAAAACTGAAAATGGCTGTCTTCGGTTTTCTGTTGAATGAGCACCTCCTGGGTGCCGGGGCTCTGCTGGGCTCGTCATGTGGATCATTTCAAGGAGTTCTCACATGTGAGCTGGGTATGGAGCGGGTCAAGATACAGAATCACCAAGGATCCTGGGGGTGCGTGGCCAGCCCACGGTGCCCCAGGACCACAGACGGGGCTGAAATGGAACCCAGAGCTGACTCAGAAGCACACACGTCGCATGGTCCCTAACGGTGGGCACCCCGGCCTTCTGTTGATGTAACCATCCTTTATCATTAATCTTTGCTCCTCTTTTCTCATATCTTTCTAATTCTTCCTCAGTATATTATGGTTTTTCCTGTTCCACAGGACCTGTCCAGATCAAAGGTGTCTGCTGTGAAGGGGTTTTGTAAAGTGCTGCTTTTCTGGCTTGACAGTCAGCCAGAGATTACCTTTGGCTACTTTATTCCCGTCCCTGCTGTGCGCTTTGCAATGCATAACAGCTACTTCTTTAGGACAATATATAGCAGTTAAAAGTCTCTCAATCTCTCTGAAATGCTTAATAGGTTCTCCTGTTGCTGTTTTAAACTGTTTTTCTTTCCAAATTGCAGCATGAACATGTAAAGTCAAATAAGCATACTTAGAATTAGTGTAGATATTTACTCACTGAACGTTGCTTAACTCTAGAGCAGTTTGAAGAGCCTTAAAACCATTTGAATATCTGGAGACCAAACCAGCTTGTCAGTTTGGGCCTGCTAAGTCTTAGTTATAAGTCTATATAAAGGCCTGGCAAGTGTCCCATAACCTGGAATCCAAATGTGTCAGTAGCCTGTGATTCCAAAAAATCCTCTCAATTGTCTTAAATTCATAGGTAAAGGATGATTTAATACAGGTTTAAATCAGAAAGCAAACTTCAAATCAATGACTGAAAAATATTTGGCTCGTTCAGGAATTTCAGACAATGGAGTATAAAGATTAGGCACCACGGGGTATAAAGGAACTACGGCCTCATTTATTATTTATAAACCTTGAACTAGTCTCCATTTATCACTTGATTCCCTATACCCAAAATAGGAGTGTTTCATGGACTGTTACAGGGAATTAATAGCCCCTGCTCCTTTAAATTCTCAATGATGGGTTTCAACCCTTCCTTAACCTCAGGTTTCAGTGGATATTGCTTTTTATGTGGAAATGAATGTGGGTCTTTGAGCTTGACAACTACAGGAATAGCATTTTGTGCTCGATCCACAGATTTTTCCTCAGCCCACACTCTAGGATTTCCATTTTAGTCAATTAAAGGGAGACAAAGGGAGGGCCCCATATTCATGAAAACAGAGGCATGGACCTTGCTTAGTATATCCATCCCCAAAAGAGGCGAGGGAGACTCTGGCACGATCAGAAATTCATGTGAAAATAGCACAGAGTCCCATTTGTATCTTAAAGGATGACTGAAATAATAACGTTTGGCTTGTCCAGACAGTCCCTTTATGGAAGTGGATCGGGAAGAAAGTGGGCCAGGGGCTTCAGTAAGCACAGAGTAAGTTGCCCCAATGTCTAAAAGGAAATTGGCAGATTGGCTGCCTGCAGTTATTAATACCTGGGGTTCCTCAGATGTAATTAAGATGGGAGCTTGAGTGGGGACCGCCAGGCACCTTCAGTCCTGATTGTCTTGAGAGTCTGACCCCTGAAACCTATGCCTCTGGGGGCAGTCTCTCCTCCACTGTGGTCCCTTGCAGACCGGACATGGAGCTGGGGGCAGCTTAGACGCCTGAGGGCAATCCTGCTGGCAGTGCCCCTCCTTCCCACAGTAATAGCAAGCCCATCCCTTTTCACCTGGGTCCCTCTGGGCATTTTTCTCAGGCTGTTTAAGAATAGTTCTGATAGCCACTACAAGGGCTTCCACCTGTTCCTTTGTCTTTCTCTGCCTTTATTTCTTTTTCCTCATATTCCCTACCATAACAGACTGTCTGAGCTAGTTGCAACAGATTATCTAAAGACTGATTTGGTCCCATACACCTGTTTTAATAGCTTATACACCTGTTTTAATAGCTTATGGCATATATCTGGAGCTGATTGAGATAGCGGATATCTCTAGCCAAGTGAGAAATCTCTCTCTTAAGATTACTCTTCCCTCTTCACTTTCAGGATCAGTCTCAGTGAATCTGTGAAGGGCTTCTCTCAGTCTATCTAGGAACTTACCAGGAGCTTCCTTCTCCTCCTGTTCTATGTTTGCCAATTTGCCATAGTTTAAGGCTTAGCACACACTTGCCTGAATCCTTCAAGAACACGTCTGACAAAGTGACTCTGATCCCATCTTCCTTTAGCCGTGTTATAGTGCCAATCTTGTTCTGTAGTTGGGACCGCCTGATTCCCAGTGGGGAAGGTGGCTATCTTGTCTTCCCTCTTCCCTACTGATTCATTACCAAGCCATTCATCTCCATAGGCAACCGCTTTCCCCAAAACTCGAGTTTTTGAGTCACGAGTCAGCATTTGTCCCAAGATATACATCATATCTTTCCAAGTAATGTCATAAAGCAGAGTAACACCTTTAAAAGCTCTAATATATTTTTCTGGGTCCTCTAAATAATCTCCTAGATCCTCCTTGATTCTTTGTATTTCTTGATAAGAAAAGGGCTTATTAACTCACATAGATTGATTATTTCTCCTGGTGGGTGCTTCATGAAGAGGCAACAGCTTGTATGGCTGTTCCTCAGCCTCTCTAGCTGCTTGGCGCATATGATCCCAGGGATAGATTGGAGAAACCTATTTTTCTTTATCTCTTTGTCTCCTGTCCTCAGTCTTATCCTGTATTTCACCCTTAATTTTTTTTTTTTGGTCTGAGCTTCTCTTACTTCAATTGTCTGAGTTTCTATTGAAACCAGAGTAGTCTCAGGTAGTACTGAGACAGGGGTTGTTTGGACCTCTACTTGGGCAATTTGAATCTCAGTTTGAGTTTCTGCCGAGACCAAGGCAACCCTTCGGGGTGGGGGGGTGTTCCCTGACTTTCAGTTTGGTCAGTTTGGTCAATTTGGAGCCCTGGATACAGGGGCAAAGTAGGAGGACAGGAGGGAGCTGAAGATTTCATACCCAAATCTATACCCTTAGGACATAAGTCTGGCATGTCTCGCAGAAAAATAAAGGGCAACACATATGCTACTTCTATCCATTTCCCTTGTTTTATACAGAACTGGTCTAATTGTAAAACAGTATTATAATTAAGAGACCCTCCAACTGGCCATGGTTTGCCATCCTCCAATGGATACCGTGGCCATGCAGTATCACATAGGAAGATCAGGTGCATCTTCTTTAAGCTCTGGGGATCAAATATATCCCAGTTTTTCAGGATACAGTTCAAAGTAGTGAGGCTGGAATTGTTAGCTCCCATCTGTAAGAGAGAAAAAAGCAACCATCTTTCTACTGGAGATGTCCCTCCCTGCTCTAGATGAGGGTGTAGATAGACTTTACACCAAAGCTTTCCTTCCCTGGTCAGATTTAGTCTGTCCCTTACTGACACAGGTGCCATACTTGTCCTTCCCGGTTCTACCACCAAGGCGGGGTGGAGATGCACCAGGGGTAGACCTGATAGCATCTCACACTAGTGTCCAGTTCCTCACCATTAAAACCTTGCTTGCCTCTGATGCCACCCGGGTGCAATCAGAGTAACCTTCTGGAATGCTTCCTAGGCTAAAACTTCTGGGGGAAGCATTTGTCTCCTGAGTGCCTGTGCATGACCCTAAGTATATTCTTGAGCACAATAAGACCAGTACAGACAAAAAACCAATATGTTCCTTCCGAGCATCACCACACAAGTATAAACAATAGCAAAAGAGATGGTGAAAGACTGGTCAGTGAGGAAAAAGTGATTTTTGTCCTCGAGTTATTTGGGACTGTCCTTCCAGTTCATTCCCACAGATTTCACAGTAAGAGTATCTGAGGAATTGGGACAAAAGCCACTGGCGAACCTCCTCTGCTCCACTAAGAGCTAGTGTTACCAAAGGAAGAAGACTGCTGTGCTTCCTATCTGAGTAACCTTTAGCCTGAGAGATGCTCTTGAGGCTAGAGCTCCATCTAGCTCCTGAACTTTCGATTCCTAGTGAGGCTAGGCACTTCCTGACTACCAATCCAAGTTTGGGACCTAAGTAACAGTACACAGTAACAGCATAGATCACAAGTCCCTTGAAAGTCTATGATCCAACAGATTAAGTTAGTAGTTCTAATTCCCAGGAAGTTATGAAATAGTCAAAAAGACTAGAAAGTTTCACTGAGAAAGGAGAGTTTGGTCCACACGGTTAGCCCATTTCTGGCCACTCCCCTCAAAGAGAGCATGGGTGACTCTTGGCATTGGCAGATCAGTATAATCCCCTGACAGAATTTCTGCCATAAGCCGTATGAGGTCACTGTGAAATCTCAGAGCAGGGCTCCTCACTTCCTTCTTGCAGGGCATGTCATTCACTCACACAAGCACACCGTAGAGTTAGTAAAGTACAGCAGAAAATGTGTTTGGTAAGTGAACAAAGAACTAGAGCTCCAAGCATCCTTACCTTGTCCTGAAGGATCCCAGATGAGCCTCCAAGATGAAAAGCTGTTGCTGAACCACGAAAGATGCCGGGATTCTTGGCCCCCAGAGGAGAGGAATTCAATCTGGGACCAGTGACGAGGCTTGATCGCTCAGAGCTTTTGTGTAATAAAGTTTTATTAAAGTATAAAAGAGACAGAAAACGCTTCTAACACTTCTGTTAGGTCTATAACTTTTCTGTCCTTTATTGTGCCCATCTTTGCATGAAATGTTCCCTTGGTATCTCTAATTTTCTTGAAGCAATCTATAGTCTTTCCCAATCTATTGGTTTCCTCTCTTTCTTTGCATTGTTCACTTAAGAAGGCTTTCATATCTCTCCTTGTTACTCTTTGGAACTTTGCATTCAGATGGGTATATCTTTCCTTTTCTCCTTTGCCTTTTGCTTCTCTTCTTTTCTCAGCTATTTGTAAGGCTTCTTCAGACAATCACTTTGCATTTTTGCATTTCTTTTGCTCAAAATCCTTCAAGCTAGGCTTCAACAGTATGTGAACCAAGAGAAAAATCAAGAGAATTCTAGAAAAACTTCTGCTTCATTGATTACACTAAAACCTTTGACTCTGTGGATCACAGCAAACTATGGAGAATTCTTAAAGAGATGAGAATACAGACCACCTTATGTGCCTCCTGAGAAACCTGTATGCAGGTCAAGAAGCAACAGTTAGAACTGGACATGGAACAACAGATTGGTTCCAAATTCGGAAAGGAGTACATCAAGGCTGTATATTGTCACCCTGTTTATTTACTTCTATGCAGAATATATCATGTGAAATGCCTGGCTGGATAAAGCACAAGCTGGACTCAAGATTGCTGAGAGAAATATCAGTAACATCAGATATGCAGATGACACCACCCTTATAGCAGAATGTGAAGAGGAGCTAAAGAGCCTATTGATGAAGGTGAAGAAGGAGAGTGAAAAAACTGGCTTAAAATGGAACATTCAAAAAACCAAGATCATGGCATCTGGTCCCATCACTTCATGGCAAATAGATGGTGAAACAATGGAAACAGGGACAGACTATTTTCTTGGGCTCCAAAATCACTGCAGATGGTGACTGCAGCCATGAAATTAAAAGGCTCTTGCTTCTTGGAAGAAAATCTATGACAAAGCTAGGCAGCATGTTAAAAAGCAGAGACATTACTTTGTTTACAAAAGGTCCACATAACCAAAGCTATGGTTTTTCCAGTAGTCATGTATGGATGGGAGAGATGTACCATAAAGAAGGCTGAACACTGAAGAACTGATGCTTTTGAACTGTGGTATTGGAGAAGACTCTTGAGAGTCCCTTGGACTGCAAGGATATCAAACCAGTCCATCCTAAAGGAAATCAACCCTGAATATTCATTGGAAGGACTGATGTTGAAGTGAAAGCTCCAATACTTTGGCCACCTGGTGTGTAGAGCTGATGCATTAGAAAAGATCCTAATGCTGGGAAAGATTGAAGGCAGGAGGAAAAGGGGATGGCAGAGGATGAGATGGTTGGATGGCATCACTGACCTGATGGATATGAATTTGAGCAAACACCGGGAGATAGTGAAGGACAGGGAAGGACTGAAGTGCACTTCAGTAGTCCATAGAGTTGCAAAGAGTTGGATATGACTGAATGACTGAAGAACAACAACAAGTGCTCTGATATGAGAGGTTGATACTGGAGGAGGCTGGTGGGTGGGAGGTATATGGGAACTCTCTGTCATTTTGCTCTGAACTTAAAATTGCTCTAAAAATAAAGTCCATTAAAATATATATCTCATAACTTCAAATATGAGACCTCTTCATCAAAGCTGAACAGAACAAAAATTAGAGGCAGAAGAGAGAATTATATTGAAAAGTGAAAAATGTTTGCAATATTTCAAAGAGAAAGTATGAAATTATGGAAATGAGATGTGAATACAAGAAAAAATGCTTTTAAAATATGTTGAGAAAGTGAAGGAGGCAACTGCATTGGCCTGGGGTTCTAACTGTACTGAAACATAATTATGAGGAAGCCCTTGAGCAAGCTATTAGCAGAAAAGCTGTGACTAGAGAGTGGGAAGTTTGATTTCATTACTTCTGTTTTGGTAATGAAGCAGTTTTGAGTTATTTTTATTCACTTGTTTAATACATTTTTATTGGATTCTTACTTTGTGCCAGATACTATTCACACACTGGCACATCAGTTCACTCACTCAGTATGTCAGACTCTTTGCAACCCCATGGACTGCAGCATGCCAGGCTTCCCTGTCCATCACCAGCTCCCAGACCTTGCTCAAACTAATGTCCATCAAGTCAGTGATGCCATCCAACCATGTCATCCTCTGTCATCTCCTTCTCCTTCAATCTTTCCCAGCATCAGGATCTTTTCTAAATGAGTCAGTTCTTTGCATCAGGTGGCCAAAATATTGGAGTTTCAGCTTCAATATCAGTCCTTCCAATGAATATTCAGGACTAATTTCCTTGAGGATGGACTGGTTGGATCTCTTTGCAGTCCAAGGGACTCTGAAGAGTCTTCTCCAATACCACAGTTCAAAAGCATCAATTCTTTGGTGCCCAGCTTTCTTTACAGTCCAACTCTCACATCCATACATGACCACTGGAGAAACCATCGCTTTGACTAGACGGACTTTGTTGGTAAAGTAATGTCTCTTCTTTTTAATGTGCTGTCTAGGTTGCTCATAGTTTTTCTTCCAAGGAGCAAACATCTTTTAATTTCATGGCTGCAGTCACCATCTGCAGTGATTTTGGCACATAGGCACATAGTAGGCATCCAATTCCTTAGCAGCTCAGTTGGTAAAGATTGTGCCTGCCAACGCAGGAGCTGTAAAAGATGTGTTTTCAATCCCTAGGTCAGGAATATACCCTGGAGAAGGAAAATTACAACCCACTCCAGTATTCTTACCTGAAGAATCCCATGGGCAGAGGAGCCTGGTAGGACAGAATCTATGGGATCACAAGAGTCAGACACGACTTAGTGACTAAACTGCCACTATGCACCAGATACCCTTCAAGGTACTTGAGATACATTAGTTAAAAACAAACACACACACACACACACTCACACACACACACACACATACACACACACATGAAACAAAGCAAAACAAAAACCCACACACAAACAAATAAAACAAAGATTCATGTCATTGTGGAGTTGACATGTTAACAGCCTTTTGTTTCTTGACAAATTACTCCAAAATGTGTCAGTCTCCACAATAAACATTCATTATCTTACACAGTTTACAAGGGTCAGGAATTCTGGGAAAGCTGAGAATATTTCATGAGGTTACAGTTAATATGTCTGCCAGGGCTGTAGTCATCTGAAGGCTTGATGGTCTGGAGGACCTGCTTTCAGGTTCACTCTTACGGCTATTGAAAGTGGTATCATTTTCTTGCTAGCTGTTAGCCAGAGGCCTTATCTCCTCACTGTATGGGCCTCACCACAAAGCTTCTCATGAGAGGGCAGCTAGCTTCCCCCAGAGCAAATGATCTGAGAGAGAGTAAGAGAGAGAAACCAAGATAGAAGATACAAGTTTTTTTTTTTTTTTTTTTAGAACCGAATCTCAGAAGTAGCATACTAGCATTTTTGTCACTTCTAGATACTGGGGATACAACAATGAGCAAAGAGGCCAATACCTTTGGCTTCTTTTAGGGGAAATCACTAGGCATGGGGGACTGGAGATGTACATACAGTTAGAGTAGCTTCAGGGCAGATAAGTTAGGGTAGGGGCAGTTGAAGCATTCTCTTTAGACTTGGTAAATTTGGAGAAAGAAAGGCTTTGATCATGAAGATTTGACTATGCCCTTATGGATTTAGGCACAAGATCTTTATACTCAGAAAGATTAACCTCTGAAGATTGGAAATTGTCAAGTGACGGCCCAAATAAGATCAAGGACTTTCGTGCTGCTCCTGTCTTTGTGCATAATAAGAAATGCTGCCTTCACACAAAGGTGAGGGGCACCCTCAGATCAGATCAGATCAGTCGCTCAGTCGTGTCCGACTCTTTGTGACCCCATGAATCACAGCACGCCAGGCCTCCCTGTCCATCACCAACTCCCGGAGTTCACTCAGACTCACGTCCACCGAGTCAGTGATGCCATCCAGCCATCTCATCCTCTGTCGTCCCCTTCTCCTCCTGCCCCCAATTCCTCCCAGCCTCAGAGTCTTTTCCAATGAGTCAACTCTTCACATGAGGTGGCCAAAGTACTGGAGTTTCAGCTTTAGCATCAGTCCTTCCAAAGAAATCCCAGGGCTGATCTCCTTCAGAATGGACTGGTTGGATCTCCTTGCAGTCCAAGGGACTCTCAAGAGTCTTCTCCAACACTACAGTTCAAAAGCATCAATTCTTCGGCACTCAGCCTTCTTCACAGTCCTTCTTCAGTCCAACTCTCACATCCATACATGACCACAGGAAAAACCATAGCCTTGACTAGATGAACTTTGTTGGCAAAGTAATGTCTTTGCTTTTCAATATGCTATCTAGGTTGGTCATAACTTTCCTTCCAAGGAGTAAGCGTCTTTTAATTTCATGGCTGCAGTCACCATCTGTAGTAATTTTGGAGCCCAGAAAAATAAAGTCTGACACTGTTTCCACTGTTTCCCCATCTATTTTTCATGAAGTGATGGGACCAGATGCCATGATCTTCGTTTTCTGAATGTTGAGCTTTAAGCCAACTTTTTCACTCTCCACTTTCACTTTCATCAAGAGCCGTTTTAGTTCCTCTTCACTTTCTGCCATAAGGGTGGTGTCATCTGCATATCTGAGGTTATTGATATTTCTCCTGGCAATCTTGATTCCAGCTTGTGTTTCTTCCAGTCCAGCGTTTCTCATGATGTACTCTGCATAAAAGTTAAATAAACAGGGTGACAATATACAGCCTTGATGAACTCCTTTTCCTATTTGGAACCAGTCTGTTGTTCCATGTCCAGTTCTAACTGTTGGTTCCTGACCTGCATACACATTTCTCAAGAGGCAGATCAGGTGGTCTGGTATTCCCATCTCTTTCAGAATTTTCCACAGTTTATTGTGATCCACACAGTCAAAGGCTTTGGCATAGTCAATAAAGCAGAAATAGATGCTTTTCTGGAACTCACCCTCACGCCTAACTAAAGGTTATGATCAGTCATAAACTCTTTTAGAGCAAAGCCTTCTCTGCCTTCCTAGTACCTAGCACAGGGCCTACCATGTTGTATTGATATGTGCTCAATAAAAGCTTGGAACAGGAGATTATGTGATCCATTCTACATATTAGATGCCCCACCAATATTTGCTGTGCAAATGAATCAATGAATGCAATCCAGTAATTCCTATACAACATGTTTTCAGCTGCATCAGAGAAGAACCTAGAAAGGGCAAGATGAGGTCTCTACATGGTTTCACAAAGGAATGAGGTGAGCTGGGCAGCAGCACTGAAGTTGATGACCTTTCTGTCTGGAAACTGCACTGAGACAAAACATAAAATATAAAACTGAGTTGTATACCTAATTTTATTTTCTTCAATCTATCTTTATTAATATGGTACACTTTGATATGTTGCTAAAAGGTGGGGAATACATTAGCTAGAGCCACAATAGTGACCTTGATTCCAGATCCAATTCTTCCAATTAAGGCCAAAGCCCAATACTATGGTCTATATACTGTTCTAGAGAATACCTATTTTTTTCAGTGTTGCCTTTGGTACTTTAGCTGTGCCTTTAAACGTATTCTATGTGGTCAGCTTCTTCTGGATAGTGCAGCATGTGATATGACCAATGGATCCCTTTGTCATGGACCCATTTCTTCACATCCTTTACTGTGAAGTGGCTACAATGTGCAGATGTTATACTAGGTGGGATTATATGGGATTCTATGACCATGGATCAGGCACTCAAAAAGCCCCCAGTTAGTGGTGCTTACTGAGGCTGTGCAAGCAGAAAACAAAAACTCATACCCTGTCAGCATGAACCTCTGACCCTTCCAAGATAGAAAGGGTCCAATATACTCAACTTTCCATTAAGTGACCTCTTGGTCTCCTCAAAAATAATGATATATTTGGGAAGTAGCCTTAGCCTCTGTTGCCATAGGTTGAATATTCATAGTAGGAAGCAGTTAGAATGTCTTGGTATATAGGTTTATTCTATTGGGCCCATATATAGTCTCCATTTCTACCACCATGGCCACTCCTTTGAAATGCCCATTAGGTCAGTCCTGAGGTAGTCAAGATGCATTCTGGTTAAGGTCAATTAGTTATGTGTGTGCTCAATCGTGTCTGACTCTTTGCAACCCATGGACTCTAGCCTGCCAGGCTCCTATGTTCATGGAGTTTTTCAGACAATAATACTGGAGTGAGTTGCATTTCCTGCTCCAGGGGATCTTCCCGACCCAGGGATTGAACCTGCATCTCTTGCATCTCCTGGATTGGCAGGCAGATTCTTTACCACTGTGCCGTCTGGAAAGCCAATATCAATTAGCTGAGTCATTTTGTCTACTTAGCTGTATGGTTACTCTTTTATGATGGATGGTTTCAAATAGCCATTAAAGTAGGATTGATACCAAAATCTTCTTATTTCATGAACACCCCTATATGTCCACTCACATGCCTCTACTCCAGACTACCTTTTCTATGATCTTTTCTTTACATGCTCCTGACCAGATGGCCAGATCATTGGTCACTACCCATAAATCCATGTATACTCTCACCTTGAGCCACTGGTCCTTTCATACAAAGTGAATGATCAGGTGCACTATGTGTAGCCCTATCCATTGGGAAAATCTTCCATCCTTGCTACTTTTCAAGACCACTCTTAAATGTGGCTCAAATGCATCCACATACCAAGCTGACCCACCTATAAACCAACCTTGAGCTATTCTTCCTTCTCCTTCAGCAGGTTATATGGGAACACATTCTCCCCACCCCACCCCACTCCTGTCACCAACCATACAGCTAAAGGTACAAGCCAGGAGAGAGACACTGGTGAAATTGCGGTGGGCAACATGGGAATCTAGGCTACCTGCTCATGTACCTACCCTGTGCCTTCTGGTCTTCTTTGGATCTAATTCAGATGTTCTGTTTCCAACTTATAATGGCCTGAAAGAATTCTGTGGGTTCTGAAAGAATCCATACTAATGAGTAGTTCCATATATATGGTCATTTGGTACTCCATGGTCAAGCATTCTCTGTCTACCAGATCCTGATACCAAACTAGGAGGTCTCTCTCAAAAGGTGTGTAATTATCATCTGTGGATGACACAGCTTTACTCTAGAATCCTGAGACTTCCCATAAGGTCCATGTTGCCTCTTTTTCTACTCAATGCACAGAGACTACTGAATCATGTGACTCAAGAAACAAAGCTGATGGCAGCATGGTCTGAATCTATTGCAGAGACCCTTCCTGCATAGAATACCCCACTGAAAACTGGAAGCCTTCTATGTCACCTAAGATATGGGCCAGAGCAGTATTCCTAAGTGTTGCTTCCCAAACCCGAAGATCCTTCCCAAATGCTATGCTTCCTTTTTTGTTGGAGGGGATGCAAGGTGCAGCAACATGTGTTTTACTCTGGAGGAAGTGCCCTGACATTCTCTTGACTACTGTAACTTTAAAAATGTTAATGATGCACTAAGTCTCTAAATCTTCTTAGGATTTATCTCCCACCCTCTAGAGCACATATGTCTTACCACAGCCTCTTATTGCTCTTCCTGTCCAATCAGTATAATGTAATGTATATAATGGATCAGTATGATGTTCTGTGAGATGTCTTGGCAGTTCAAATCTTGTTTGTGGTAGGAAAAATCTATAAATGAATAAGTTATCTGGTCCAGATGTGAATGTAAAATGTTCCTTTGTTTCCCCAGATTTTTTGAAATGTAATTGACATATAATGTTGTGTGTGTTTAAAGCTTACAACATGGTGATTTGATACACCTTTATATTGAGAAATGATTACCACCATAGATTGTTAACATCTCCATCACCTCACATAATTACAATTTGTGAATAATGAGTGAAAGTATTTAAGATATATTTTCTTAGCACTTCCCTGATGGCTCAGACAGTAAAGAATCTGTCTGCAACATGAGAGACCTGGGTTTGATCTCTGGGTCAGAAAGATCCCCTGGAGAAGGGCACAGCAACTCACTCCAGTATTCTTGGAGAATCCCATGGACAGAGGAGCCTGGTGAGCAACAGGCCATAGGGTCACAAAGAGTCAGATACAACTGAAGCAACTTAGCATGCATGCATGCATATTACAGTATTAGAGTTTTCTGAATTTGACTATATGCTTACTTACCAGTGTATTTTATATTTTAATATGATTTCATGTTACTAATTTTTAGTGCCCATTTATTTCATCTTGAAGAACTCTTTTCAGCATTTCTTGTAAGGTTGGTCTAGTGATGACAAACTCTCTTAGCTTTTGTTTGGAAAAGTACCTCATTGTGATTTCTGAAAGATAATTTTGCTGGTGAAGTATTCTTGACTGGTGTTTCTTTTCTTCTAGCACAATGAATATACTATTCCAATCTCTCTTGTTCTGTAAGATTTTGGCTGATAGCCTTATGGAAGTTCCGTTGTATATGAGGAATTTTTTTCCTCTTATTGTTTTAAAAATCCTCTTTGTGTTTTGCTTTAGTTAATTTTATTATAATATGTCTTGGAGATGATCATTTGTACTGAAAATTTCAGATCACCCATTAGCTTCATTAACTTGGGTGTCTAAATCTCTCTGTAGATTTGGGAAGTTCTCAGCTATTATTTCTTTAAATAAACTTTCTGTTCCTTTCTACTTTGCTACTCCTTCTGGGACTCCAATAACACATATATTGTTTCTCTTAAGGATATTCCATAGTTCATATAAGCATTTTTTCATTATTTCTCTTTCTTTTTTCTTTTCTATCATCTGACAGGATAATTTCAAAGGTCCTCTTTTCTATTTCACAGATTATTTCTTCTGCTTGATCCAGTCTGTTTTTAATGATCTCTATTGCAGGTTTTATTTTAGTCATGTAATCTTTAGCTCCAGTATTTTTGTTTGGTTCTTTATTATGATTTCTATCTCTTTGTTAATCTTATTTTTGTGTACTGTTTTCCTGATTTCATTACATTGTTTTTGTTTTCTTGTAGCTCACTGAACTTTAAAAAAAAAAAAAAACAACTGTATTAAATTCTTCATTTGAAAAATCACAGATCTCCATTTCTTTGGGATCACTTACTGAAAAATTATTGTGTACCTTTGGTGGTGTCATATTTCCTTGATTTGTCATGTTCCATGAAGTCTTACATTTCTGTGTTCATATTTGAAGGAGCTGTCCCCTCTTCCAGTCTTTCAGTCAGTTCAGTTCAGTTCAGTCACTCAGTCGTGTCCAACTCTTTGCGACCCCATGAATCGCAGCACGCCAAGCCTCCCTGTCCATCACCAACTCCCGGAGTTCACTCGGACTCACATCCATCGAGTCAGTGATGCCATCCAGCCATCTCATTCTCTGTCGTCCCCTTCTCCTCCTGCCCCCAATCCCTCCCAGCATCAGGGTTTTTTCCAATGAGTCAACTCTTCGCATGAGGTAGCCAAAGTACTGGAGTTTCAGCTTTAGCATCATTCCTTCCAAAGAAATCCCGGGGCTGATCTCCTCCAGAATGGACTGGTTGGATCTCCTTGCAGTCCAAGGGACTCTCAAGAGTCTTCTCCAACACCACAGTTCAAAAGCATCAATTCTTCGGCGCCCAGCCTTCTTCACAGTCCAACTCTCACATCCATACATGACCACTGGAAAAAGCATAGCCTTGACTACCTCCTACCTGTTTTCCAGACTTTCTAGACTCGCACTCCCCAACCCCAACACACCCTGTCCCGGTTCCAGCCTGGGACAAAACCAACAAGACTGATGGGGGAAATTCTAGGTTTTACTTGCTTCAGAGTGGAAGGGAGAGAAGTGAACATTTAATAGTACAGAAGAGGAAGAAGCAATTCTTTAAAAGCTCCAGCAGAAATCAGGAAAAAGGCAAATACAAACGACAAAATACTATGACCTGTTTGGTGTCGAAGATGCTAAATAGAAAAATGAATAGATAAACAAACAAACAAACAAACAAATAAATAAATAATGGATCTGCAGTACCCAGTGGTATAGTTGGGGGGAAAGTAGGAATGAGGCAAAAGGTGGCCACGCCCCTGCTCCCGCCCCCAGCCCTCTCTAGCTCCGCAGGTAGGAACCTCAAATCGGGATGTGAGCTCACGGTGACGCAGACCTAGAGCCTGCGCTTAAACTGGTCTCTCTTTCCAGTTGCAGTCCGTAGTCCTTTGCGGCTGTGCGCCGACTCGCTGTTGCCTTAAGGTGGGCGAACTGTACCCACAAAGGAGGAAGTCGTGGAAGCTGACTGCGATCCTCGGCAGGTTGGAGGGCGCTGACTGGGGAGGGGAGCGGGGGCCTAAGGGTAAAGACCAGAGCGAGGCCAGGACTCGATTCTCTCTACTGCTTCTCCGATGACCTCACGTTTGTTTGGTGCAAGAAATGGAGGACTTGGTGGGAGGAATTCAAGAGGCGCCAAGGGTTGAAGAATGGGTACGAGACAGTATCTCCGAAGAGTTGGGCGATTGGGCAATGTCTGGAAGAGAAGGACCGGGAAAGGAGACTGCTAGAAACGACCTGATTACTGCAGCTAGCTGGGAGGGGCGCGCAACCGGCAACCCTGGGTTGGGGGTGGCAGACTCTGCAGCGGGTCTAAGCCTCCGTTCCCGGTATTTCTTCACTTTCCTTCCATTTTGGAGCCGGAAATGGTGGCTGTGGGAACTCGAAGGAAGAGTAGGGGAGGGGACCGGCTGCTGCTGCAGAGGATAGAGACAGGGATTAGGTGTGGGAAGCACGTCCCTTCTATGGAAGAGGCAATCGATTGCGTGTGCTACGGACTTCTGAACATAGGCCGGGAGCAGGAAACAGTTTCTGGTCGCTTCAGGTCGGTGTGAGTGTGGGCACTGCCTGCGGACGCTAGGGTAAGCCTGACAAAGCGCTGACGCCACAGCGGGGACAGGTTTGCTATGCCCACGTTACCTCTTCTCCCTTCGTCCATCTTGATGCATAAAATGGTGGGCAGTGGAAGAAGGGTGAGCTCCAGAAAGTCCACTGGTCCCCGAAAGGTCCTGGCAGATACCTACATTGCAATTATTTATAAATAAACCACGTAGCCACCCAGCAAGCTCTTTGGATTGCCCCCGCCTCGCAAGTTGTCCCTTTGCTTTCAAGAAATGGTAATTAGATGACGGGGAAGGACCAGACAGTGGAGATGAGGGGCATAAAGAAGAGGTTTTGAAATAATCAGCTTTGATTAGAATGTCTGTTTCTGGAAGACAGGGTCACAGGGCAGGAATAAAAGCCGTGAGAAGGGATAGAGGAGAAAGGGAAGGCAGCAACACATTTCTAGCGGAGTCCTAAACTCACTAGACAGCTGTCGCCCCACCCTCACGCTGGTCCTTTAATCAGAGTGATCAGTGCTGGCTATTGTCGCATTTCTGTCTGTAGGTCTTTAGGTCCGTTGGTGCAGCAGATTTCAAGGCTGAGAGAGGAAGACTGCTTCTGATCCCTGCAGGTATGGGAGATGCCTGGGACTCTCTATTGTAAGGGTGCAGAATGGGGGGAATTCCAGCCCTCCCTGCCCGACTAAGTGCAGGAGAAACCTGGCCGAGACTGTGGGCCTGTGGCTGGTGACAGAAGAAGGGAGTAGAAGGGCAAGCTCTGGGTGCCCCTGGACAACTTGTAAGGAGCTCCGGAGGCTAAGGCCTGGTCTTTCCGCCATGGTCCTGCCCACCATCCACTGGGAGCCAGGAGTGGAGGAGGGAAGGATTTTCAGGGAAAATGATGGGCTTTGGGGCAGGGCTGGATCTGGGGCTGGAGAAGGAAATGGCAGCCCACTCCAGTACTCTTGCCTGGAAAATACCATGGATGGAGGAGCCTGGTAGGCTACAGTCCATGGGGTATCAAAGAGTCCGACACGACTGAGCGACTTCACTTTCACCTTCTTTTCTTTGGATCTGGGGCACCCCCTTAGAGGACACACTGAAGTCTCTCAGGTGGTGAAACATTTGCTCACAGAGCTCTGAATCTTGTTATTACAAAGCATTCAATCCTTTCATCTCCTAGGAAGAAGAAGCGGGAAAAAAAATCTCAAGATGGAAAAGGACCCCAAGGAAAGGAGAGAAGAGGAGCAGGCTCCGGTGCAGAATGAAGAAGCTTGCCCTATGGGAGGTGGTGAAGGCCCCAAGCCTAGAGAAAATGTTAGAGGGGATTGGGACCCACCTGCCCAGGATTTTAGAGAGGATATGCCCAATGGGCTTGTCAATAACATTGACATCATAGATGGAGATGCTGATGATATGGAGAGGTTCATGGAGGAGATGAGAGAGCTAAGGAGGAAAATTAGGGAGCTTCAGCTAAGGTACAGTCTGCGCATTCTTATTGGAGATCCTCCTCACCATGACCATCATGATGAATTTTGCCTTATGCCTTGAATGCTGAGGTTAATAATCATAAACCCCCTGCTGTGCAAACTTGCATTTTCTTGATGTACCCTTTACTCTGAACCTTTTATGTTCTGTCATTTTTCAGATTAGTGATTTCATTTTCACTTTTGACTTTGTAAGGATTTCTGTCAACTTGCAGAAAAGCAGGGGAGCTTTTATGAACTTGCATGAAAAGATGTCTATTACATATTGTAAAGCTAATAAAGCAGTTCAAAAAGCAGTCAGTAGATACACTATCTCATTTTAAAGCATGCATTATATATATATATATATATATATATATATATATATACACACACAGAGAGAGAGAGATCTGAATGTGTCTTTTTATTTTCTTGATTAGCTGTTTTTTTCTTATTTTCCCAAAATAATTATACATGTGTCAAAAAAAATATAATCAAAGAACTTACCAATCAGATTATAAAGGGAATGGAGACAATAAATATTTGAGACACAATTTAAAGACATAAATCTTATATTATCTCTGGATCTCTTATTTAGAAGCACAAACCTATTAATCATTACAGATATGTTTCTTTAATATCATCCTTGTTCAGTTGCCCAGTCAAGTCTGACTCTTTGCAACCCCACGGACTGCAGCACACCAAGCCTCCCCGTCCTTCACCATCTCCCGAAGTTTGCCTGAGTTCATGCCCATTGCATCAGGTGATGCCATCCAGCCATCTCATCCTCTGATGCCCTCTTTTCCTTCTGCCATCAATCATTCCCAGCATCAGGGACTTTTCCAGTAAGTCAAAATATAAACAAATATCAGCCTATTTGTTTATAAAATGAAGATAGAACATGATTTACAGAGCTATTGTGGTAATCAAATGAGGTAGTGACTGAAATCTGTGTCTGGCTCAATGGACACATGCAAGGCCCAACCCTCTAGGTGTCCTTCATATTTAGGTAAGGACACAAGCAAGTCTACCAGAAAGTCGACTGACTGCCAGTAGGAGACACCCTTCTATATCTGGGAGGGATATAGTTGTGCATAATGCCATGACTGCTTGGCACTCCTTCCCCTTCTGCTAGATTTTCCTCCCTCCACTAGTCCCCACCACGACTGATGCTCTGAAGGAGTCTTAAAGGTGACAAAGACTGCCTAATAATTTTGGACCCCTTGGTGGTCTGAATCCCCAGTTTGTCCACTCAGAAATGAGGAGAATGCCCCTTCCTGCTTAGTGTGCTTTCAGTTCAGTTCACTCAGTCGTGTCTGACTCTTTGTGATCCCATGGACTGCAGCACACCAGGCTTCCCTGTCCATCACCAACTCCTGGAGCTTGCTTGAACAAATGTCCATCAAGTAGGTGATACCATCCAAACATCTCATACTCTGTCATTCCCTTCTCCTGCCTTCAATCTTTCCCAGCATCGGTGTCTTTTTCCAATGAGTCAGTTCTTCACATCAGGTGGCCAAAGTATTGGAGCTTCAGCATCAGTCCTTCCACTGAATATTCAGGACTGATTTCCTTGAGGATGGACTGGTTGGATCTCCTTGCAGTCCAAGGGACTCTCAAGAGTCTTCTCCGACACCACAGTTCAAAAGCATCAATTCTTTGGTGCTCAGCTTTCTTTATGGTCCAATTCTCACATCCATACATGACTACTGGAAAACCCATAGCTTTGACTAGACAAACCTTTGTCAGAAAAGTAATGTCTCTGCTTCGTAATACACTGTCTAGGGCTGCCCTTGTGGCTCAGCTGGTAAAGAATCTGCCTGCAATGTGGGAGACCTGGGTTCGATCCCTGGGTTGGGAAGATCCCCTGGAGAAGGGAAGGGCTACCCATTCCAGTATTCTGGCCTGGAGAATTCCATGGACTTTATAGTCCTTTGGGTCACAAAGAGTTGGACATGACTGAGTGACTTTCACTAGGTTGCTGCTGAGTCACTTCAGTCGTGTCCGACTCTGTGCAACCCCATAGACGGCAGCCCAACAGGATGCCCCGTCCCTGGGATTCTCCAGGCAAGAACACTGGAGTGGGTTGCCATTTCCTTCTCCAACGCGTGAAAGTGAAGTCGCTCAGTCGTGTCTGACCCTCAGCCCATGGACTGCAGCCTTCCAGGCTCCTCCATCCGTGGGATTTTCCAGGCAAGAGTACTGGAGTGGGGTGCCATTGCCTTCTCCATTCACTAGGTTAGTCAGAGCTTTTCTTCCAAAGAGCAAGTGCATTTTAATTTTATGGCTGCAGTCACCATCTGCAGTGATTTTGGAGCCCAAGAAAATAAAGTCTGTCACTCTTTCCTTTGTTTCCCTATTTATTTGCCATGAAGTGATTGGACTGGATGCCATGATCTTAGTTTTTTGAATGTTGAGTTTTAAGCCAAATTTTTCACTTTCCTCTTTCACTTTCATCAAGAGGCTCTTTAGTTACTTTTGCTTTCTGCAGTAAGTGTGGTGTCATCTACATATCTGAGGTTATTGCTATTTCTCCCAGCAATCTTGATTCCAAATGTGCTTCATCCAGCTAGGCATTTCGCATGATGTACTCTGCATATAAGTTAAATAAGCAGGGGGACAATATAGAGCCTTGATGTACTGCTCTCCCAATATGGAACCAGTCTGTTGTTCCATGTTTGGTTCTAACTTGCCTCTTGACCTGCATACAGATATCTTGGGAGGCAGGTAAGGTGTTCTGGTACTCCCATCTCTAAGAATTTTCCACTTTGTTGTGATCCACACAGTCAAAGGCTTTAGTGTAGTCAATGAAGCAGAAGTAGATGTTTTTCTGGAATTATCTTGCTTTTTCTATGATCCAATGGATGTTGGTAATTTGATCTCTGGTTGTTCTGCCTTTTATAAATCCAGCTTGAATATCTGTAAATTCTTGGTTCACATACTACTGAAGCCTAACTTGGAGAATTCTGAGCATTAATTTGCTAGCCTGCAAGATGAGTGCAATTATGTGGTAGTTTCAACATTCTTTGGCATTGCTTTTCTTTGGCATTGGAATGAAAACTGATCTTTTCCAGTCCTGTGGCCATTGCTGAGTTTTCCAAATTTGCTGGAGTATTGAGTGCACCACTTTCACAGCATCATCTTTTAGGATTTGAAATTGCTCAACTGGAGTTCCATCACCTTCACCAGCTTTGTTTGTAGTGATGCTTCCTAAGGCCCACTTGATTTCACATTCCAGGATGTCTGGCTCTAGATGAGTGATCACACCATTGTGATTATCCAGGTATTTCAGATCATTTTGATGTAGTTCATCTGTGTATTCTTGCCACCTCTTTTATTATTTTTAATTGCATTTATTTATTTATTTTTAAATTTATTTATTTTAATTGGAGGCTAATTACTTTACAATATTGGAGTGGTTTTTGCCAAACATTGAAATGAATCAGCCATGGGTGTACATGTGCTTCCCATCCTGAACTCCCCTCCCACCTTCCTCCCCATCCCATCCCTGAGGATCATCACACTGCACCAGCACTGAGCACCCTGTCTCATGCATCGAACCTGGACTGGCAGTCTGTTTCACATATGATAATGTACATGTTTCAATGTTATTCTCTCAAATCATCCCACCCTCGTCTTTTCCCACACAGTCCAAAAGATTGGTCTATACATCTGTGTCTCTTTTGCTGTCTCACATATAGGGTCATTGTTACCATCTTTCTAAATTCCATATATATATGTTAGTATACTGTATTGGTATTTTTCTTTCTGACTTACTTCGCTCTGTATATTAGGCTCCAGTTTCATCCACCTCATTAGAACTGATTCAAATGTATTCTTCTTAATGCCTGAGTATTAGTCCATCATGTATATGTACCACAACTTCCTAATCCATTCGTCTGCTGATGGACATCTAGGTTGCTTCCATGTCCTGGCTATTATAAACAGTGCTGTGATGAACACTGGGGTACATGTGTCTCTTTCAATTCTGGTTTCCTTGGTGTGTATGCCCAGCAGTGGGATTGCTGGGTCATATGGCAGTTCTATTTCCAGTTTTTTAAGGACTCTCCACACTGTTCTCCATAGTGGCTGCACTAGTTTGCATTCCCACCAACAGTGTAAAAGGGTTCCCTTTTCTCCACACCCTCTCCAGCATTTAGTGCTTGTAAACTTTTGGATAGCAGCCATTCTGTCTGGGGTGAGATGGTACCTCATTGTGGTTTTGATTTGCATTTCTCTGATAATGAGTGATGTTGAGCATCTTTTCATGTGTTTATTAGCCATCTATATGTCTTCTTTGGAGAAATGTCTGTTTAGTTCTTTGGCCCATTTTTTGATTGGGTCGTTTATATTTCTGGAATTGAGTTGCATGAGCTGTTTGTATATTTTTGAGATTAATTCTTTGTCAGTTGCTTCATTTGCTATTATTTTCTCCCATTCTGAAGGCTGTCTTTTCGCCTTGCTTATAATTTCCTTCGTTGTGCAAAAGCTTTTAATTTTAATTAGGTCCCATTTGTTTATTTTTGCTTTTATTTCCATTACTCTGGGAGGTGGGTCATAGAGGATCCCGCTGTGATTTACCTCAGAAAGTGTTTTGCCTATGTTTTCCTCTAGGAGTTTGTTTCTGGTCTTACATTTAGACCTTTAATCCATTTTGAGTTTATTTTTGTGTATGGTGTTAGAAAGTGTTCTAGCTTCATTCTTTTACAGGTGGTTGACCAATTTTCCCAGCACCACTTGTTAAAGGGATTGTCTTTTCTCCATCATATATTCTTGCCTCCTTTGTCAAAGATAAGGTGTCCATAGGTGTGTGGATTTATCTCTGGGCTTTCTATTTTGTTCCATTGATCTATATTTCTGTCTTTGTGCCAGTACCATACTATCTTGATGACTGTAGCTTTGTAGTATAACATTAAGTCAGGCAGGTTGATCCCTCCAGGTCCATTCTTCTTTCTCAAGATTGCTTTAGCTAGTGAAAGTTTTTTGTATTTCCATACAAATTGTGAAATTATTTGTTCTAGTTCTGTGAAAAATATTGTTGGTAGCTTGATAGGGATTACATTGAATCTACAGATTGCTTTGGGTAAGTATACTTGTTTTTATTATATTGATTCTTCCAATCCATAAACATGGTATATTCCTCCATCTGTTTGTGTCATCTTTGATTTCTTTCATCAGTGTTTTATAGTTTTATATATATAAGTCTTTTGTTTCTTTAGGGAGATTTATTCTTAAGTATTTTATTCTTTTTGTTGCAATGGTGAGTGGGATTGTTGCCTTAATCTCTGTTTCTGTTTTCTCATTGTGAGTGTATAGGACTGCAAGGGATTTCTGTGTGTTAATTTTATATCCCGCAACTTTACTATATTCATTGATTAGCTCTAGTGATTTTCTGGTGGAATCTTTAAGGTTTTCAATGTAGAGGATCATGTCATCTGCAAACAGTGAGAGTTTTACTTCTTTGCCAGTCTGGATTCATTTCTTTTTCTTCTCTGATTGCTGGGGCTAAAACTTCCAAAACTATGCTGAATAGTAGTGGTGAGAGTGGGCACCCTTGTCTTGTTCCTGACTTTAGGGAAAATGCTTTCAATTTTTCACCATGGAGGATAATGTTTGCTATGGGTTTGTCATATATGGCTTTTATTATGTTGAGGTATGTTCCCTTTATTCCTGCTTTCTGGAGGGTTTTAATCATAAATGGATGTTGAATTTTGTCAAAGGCTTTCTCTGCATCTGTTGAGATCATCATATGGTTTTTATCTTTCAATTTGTTAATGTGGTGTATTACTTTGATTGATTTGCAGATATTAAAGAATTCTTGCATCCCTGGGATAAAGCCCACTTGGTCATGATGTATGATCTTTTTAATATGTTGTTGAATTCTGTTTGCTAGTATTTTGTTAAGGATTTTTGCATCTATGTTCATCAGTGATATTGGCCTGTAGTTTTCTTTCTTTTTTTTTTGTGGCATCTTTGTCTGCTTTTGGTATTAGGGTCATGGTGGCCTCATAGAATGAGTTTGGCAGTTTACCTTCCTCTGCAATTTTCTGGAAGAGTTTGAGTAGGATAGGTATTAGCTCTTCTCTAAATTTTTGGTAGAATTCAGCTGTGAAACTGTCTGGTCCTGGGCTTTTGTTTGCCAGAAGATTTCTGATTAAAACATTTAAAACTATGGTCCACAAATGAACAGATTCATCGTGTAACCCTTGTTTGTCCCTCTTCCTTCTATTCCCTTTCTTTTTTTTTCTCTCTTTGACATTTGTGAAAGCACCACCCAAGACTAGTAAACTACCAACACTGTATTTTCTACAGTGTTGTGACACATACAGGCACACACAAACACACACACACAGAGTATACGAATGTCTGAATGTTCATATGTGTAACTATGAGGCATCTCCATTTCTATTTGATATGAAAAATAATACTTCTTTTTTATACAATGGTTAATTATATATGTGACACAACCAATTCTATTTCTGATGCATATATTTTTTAATTTAGTAAAACATTTATCCTCCTATAACATTTTCTTCCACCAAAATGTGTATTCTAATTAACACATCAATGTCACGTAACAAGTAATTTTATCCTTGATGTTGAAATTATTAACTGAATTCACAATGCCATTAAAAACAAGGCTAGATGTTTCTCTTTCATCAGCATGAATTTCCAAAAATGTATTATTATTATATTACTTTCATAAAAGCAATATCAAATCGCTTGCTATTAACTTTTAGTATTTGATGATGCTGATTTTAAACTATCATCAATAATTGTTTCCTAAATTCTTTTGCTAATGAAGCCAAATATTAAGAGATATCACTCCTATTTTTTAACATGGGCATGAAAACTTGGGATTCAAATTTTGAACAATTAAAATAGAAGAAAAAATAATTTATTTTAAATTACAAGTTCTGTTCATAGAATAAGTCAACACAATTTCTGAATCTGTATGTACTTAATTGATATATTCTTAAAATAACTACTATATTCTGAAGCAAATGCAAATGTTTCTTTAGCAGATTTGTAAATTTGGTGTTTTTATTGTCCTTGGAAGGGATGTGCTAATTATGTTGAGTTAGAAAAGTGAAAGTCACTCAGTCATGTCCAACTCTTTGGGACCCCATGGACTGTAGCCCACCAGGCTCGTCTGTCCATGGAGTTTTCCAGGCAAGAAGACTGGAATGGGTTGCCATTCCCTTCTGATTTGGGGCTTTTGACTTATGCAGCTATTGCCTTATATGATAATATATGTGTACTGTTTTAAGCCTTCAGGTTTGTGGTTAGGAAGCATTAGGAAACTAATTCAAGTAAAAATGGTCTACTAAATCCATATCAACTTACTTTTGTAATAAGGAAGAATAATTCTTACCCCATACTGAACCTATTTTGAGGGCTTCCTTGGTGGCTCAGATGGTAAAGAACCTGCCTACAATGCAGGATGCCTGGATTGGATCCCTAGGTCAGGAAAATCCCCTGGAGAAGGAAATGACAACCCACTTCAGTTCGTGCCTGGAGAACCCCATGGACAGAGGAGCCTGACGGGCTACTGTCCTTACTGTAAGGAAGAACAATCCTTACTCCATGTTGAACATATTTTAGATCTTACCTTTGTATTCTGTAGTTAGCTGCCTTTGTTTAGTCATGCTAACTCGGCTCATTAATCACTGAAAGAATTTTGCCTGCAGCTTGGGATGTACCTGATATCCCCCTTTCAAAACAAAACAAAACAAAATAAAACTCTACTTCTGCTGAGGTGATAAGGAAATAAGAAAAAGAAAAATTAGCTTTTGTCTTATCTAGTTCTGCGGGAATATCTTGACCAGATCCCTGTAGAAGTTAACTGACCAAGAACAAAGAAGTTTTGTAACCTCCCTCAGACCCTCACTGATGCCCAGCTGCTTGAGGCTATTCCTCACCACCTAACGTCACCTCCTCCTGCTTCTCCCTTTACTGCATAAAAGAAGCTTGAATTCCACCCCAAATTAACATTGTTCTTTAGGCCATTGCACTCATCTCACATGCTAGTAAAGTAATGCTCAAAATTCTCCAAACCAGACTTCAGCAATATGTGAACTGTGAACTTCCAGATGTTCAAGCTGGTTTTAGAAAAGGCAGAGGAACCAGAGATCAAATTGCCAACATCTGCTGGATCATCAAAAAAGCAAGAGTGTTCCAGAAAAACATCTATTTCTGTTTCTTGACTATGCCAAAGCCTTTGACTGTGTGGATCACAATAAACTGTGGAAAATTCTGAAGGAGATGGGAATATCAGACCACCTGACCTGCCTCTTGACAAACCTGTGTGCAGGTCAGGAAGCGACAGTTAGCACTGGACATGGAGCAACAGACTGGTTCCAAATAGGAAAAGGAGTACGTCAAGGCTGTGTATTGTCACCCTGCTTATTTAACTTATATGCTGAGTACATCATGAGAAACGCTGGGCTGGAGGAAGCACAAGCTGGAATCAAGATTGCTGGGAGAAATATCAATAACCTCAGATATGCAGATGACACCACCCTTATGGCAGAAAGTGAAGAGGAACTAAAAAGCCTCTTGATAAAATGTGAAAAAAGAGAGTGAAAAAGTTGGCTTAAAGCTCAACATTCAGAAAACGAAGATCATGGCATCTGGTCCCATCACTTCATGAAAAATAGATGGGGAAACAGTGGAAACAGTGTCAGACTTTATTTGTGGGGGGGCTCCAAAATCACTGCAGATGGTGACTGCAGCCATGAAATTAAAAGATGCTTACTCCTTGGAAGGAAAGTTATGACCAACCTAGATAGTATATTCAAAAGCAGAGACATTACTTTGCCAACAAAGGTCCATCTAGTCAAGGCTATGGTTTTTCCAGTGGTCATGTATGGATGTGAGAGTTGGACTGTAAAGAAAGCTGAGCACCGAAGAATTGATGCTTTTGAACTGTGGTGTTGGAGAAGACTCTTGAGAGTCCCTTGGATGGCAAGGAGATCCAACCAGTCCATTCTAAAGGACATCAGTCCTGGGTGTTCTTTGGAAGGAATGATGCTAAAGCTGAAACTCCAGTACTTTGGCCACCTCATGTGAAGAGTTGACTCATTGGAAAAGACTGATGCTGGGAAGGATTGGGGGCAGGAAGAGAAGGGGACGACAGAGGATGAGATGGCTGGATGGCATCACCGACTTGATGGACATGAGTTGGGGTGAACTCCGGGAGTTGGTGATGGACAGGGAGGCCTGGCATGCTGTGTTCATGGGGTGGCAAAGAGTTCGACATAACTGAGTGACTGAACTGAACTGAATAATTAGTAGTGTTGAACATCTTTTCATGTGGCTATTGGTCATCTGTATGTCTTCTTTCAATCATGCCTTTAAAAAAAAACTATTTTTAGACAATTGTAGATTTACATGTAGTTGTAAAAAGCAATAGAGAGTGATATCTTATGCCCCTTACCCATTTCCCTTAAATGGTAACCCATGTAGCTACAATAAAATGTCACAAACAGAAAACGGACATTGATATAATGAAATAAAATTCATAGTTTAAGGTAAGACAAGAAAAATTTAAACATAAACATTTTCTCCACTTCTTTGGTCTTCCTCTTTCTCTTCTTGTGCATTTTTATTATGTTTTGACCAGACCTCCCCAAAGGCAGAAATACCTGCTCAACCACAAAGGGAAACTTTTCTTTTTCTGACACCAGCCATGTAACTCCTTAGAAGATAACATTCCTTACTCAATCCTGTAAGGGGTTACAATGACCCACCATTCACCTTGTACATGCAAACATCTTTGGTGAACTTTATGTACAATGCCAGTATATCATTTTCCTTAAAGATAGTGATTTGTGAAGAACCACCTGGTCATATGACTTGGTAATATACTTGGTCCCTCACCTGATAGAAGGTCTTAGCTTAAATACTTACGTATGACCTTATTAATGTTATTTGTATTCTGTATATTACAAGTAATATTACTTATATTCTGACTATTTTAAAAGATTTTTTTTTCTTGCATTACCAAATGTGTGACTGAATCGCCAGTAATAATAATGAAGACTTGGAGACTTGAAACAATTGACCAAATATGTAATTCCAAATGAGAGGAATGATTGTAAGAGTGTAACGCTAGATATGTGAAGAAACAAAAGGAAGAATCTTTTCCTGGACCATAATTGTCTAATAAGACAGATGGTCTAGAGATTTTTGATTACTGTTAATAAGCCCTAAGAGTCTTCCCTGGTGGCTCAGTTTGTAAAGAGTCTGCCTGCAGTGTGAGAGACCCAGGTTCAATCCCTGGGTCGGGAAGATCCCCTGGAGAAGGAAATGGCAACCCACTCCAGTATTCTTGCCTGAAGAATTCCATGGACAGAAGAGCCTGGTTGGCTACAGTCCATGAAGTCACAAAGAGTCAGACAGTGACTAACACTTTTGTTGCAGCCACGCATTCTGGGAAACAAACTCACTCAGAAGAACAATGCAGATAGTGGAGTGCAGTTTATTACACCAGTGAGCCCAAGGCAGAGTCTCCTCTTAGCCAAGGACCCCAACCAGTTTTTGTGAAAACCTTATATACCCTAAGCGTACGTGCCCAAACCCACCTCTCCAAAATTCCCTGAAACTAGTCTGAACAAAGGAAAAAGAGAGATACAATCAAAGTTAACCCGTGATTCATAAGCCTTAAGCCTAGGTAGTTAACAGTGGACAATTATCAATAGGTTGTGGTCATTCCCCAATAAGCATAATAGAATGTATGATTTTATTCGGTTACACAGATAATTAGGGTATTCTTTTAGGCGATGGACAGCCCTGGGGCTCTTCCTTCCAGGGGCCTGGTTTTTCAGTTGTTATGTCGTTTCCATAGATACTGGGCATATAGCTCAAAGTCCACAGTCCGGCCCAAGATGGAGTCCTGCTTTCAAGATAGAGCCTATTCTGTTTCCTCCTTCACTTTCACTTTCAAAAGGCCCTAACCAGTAATAACATATTGAGTTGGCCTGTCAATGAAATCGTGGCTTGACCTGTGAATGAGCATTCCTAGCACCATGGAACAAAATGGTCATGAAAGGCCTCCCAACCCTTGTCAAATTTATAACTATGAAGGAGCCCTAACAATTAAAGAAGGTTGCTCACCACTGGTTCTACAAGTCCCTGACCTTCAACACACACAGAAAGGAGTTCAGGATGAAGACCAGGAATGAGGCACTCTGTGCTCTGGGAAAAGCAGCAGAACTGGCCTTCAGATAGCTAGATATTTTCAGGAGAAAAATTTTATGAATCCACTTTCCTTGCATCTTCTCATACTTAGAAAAGCACTAAAATTATTAACTAAGATATATGTTCCTTGCAAATAGCAGTAACTTTTTTCCAATATGTGTGCTTGATTGTACATACCCCTTCTCTAAAATCACATATATACTGGCCTTCCCTTTTATCTCTTTGAAACAGTATCTGGTTCTTTTCAAAGACTGAGTCCCGGGTTGTAATCTTCAGGTTGTCTTGAATAAATTTTCCATTTCTCTCTGATATTTGACTATTGATTAATTTTATGGTTGGGAAGTACAAACCACCAATCTTATTCAGATTTCACCATTTTACATGCACCTGTTTCTTCATGAGTATGTGTATTTAGTGTTTTGACATTTTATCATACATGCTTTCCCATATGAAATATCATTAACCCCTACATCTATCTGAGATGTTATCCAAAAATCAACCAGTACAGGGAAGATTACTTATCCAAGACTCTATGGTGTGCCTGGTCTCTAAAGTTCTAATGCAGTACTCCCCTGCAAGGCCTCTTCTTTATGGGTCACATACTACACATTATTCTTTAGAAAATAACATAGAATTTTAAAAAGGGGTGGGAAAGTATATGAAATAAAATGGGAAAGGGTGATAGTTTTCTTTTGCAAACCCTCTGGAACAGGCCCAGTGATTGTTTTTCTTTTTTCTAAATTATCAGAGAAATCACTTTCATATATAGAAATGACACTGAAGTTAATTCTTAGTGTTTCCAGTTAACATTTCCACATGATTAACATGTAATCATGCTATTTGGATTATGTCTAAAAGAGTCTTCTTTAAAGGAAGGATGAATGTGAGAAAGGAAACAGAACTAATGTCTGTTTGTGCCAAGTTACCTATACATATACATATTCTGTGTATGACACTTGAAATATTTTGCTGCTCAAAATAATTGTCTGATATGAATACAATTATTCCCATTTTAAAAATGAGAAGAAGAAAACTCACAATATCAGGTGCCTTTTAAATATCTCCCCATAGGTACAGTGATCATAGAAAAACTAACACTGAGGCAGTGGTTCTCCTCAGATAACACACTGCACCCTTTTTACTTTGTGGTCATACTGGGCTTCCCATGTGGTGCTAGTGGTAAAGAATTCATCTGCCAATACAGGAGATGCAAGAGATGGGGGATTCATCCCTGGATCACGAAGGTCCCCTGGAGTAGGAAATGGTAACCCACTCCAATATTCTTGCCTGGAGAGTTCCATGGACAGAGGAGCCTGGTGAGTTACAGTCCATGGGTTGCAAAGAGTCAGACACAACTGGGCACACACACAAATACACACACAGACACACACACACACTGTGCTCAGGGGTAAGTATTTTTGAAAAGTGTATGTTTTGTTGACAATTCATGCATGTATGAATGGATACTAATACTTTTCTTTCTTCAAGTGGGCATTTCCAATAATTATAAACATCTAGATCTCAGAAGAAAGATCTGGGACATGGATTTTGGTGGGTGTGTCTGGAAAATAATAAACATTCAATAAATATATATCAAAATGATAAATGTATGCATCAGTGAAAGATATTAGCCTTAATCACTTAGCCCCTAGAACAAAATAGCAAAATAGACAAAATTTGTAAATAGTGCACAGCTGAAAAAATATAGGTGGTCAATTACTACAAGAAACAGTTCAAACTTACTAATAATTTAAAGAATGTAAACAAAAACACCTAAATAAACATTTATCACCTATTATCTGACAAAAATTGAGTATGGAAAGAACCCAACAAAATGGGCCAAAATTTACATAAGAAAAAATTTAAAACTGATTCTGTATGTGTGGAAAGAGAGAGAGTGAAAGAGGCTCAATTTCAATATACATCAAGGAAATGGGAACACAGTTTTCAATTAGACATGAGTTTAAATATTTTGGTGACCCCAGGAAGGTGAAGATGAAGAAATGAGAATTGTCATACACTTTTTGAGAGAGTTTAAATTATTGAAATAAAGCCTCAGGGAATACATTAATATACGTAAATATGTAATATAGGGACATTTTATCACATGTGTAGAAAGGCAAAATGGTTGTCTAAGGAGGCCTTACAAATAGCTGAGAAAAGAAGAGAAGCTAAAGGCAAAGTGAAGTCGCTCAGTAGTGTTTGACTCTTTGGAACCCCATGGACTGTAGCCTATTATGCTCCTCCTTCCATGGGATTATCCAGGCAACAGTACTGGAGTGGGTTGCCATTTCCTTCTCCAGAGGATCTTCCTGACCCAGGGATCGAACCCAAGTTTCCCACACTGTAGGCAGATGCTTTACCTTCTTAGCCACCAGGGAAGTCCAACCAAAAGGCAAAGGAGAAAATGAAAGATATACCATCTGAATGCAGAGTTCAAAAGAATAGCAAGGAGACAAAAAGTCTTCCTCAATGATCAGTGAAAAAACAAATAAAGGAAAACAATAGAATGTGAAAGGCTAGAGATCTCTTCAAGAAAATTAGAGATACCAAGGGAACATTTCATGCAAAGATGGGCACAATAAAGGACAGAAATGGGATGGACCTGACAGAAGCAGAAGATATTAAGAAGAGGTGGCAAGAATACACAGAAGAATCATACAGAAAAGATCTTCATGACCCAGATAACCACAGTGGTGTGATCACTCAAGCAGAGCCAGACATACTGGAATGCAAAGTCAAGTGGGCCTTAGGAAGCATCACTATGAACAAAGCTAGTGGAGGTGATGGAATTCCAGTTGAGCTATTTCAAATCCTAAAAGACGATGCTGTGAAAGTGCTACACTCAATATGCCAGCAAATTTGGAAAACTCAGCAGTGGCCACAAGATTGGAAAAGGTCAGTTTTCATTCCAATCCCAAAGAAAGACAATGCCAAAGAATGCTCAAACTACCACACAATTGCACTCATCTCACATGCTAGCAAAGTCATGCTCAAAATTCTCCAAGACAGGCTTCAACAGTATGTGAACTGTGAACTTCCAGATGTTCAAGCTAGGTTTAGAAAAGGCAGAAGAACCAGAGATCAAATTGCCAATATCCATTGGATCACCAAAAAAGCAACAGAGTTCCAGGAAAACATCTACTTCTACTTTATTGACTATGCCAAAGCCTTTGACTGTGTGGATCACAACAAACTGGAAAATTCTTCAAGAGATGGGAATACCAGACCACCTAACCTGCCTCCTAGAAATCTATATGCAGGTCAGGAAGCAATCATTAGAACCAGAAATGGAACAACAGACTGGTTCCAAATTGGGGAAGGAGTACGTCACCTTGCTTTTTTAACCTATATGCAGAGTACATCATGAGAAATGCCGGGCTGGATGAAGCACAAGCTGTCATTAAGATTGCCAGGAGAAATATCAATAACCTCAGATATGCATATAAACACCATCCTTATGGCAGAAAGCAAAGAACTAAAGAGCCTCTTGATGAAAGGTGAAAGAGGAGAGTGAAAAAGTTGGCTTAAAACTCAATAATCAGAAAGCAAAGATCATGGCATCCAGTCCCATCACTTCATGGCAAATAGTTGGGAAAACAATGGAAACAGTGACAGACTTTATCTTCTTGGGCTCCACAATTATTGCAGATGGTGACTTCAGCCATGAAATTAAAAGACACTTGTTTCTTGGAAGAAAAGCTATGACCAATCTAGACAGCATATTAAAAAGCAGAGACCTTACTTTGCCAACAAAGGTCCAGCTAGTCAAAGCTATGGTTTTTCCAGTAGTCATGTATGGATATGAGAGTTGGACTATAAAGAAAGCTGAGTGCCAAAGAATTGATGCTTTTGAACTGTGGTGTTGGAGAAGACTTTTGAGAGTCCCTTTGACTGCAAGGAGATCCAACCAGTACACCCTAAGGGAAATCAGTCCTGAATACTCATTGGAAGGACTGATGCTGAAGTTGAAACTCCAATACTTTGGCCACCTGATGCAAAGAACTGTCTCATTTGAAAAGACCCTGATGCTGGAAAGATTGAAGGCGAGAGGAGAAGGGGACAACAGAGGATAAGATGGTTGGATGGCATAACTGACTCGAACATGAGTTTGAGCAAGCTCTAGGGGTTGGTGATGGACAGGGAAGTCTGGCATGCTACAGTCCATGGGGTCACAAAGCACTGGAAACAGCTGAGCTACTGAACTGAACTGATAAGAATAGGCTGGCAAAAGGATATTGACTTCAGCATTGCCTGAAACATAAAACAGAAAGCAGGTGAAATAAGCAGCTCAAAAACCTTTGTTTGTCTATCTATTTATTCCTTACTTAACACGTGTGTGTGTGTGTGTGTGTGTGTGTGTGTGCATGCATGCACACATGTGATCAGTTTTGTCTTATTCTTTCAGACCCCATGGACTGTAGTCAGCCAGGCCCCTCTGTCCATGGGATTCTCCAGGCAAGAATATTGGAGTGGGTTGCCATTTTCTCTTCCAAGAAATCTTCCCAATGAAGGGATTGAACCTGCATCTCCTATGTCTCCTGCATTGGCAGGTGGATTCTTTACCACTGATCCACCAGGGAAGACCTACTTAATAGATGATTTCAAGCAATTCATGTTACCTATACAATTATAACTCCCCAGGTCCATATCTCACTCCTGAAATCTGGATATTTGACTGCTGTGCAATTCACTCTTTCCCCTTTGAAAGTGTATTTCAGAGAACTTTCTGTTAATGAACATGCTTCATAATTTATTTAAATATTCTACTTCTTATGGAAATTTAGATTCTTTCCAATTTTCTTTTCCTCTACTGTACACAATTATACTACTTTGCTTAATTTCCCTTGTAATTAGGTGAAAGTGAAGCACTTTTGTTGCCTCCTATCATATCTCCTTGGCTACATCCACAGCTATTGTGGACCGTTCCCTGTGAGCTCTCTCTGATAGCAGCAGTGTCCTACCTCAAGCAGGCCACTTCCATTCACTTTCCTGCTTCAAATTCTTCTCATTCAACTCAAACAGTCTTCATAATCCCCACACAAGCTCATCCCTGAATTGCAGGGGATTTAATGTCTCCCCTGAGCAATCCTTAACCAACAGAAGACAGAGAGATAAATAAACCTTCCAGCCCCCCACCCTCCGCTTATTAACAGACAGTTCTGGGAGACATTTTGTGTACTTTTCAGATGTCCCAGCTAACCCTAGTCTGCATTACCTACTTTTAGCAGTAATGTGAACAATGCACCATTATGCTGGCTTTAACTCTTTCTTGACTCAATTCTGGCTTTTACTTCATTGCTGCTTCCTGGGATCACCTCCCAAATAAAATACTAGCACCCAAGTTCTGCTTTGTGGGTAACTCAAACTGAAACACCAAGTAATGGAGTTCTATCCATAGGAATGTGGACAGAAGCAATACATGTCACTCCTACACTTAGCTTCTAAAATCACCCCAAGCACTACTCCTTGCCCTAATTTTTTGCCAGCAGAGAATTTGTCATAGAACTCTGAGTCTCAAGATAATGGCAGGGCCACAAGATAGAAGGTCTTAGTTCCTGTAACCCCATTTGCAGGAAAAGCATCTATGATAAAAACTTGATAAGTAACACCAGTGTTGGACTGTTCTATGAGAGAATAAGCTTCCATTTTATTAAATCAAAGAAAAATTCATGCTGTATGCTATGCCATCTTGAAAAATACAACTGGGTACCATCTTTTCCTCCATTAGTGCCAGTTTAGAAGTTATAAATCTTTTCTCCTTGTTTTCTCATAATGAGAATTCAGGCATCCAGATGAAGGGAGCAAATATCTCTCTGATTTGTCTTAAGTTCAAAGGTTTGGGGGCAGAGGTTCTCTACTTTCTTGGGTGATTCAGTAACTCATAAGAACTGTTTCACATTGGGCCTCTGAGCAGATCCTAATTCAGTCCCCGCACTGGGAAGACAGTCTTGCCTCTGACTCACCTGGTGCGCTAAGAGATGGCACCAGGGCAGTGTGCTGTGGTGTTACCTAACAGCTGCTCCTGGATTGCTCCCTAAGTCAATACATTGACAGGATAATTCTGGACCAGTGCCACAATCACTAGTGCAGGGGGCCTCTGATTGTGCATTATCCAGCCAGATCCACCAGGATTCCAGCCACCTGATACATCCCTGAAAAGAAAAGTCCCAGAAGGAATAGCACTCCTCTGATATACAAGGACTCATTTTTCTATTCATTAATAACTAAATGTATGTTGAGCTTAAAACTCATAGTGTTCCATTAGAGGTGTTTCATTAAATTTATAGCAGGAATAGGAGGGTAAGAAAGAAAATGATTATATGAAAAAAATCAAAGATTAAACCTGAAAAAGACAGCTCTTTCATATTAACTTTTAAATTTACTTAAGATTCAAGGCATTGAAGATTTTTTAAAAAACCTCTCTATGGACCTTTAATCCCTGTTTAGCCATAGGGTATCTCTCCTGCTTCACCCCCAATGTCTCTGTGTCTATCTCTCTCTAGTGCTCCTTCTTCAAAGACATTTTTTACATTCGCTGTTAACATTCTTCACTTCCAACTGACTTAATCACACTGTCACATGCTCTCACAATGGTTGCAAATCACTGTTTTGTCACAAGGTGCAGAATATTTTGTATATATATTAACATACTGAGGGCTACTTTTAATGACCTCCAAAAAATTCATGTTTGTGCAGACTGCTCCTGTCACTTAACAAATCTTTGACAGTTTCCCAGGCTCTGGAGCATAAGGTGCTGGGTACAAACCCAAGCTGTCCTGCTCCCTAACTGTGCAGTCCTGAGCCAAGTCCTTATTCTCCCTGTCCCTCAATTTTTCATCTATAAAATGAAGATTAACACCATAACTACCTTATAATGATGCTATGATCATTAAATGTCTCAATATAGAAAAAACACTTGGCACATAAAAATTTTAGTCATTTTAATTTATTTTCTTGTGTCTTATCAGACATTAGTATAGCTACTATGCATATAGTATAGACTGACATTTATTCACAGTCACTGACTTTGAGGAATGTCATTAGTGAGAAAAGCAGGTGACAAAACTATTGGGTTAGCCAAAAAGTTCATTCAGGTTTTTCTGTACCATCTTATCAACATTTTGGCCAACCCAGTAAGTATAAATGTGATCTTATATTTGTACATAAATCTGAAAATGCATGCACACATGCATAACTATATAAATTCCTGTATAAGAAAGCTATTAGAAGAGTACAATACAGATGAAAATATTAGTGGTTATTTATTGAGGTCCTTTAATGGACTGGAACCTGGTGGTCTGGAGTCAATGATAAGAAAGTTAAAGAGAGAGAGAAAGAGGCTGATATTCCTTGGTTTACTCAGAAAGCCAATAAAGCCTTTGGCACAAGGCTTGCACTGCTACACGTAGGCACCAGGCGCCCCCTTTAGGGGGTGAAGGCACAGTGCACCTTCACCAGAGGGTCTTAGAAACCCAGGCAAGAAAGTGAGCTCAGTGAGCCTCTGCACTCCAGAGAATTAGCCTGAGAGAGAGAAAGAGAGAGAGAGAGAAAGAAAGACATGGGGACCCAAGCTCTGATGGAGCAAAGGTGTTTTATTCAACATCGTGTGAGTATATATACTGTCTTAAAAGGTAGCTATTTTCAGCAAAGATAAAAATCAAAAATCCAGACTTACAAATTATCAAGGAAAATATAAGGCAATCCATATTAAAGAGAGAGGGTTGTAAATAATCACTTTCACCATATGGTTCATAAAAAGGAAGAGGGTTGTAAATAGTTGCTTATCATCGTATGGAAAAACTAACGAAGGAAATGCATGCATTCCTAAGCCCCTGGGAGTAGTTTGCTAACCCACTTAATTCCTGAATATTCAGGAATTAATAAGGGACAGAAGATTCATGACAGACCCAAAACAGCACACAGGAAGCCTCCTGTTAAATGCTTCCTGACAGTTATTCTGGATTGAAATATATCCCCTGAAAAATGTAGGCTGAAGTCATAATTCCAACTATCTCAGAATATGACCTTGTTTGGAAACAAGGTCTTTATACAGGTAATCAAGTTCAAATGAGGTTATTGGGGTGGGCTATAATCTGATATGACTGGTGTCTTCATAAAAAGGGGACATTTAGACACAGAGACACACAGAAGATAAGATGAAGAGACAGAGGGAGAAAGTCACATGAAGTTGGAGGATTGGGAGTGGTGCATCTACAAGCCAAGAAACACTGGAGATTGTCTTCAAACTCCAGGAAGCTAGGAAGAGGCAAGGGTGCAGTCTTATAGGTTTCAGAGAGGGAGAGAGACAGCATGGCCCATTGATATCTTGATTTTGGACTTCTAGCGTCCAGAATCGAGAGACAATAAATTTCTGTTTTTTAAACCACTCACTTTGTGGTACTATGTTAAGGCAGCCCTAGGAAATAAATACAGCAGTTATGTTTTAAATGGTATATTTTGAGGTAATGTTACTTTATTTCCTTTCTATGTATAGTTTTTAACTATAGTACACACTTACTGACCTTGCAGCAATACAAAGTAATTAAATGGTATGGAAACAAATATTTTCAGTTCTATCAACAGGAAAGTCACTTAGCTTTAGAACAGGGAATGCACCTGAGGAACTGGAAGGGAGACAAGATAGTGGGGGAAATTTCACAGTATAACAGGACATACTTCCCCAAAACTCCAAACCACACTGATTATAATCAATATTTTTAATTTCTTCCTAGTTAACTGGGAAAAAACATGGTACCTTAGGTTGTTTAATCTTACTTTGCCCTGAATAGTGGTAATGTTGAAGGCCTTGTGATAGGAGAGACAATAGCATGTCCTGGTTAGATGTATGGACTCAGGAGCCACACAATATATCTTTCCCTTATCACCTGCTAGCCCTGTCCTTAGTTTCTTATGTTTAAAGTTGGGCAACAATAGCTCCTCCTCATAGGTTGTGGTAAGCATTAAATGAGTAAGTATAGGTTTAGCACTTACAAGAGAGTCAGGCATGGAGGAAGTCAGCAATAAATAGTAACTATTGCCATCATTATTTTCATACCTGAATTGACCATTAGTGTCATTTTAAGTATGTAGATTTATATTGATTGGCATGGCTTGACATTCATAATACAATGTTTGTATAAACAAATCTGTTTACAAAACTGTAAGTAGGATATATCTTATCGCTATTCTTAATTATGGGCGTGCATGCTAAGTCACTTCAGTCATGTCTGACTCTTTGCAACCCTATGGACTTTAGCCTGCCAGTTCCTCTGTCCATGGGATTCTCCAGGCAAGAATAATGGAATGGGTTGCCATTTCCTTCTCCAGGGCATCTTCCTTACCCAGGGATCAAATCTGCATCTCTTATGTCTCTTGCATTGGCAGGTGGATAGCATTCTGAAAACAATGACTCAGATGGTAAAGAACCTGCCTGCAATGCAGGAGACCTGGATTCAACCCCTGGGTTGGAAAGATCCCCTGGAGAAGGGAATGGCAACCCACTCCAGTATTCTTGCCTGTAGAATTCCATGGACAGAGGGGCCTGGCAGACTACAGTCCATGGGGTTGCAAAGATTAGGACACGACTGAGCGACTAACACTTTCACTTTCACCGAAAACAATATGTATGTTCAAATGATAAGAGTGTTTACTCAAGAGTAGTAGACATTTAAGGGTTTCTAATGATTATTTTTCTTTCCTGTATTTTCCACTTTTATCTGCAATAAACGCGTCTTGGTTTTGGAATTGAAAAGATCAGCGAAAAAACTTCCTAGCCCAGGCTACCATTTGACAATCCCCATTTGGTAGCTTCAGGGAAATTGTAGATGCCTAAGGGAAAAGCAAGCACAAGCACATCTCTCAAATAAGCCAACATTGCACAGTCAGACAATGTCTCCATTTCTCTGGAATATTTGTGAAGGTCATGAAATTAAAATAGTTTCACAATATGCTTTTTTCTTTTCTCTCTCAAAGAAAGCCCCTTGAATTGAAACCATGTTTAACTACCCAGTGAGCCAAGCAGTGAGTGCCACAGGGGATGGAAAGGATGAGGAACTGCATGAGATCACACAGCACTTGATCCAATAGCTTCCAAAAAGAGAGAATTCTTAAGCAGAGGTTTTCAAGAGTAAAAGTTTGATCACAGCCTCTTTCAGACTAGGCTCCCAGGGTAATCAACACATGTAAATTAAAACACCTTTGAAATCTTTCCCCTTTGCAATTAAAACTAATAAAAGCAGAGAAAAGTACAATATTCACAGGGAATTGGTTCCAGAATGCCCCACAGATAGCAAAATCCATGTATACTCAAATCCTTTCTACAAAATATATAAAATAGTGTAGTATTTGCATATAACCAATACACATCTTCCCTCCCATATACTTTAAATCAACTCTAGATAGCTTATAATATCTAACACAATGTAAATGCTATATAAATAGTTGCAGGTGTGTGCAAATTCAAGCTTTGCTTTTTGGAACTTTCTGGATTTTTTTTTTCAAAGTTTTGAATCTGAATGTGGAACCCCTGGATACAAACAGCCAACTATATACACATGACCAGACTTGTAATACAAAATCAGCTCAAATTCAAAATGGGTTACATCTTTATACCAGCCTAGGGTTACAGGTGTTAGGTTTTCCTGGTGGCTCAGACAGTAAAAAATTTGCTTGCAATATGGGAGACCCAGGTTCAATCCTTGGGTCAGGAAGATCCCCTGGAGTAGGTCATGGCAACCCACTCCAGTATTCTTGCCTGGAGAATCCCATGGACAGAGGAGCCTGGCAAGCTACAGTCCACAGGGTCGCAAAGAGTCGGACACGACTAAGCAACTAACACTTTCACTTTCAGAACACTGGAAAACTCACTTCCTGCCATTACTGTCTTTTTTCACCAGAAGGACCCAGGTTAAGTTCTGGATACACAGGTCTAAAGGAGTAACAATGTGAATAAAAGACAGAAAATTAGGCTTAGACAAATATGCAGATGTTTCATGTTCAGAATATTGTACATTGAAAGACTGTTTTTAGAGTAGCTGGTACCAAGGAAACTGTTAGACTTTGAACACATCAGTAAAAAAGTGATTGAAAATAGGATGTGCAGATTTCTTTTAGTGCTTCCTTCAACATATAAACTGCAAAAATAATAGGTGCGTCCATTTTAGAAGTTCTGAAAGCAAACACATTGCAAGGAAGCCATATATACAGGTTATACTGTCACGCTGTTATGTGTATTTGTTCTCCTTTTTTTGGTTCTTCCTCTTTTTCTATCATTCATCCAGGCATCTACCCATAAATACATGCAAGAAAATAGTATTTATATTAACTTAGGAATATATGCATATGTAATTAAACTATAATGAAAGTTTCTAAGAATGAAAACTTGAATTCTTTACAGTAGTTACTCCTAAGGAAGGAGATTACTATAATCATAAAAGACCTCAAAGTGAGTTTCAACCCCGTATGTAATGTTTTATTTCTTAAGTTGAGTAAGTAGAAGTCTGCTTTATTATTTTCTATAACTTTTTGCATACCTGAAATATTTAATAATAAGTAATGTTTCTATGAGCTTTAATCTTGATTTTTAATATGATCTAAACAATTTAGAAAATATAGAAGACATAGTAAAGTCCACAGTTAGATACGTGATTAATTGGTAACACTACCACTCATTAATTTTTAAAAATGTATATTGTCTGGCATTTCCTCTCATTATTATGTTTATGCATGCATATAACAATGAATATACATACATCACTTGTAATATTACGATCACATACATAATTTTCAGCATGATGCCTTTTTCACTTATCATGATAGATTAGGATATTAACTTGAATTTCTTTAGCTGTTGTAATT
The DNA here is from genome assembly GCF_002263795.3 of Bos taurus. Classification (NCBI taxonomy): domain Eukaryota; kingdom Metazoa; phylum Chordata; class Mammalia; order Artiodactyla; family Bovidae; genus Bos; species Bos taurus. The sequence continues at coordinate 50,208,022 of NC_037357.1, forward strand.
TGGCATATTTTAGAAAGTTTTATCAGTCTGTATATTGCTTTTTTATGTGAATTATCTGCTGATATAATTTGTCTATTTCTATTCATTGTGTATATGTACACAATGTATATATACACAAATTATATAATTTCTATGTGTGTATAATCCATATGACAGAATTGACCCCAAATGACCAAACATATAGGTTATATCAAATATATGTAAATAAGTTTAACTCATCTACTAAAAGGAAAAAAGTTTCTTTTGTTGTTTAGCCACCAAGTTGTGCTCGACTCTTTGAGACCCCATGGCCTGCAGCATGCCAGGCCTCCCTGTCCCTCACCATCTCATGGAGTTTGCCAAGTTCATATCCATTGAATGGTGATGCCATTCAACCATCTCATGTTGCTTATCAAAGCAAAATCTAACACAATGCTTTTTCAAGAGATATACTTAAAACAAAGACAGTCAGAGAAGTCAAAATTCTAAAATAAGCAAATATATATCAGGCAGATACAAATAAGAAGAAAGAAAGGGTTATAATCTTGATGTTTAAGGAGTAGGAATTGAGATCAAAATGGATTAAAAGAGATTTTTTAAAAGCACACTTGATAACTGTAAACAATAAAATTCACAAGGAAGATGTGTTATTAATATTTATGTACACAGACACATACAATATTCATACAATAAAACCATGGGAAGTGTAAGAAGAAATAGAAAAAAGCTTCAACAATATATCATTCTACTGTACTTGCCTCAATCCAAGAATATTCAAGTGGACAAAAAATTTCAGTTGAGTATAGAGAAGATTTAAAAAACATAATCCAAAAGGTAGATCTCATGTATTGCACTCTGATGTCTATAAGACAGCAAAACTACAATTCAGATAAACATAAAATATTTATGAAAACTGACTGTATCTGAGGTTTCTTGACAAATTTGGGACAAACTGGAAATAGATTAAATTTGCACAGTTTGATTACAAAAATGATAATAAAAGTACTATAGCAGAATCTATAGTATAGCTGTTGTCAAAGGCAATTTTTATAGTGTTAAATAATTACATTAATAAAATTAAAGTAAATTAATTTAATATTCAATTAAAAGCATGATAAAGAGACACAATATAAGTTTAAAAATGCAGAAGGAAAGAATCATTAAAGGTAAAAGTAGAAATGAATGAGTTAGGAAAAACTATAGCAGAACATATACAGGTCAACAAAACAAACAAATTTCTGGGTAAATTAATCAAGAAAATAGAGGGAAATGAACATATATAACATCCAGAATGCCAAAGGAGAAATAGTCATCTAATTTTATTTATTTATTATTTTGTTTAATTTATTTTGGCTGTGTCATTTGCCTTGTAGAATCTTAGTTCCCCAACCGAGGACTGAACTCTGGCCCTTGACAGTGAAAGCATCAAGTCCTAACCACTGGACCGCCAGGGAATTCCTGAGAAATGGTCATCTAATCAAAGGAAATTTTCAAGATTCTTAAATGAATAATTTACGTAACTCTATTTAAATATAGTTGAAAGCACAGATGAAATAGTCTCTAGAAAAATGCAACTTACAAAAATTTACCTCAGTAGAGACAAAAAGTTCAAATAGATCAATTACATTGAAGAAATAGGGAAACTGGTTAAATTTCTTCCCTGAAAATGAAGCAGGTCCAGAAGCCTCAATGGGAGAATTCTACCAAACCTTTTTGTTTGTTTGATTTGTTTTTTCTTTCTTTTTTGGGGGGGGATTGTTTGCTTTCTACCAAACATTTAAAGGTAAGATAATCCCAATGCTACTTAAACTATCTCAGGGGTATGGAAAAGAAGAAAAACTTTTAAATTCTTATGACGATGCAAGTATATAATCGATTCCAAAACCTCATAAAGATTACATCAAAAATGATAATTATAGAACAATCTCCTACATGGAAATGAAGGAATATTCTTAAGTAAAATATTAGCAAACACTATCCAAAGGAGATCAGCCCTGGGATTTCTTTGGAAGGAATGATGCTAAAGCTGAAACTCCAGTACTTTGGCCACCTCATGCGAAGAGTTGACTCATTGGAAAAGACTCTGAGGCTGGGAGGGATTGGGGGCAAGAGGAGAAGGGGACGACAGAGGATGAGATGGCTGGATGGCATCACTGACTCGATGGACATGAGTCTGAGTGAACTCCGGGAGTTGGTGATGGACAGGGAGGCCTGGCGTGCTGTGATTCATGGGGTCGCAAAGAGTCGGACACGACTGAGCAACTGATCTGATCTGATCTGATCTGATCCAAAGCACATAAAAAGGTATATCATAACATGTGGAGCTTATTCTAAGAACACAGGCTGTTACAATATCAGAAATCTATTAATATAATCTAGTGTAATAATCGGAGAAGGCAATGGCACCCCACTCCAGTACTCTTGCCTGGAAAATCCCATGGATGGAGGAGCCTGGTAGGCTGCAGTCCATAGGGTTGCTAAAAGTCGGATATGACTGAGCAACTTCACTTTCACTTTTCACTTTCATGCATTGGAGAAGGAAATGGCAACCCACTCCAGTGTTCTTGCCTGAAATCCCAGGGACAGGGAAGCCTGGTGGGCTGCCGTCTATGGAGTCGCACAGAGTGGGACGTGACTGAAGTGACTTAGCAGCAGTAGCAGCAGCAGCAGTGTAATAATAGAGTCAAGGGAAAAATGCCCATGTCTATAGATGCAGGGAAAGTATTTGAAAGCATTAACACCCAATAGAACTAGTAAAATGTCAACAACAGACAGTGATGATATATCTATAGAGAAAATTCTATACAGAGAGATAACAACAATAAATAAATAAAATTGGAATTCTCAAATTTGTTCAAGTAACCTATAGGAAGCAAGGAAAATAAAACAAAGAAAAAAGAGAACAAATAATAAAATGACAGACTTTTACATATCAATACATTACATTACATATCAATAATTACTTAAAAGTAAATCACTTAAATATACCAGTTACAAGACAGATATTGTCAGAATGGATTAAAGAAAAGAATGTGACCCAACTTAACGCTGCCTATAAGAAACTCACTTCAAATACAATCATACAGGCTGTTTGAAACTGAAAGGATATAAAAAGATAACAACAGGCAATTTTTATTGAAAGAAAGCAAGAGTGCTTTCTTTGCATCAGATAAGGTGTATTTTAGAGCAAAGAAAATTACCAGACATAGAAGAATATTACATAATGATAAGGGGTAAATCCACCAAGAAGATATAGTAACCCTAAATGCATATTCATGGAACTTCAGAGATGCAAATTATAGATAAATAAACATATATCTATGTTTCAGATAGAACTGAAGTAAAAAAAAAATCCAGTTAATTCAGACTTAGAAACCCCTTTCTCTAAAATTGATACAACATCTAGACAATCTCTGCCATTTAACTGGTATGTTTAGACCATGTAGATTTACAGTAATTGCTAAAATATTTGAATTTCGGCCTATCTCTGGTCTTAATTCCTCTCTTCCTTTTGGCTTTTGTGAACTTGATATCTCATTTTATTATTTCTATTTTGATACTTCATTTTATTATTTCCATTTTGATTTTGACTATGTATCTTCACATATATTTTAATGATTCCTTGACATGTGGGCAAAATACAGCATGGTGGCTGGCTTTTCTTAGGATGAACATAAGAGTGTACCTCAAATTAAGCCACAACCTCTTTGTAACTAATCTCAGAAGAGACATCTCATCAGTTTAGTTTAGTTCAGTCACTCAGTCATGTCTGACTCTCCGAGACCCCATGGACTGTATTACACCAGGCCTCCCTGTCCATCACCAACTCCCTTCACTATCTCCCCGTGTTAACTCAAACTCATGCCCATTGAGTTGGTGATGCCATCCAACCATCTCATCCTCTGTCGTCCCCTTCTCCTCCTGCCTCCAATCCCTCCCAGAATCAGAGTCTTTTCCAATGAGTCAACTCTTCGCATGAGGTGGCCAAAGTACTGGAGTTTCAGCTTCAGCATCAGTCCTTCCAATGAATATTCAGGACTGATTTCCTTTAGGATGGACTGGTTGGATCTCCTTACAGTCCAGGGAACTCTCAAAAGTCTTCTCCAACACCACAGTTCAAAAGCATCAATTCTTCGATGCTCAGCCTTCTTTATAGTCCAACTGTCATATCCATACGTGACTACTGGAAAAACCATAGTTTTGACTAGACAGACCTTTGTTGGCAAGGTAACGATTCTGCTTTTTAATATGCTGTCTCTTTAGAGCAAACGAAATTTCTGACAGCAGAGACATGCTGTGTTCCACCAAACTAAGCAGAATTAGGCCAACTGCCCAGATCCCAGTCCAGGTCTTCTAATTACTACGCTTTCTTATGTGGCACGGTGAGGAGTAAAGGCGTTTTGATTTCAAGCGAAAACTCTGGGGTCGAGAAGTGTGCAGAGGTATTTCCGGTGAACGGGATTAGCCTGCGCATTATGGTTGCCATAGAAACCCGACGTCAATATGGCGACCGTGACGATTTTTCTACAGAAACAGACGTGGTCTGAGAAGAGGAGGTCCCGCCTTCAGGTGTTTGGAGTCAGCTGAGGGTGTGGGTCCCAGCGGTTGGGGCTGAACAGCCCTGGGGTGTGGGGAGACAAAGGGATCCAATTCCTGTCTTTCCTGCTTTGGGAATCAGTGCCCCGGCTGTCCAGTGAGGCAGAGAGATGGGCCCTTGGGGTCCCTCCGGGCCCCAGTGAGTGTGGTGTCTTGTTCCAGGGATGTCCTGGAGCCACTTGCCTTTTAAAAACAGGGGCGAGGGAGGATAAGGCAACATCTTAGGTAGTGAGCTTTTCTTGTGGCTCAGTTGGTAAAGAATCCGCCCGCAATGCGGGAGACCTGGGTTCGATCCCTGGGTTGGGAAAATCCCCTGGAGAAGGGAAAGGCTACCCACTCCGGTATTCCGGCCTAGAGAATCCCATGAACCGTAGAAAATTCCACGGAGTTGCAAAGAGTCGGACATGACTGAGCAACTTTCACTTCACTTCACTTCTAGGTAGTGAGACAGAGGGAGAGAGCTTGTGCGTGTGTATGTGTGTGCGCGTGCAGGTCTGTCATATTCTGCTCCTAGCACATATTTAGGAACCAAATTGGATTATTGTTTCTTTTTCATAGCTTTCCTTGGCCAGCTTGGTAACCATGGTGGCTCAGTGACTGCTGTGGGATTTAGTGTAGAGAGAGCATCCATTTTTGATTCTTGACTGAGTCATTTTTTACTACTGTAGTTGTCAAGTGTTGCTTTTATAATTCCCTCATTCCTTCCAGATTTATTAGTTGGCATTTGAGTGCAGTTTAGAGCTTTTCCCTCTCCCTTATTTATTCCTGTATTTATATCTGTATGACTTACAGATTCCTACTTCGCTCAAAGTATTACTTTTTTTACATGTTACTATCTTTATATATTTTGACACTTATATATTTATATTTGATATTTATATATTTTGATACTCAAATTGTCACAGAATTGGCCAGTGTTAGCCCCTTCAAATTGGCTTCTATGTCCGTTGACACCTCCCTAGCATTTTTGGATCATGTACTTTGCTGTCAGAGCCTGACAATCTCTCTCTCTGTAGAAAGGAAATGATGCCACGCACATCAGAGAATTGCTTTGAGGATTTGAAGAGGAAAAGTCCAAAAAGTACAACCTACAGTGTATAGTGTCTAGTAGGCCCTCACCAAATTATATTTCTCCACTTCAACATTACCTCCTTCATTCTGTCAATGTGATGCCTATGACATTACCATAATAGCATGACTACTGGAGAGAATACTTGGACATGTAACACAAGCAGGGATAAGGGCGCATGTCCATGATGTGAGAGCCTCATTGTCACTGCTGTGTGTGGCGAGGGTTGTGTGATGGAACTGAGGAAAAGGAAAAGCATCATTGCACAGCTTTCAGTGAACTGAGTGGGGAGAGGCAAACAAACACATGCTCACTCCCTTCCCCTGCATTTCGTGTGCTTTCCCATCCTTTCACATTCCTCTATATTCCATGTGCTTTGCTATCCTCTTACTCTTCCTTACAGTGGGACATCAGAGAAGGTATGGACTCAGTCCCAGAAACAAGATCCCGTAGAGAAGAACCAAGTGTGATACTGAATCTGCTAGACAGGTTCCTGGAGCAAGAGTGAAGAAATTGGGTCCCATCACTGGGACACTTTAGGTAAGTCACAACCCTTCCCTCCATTGTCTTCTATACAATAAGATAACGATATCCAGTGCTTTTGACCACCCAGGAGTGTTGTGGAGTTTAGGTATGAGCCCATGTAGGAAAGCAGTCTGTGATTGTAGGTGGGAGGGAAGGACCAATGCAGTTACAAGTAATAACAGTAACAGAGACACACCAGATATCATAGATCTCTGCATAGTAGGCATCAGATCAACACTACACAAATGTTAGCTGTTTAGCTCAGAATTTTTCTAAGTGTGGTCCATGGACCACCTCATCAAAATCGTCAGGTGGTGCTTGTTAAAATCGCAAATACCTGGGCTCACTCTAAGTTTGCTGAGTCTGGACGAGGCCTTGGCTTTATGTTTGGCCACATGCAGAAGTTGTGGTGTGTTTCTGTGGTCAGTTGTTCCAAGTGCTTTTGAGACGTTCTCAAAGTTAGGTCATCCAACAGTGGTTGTAGTGAAATGTAGTTATTTAAATATGTGATGATTGTTTTTGCCATTTTAGAGAGAAGGAAACTGAGAGGCCCTGACTTTCACTCTCCCAAGATTACAGAGAAGACAGTATTCCAATCTCTCTGCAGTTGAAGTTTTAAAATAATGTGATTCTTGATCATTTATCCTTATAAAAACCAAAACACAAGGCAATTATTTTTTAAAAACTTTTTTCTTCTACTATCAGTACTATATAATCTTGTTTTGCAGATGAGACAACTGAGTGTAGGGTGAAATAAAATTATTCAAACTCACACAGCTTTTAAGTGGCAGAACTAGTGGCAAGACTCTTTCTCTAGAACCCACACTCTGAACCAGTACACTTAGGAAGAATAAAAAAGACCTTTTTTGAACTATCTCAGTCCATGGTGGTTGAAGTTAGGCAGGATCATATCACTTTGTGTGGAAATTATGCTTCAGGAGTCATTCTGTTATATACTAGAGTTTTAGGAAAAACAAAAATGGAATAGTTGTAAAAACAAAATACATTGTGTGGATATTTCACAATATTTTTATCTGTTATGGAGATTTGGGTATTTTTCAATTTTTTAATTTATTATTGAATAATAGGGCTGTGAACTTTCTTGAATGGACTTTTTTTTCATTTCCTGAGTATGTACCTAACATACTAACATAGTATGTATTTCTGAGTCAAAGGATATGTGTATGTTCAGTTCAGTAGATACTTTCAATGAGTTTTTCAAAGCCGTTGCTCCAATCTATATTCCCCCACAGCAGGTTATGAGTTCCATTTGTTTCACATCCTTGCCAACACTTGGTATTTTCCATCTTTTTCATTCTTGTTCTTCTAGTGCATTGTGGTAGTAGCTTGTGTGATATTAATTTTTACTTCTCTGAAATCTTTTTTTATCTAAAGAATGTCTACCCTCCTTTTTTAACCTTCCAGTTTATTTAGCAAACTAAACTTTTGTCCTGTGGAGTTTGCTTTCTGGATTTTGCTGATTGTATCCCTTTTGTGTTATGTATTATGTTCCGCTGCTGCTGCTGCTGCTAAGTCGCTTCAGTCGTGTCCACTCTGTGTGACCCCATAGACGGCAGCCCACCAGGCTCCCCTGTCCCTGGGATTCTCCAGGCAAGAACACTGCAGTGGGTTGCCATTTCCTTCTCCAGTGCATGAAAGTGAAAAGTGAAAGTGAAGTCGCTCAGTCGTGTCTGACTCTTGGCGACTCCATGGACTGCAGCCTACCAGGCTCCTCCATCCATGGGATTTTCCAGGTGGAGTACTGGAGTGGGGTGCCATTGCCTTCTCCACCAAAGGTGAGCAGTAAGTTTGTTTGTTTGTTTTAAGTGCCATTCTGAGCTCACAGATGCTTACATATTTGATGTGGTTTAACCCACTGTGTGGGCTTCCCTGGTGGTTCAGAGGGTAAAGCATCTGCCTGCAATGTGGGAAACCAGGGTTCGATCCCTGGGTCAGGAAGAGCCCCTGGAGAAGGAAACCCATTGTAGTCCTTAATCTTTTTGATGTTCAAATTGTTCTCTTTGTCCAGTAGGGGCACCTTCAGGTTGACTTGAGTCTTCTGATGTGCTTTCTGGTATGAGAGCTTGGTCTAGACTCCTCTGGTACAATCCCTACCCAGACCTGAAAGGAAGTCTGGTTCCTTTCAATGGGAAATGTTTTCAGATAATTCAATCTGGGATGAGAATTGAACATTGCTCCTGAGTTGGTCATTGTTTCTTGTCCTTTTCAGCACATGGAGCCAGTAAACATAGGTTTCATGTTTAAGAGAATCTACATCATTGGCTTGCATCCTGGGCTGCTTTTCTGTTCCTTTATAGGTACACATTTTTATCATATATGTTATATTTTTAAGAGAATACACATCATTGCCCTCTATCATGGGCTACTCCTCCATCTGCTTATATGTAATTATTTTTGTCCATTTTTAATTTACTATATTCTAAATATACAAGCAAATGAAATATGTATATTAGTTTCTTTCCCCATCCACATGTAAAAGGTGGCACCTTCTTCACTAGTACTGTCCAATAGAAATTTTTCAGAAGTGAAAATATCCTGTATCTGCACTAACACTAAACCCACCACCACCAAGTGGCTGCTGAGCACGTAAAATGTGACCAGTACAACTGAATGACTGAATTCTTAATTTCATCAATTTTTTAAAAAACTAAATGTATCTAGCTGGTTGTGGCTAGTGACTACCATATTAGACAGCAGCAGATCTATACATTTTTCCTGTACCTTGGTTTCTTCACTTAACAATATATCCTGGTGATCACTCCATAACACTCTAGAGAGGGAATCCGCTTTGCTTTTTAAGTCTGCGTAGTACTCTCCAATGTAGATGTACTTGAGATTACTCAACTAGCTCCTTATTGGTAGACATTTGTCTTGTTGCTCATCTTCTGTTGTTATGGATTGTTCTGTGAGGAATGGCCTCGTACTTACTATGGCTTTTTGTATTTTTGCATTGTTTTGGAGGGGATAACTTCTTAAAAGACAGATTATTGGTTCCAAGAATGATTACCTATGTAATTTTACTAGATCGCATCGCACCTTTTTATAGGCAGTTATCACTTTACATTACCACCAGCAATATATGAGGATGTCTGTTTCTTCACAGACTATCTAATTGGTAAGAAGTATCTCATTATAGTTATTTTTCTTTTCATTGTTTATCATGAGTTAGGTTGAGCATTTTTTGTATGTTTAAAGATTTTTTTTATTCTTGTATCTGCATCTTTTCAGTGAAATACCTACTTGTACCTATTGCCCCTTTTTTTCTTTGTTGTTGTCTTTTACCTCACTTTTTCACAAGATGTCTATGTATTAGGGATATAACTGTTTGTTATCTAAATTCTAAATATTTTTCCCAATTGAAAATTTTTCATTTTTCTTTGATTATGAGTTTTTAAGCATTCAATTTTTAATGAAAAAGCAAATTGTACATATCACTGTTCCCTCTTATTACTTCTGGAATTTATGTCATAATTAATCAAGTTTTTCTCTACTACCAAGTCATAGAAGAATTTCTCTGAGGGTATACTTTAATAAACAAGATAGAGGAGAGAATTTAGATCATATTGGGGTGTTGGGCATAAGGGGAATGCTGAGGGGAGGTATCTATCATGTGAGAAGTCTACAAAAACTGTTCCACTAAATCAAGAGAATTAAATGTTTAGAACAGGGTTCTATTTATCTGCTTGTATCTGAGAACTTGGTCTCTACTCCTTTCTGTCTCCTGTGGAACTTGGTTCAGGCCTGCTTACTGGTAGAGAAGATCTTACTTGATGTATAAACTCCATGTCATGTCATATGAACCTCTCAGATGACTAAATGGAAGGGACCACCCTCCTAGGCATAAGTGTTAGATGCAGGAGACCCAGGTTCGATCCCTTTATTGGAAAGATACCTGGGAGGAGGGAATGGCTACCCACTCCAGCATTCTTGCCTGAAGAATCCCATGGACAGAGGAGCCTGATGGGCTACAGTCCATGGGGTTGCAAAGAGTCTGACTCGACTGAGCAACCTAGGCATAAGACAGACACAAAACCAGTTCTGAAGTCTGTCACCAGACCTAGCCAAGGAGTAAAGAGAAAGTAAAACTCTAGTTCATGCCCATGAGGAGAACCAAGACTGAAATCACAGAACAGTCACTGCATCCTTCACTCTTTATCTGAGAGTGAGATCCTGTTAGAAGGTAGTAGCCCCTTAGTCCTAGGCAAAAAGACAGACTTGAGGATTATAAAATGCCTCAGTTTCCCAAGGTGGCAAACTCTCCCCACTCAACTCCATCATTTCCTGTTTACATGTTTGATTTCCAGGACTTGGGATGAAGCTAAGATTACACTCGCTTGGAATGGAATCTGTTTCAGGTGGGCCCTAACATCCATCTTGTTCCCTGTGCACATTTCCAGTTATACAGGTCTAGAAATCAAGAGGGAAGGTGTGGGATGCAGATGTGGAATTGGACTGACAGGGCCTGGCACACTGTAGAAAATACACATTAATAAATAAAAGAGATGTAAATGCAGGAAGCACAAATAAGTATACATCCTCTCCCTCTTTTAAATACATATGAATTTGTTAGAGTTAGAACTACACTATACTTATTATTTAGTTATCTATTTTTCAGAAGCTTTGTTTCTGTTTCTAAAAATTTATCTTGGCTCATGGAATATAATTTCATCCCCACCATCATCTTCATGTCCAATGGGGAGCATGACATAACCCACATTCCACATCAGGCCAGTTTTCCCCTATCAGTCTCTAAGTCCTGGAATTCTGTTATCTAAACAGGCGGCTGTTGGTTGATCTGTGTAGAGGGCAAATAGTAGACATTTGACCCTGAAAATTTTACATACCTCTGAATCTGAGGTTGGCCATCTGTAAAATGGGACTAAGGGTGCTTATTTCTAAACTTGTATGAAGAAAAGGCAAAAAAACTCCCAAGAATGTCTGGCATTTAGTAGGACTTGAGATATACTACTCCCAGCCCATCCTGTCTCCTCTTTCCCATAAAACAGAAGATTTGAATCAGTATCTGGAATTGTAGCAGTAAGAAGTGAACTTTGGTCCCATCTCATCATTTTTTTCCCACGTTTTCCTGTATGCTTATTTTCCTTCTAGTTTGATCAGAGTGGAACAATTTCTTATTGACCCCCAGGAAGAAGAAATAGTGCAGAAGAGAAAGAATAATAATGGATGGGTCAGCTAGACAGAAGATGAGAATCATCAAACCTGTGTCCCAGTAGCCAGACCTGTCAACTGAGCACAGGACCTTGGGTGAGTCCCTTCTCCCGTGCTAACCTCAGCCCTAATATAGAAGGGTACTATATATAGAAACAGTGGTTAGGGGCATGGGCTTTGAAGTCAGAAGGACTAAGATTTGACACTGGGAGCCATTACTTCTGGTTGCATAATCTTAAGCTAGCAATTTACTGTGTGTTCTATGACCATTGGTGTCTTTTATTATTGCTTATTATTATTATTATTGTTATTGTTCCTAACACCCATCCAAAGGGTGAATGATAAGAGTGAAGATTATACTGCCTGGCATTAAAGTAGTCCACAGAATGTGATTTTATAACTATTGCATACAATGACAGATAAAAGGAAGTCTATAGAAAGCTCATGAGCAGACTCAGATGTGTAACATTATTTAGTATACTACAGGCATGACATTTCCAATCAGATATATTGTTTAAAAGTTGGGGCTGGGTCAACTGGTAAAGGCTTCATTAAAAATCATAGTTAAATCTTACCTTGAACCTTGTCATTTAATCACAATACTTTCTCTACATGCTAGTATGCCAAACAAGAATTAAAAGGAAAACCAAAATAACAACAATAAAGGATAATGAACTGTATATAGAGTAAGATAATAGTTATAATAAATTTGTATATGATACAGGTATATTACATTTGCCTGTGTTCACGCAGAGGAGAATAATGGGTTGAAATAGCATAGTGTGAATTTCAGTGATGATGGGATTTCTGGGTATGGATGCTTTTAAACTCTGCACTTGACTCAAAATATTAAACATTTGCTAAGTGGGGTATGTATTACATTTGTGATAAAGAACTGTATCCCCTAAAAGTGCTACTACTTATGAAGGATTTCAGAATAAAAGCATAGAATTATAAAATCCATCTAGATTAAGAAAAAACTTTACCCCTCCCTGATTGTATCCCCTTCCTTCTCCCCTAGAGATAATTACTATCCAGAAAGGGATGATTATTATTCCCATGCATTGCTATATCCTTTTATTCCATAAGAGAACTTACCTAAACTAATTATAATATTTTTCTGCATGTTGGCACCACACACACACACACACAAATGTTTTCATCCTCCAGATTGCTAATTTATTTAATATACAACATGTGTGCACACGCACACTCATATATAAACACATCTGTATATGCATATATATATATATATATATATATATGTACGTGTGTGTATATACATATATATGTGTGTGTGTGTCTGACTCTTGGTCCTTACACTCAAAGGAGTGATGTGAGGAGTTCAAGGGGAAAATTTCATCAAGATCCCAGCACAGTATTTGGCACATCATCCACAACACCAGTGTTTGCTTCCTTCCTATCCTAACTTCTAATCTTTGGCAGGGATGTTGTTTCTTCATCTTGATAGCATTACTATATTTGAGTGAGCATTTGGAGATATAAGCACAGGAAGGGAACCACACACTTAACTATATTACATAGAAATTTCAGCACTGTCTCTGTGATCTGCAGTGTAATGGAGTTGAGTTGGGAATGGAGTTGAGTTGGGAAAAAATCTTCATCCTTTCCAGTGAATAATAGTGCTTTTCTCATCTTCTATTGTTGCTGTCTGTGCTCATATTAGGCATGCACATGACCAGGTGTCTGGAACCTACTGGAAGTTCTAGAAAGAGGTGACTGGAGTGGCAAGGAAAGTTACTGGGGCAAGAATCAGGATCTCTTTCTGGGTCCTGGAGCCTGAGCCACCCAGGCTGAGTTCCTTCCCCTCATGTGACCTGCACACAGGTGTTATGAAGCATGTGTCACCATTTGTACCTCCAGTGACTCATTAAATACAGAGGTCATGTTTATGGTTTCACACATTCTAGATCCTGTGGTGTTGTGTTCACCTCTGTTGTTTTTTAGTCACTAAGTCACGTCCAACTCTTTTTCATCCCTGTGGACTGTAGCCTGCTGGGCTCCTCTGTCCATGGGCTTTCCCAGGCAAGAATACTGGAGTGGGTTGCCATTTCTTTCTCTAGGGTCACCTCTGTAGAACCCCCTTAATTTAAAAAGAGGAGGAAGGGCTCACTGGAGTCATCAGAAACTCCTGAACGAGGAGCTGGGCCTGGGATAGTGGGCAGGACCTAAGGGGGCTAGATGGAAAGGAAGAGATGGGGAGACCATCCTGACTGCAGTGAAGAGTGGGGGTGCCAGGTGAGCAGACAAGGCTCAGAGGTAACTGATGGGGCACTCCAGGGATCTGAGGCCATCCGGGTGTAGGACTGACTGGGGAAGGACCATATTTGCTTCCATGGGACATCACACAGCCCCTTTATACACTGAAATGGTGTACAACATTGGTAAGGAGTAAAGTGCCCTGCGTGTCTGTCACTGGTTTACAGGGCAGAGAAGGACCAGGTCCACTGACAGTAGGGAAGCTGAGCCAATGCTCAGTTCCCTGAGCCTCCATTAAAGTAAGAAGCAGACATCAAAGCGGGAGGATTTATGACTAAGAGATCCCCTACGCCATCGGAAAACCCTACACTCTCTTTAGTTTCTCTCTGACCCCAGGTCCCATGGACTCCATCTGCCAGTGAGGTCCTATCTACCTCCTGTTAAGTCACATTCTTAACCAGAACACTCTGTCCACCTGTTAGCTCTCCCCAAGTTCTGGTTTGTTCCATCTCTGCATTGTCCCTGAGCTCATTCACGCTTTTCTCTTTTATTGTCTCAACTCCTTTCATCAGCTCAGTGACGTGTATCATACCACACTGCTCTGACAAGTTTAGGCTTTTTCAAAAAACATATTTTTTTTTTGCACTCATCATTTCTGCAAAGTTAAGGTCTGACCCCTGCTCCAAACAGATTTGTCTTTTTTTGACAAAACCACTCCCCCTTTATGCTTGGGTGACTCTCTGCTGTTGTAGACACATGGGCTCAGCATACTTAAATGTACTATCATCCATACTTGTGGAGCTTTTCAAACTCCGTTCAGTGGAATCTCTGCACAGGATTTCTCCTGCGGTATAATGGTTTGTTTCTGGATTTCAACTATGTTGTCTTGTACATGTTCTTTCATACACAGTTGGCTCCATCACTTTGGATCCTTTTTGGAGAGCCTCAGTAGTTTTACCATGTGGGCCTGTAATGCCCATTCTTTATCTCAGTTCATCTCTCTGCCAACTTACTGAAGATAGGGAATAATGAAGGTTCTGGGTAGAATTCTTGGGCTGCCCTGAGTCCCTTAACCTTGGAACAGAAGCATTTAATAACCAGGGAGTGGATTTACAGTATGTAGTTGGTGGTGTTAGAACAGATTTGAAATATCTGAAAAGCATTGCATTCCAATAAATATATTTTATAAGGGCAGAGGAAAGAGCATGATACCAAAATAAGTGAATGTTCATGGGGATAATGTACAGATCTTAATTATCATTTAGAATCTGGGGAATATTTGTGCCCTTATCCTTAGTTCAGTTCAGTTGCTCAGTTGTGTCCGACTCTTGTGACCCCATGGACTGCAGCACGCCAGGCCTCTGTGTCCATCACCAACTCCCGGAGCCTTCATTCACTGATTCATGTCTACATGGGTAATAGGTAGCTCAAACAATGGTGAGTACCTGCATGCCCAACTTATCCACCTTTTGTTGTTGTTGTTTAGTTGCTAAGTCGGGTCTGACTCTTTTGTGACCCCATGGACTGTAGCCCACCAGGATACTCTGCTTGTGGGATTTCCCAGGCAAAAATACTAGTATGGCTTGTCATTTCCTTCTCCAGGGGATCTTCCTGACCCAGGGATCGAACCTGCATCACCTGCATTAGCAGGTGGATGCTTTACCACTGAGCCATCAGGGGAGCCCTTTGTAGTAAAATAGTCTTCAGTAATTTCTCTACATTCATTGAGACCCACATCACATAATGTAATACTTTTGCTTCAACCATTTAATAGAATTTTAGGACTTTCTAGAGGAGAAAGAAAAGCTACTATGTTTATTCATGTCTTTGTTCCTTCCATTTTTCTTTCTTCCTTAATGGTGTTCCAAGAGTACTTCTCTTATCAATTCCTTTCTGTTTTGAGAGCTTCCTTTAACTATTGTTTTAGTTTACATCTGCTGGTGATAAATTCTCTTCATTTTTCTTTATCTTACAGTGTCTTTGTATATCATTCCTTTCCTGAAGGATAACATAACCACCAGATACAGGATTTTAGGTTAACAGTTCTTTTCTTTCAGGACTTGAAAAATAGTGTGCCACTTCCTTCTGTACTCCATGGTTTCTGATAAGAAACCTACTGTTATTTGAATTATTTTTCCCTCTAGGTAATGCATCATTTCTCTCTCCGTGCTTTTACCTTTTTTTGGTGGGTTTTTTTTTTTTTTTTGGTATGTCTTTAACTTTCTGAAGTTTGATCATGATGTGTGTCTTCCTGGATTTCTTTGGAATAATTCTTTTGGGAGTTCACTCAGCTTATTGAACCTCTGGGTTTATGTCTTTTGCTCAATTTGAAATTTGTTAGCCATTATTTCTTCACATACTTCTTTTCCCATGCACTTTTTCTCCTCTCCTTCCAAGAAACAAAATGACATGAATATCATCTTTTGTTTATAGTCCCATAGGTCCCTGAAGCATTGTTCTATATCTTTTAGTCTATTTTTCTCTGTTGTTAAATTGGGTTATTGCTGTTGTTCTACCTTCATGTTAACTTTCCTCTCCATTCTGTTGTTACAGCCATCCACTGAGTTTCTATTTTAGTATGTTTCAGTTCTGAAATTTCCATTTGGTTCTTCTGTGTATCTTCCATTTCTTTGCTGAGACTTTTTTTTTTCATTTGTCTCAAACATGTTTATATATACTCATTTAAATGTTTTTGAAATATTTTTATGATGATTACTTTAAAATTCATGTTAGAAAATTCTAATATCTACTGTTATCTTGACATTGGTGTCTGTTGATTATCTTTATTTGCTCAATTAAGATTTAAAAAAATTTTTTTGGATAGAAAAGAGTTTTGATAATATCTAGGATATTTAGGGTATTATGTTGCCAGGGTCCAGCCCCGGCTGATCCAGGGTATTCGAAGGAGAGACGCGTCGGCGAGGATCAGGAAACAATTGCTTAATTAAACGTTAATTAAGGATATAAAGAGTGGTTAAATAAGGATAGCTCAGTGAGGAAATTCAGTGGAGAAGAACGGCTGAAATAAGGATAGATCAGTAGGAAAATTCAATGAAGAAAAGAGGCTGAATAAAATTCCAAAGCAGGGAATTTACGTCACCTACGAAGGCCGCAGGCGTCCTCCCGTTCTCCCGAAGGAGAGGAGACACTAAGGCCTCCCCGGTCAGATCTTAGAAGCCCAGGCAAAATTAGTAGGCTTGACGAGCTTCCCCCCCCCCTCAGAGGAAAAATTCAGCCAGAAGGTGAAAGAAAGAATGACATGGGGAGACCAAGTTTTGGTGAACAAGGCCTGCACTTTATTTTCCAAAGTAGTTTTTATACCTTAAGTTGTGTATAGAGGATAATGGGGGAAGGGATGGAGTCATCCAAGGACAGCAGTTCCTGATCCTAATCGAAGCCAGGCTTTCAAACTTATCATATGCAAAAGTTTAGGTGATTTACATCATCTTCTGGCCAGGAGACCTGTTAACATTTTAAGAAACTTATTTTTCTCTAAAGGTGATTGGTCAGGAGCCACCCTCCAAAAGCATTAGATAAAGTTGCATTCCTATAGGGCAAGCTATAACAAGTAAAAGAACTCAAGGGTCCAAGGTTACAAACATTGAGGCTACTACTTACATTTCTATACACCCATTATATCAATCAATACACTGCCAAGGACACAGTAGGTAAGGGGTATGGAGACTTAGCAGCAAACATTGGCCCAACAAGTGAAAAACCCTTCACCAATACAATTTCTAATCAATCTTTTAACTACTCAAAGGAATCTGTGTTTAGACAGTTTAGAACATCTCCTGCCTCTCACAGTTGGGAGGCTCTGAACAATCACATGTGGCCGGAAAAACCTATTCAGGCAGGCTAGAGGATTTCCAAAGGAGTTTGTAGGTTGAAACACTGTCGCACCCAGGAATTATTAACTAGAGCTGTAAGCTAACTCTTTTTTTCAGAGAGAGGTAGTGGGGGACAGCCCCCCGTAAAGTCAGAGGTGTAGGTGAAAGCACAAAGCAGAAAGTAGGCAGACTCTGGTTTTGGGGGTAGATGCTTGAGAATTTCCAGGGGGACTCCTGAGGCTCGATCCCGCCTTTGCATATGCCAAGCCTCCTTCCTCATGACCTTTGCCACGGGCGGAGCTCGCTCCCAGCATTATGTTATAAGTCTATGTGTCTTATTTAAACAATCAGTTTTAGTAAGTCTCTTGTGACTCCATACCAGTTAGGGATGAAACTTGTAGCATTGTATAATAGCAGGTGGGGATGAAAGTCCAGATTCACCACTCTTCTCTGACTCAAGAGTTGGAGGGCAGAGTGGGAGGGGAAGGGATGCCTCATTAGTGCTTGGAACTCCCCACCAGGCCTCCCCCTATACACTACCCTGGCTGGGAGAGGGAGCACACCTCCTTGCTGTCCCCTAGGTGGCCTCCACTGACAACATGTTGGGGGAGGGGGTATTTATTACTGCCAGGTGGGGATTTCCCCACTCAGCCTCTACTAACATGGGGGATGGGGCAGGCGTGGGGGTGAAAGAAGTGCTCCATGTTACTACTGCTTGGTGGAAGAAGGATTTCTCTGCCCACCAGGCCTCCACCGACACCACCCAGGTAGAAGTGGGAAGGCACTTCCTACCTGCCCTCCCTGTGGCCTCCCCTGACACTGTAGAGGGGAGGAGACTTCCTCATCAATGGATGGCCATGAAAGTCACACTGTCCCATTTGGCTTCTGGTTACACCAGCCCAGAGAGGGGAAAGGTGCCTTCCTTTCCACCAAGGGTGCTTTCCTTTCCACCAGAGAGGAGGGAAAGGGGAGCCTCCTTTTCACTGGGTGTGGGTGGAAATCAAGCTCCCTGCATGGTCTCCACTGCCACCACGGGTGGGGTGAGTGCTCATTTCCACCAGGTGGGAATGAAAGTCCTTCTTTTCCAAGGGGTCTTCTCTGATACCACCCCAAAGAGTGGGGAGGAGAACCTGGTTACAGTCAAGTAAGCATGGAATCCACATTGTCCAGTCTTTGCTGCCATGGGGAGGGCACAGGGTATGTTTACTCTGTGATGTTAGGGCAGTTGTTGTCTAAAAGCTTTCTTTCTTGCTAGGTTACCCCCTTTCTGGTTCTTTACCTAGATACAGAAGACTTTCCCTGGAGCTCTTTTTGTGTTTTCCTGTTGGTATTTTAGGGTCTCCTGCTTCTCCAGCACCCCGTCTGACATGTATGAGGCAAAAACAAAGCCAAGGGAATTCACTGCCTTGTTATTTGTTTCCCAAAGTGTCACACCAGTCTGCCTTTTTTCTTTTCACTTTTCAGAGGCTTCTTATATTTGTTTTACCTATAATATCCAGTATTTTTAACTGTATCTAGCCAAATTAATGAAAAGAAGTATGTCTATTAAATCTTGTCCCCAAGCAGAAGTCCATTCCTTTTATTTTTTAATATAAGTAAAAGTGTATATACAGTTGACCCTTGAACAGTACAGATTTGTCCACTTAAACATGATTTTTTTAATAGTAAATACTGCAGTACTACTTGATCTAAAGTTGGTTAAACCACAGATATGGAGGACCCATGGAAGTGGAGGAACTGAGTATATGGAGAGCCAACTGTGCCAGTTTTTGACTGTGTGGATGGTCAGTGCCCTTAGCCTCTGTGTTGTTCAAGGATCAACTGTATTTGCATTCCCCCAATTCTTAGATTAAAAAATACCATGGTCTGTATGCACTGACTTTTTCTCTTAGCGGTGTATCCCAGAAGTCCCACTGTAGCTTTATGTGGAGATATTAATAATTGTTCTTTAAGCCTGCTTAGTATATACTGTGGTTGTGTGACAGTTCATCCAGTGCACAGTTGATGGGTGTTTAAGTTGCTTCTGTTTTTTCTTATAAAAATAGTTCTTCAAGGAATTTCTGTATTAATAGCTGTCATCTTCTTGTGTCATTACCCATATATCTTTAACATATAGATATAATGTTTCTGGATATGGGATTTCTTAGTCAAAGCATAAGACATATAATTTTGCTGGGTATAAGCAAATTCCCCTTTATAGTGGTTGTATTACTTTCCTACAGCTACTGTAAGAAATTACTACAAACCTAGTATGTATAAAAAACAGAAATTAATGCACTCACTGTTCTAGAAGTCAGAAGTCTGAAATTAGTTCTACTGTGCCAAACTCAAGGTATCAGCAGCATGACACTCCTTCTGGACGTTCTAGAGGAGAATCTGTTCCTTACCTCTCAAGCTTCTCTTGGTGCTGACATTCCTTAGCTTGTGTCTGCATTGCTTCAAACTCTGCATTCCTGGTCATACTGCCTTCTTTTTTTGTGACTCTTCCTCTGTATCTCTGTTTTAAGGGCTCATGTGATTGCCTTTAGGGCCTGGATAATCAGGGTAATCTGTCCATTCAAAATCCTTAACTTCATCACATCTGCAAAGACCTTTTTTCCAAATATAGTAAGATTTATAGGTTCCAGAGGTTAGAATCTGATATTTTTATAAAAAATATTAATACTACTACAGTAATCATAACCTTTGCATCCCCATGAGCAGATTTTGAAAGTGAAAGAAAGTGAAAGTGAAGTCGCTCAGTCGTGTCTGACTCTTTGTGACCCCATAGACTGTAGCCTGGGAGAAGGCAATGGCACCCCACTCCAGTACTCTCGCCTGGAAAATCCCATGGATGGAGGAGCCTGGTGGGCTGCAGTCCATGGGGTCGCTAAGAGTTGGACACGACTGAGCGACTTCACTTTCACTTTTCACTTTCCTGCATTGGAGAAGGAGATGGCAACCCACTCCAGTGTTCTTGCCTGGAGAATCCCAGGGACAGGGGAGCCTTGGTGGACTGCTGTCTATGGAGTCGCACAGAGTTGGACACTGAAGCAACTTAGCAGCAGCAGCAGCAGACTAGCCTACCAGGCTCCTCTGTCCATGGGATTTTCCAGGCAAGAGTACTGGAGTGGGTTGCCATTTCCTTCTCCAGAGGATCTTCCCGACCCAGGAATCGAACCTGGGTCTCCCACATTGTAGGCAGACGCTTTCCCATCTGAGCCACCAGGGAAGCCTAGGATTGTGAAAGGACGTGTTTTTTTTGTTTGTTTGTTTTTGTTTTTTGTTTTATATTCTTATCGAAAGAGTGTGTTGATAATCTTTTGGATTTGCCAGTCTAATCATTTAGAGATGGAATCTTACATTGGTAAGATGGTATATTCTCATTGCATCTCTCTTACTAAAAGCAACTTTGAGCCTCTATTTCATTCATTTAAAGACAATTTCCATTTTTTCCATTAATTTTTTCTAATTTATTCCATGTATCTGATAGGGCTGTTGTTTTTTAATGACGTTTTAATGACTCTAATAATCATAAGGGATTTGATTTAGGTCATACCTGAATGGTCTAGTGGTTTTCCCTCCTTTCTTCAATTGGAGTCTGAATTTGGCAATAAGGAGTTCATGATCTGAGCCACAGTCAGCTCCCAGTCTTGTGTTTGCTGACTGTATAGAGCTTCTCCATCTTTGGCTGCAACGAATATAATCAACCTGATTTCGGTGTTGACCATCTGGAGATGTCCATGTGTAGAGTCTTCTCTTGTGTTGGAAGAGAGTGTTTGCTATGACCAGTGCGTTCTCTTGGCAAAACTCTATCAGCCTTTGCCCTGCTTCATTCTGTATTCCAAGGCCAAATTTGCCTGTTACTCCAGGTGATTCTTGACTTCCTACTTTTGAATTCCAGTCTCCTATAATGAAAAGGGCATCTTTTTCTGGGGTTAGTTCTAAAAGGTCTTCATAGAACTGTTCAGCTTCTTCAGCATTACTGGTTGGGGCATAGACTTGGATTACTGTGATATTGAGTGGTTTGCCTTGGAAATGAACAGAGATCATTCTGTCATTTTTGAGATTGCATCCACGTACTGCATTTCAGACTCTTTTGTTGACCATGATGGCTAGTCCATTTCTTCTAAGGGATTCCTGCCCACAGTAGTAGATATAATGGTCATCTGAGTTAAATTCACCCATTCCAGTCCATTTTTGTTCACTGATTCCTAGAATGTCGACGTTCACTCTTGCCATCTCCTGTTTGACCACTTCCAATTTGCCTTGATTCATGGACCTGACATTCCAGGTTCCTATGCAATATTGCCTTTACAGCATCGGACCTTGCTTCTATCACCAGTCACATCCACAACTGGGTATTGTTTTTGCTTTGGTGCCATCCCTTCATTCTTTCTGGAGTTATTTTTCCACTGATCTCCAGTAGCATATTGGGCACCTACTGACCCAGGGAGTTCCCCTTTCAGTATCCTATCATTTTGGCTTTTCATACTGTTCATGGGGTTCTCAAGGCAAGAATACTAAAGTGGTTTGCCATTCCCTTCTCCAGTGGACCACATTCTGTCAGACTTCTCCACCATGACCCTCCCATCTTGGGTGGCCCCACATGGCATGGCTCAGTTTCATTGAGTTAGACAAGCCTGTGGTCCATGTGATCAGACTGGCTAGTTTTCTGTGACTATGGTTTCAGTGTGTCTGCCCTCTGATGCCCTCTCGCAACACCTACTGTCTTACTTGAGTTTCTCTTACCTTGGACATGGAGTATATCTTCACGGCTGCTCCAGAAAAGCGCAGCTGCTGCTCCTTACCTTGGACGAGGGGTATCTCCTTATGGCCGCCCCTCCTGACCTTGAAGGTGGAGTAGCTCCTCTCGGCCCTCCTGCACTCACGCAGCCACCTCTCAATCCCTTATGATTATACGGTGGAAGTGACAAATAGATATAAGGGACTAGATCTAATAGACAGAGTGCCTGATGAACTATGGAGGAGGTTCATGACATTGTATGGGAGACAGGGATCAAGACCATCCCCATAGAAAATATGCAGAAAAGCAAAATGACTGTCTGAAGAGGCCTTACAAATAGCTGTGAGAAGAAAAGAAGCAAAAAGCAAAGGAGAAAAAGAAAGATACAAGCATCTGAATGCAGAGTTCCAAAGAATAGCAAGGAGAGATAAGAAAGCCTTCCTCAGAGATCAAAGCAAAGAAACAGAGGGAAACAACAGAATGGGAAAGACTAGAGGTCTCCTCAAGAAAATTAGAGATACCAAGGGAACATTACATGTAAAAATGGTATGGACCTAACAGAAGCAGAAGATATTAAGAAGAGGTGGCAAGAATACACAGAAGTACTGTACAAAAAAGAGCTTCACGACCCAGATAACCACGATGGTGTGATCACTCACGTAGAGCCAGACATCCTGGAATGTGAAGTCAAGTGGGCCTCAGAAAGCATCACTATGAACAAAGCTAGTAGAGGTGATGGAATTGCAATTGAGCTATTTCAAATCCTGAAAGATGATGCAGTGAAAGTGCTGCACTCAATATGCCAGCAAATTTGGAAAACTCAGCAGTGGCCACAGAACTGGCAAAAGTCAGTTTTCATTCCAATCCCAAAGAAAGGCACTGCCAAAGAACGCTCAAACTACCGCACAATTGCACTCATCTCACATGCTAGTAAAGTAATGCTCAAAATTCTCCAAGCCAGGCTTCAGCAGTACGTGAACCGTGAACTTCCAGATGTTCAAGCTGGTTTTAGAAAAAGCAGAGGAACCAGACATCAAATTGCCAACATCCGCTGGATCATCGAAAAAGCAAGAAAGTTCCAGAAAAACATCTATTTCTGCTTTATTGACTATGCCAAAGCCTTTGACTGTGTGGATCACAATCAACTGTGGAAAATTCTTCAAGAGATGGGAATACCAGAACACCTGACCTGCCTCTTGAGAAATCTGCATGCAGGTCAGGAAGCAACAGTTAGAACTAGGCATGGAACAACAGACTGATTCCAAATAGGAAAAGGAGTACGTCAAGACTGTATATTGTCACCCTGCTTATTTAACTTATATGCAGAGTACATCATGAGAAACGCTGGGCTGGAAGAAGCACAAGCTGGAATCAAGATTGCCAGGAGAAATATCAATAACCTCAGATATGCAGATGACACCATCCGTATGGCAGAAAGCGAAGAGAAACTAAAAAGCCTCTTGATGAAAGTGAAAGACGAGAGTGAAAATGTTGGCTTAAAGCTCAACATTCAGAAAATGAAGATCATGGCATCCGGTCCCATCACTTCATGGGAAATAAATGGGGAAACAGTGGAAACTGTCAGACTATTTTTTGGGGCTCCAAAATCACTACAGATGGTGATTGCAGCCATGAAATTAAAAGATGCTTACTCCTTGGAAGGAAAGTTATGACCAGCCTAGATAGCATATTGAAAAGCAGAGACGTTACTTTGCCAAGAAAGGTCTGTCTAGTCAAGGCTATGGTTTTTCCAGTGCTCATGTATGGATGTGAGAGTTGGACTGTGAAGAAAGCTGAGTGCCGAAGAATTGATGCTTTTGAACTGTGGTGATGGAGAAGACTCTTGAGAGTCCCTTGGACTGCAAGGAGATCCAACCAGTCCATCCTAAAGGAGATCAGTCCTGGGTGTTCATTGGAAGGACTGATACTGAAGCTGAAACTCCAATACTTTGGCCTTCTCATGCGAAAAGTTGACTCATTGCAAAAGACCCTGATGCTGGGAGGGATTGTGGGCAGGAGGAGAAGGGGACGACAGAGGATGAAATGGCTGGATGGCATCACCTACTCAATGGACATGAGTTTGAGCGAACTCCCGGAGTTGGTGATGGACAGCGAGGCCTGGCATGCTGCGGTTCATGGGGTCGCAAAGAGTCAGACATGACTGAGTGACTGAACTGAACTGAATGACTCTAATAAGCTTTTATGTACAAGGAATATCAACAGTTGGTTACACATGTTTTGCTTGTGACTTTTTGATTGTCTAGCATGTTTTATGCTATGCCAAATTGTTATTGTTATTTTTATGTACTAAAATTTACTGATCTTTTTTTCTTTAATATGCCTAAATTTTGAGTCACATTTAAGAAAGTCCTCCTTCCCATAAATGAGACTTTAACGTGAATATCTCATGGAGATCAATTAAATTTGAAGTAGAAGAAATGAAATACATGTATATTTATATGATGGATAAGCTTTGGTGCCATTCTTATTGGATGAGATACCTGAGGGTATTGAGGAAGAGGAAGTAATCATCCTTTCAATACTTATTTTTAAACAATAGGTGAACTTATCTAATTTAACGAGAAATCAGACAGAAAGCCAGTTCCATGATTGGTTTCATTTAGCTGTTACAACAGTGTCATCAAGGACTTAGGTTCTTTCTATCTTTAGTGTTTGTTGGTTTGTCTGGCTCTCATGATCTCAAGATGGCTGCCATAGCTCTAGGCTTCACACCCAATTGACAACATCCAGAGGCTAAAAAGAGTGTCAACCTGCTTCTTTTTCCCAAACCCCTCATTTTTTTTAATTGTGGAAAAATATACATAACAAATTTATCACGTTAACCCTATTTAAATGTATAGTTCAGGGGCATTTAGTGCATTCATGTTGTTGTACAACCATTACCACTTCCCATTTCCAGAAATTATCATTCCAAACTGAAACTCTGTGCTAATTAAACAGTAACTCCCCATTGTCTGCTCCCCCAACCCCCTGGTAACCACTATTCTACTTTCTGTCTCTATAAATTTGACTATTATATATATATATATATATATATATTTCATATAAAGGGAATAATATATCTCTCTTTAGTGTTTGGAATATTTCACTTAGCATAATGTCTTCAAGGTTCACTCATGTTGTAGCATGTATCAGAATTTCATTCCAGTTTAAGGCTGAATAATATTCCATTGTGTGTTTATACCACAATTCGTTTATCCATTCATCTGTCAATGGACATTTTAGTTGTTTCCGCCTTCTGACTGTTGTGAATAGTCTAAGATCTTTGTAATACAAATATCTGTTTGAGTGCTGCTTTTAATTCTTTCCTTGTGGCTTCCCTTGTGGCTCAGCTGGTAAAGAATCTGATCTGCCTTCAAATCAGGAGACCTGGGTTCAATCCCTGGGTTAGGAAGATCCCCTGGAGAAGGGAAAGGCTACCCACTCCAGTATTCTGGCCTAGAGAATTCCATAGACTGTATAGTCCACAGTGTTGCAAAGAGGCAGACACGACTGAGTAATTTTCACTTTCACTTTAATTCTTTGCGGTTTATATCCATAAGTTTAATTGTTTGTTTAATTGTTTAATTTTGGGGGGGGAACCGCCATCCTGTTTTTTATCACATCTATACCATTTTACATTCCGACCAGCAAAGTACAGATGATTTCTTCACATCCTCACCAACACTTGTTAATTTCTGGGTTTTGTTTGCTATTTATTAATTTCTAATTGAAGTATAGTTGACTTTGGATATCATTTTAGTTTCAGGTGTACAACATACTGATTCAATATTTTTATAGATTATACTCCATTTAAAATTGTTACAAAACAATGGCTGTATTCCCTGTGCTGTACAATATTTATATCCTTGTTGCTTATCTCTTTTATACATAGCTCTTTTTGTCATTTAATCCCATACCTCTCTCTCATTCCACCCCCCTGGCCTCTCCATATTGATAACCAGTAGTTTTTTCTCTGTGAGTCTTTTTTGTCACATACCTTTGTTTTATTTTTTAGATTCCACGTATAAGTGATAACAGATTATTTGTCTTTTTCTGTCTGACTTATTTAACCAAGCATAATACTCTTTAGGTCCATCATGTTGTTTCAAGTAGAAGAATTTCATTCCTCTTTATGGCTGTGTAATATTTGTGTGTATGTGTGTGTGTGTACATACATACACATATCTTGGCTATTGTGAATAATACTGCTATGAACCTTGGGGGCGCATGCTTCTTTTCAGATTAGTGTTTTCATTTTCTTGATATATATGTGCTGTGCTGTGTGTGCTTAGTTGCTCAGTCATGTCTGACTCTTTGTTACTGCATGGACTGTAACCCGCCAGGCTCCTCTGTCCATGGAGATTCTCTGAGCAAGAGTACTGGGGTGGGTTGCCATGTGCTCCTCCAGGGGATCTTCCCAACCCAGGGATCAAACCCAGGTTTCCTGCATTGTAGGCAGATTCTTTACTGTCTGAGCCACCAAAGAAGCCCCAGAATACTGGAATGGTAGCTTATCCTTTCTCCAGGGAATCTTCCTGACCCAGGAATCAAACTGGGGTCTCCCGCATTGCAGGCAGATTCTTTACCAGCTGAGCTGTATATCCAGGAGTAAAACTGGTGGATCAAGGAATTCCCTGGTAATCCAATGGTTAGGACTCTGTGTGCTTACTGCTGAGAGCCTGCATTCAATCCCTGGTTGTGGAACTAAACTCGCACAAGCCATGAAGCCAAAAAACAAAACAAAACAAAAAGAATTGCTGGTTCATACAGTAGTTCTATTTTTAGTTTTTTAGTAACCTCTATACTATTTTCCAAGGTGGATACACCAATTTACATCCATACCAGCAGTGCACAAGGGTTCCCTTTTCTCCGCATCCTCACCAACATCTGTTATTTGTAGATTTTTTTGATGATAGCCATTCTGACTGGTGTGAGGTGATATTTAATCATGGTTTTGAGGTGCATTTCTCTAATGATTAGTGACATTGAACATCTTTGGATGTCTTCTTTGAAAAAAAATGTCTATTCTGTGTTTTTTTTTTTTTTTTTAATTAATATCCATACTAATGGGTGTAAGGTTGTTCTCATTGTGGTTTGGATTCACATTTTCCTAATGATTAGTAATATTGAGCATCTTTTCAAGTGCTTATTGGCTGGCTGTTTGTACATATTCTTTGGAGAAATGTGTATTCAAGTTCTTTCCCCAGTTTTTAATCAAATTGTTCATTCTGTTGTTATTATAGGAATTCCTTATAGGTTTTGGATGTTAATATCTTATCAGGTATATGATTTGCAAATATTTTCTCCCATTCTGTGTGTTGTCTTTTCATTCTGTTGATAGTGTCCTTTGAAACATGAAAGTTAATATTTATGAAATTCAGTTTGTTTATTTTATCATTTGTTTCCTGTGCTTTTGGTGTTATTTCTGAGAAACTGTTGCCAAATACAGTATCATGAAGTTTCTCCCCTATGTTTCCTTCTGAGTTTTATATTAATAGTTTTACCTCTTACATTTAGGTCTTTGATTCATTTTGAGTTAATTTTTGAATATAATATAAGATAAATGCCCAACTTCATTCTTTTGCATGGGGATATTAGTTTTCTCCGTACCACTTCCACTTGTACTTTGGTGCACAAGTACACATAAATACATGTTGAGATGGTTTTCTTCTACTCCTAAATTGTTGAGTGTTTTTATCATGAAAGGGTGCTGAATTTTATCAAATGCTTTTTAAACATGAATTAAGATATTATGTGTTTTTACCTTCATTCTGTTAATGTGGTATGTTACATTATTTAGTTTTTGAATGCTGAACCACACTGTATTTCATGAATAAATCTTGCTTTTTCATTGTATATAATCCTTCTATGTGCTGCTAAATTTGGTTTGCTAGAATTTTTAAGGCTATCTGTATCAATATAATGGATGTTAGCCAAGTATTCTTTTCTTGTAGTATATTTGTCTGGTTTCAGTATCAGAATAATATTGGCCTTACAAAATGAATTTTTAAATGTTCCCTCCTCTTCAATACTTTGAGAGTATTTGAAAATAGACCATTTTCTTATAGAAGTTTTAGATTCCCAGAAAAATTGAGCAGAATATTAAAAGAGTTTCCATATGACCCAGTCCCCAGCACACAGCCTCCTTCACTATCTAAATTCCATACCAAAGTGGCACATTTGTCAACCAACATTAACACATTGTTATCACTCAGAGTCTATAGTTTACATTAAGGTTCACTGTTGGGGTTGTACAGTTTGTGGTTTTGGACACATCTATACTGACATATCAGAGAAGGCAATGGCAAGCCACTCCAATACTCTTGCCTGGAAAATCCCATGGACGGAGGAGCCTGGAAGGCTGTGGTCCATGGGGTCGCTGAGGGTCGGACACGACTGAGCAACTTTACTTTCACTTTTCACTTTCATGCATTGGAGAAGGAAATGGCAAGCCATTCCAGTGTTCTTGCCTGGAGAATCCCAGGGATGGAGGAGCCTGGTGGGCTGCCGTCTGTTCCCTCTGTGTCCTCGCACAGAGTCGGACACGACTGAAGCGACTTAGCAGCAGCAGCAGCATACTGACATATGTCCACAATTGTAATATCATACAGAAAAATTTCACTGCTCTAAAATTATTCTGTTCCCTGCCTATTCATCCCTCCCTTCCCCCAGCCACTGGCAGTCACTGATCTTTTTACTGTCTCCATATTCATGCCATTACCAGAATTTCATATACTTGGAATCATACAGTATATAGCCTTTTCTGATTGAATTCTTTAATTTAGTAATGTGCATTTAAAGTTCATCCATGTCTTTTCAAGGCTTGATAGGTCATTTCTTTTTAGCAATGAATAATATTCCATTTATAAATGTGCCACAGTTTATTTATCCTTTCACCTGCTGAAGGACCTCTTGATTGCTTCCAAGTTTAGGCAGTTATGATAAAACTGCTATAAGCATCCTTGTACAGGTTTCTGTGTGGACATAAGCTTTCAACATATTTGGGTAAATCCCAAGGAGTGCAATTGCTAGATCATGAGGTAAAAGTATGTTTAGCTTTCTAAGAACCTGCCAAACTGCCTTCCAAAATGGCCATACCATTTTACACTTCCGCCAGAAATGAATGAAATATTTTCTATTTATTCATGATTCCATTGATAGGCTATATGTTTCCGTGAATTTGTTCATTTCGTCCAGGTTATTCAGTTTGTTAGTGTACAATTGTTCATTGTATTCTCCTATAACCCTTTGTATTTCTATAAAATCAGTAGTAATATCCCCACTTTCATTTCTGATTTTAGTAATTTGTGTATTTTCTTTTTATTCAGTCAGTGTAGTAGAGATTTGTCAATTTTGTTGACATTTTCTAAGCACCATCTTGAGTTCATTAATTTTTCTTTTTTGTTTTTCTACTTTCTACTTTTATTTATTGCCACTCTAAACCACAGATAATATTTCCTTCCTTTTGATATCTTTTAGTTTAGTTTGTTCTTCTTTTTCTAGTTCCTTAAGTTGTAAAGTTAAGTTGTTAATTTGAGATCATCTTTTTCATGTAAGCATTGACAGTTATAAATTTTCATTTCAGCACTGCTTCACTGTACCCCATAAGTTCTGGTTGTTGTATTTTCACTTATATTTGTCTCATGGTATCTTCTAAATTCCCTTGTGGCTTTTTCTTTACCCCATTGGTTGTTTAAGGGTATGTTGTTTAATTTCCACACAGTTGTGACTTTTTCAGTTTTCCTTCTGTTATTTCTAGTTTTATTCTATTGTGATTTTAAAAGATAATTTGTATTATTTCAGTCTTTAAAATTTATTAAGACTATTTTTGTAACTAATATATGGCCTATTCTGGATCATATTTCATGTGCAGTTGAAAACAATGCTATTGTTAGTTGTTCTGTTTATCTGGGAATGCCTTGATTTTACCCTCATTTTTGAAGGATAATTTTGAAAGATATAGAATTTTCATTTGATGGATTCTTTCTTTCAGTACTTTAAATATATTATCCAACCACATTCTGGCCTGTAATGTTTCAGCTGACAAATCAGCTGATAATATTATTTAGGATCTTTTGTGTGTGATAAATTGATTTTCTCTTGTTACTTGCAAGATTCTCTCTGTCTTTTCCTGTTGACAGTTTGACTTTAATGAGTGTTGGTGTGGGACTGTTTGCCACATTTGGGATTTGTTGAGCCTCTTTTATTTGTGCATTTATTTTTTGTTAAAAATGGAAAGTTTTTGACCATTATTTTTTCATGTAATCTTTCTGTCACTTTCTGTCTCTCTTGTCCTTCTGGGACTCTCATGATATGTATTTTGGTCTTCTTGATGGTATCCCATAAGACCTTCCCTTAGGTTCTGTTCAGTTTTCTTCATTATTTTTTCTTTCTGCTTCTTAGACTCAATACTTCCAAGTTGTTTTATCTTCAAGTTTGCTGATTCTTTCTTCTGCCTGATCAAATCTACAATTGAATCATTCTAATACATTTTCAATCACATTATAGTATTTTTCAGCTCTAGAATGTGTTTGGTTCATTTTAATAATTTGTCTTTGTCTCACTTTTTTCATACTTCTTTTTTGTTGATTGCCTTTAGTTCTTTGTCTGTTTTCCTTTGGCTCTTGAGCATATATAAGAAAGTTGCTTTAAAATCTTTGTCTAGTAAGTCACATGTCAGAGCTTCATTGAGTGAAGATAGTTCTATCAGTTTATTCTGTACCTTAGAGTAAGCTGTAATTTCCTGTTTCTTTGTATACTTTGTCATTTTTGGTTGTAATTTTAACATTTCAAATGTTAAAAAACTACAAAAACTTCACCAGTTTTTGTAG
Source organism: Bos taurus (assembly GCF_002263795.3). Lineage (NCBI taxonomy): Eukaryota > Metazoa > Chordata > Mammalia > Artiodactyla > Bovidae > Bos > Bos taurus. The sequence goes on from NC_037357.1 coordinate 50,238,991, forward strand.
ACTTGCTTTCTACATGGGTAATCCTTTACCAATGAGCTGGACATGCTTTGATCATAGGAATTATCCTAAAGTTAAAGCTTAAGATTTTCCTAGGCCTTTTATGCACATGCATGTTATCTGGGCCTGTGTATAGATATCTCAGTTCTCCTTTATATATGGCTACTTTTAAATGTCTTAATTTCTCAAAAAGTCTCACCCCAGATTCTTCTTGGCACCTTAGTCTATTGTATGCCTCCACTGATAATCTTGTCTCTGCTTTCTGTAGACTTTGCTCAAGCACTGTATGTTGCCTTTCCCACCTGTCTTCGAAGTTAGAAAAAACAAAGAGCAGTCCTTCAGACAGCACTCAGACAAGTTAGAATATTGGAAATAAGGTATATTGTATTTCCTCTGGTTTGAAGGAGGGTTTGGGAACTGGGCTGCCACCTCCTCCATATCTAAACTGCTGCCATACTGGGCAGGTGGTGGAAAGGGTAAGTAATATCTCAAAATTTTTCGTACCATTTTTAATTAAGCCTTTTCCTGATTGGGTGTTCCTTATTTGCTGTACACCTTTGACATTCTCAGATGTCTTATAAGATTATTTTATCAAGTCTCTAATTATCAAGTATCTAATTATCACCAGACTTCTCTGGTGGCTCAGTTGGTAAAGAGTCCATTTGCCAGTGCAGGAGATGTGGCTTCAATCCCTGGGTCAGGAAGATTCCCTGGAGAAGGAAATGGCAACCCACTCAAATATTCTTGCCTGGGAAATCCCATTGGCCGAGGATCCTGGCAGGCTGCAGTCCATGGAGTCACAAGAGTTGGACATGACTTAGTGACTAAACCACTACCACTAATTATTAACATTTTTGTAGTTTTTGTGGGTGAATGAGGGCCTGGAGTTTCTTTGCTATTTTGCCAACATCACTTCTCTTATTAGTTTTCAATATGTTTTCTTTTCTTTCTTTTTTATGTTTCATTTTTACATTGTTGTTCAGTTGCTGAGTTGTGTCTGACTCTCTGCGACCCCGTGGACTGCAACATGCCAGGCTTCCCTGTCCTTCACTATCACATGGAGTTTATTCAAACTCATGTCCATTGAGTTGCTATTGCATTTTTACACTGGAATATCATTAACCCATTGATACCCAGAAAGAAGGAAGTACAAAATAATAGAATATTAAGAAGGGTCTGCCGTATAACACACTGAAATAAGGACACCTGTCTACTAAATACTAGATTCATTTTTTTAATACAGGACCAAGAGTAGTCATTTCCCTTGTACTGATCTCTTCTGTAACAGAAAATGTTTATATATGCCAGTGATAGTAACATGGGCTTTGATGTCAGATAAAGTTAGATGTGAGCTGGGCAAATATAATTACCAATTTCATGATCTTTATAGCCAATATTGAGCCTCTAGAAACATGAGACTCATATGTAATATATAAACATTATATGTGTGTACATACATAGAGAATACAATTAGAGTATTCACAAACATATTGTTTTTAAATCACTGAATGGTAGGTTTCTGATTATCTATTTATCTCTAGACTTGACAATATTTTCCACAATTCCTAAGTAATGGATCATTTTTATAGCATAATAAAAGCTCAGAGAAAGAGTGGTTGTTCTGAAAATTTCAGACATAGATTTATAGAAAATAATGTAACAAATTCCTATATATTCAAATTAATAAATAAATTATCACATATGTAGTTGAAGCTCACTTTGAAGTCTTCTCTGATTATGTTAGTTTCCTTCTTCCCCAGAGATACTTTTTAATCAAGATTTTGGGTTTTTCATACTTAAGACTTTCCTTTGTAGTTTATTACATATATATATATATATATATATATATATATATGTAATTTTATTACATATATATATATCCCTAAGTGAAATATGGTATTGTTTTCTTGCATGGTTGTATGTATAGGTGGTGGCTACCTGATGGAAAGGAGGAAGGAAAAAATATAAGGAGAACAAATACACATTCACATCTCAACATTGTGACCTGCCATATATGCCTTCCTTGCCATGTATATTCTCTTACAGAGCCACTAAGATGGACACAACCATTCTTTTTAGCTTATGTGCTATGGGGAGCACTAACACATTTTGCAGATATTATTTTCAGCACTTTTCTCCCTGATGTCTTCAAAGGTTTAGTTTACCAAACTCCATTTCAGTTCAGTTCAGTTCAGTTCAGTCATGTCCGACTCTTTGCGACCCCATGAATCGCAGCACACCAGGCCTCCATGTCCATCACCAACTCCTGGAGGTCACCCAAACTCATGTCCATCAAGTCAGTGATGCCATCCAGCAATCTCATCCTCTGTCGTCCCCTTTTCCTCCTACCCCCAATCCCTCCCAGCATCAGGGTCTTTTCCAATGAGTCAGCTCTTCGGATGAGGTGGCCAAAGTATTGGAATTTCAGTCTCAGCATCAGTCCTTCCAATGAACACCCAGGACTGGTCTCCTTTAGGATGGACTGGTTGGATCTCCTTGCAGTCCAAGGGACTCTCAAGAGTCTTCTCCAGCACCACAGTTCAAAAGCATCAATTCTTCGGTGCTCAGCTTTCTTCACAGTCCAACTCTCACATCCATACATGACCACTGGAAAAACCATAGCCTTGACTAGACGGACCTTTGTTGGCAAAGTAATGTCTCTGCTTTTCAATATGCTGTCTAGGTTGGTCATAACTTTTCTTCCAAGGAGTAAGTGTCTTTTAATTTCATGGCTGCGGTCACCATCTGCAGTGATTTTGGAGCCCAAAAAAATAAAGTCTGACACTGTTTCCACTGTTTCCCCATCTATTTCCCATGAAGTGATGGGACCGGATGCCATGATCTTCGCTTTCTGAATGTTGAGTTTTAAGCCAACTTTTTCACTCTCCTCTTTCACTTTCATCAAGAGGCTTTTGAGTTCCTCTTCACTTTCTGCCATAAGGGTGGTGTCATCTGCATATCTGAGGTTATTGATATTTCTCCCGGCAATCTTGATTCCAGCTTGTGCTTCTTCCAGCCCAGCGTTTCTCATGATGTACTCTGCATATAAGTTAAATAAGCAGGGTGACAATATACAGCCTTGACGTACTCCTTTTCCTATTTGGAACCAGTCTGCTGTTCCATGTCCAGTTCTAACTGTTGCTTCCTGACCTGCATATAGGTTTCTCAAGAGGCAGGTCAGGTGGTCTGGTATTCCCATCTCTTTCAGAATTTTCCACAGTTCATTGTGATCCACACAGTCAAAGGCTTTGGCATAGTCAATAAAGCAGAAATAGATGTTTTTCTGGAACTCTCTTGCTTTTTCAATAATCCAGCGGATGTTGGCAATTTAATCTCTGGTTTCTCTGCCTTTTCTAAAACCATCTTGAACATCTGGAAGTTCACGGTTCACGTATTGCTGAAGCCTGGCTTGGAGAATTTTGCGCATTAGTTTACTAGTGTGTGAGATGAGTGCAATTGTGCAGATGTTACCTCAATTAAAAAAAAAGCTTTAGAAAAAACTGTGTATTTTATGATTCCAACTATATGGCATTCTGGAAACAGCAAAACTTTGGAAACAGTAAAAAGATCAGTGATTGCTAGGATTTTCAAGGGGATAGGAAGAGAATGAATTGGCAGAGCACAGAACATTTTTAAGGCATTGAAAATACTCTGTGTGGTACCATAATGATAGATATAGGTCATTATACATTTGTCCAAACCTATGGAATGTACACCACCAAGAATGAACCCTAAGGTAAACTGTGGACTTTGAGTGACTATGATGTACCCGTATAGGTTCATCAGTTGCAACAAATGTACCACTCTGGTGGAGCATATTGATAATGGGGGAGGCTATGCATGTGTGATGACAATGAGGTATATGGAAAATCTCTGTACCTCCCAGTCAATTTTGCTGTGATTGTACGTCTGTCCTAAAAAAATAATCTTGATTTTTTAAAAGAGTTAATGTGAAGGAGCCATGTCATCTCAGATGTAACCTTTGAATTTGCCCATAATTCATTTCCCCTCTTATCCTATTTCCAATATAGAGTTTCCAATAATGAGATGCCTCCAATGGAACAGTATGGATTTAGCAATATATATTCAGTTATTATGGGCTTCCCAGGCGGCTCAGTGATAAAGAATCTGCCTGCCACGTAGGAAACACGGGTTCAATCTCTGGTTCAGGAAGATCCCCTGGAGAAGGGAATGGCAACCCACTCCAGTATTCCTGCCTGGAGAATCCCGTGGACAGAGGAGCCTGGTGGGCTACAGTTCATAGGGTCACAAAGATTTGGACATGACTTAGTGACTAAACCACTACCACCTCATTCAGTTATTAGTGAACGGTAGGATGGATACTTGCATATTAAAGAAATGGTAGTAATTTGTGGATTTTTGCCTCTAAGGGAAGCAGTACATGGCTGAAATGTGACATAATCTGAAGTGTGACATGGTCTGAGGCCCCCTGGTGTGACGTGATCTGAGGCCTCCTGCAGTACTAAATGGGAGACAGGTCTAGAATTCTCCTATCAATGTATTAACATAAGGAGCAGTCCAGGAGCAGCAGTTAGACAAACACCACTGACGCCCTGGTGCCATCTCTCACTGAGCTCACCAAGTGAGTCAAAGGCAAGCCTGTCTTCCCAGCATGGGGACTGGATTAGGATCAGTACACAAGTATGACGTGAGCAACTCTTACGAGATTCTGTAACACCAAAAAATGAAGAGAACCTGCTATCTCAAACTCTTCAAGTCAGCACATGTCAGAGAGTTATTTGCTCCCTTCCCCTTGGTGCATGTAATCTCTGTAGGAGAAAGAGTGAGAAATGACTTTTCATAGTGCCTTCCTTAGGATCAGGCTCAGACAGCCCCTACTGCTTTCCCCCAACACTTAGAGGGCCCTGAAGTCTGACCATGTCCCGTATATTCTGGACAACTTTCCTCATTCACCCCTCAGGACAGCTTTGTGACAAAGGCACCATCACAGATGCCCAAGCTCAGGCTGACAGAGCCTGGGTCACCTCTGCAGGTAAATGTCAGGATGGGATGAGGTCCCATCCCTCACCCTCCCTGAGAACACAGAGCAGCCGCCCTTTCAGAAGGTGGGCTTTCAGGGCTGGAAAAATGGTCACACGCCCCTGGATGTTGTCCCACAGTACTCACTCACCTACCCCTCTGGGAGAGGAAGAGGACAGAGATGAAATCCTGCCCCTTCTGCCAGCTGACCTCAGTATCTGGGCCACATGCATTGGCTCATCCCTGAAGAGAAGGGTGAGGCTCGGGCAGAAGCTCAGGTGTTGCCCCTAAGACAGGTGATCTGGAGGGAGGGCAAGTGACATGTAAGGAAGTGCTTTAAGGAATTGAACTGTAGGGACTTCCCTGGCAGTCCAGTGGTTAAGACTCCATACTTCCATTTCAGGGGGCATGGGTTCCATCCCTGCTTGGAAACTAAGATCCCTCATGCCACATGATACAATGAAAAAAAAAAAGAGAGAGAGATTATACTTTATATTTTATCTCTATTAATCCCAACAGCTATTCAAGTTACCTATCATTATGACCAATATTCATACTGAGGTACCTTTCTTATCTCCAGAGCAGTAGCTCATTCTAGAATTACTCCAAAGTTTTTTCCATTTTGTCTTGATGCCTCCAGGACTCTGAATGCTCTAACCTCCCTGGAGGCTGACGATACATGCTTCTGCTTTTTTTTTTTTTTTTTTTAATTTTATTTTTTAACTTTACAATATTGTATTGGTTTTGCCATGCATCAACATGAATCTGCCACAGGTATACACGTGTTCCCCATCCTGAACCCTCCTCCCTCCTCCCTCCCTGTACCATCCCTCTGGGTCGTCCCAGTGCACCAGCCCCAAGCATCCAGTATCGTGCGTTGAACCTGGACAGGCGACTCGTTTCATATATGATATTATACATGTTTCAATGCCATTCTCCCAAATCATCCTGTTTAAATAATTCTTGGATTGTTTTAAATGCTTTAGTGAGTGAAGTAAGCCAGAAAGAAAAACACCAATACAGTATACTAATGCATATATATGGAATTTAGAAAAATGGTAACAATAACCCTATATGCGAGACAGCAAAAGAGACACAGATGTATAGAACAGTCTTTTGGACTCTATGGGAGAGGGAGAGGGTGGCATGACTTGGGAGAATGGCATTGAAACATGTATAATATCATATAAGAAACTAATCACCAGTCCAGGTTCGATGCAGGATACAGGATGCTTGGGGCTGGTGCACTGGGATGACTCAGAGGGATGGTATGGGGAGGGAGGTGGGAGGGCGGTTCAGGATTGGGAACACGTGTACACCCGTGGCAGATTCATGTTGATGTATGGCAAAACCAATACAATATTTTAAAGTAAAAATAAATAAATAAATATAAATAAACCCTTTAGTGAAATTTAAAACATTAACATTTAAAAAAATTTAATTAAAAAAACTTCTAAGTGGAAAAAAACAGTTATGAGGGGAGAAAATTTATAAACTAGCGGGTTAATATCCATGATTTGTGAGGCACATTCAGTAACAAATTATCGGCAACTAATTTCAACAAATAATTCAAATAAATTTATGAATAATAAACATGTTAGGGCTTCCCTGATAACTCAGCAGGTAAAGAATCTGTCTGCAATGCAGGAGACACAAGAGACACTGGTTTGATCCCTGGATCAGGAAGATCCCCTGGAAAGGGAAATGGCAATCCACTCCAATATTCTTTCCTTGAAAACCCCATGGACAAAGGAGCCTGGCAGGCTATAATCCAAGGGGTTGCAAAGAGTCGGACACAACTGAGTGAAACTAAGTGCACACGCACACACACACACACACACACACACAAAACATGCTAAAATATGCCTAAATCACTAGTGTGTTATTCAGGGTTCTCCAGAGAAAAGGAAACAGTACGGTATGTTCAGTTCAGTTCAGTCACTCAGTCTTGTCCGACTCTTTGTAACCCCATGGACTGCAGTACGCCAGGCTTCCCTGTCCATCACCAACTCCCAGAGATGACTCAAACTCATGTCCACTGAGTCGGTGATGCCATCCAACCATCTCATCCTCTGTTGTCCCCTTCTCCTCCCACCTTCAACCATTCCCAGCATCAGGGTCTTTTCAAATGAGTCAGCTCTTGGCATCAGGTGGCCAAAGTATTGGGAGTTTCAGCTTCAGCATTAGTCCTTCCAATTAATATTCAGGACTGATTTCCTTTAGGATGGATTGGTTGGATCTCCTTGTTGTCCAAGGGACTCTCAAGAGCCTTCTCCAACACCACAGTTCAAAAGCATCAGTTCTTCAGCGCTCAGCTTTCTTTATAGTCCAACTCTCACATTCATACATGACTACTGGAAAAACCAAAGCTTTGACTAGATGGACCTTTGTTGGCAAAGTAATGTCTCTGTTTATTAATACTCTATCTAGATTGGTCTTTCTTCCAAAGAGCAAAGATATGTATTTATATATAAAAGGAGATTCATCACAAGGAACTGGCTTGTGCAGTAATGGAGGCTGAGAGGTGCCATGGTCTGCCCTTTGCAAGCTAGAGACCCAGGAAGGCTGGTGGTGTAGTTCAGTCTAAGTACAAAAGCCTGAGCATCTGAGAAGATGATGGTTTAAGTCCCGGAGTGAGGGCCAGAGAAGGTGAGATGAGATGCCATGCAATGAGGTAGGAAACACAGGGGGGAATCCCTCCTCCCTCTGCCTTTTGTTCTGTTCATGCTTTGAACAGATCAGATGAGGCCCACTCACAGCAGGGAGGACATACTGAGTCCACCAATTCAAATGCTAATCTTATCCAGAAACATCCTCAGACACACCCAGAATCATATTTAATCCGGGCACCCCATGATCAGTCAAGTTGGCACATAAAATTAGCCATAGCAATTACAACTCCTGAGATGACAGTATAAACCCTAAGAAGAATATTAAGTGGAAAGTACAAGATACAAAAGATGAGTAATGTGACTCCTTTTTTGTATGTGTGCTGGTGTCTATGATTGTGTACCCTCACCCACAGGGATGTGTCTGGAGGGGACACTGTTCTATGACAACAGATCCTTTTGGGTCAGAGAGTGGGAGTCAGGTCTATAAGAGAGGTGAAAAAATGTACTTTTTTGTATCATTTGGAATGTATTCAGGAAAAAACATTTTCCTAAAAATTTGAAAACAAAATATTGTGAATAGACCGACAAAGGTAATGTGAACATATACTTATTACTTTGTAAAAAAACATTCATTGTATTCAGTTTTCTGGGGAAATGAAGTAGATTTTAAAATGGAATTTACACTGTGTTTCTAGGTCTCCTCTAGCTCTATCACTGGACATCTATCCCCGAAAGTGAGGGACACAGAGGGATTGCTCACAGTAACTACAAATTTCCAGAAAATCCTGGCTTCTATCACTAAGCCAAGATCAAAACCTCCATTCCTTGGTCTCTTGCCAGTCCCCTAGTGTTGTGTGTGTGTGTGTGTGTCTGTGTGTGAAGGAAAAAAACGTATGTTTTCAACAAATGACACATGCTTTGTTTACTATGATACCAATTCTTTTCGGGCAATCTGTATCTATGTTAAAATAGTTCCACCTGATTTTGACCACAAATCTACATCACGTTCATTGATACATCCCTTCCCTCAGTGTAGGCCCAAGTGTCTATGCTACAGAAGATCCCTCCCAGAGAACACAGCATTTCACTTTCCATTACGCCACTCCTGTACAGGTTTCTCAGACCTTTCCTCACCCCCTGTCGGCCATCTCTTGTGCATGACACTGGACACAGCTGCCCAACATTGCTCCTGTACCCCGTCCTGTCACCTCCCCCTGAAGTGCCTTCCATCCACCTGCCGCCCACTGCCAAGGAGCGACTGCCACCTGGTGTTTCATCGTGTGCAGTGCCTGGAATGTATATCTTTACAATCTTCTCTTAGGGTTAGTTTTTTTAGACAAAATTATAATTATTATGTGCATAGGTTCAAAGGCTGCCTTTTAAGGGAGGATAGTGTATTTTTTACCTCCTTGAATAAATATTTTGTAGAGAAGTTTGACAATAGTGGTACGTTGGTGCCTCACCTCGTGACAGAAACCTGAACTGCAGCTTGAACTTCCTGGAACTGGAAGGTGGGAGGGAGGGGTTGTGGCCAAAAGTCTCCGGAGAGCTTTCCAGAAGTCAGGGTGGAAAGGGGGACCTTGCTAATGTAGGATACTGACAGGCTCCAGAGAGAAAATTCAGCCTCTTACCATGCTTAAGAGAAAGCTGTATGTGAGAACAAAAAGATTTTCATTTTTATCCTTAGGGATGAATAACTAGAGATGGCATAAGCAAAAATAGATCCATGTCATTTATGGTCTTTGTGAGCCATATTTGCACTTATTATGACCATCTTTCCATGCAAATACTCGTACAACATCACATTTTAAGTTATTTTACAAACTTTCAGGGTGTTTTTTTTTTTTTTACATCGACCTAAATTTCATCATATGGATGCTCCAAAATTTATTTCACCAGTAATCCTAGTGATGGAAATTTAGTTCCCTTAGCATATTTTCTATTACAACAATAGCATACTTAACACTATTGCTCATATATATGTAGTTATCTTTGTATGCATTTCTTTGTAAGTTCCTGAAGATTTTCTTTCAAAACTATACAATCCAAATGGAGAAGGCAATGGCACCCCACTCCAGTACTCTTGCCTGGAAAATCCCATGGACGGAGGAGCCTGGTAGGCTGCAGTCCATGGGGTCGCTAGGAGTCAGACACGACTGAGCGACTTCACTTTCACTTTTCACTTTCATGCACTGGAGAAGGAAATGGCAAGCCACTCCAATGTTCTTGCCTGGAGAATCCCAGGGATGGGGGAGCCTGGTGGGCTGCCGTCTCTGGGGTCGCACAGAGTCGGACACGACTGAAGCGACTTAGCAGCAGCATACAATCCAAAAACTTTTATATTAACATATTACATTTAAAATTCTATTACTAATTTATATCCTTTATAATATAGTATCACAGTGCTTGTTTTTTGCATGTTGGAGATAATTTGAATCATTCCTAATCTAATAGACACCTAAACATCTCTCATCATTTGTTCTCATTATAATTCACTTTTAATCCTTATAGTGATGTGGTATAATCAATTCTGATAACTTCATGTTATTTGGAATCCAGAAAGATTTTTATCTGTTATCAACTTTGTGTGGATGGCATGTGTTTATTGTCTGTACACTGGTAAAGGCCAAAGTTCAAGCCACTTTCAGGTAGCTATTTGCACTGGAGGACTGAACTTGTCCTCTTTAACCTTAGCAAACTGTCCTGGGTGAACTCTAGTATTGTTATAAGAGAACCTGATGAGTATATGAGAGTGTGTGTGTGTGTGTGTGTGTGTGTGTGTGTGTGTATGAGAGTGTGCTGAAAAGTATGTTTACCTCTGCTTCCTGTGCCCCTTCATGGCTTTGCTTCCCCTTTGGTCATTTCTGTAGAATTAAGATCTGACCAACCACTCACCTAAAAAGAGCTGCATTTGTTAACAAAAATATCCTCCCCCTTATGCTTGGGCAACTGTACTATTGTAGACACATGGACTTGGCACATTTAAATGTGCATTTTACTGTTTTCCACACTACCTGATTTGTTTAACTGTGTTCAGTAGAATCTCTGCATGGGATTTCCTCTGGAACGTGATGGACTGTTTTTGGATTTGAATTGTATTAGCTGCACATGTTTCCTCATACAATGTCAGCTTTATCACTTTGGATTATTTTGTGAGAGCTTCAATGGCTTATCAGGTGGACCCATAATGCCTGTTTCTTTTGCCACTTAATTCATCTCATTGTAACTTACTGAAGAGAGCTCTTAGTGAAAATGTAGGGGATGATTCTTGGGCTGCCCTGAGTCCTTTGACCTTAGAACAAAAGCATTTTGACACTTAGGGAGTGGATCTGACAAAATTTAACTGGATGTTTTGGCACAGTTTAGAATATCTGAGAAGCATTGTGTTATAACTGAGCTTTTTAAAAGGGAATAAGAGAGAGCACTGAGGCCAAAGTACCTAAGTGTCCAAGGGGATTGTTAAGGGTTGATATGTTTGTGTGTGTGTGTGTGTGTGTGTGTGTGTGTGCACGCTTAGTCTTGTCCAGCTCTTTGTAACCCCATGGACTGTAGCCTGCCAGGCTCCTCTGTCCATGGAATTTTCCAGGCAAGAATACTGGAGTGGGTTGCCATTTTCTTCTTCAGAAGATGTTTCTGGCCCAGGTATCGAACCTGATTTGCATGCATTGGCAGGCAGGTTCTTTACCATTGAGCCACTGGGAAGCCCTAAGGGTTGAAATATGTCCCCAAAATGATATGTTGAAATTCTAATGACAAAATGCCTCAGAATGTGACCTTCTTCAGAAATAGGGTCATTGCAGATGTAATTAGTTAAACTAAGATGGACCAATGATGGAATATGGTAGACCCTGAGGCAAAGAAGTAATGTTCAAAAACTCAACCAAGTTTCACCTGCAATAAATGCCCTTTATCATGTTTGGGAAGTTCACCTCTATTCCTAGCTTGTTGAGATCCTTTTACCATGTAATACTGGTTGTTGTCAAATGCCTTTTTCTGTGTCTGTCAAGATGATCATGTGTTTTATCTTTTATTCTATTAATAAAATGTACTATATCAATTAAATTTTAGATGTTAACCAAAACTTGTCTTCCTGGGATATGTTGCTAGAATCTATTTGCTAATATTTTGTTAAGAAATTTAATGTCTGTGTTCATATAGGATATTAGTTTGTGGATTAATTTTCTTTTGCCATTTTAGTTCAGCTTTTATATCAAGATAAGACCACTTCCTAGGTGAGTAAAGAATCTGCCTGCAATGCAGGAGACACAGGAGATGCAAGTTCAATCCCTGGGTCAGGAAGATCCCCTGGAGAAGAAAATGGCAATCAACTCCAGTATTCTTGCCCAGAAAAATCCCATGGACTTGTGGGAAAATCCCATACATTTACTTTTGCTCTGGCAGGCTACAGCCCATGGGGTCGCAAAGAGTCAGACATGACTTAGCAATTGAGCATTCACATGCATGCAATACTGCTATCATTTTCCAAAACAATTCATGACATATTGACATTATTTTTTTCTGTAAATACTGATGGAGTTCTCTGGTGAAGCTGTCTAAGCCTGGACTTTCTCTGGTTGGAATATTTTTAGTTACTAATTAATTTTCACTACTGGTTGTTGGCCTATACAGATCTATTTGTTATTGAGCTAGTTTTGGTAATTTATGTCTTTTCTAGAAATTGTCCATTTCACCTAGGTTGGCAGATTTGTTGGCATAAAGTTGTTCATAGTATTCCTTTAAAATCCTTTTACTTTCTTTGGGGTTGGTAGTGATATTCCCCCCTTTCGTTATTTACTTTTACCATTTGTGTCTTTTCTCCATGGTCAGTCTTGCTGGAGTGGGTTGCCATCTCCTCCTCCAGAGGATCTTCCTGACCCAGGAATCAAACTTGCGTCTCCTGTGTTGCAGGCAGATTCTTTACCCACTGAGCCACCTGGGAAGCCCAGTAGTTTGGCACTTTTGCATATATTTTCAAAATACCAGCTTTTGATTTTATTGATTTTCTCTATTGTTTTTCTAATGCCAATGACTTCTGCTGTATTCTTTCTTATGTTGCATTGGACTTAGTTTGCTCTTCTTGAATCTAGTTTTTAAGATGGAAGCTTAAGTTATTGGTCTGAGACTCTTCTTTTTGGATATAGGTGTTTGAAGGTATAAATTTATCTTGGAGCATTGCCTTAGTTGTATTCCAAAACTGCAATATGCTCTGACTGATCATTCATTCCAAAATGTTTTCTAATTTCCTTTTTTGCCTTTACCCATGTGCTATTAAGAAGTGTTGTTAATTTCTGAATGCTTTGGAATTTCACAGATTTGTTTCTCTCTTGATATTTAAATTAACCTCCAATTAAAATAAATAAATTTATATTTAAAAATATATAAAAAATTAAAAATAAATAAATAGATAAAATAAGTTAATTCTCTTGTGGTGAGAGAAAATATATGGCATGATTTTCATCATTTGAAAGTTATTGAGAGTTGTCTTATGGCTTAGCAAATTGTCAGTCTTGGAGAATGTTCCATCTGACTTGAATGTGTATTCTACATATATGGGGGTGAAGCATTTTGTACATGCAGGCACATGCACACATAAATATACACCTGTCATATTGGTTGATAATACTGTTCATGTTTTCTAAATCCTTGCTAATTTTCTGTCTAGTTGCTCTATTGATTATGATATAGTTTTGAAGTTTCCAACTATCCCTTCTTTTAATTCTATCAGTTTTTGTTTCCTGTATTTTGGGGTTCTGTTTTTGGTAATATACCTTTATTACTGTTTTATCTTCATGAGGTATTGGCCTTTTTTATCATTATGAAATATTCCCTAGTATCCTAGTGATATTTCTTATCTTAAAGTCTATTTTTTCTAATATTAATGGATTCATTCCAACACTCTTGAAGTTACTGTATCCAAGACATATCTTTTTAAAATCTTTTACTTTCAGACCATTTGTGTCTTTGAATCTAAGATGTGTCTCTTTAAGATGGCATATAGTTGAGCCTTGCTTTGTTACTCAGTTTGTCATTTGTTTCCTTTTGATTTATGTAATTATTGAGGTGTTTAGATTTTAATTTCTCATTTTTGTATTTGTTTTCTATATATCTCTTACCTTTTTGTTCATCTATTCTTACTTGACTCCTTTTTTCAGGTTAAAATTATTTTTGGTATCCATTTCTTTTGTTGGTTTTATGTTTTACAATATTTTTTTAAAATATTTTATTTGTTTCCAGTTTTTATAAAAAATATATTTATTTTTACTTTTGGCTGTACTTGGTCTTTGTTGCTGCATTGGAATTTCTCTGGTTGTAGAGAGTGTTGACTCCCCTTTGTTTCAGTGCACTGGCTTCTTATTGTGGTGGTTTTCCTTGTTTTTGGAAGAAACTCACAGGCTCTAGAGTGCATGGGCTTCAGTACTTGCAGCCCCTGGGCTCAGGAGTTGCAGTTCCAGGCTCTAGAGCACAGACTCAATAGTTGAGGTGCATGGACTTAGTCACTCCATGGCATGTAGGATCTTCCTGGACCAGGAATCGAACCCATGTCTCCTGCACTGGCAGGTGGATTTTTACCACTGCGCCTCCTGGGAAGCACTGAAATTTTTTTATTAGTGGTTGCTCTAGGGATTACAACATGCATCTTAATTTATCATAATATATTTCAGAGTGATAGTAATTCAATTCCAAACAAAAAATAATTTGCTCGAATAAAAAAGTTCATTCCATCCCTGCCTCCACTATGCTATTGTTTCTGAGTTCCTACCACTCACTGCACAACAGGTCAAAAATTGTGAGATGAGGTGTTGGGGCGTGGAATCGTGACTTTATTTGGAAAGCCAGCAGACAGAGAAGATTGCTGACTAATGGCCTAAATTAATGGCCTAAATGTTAATTTGGGATATAATTCAAGTTTCTTTGATGCTAGTGAAAGGAGAAGCAGGAGGAGGTGAGATCAGGCAGTGAGGAATAGCCTCAAGCAGCTGGGTACTGGTGGGAGTCTGAGGGAGGTTTTGAAACTTTTTGTTCTTGATCCGTTGACTGTGATGGACATTAGTGTGGTCTGATGGTCCTGCAGAACTAGATAAGATAGATGTTAATGTTTCTTGCTCAAGTTTCCTTACCACTTGTTCATATTTCCTTATCACAGTGGGGAGGCAGAGTTTCTTTGAAATGGGGCTATCATGTATACCCCAAACTTCAGGCCAAATTCTTTTAGTGACTAACATGTCTGTGTTCAGGACTCAGCAGAGGCTTATGACTCAGAGGATAAAGCAGCAGAAGGCGTAGAGTGTGGTGTCAGATTCTTCCCTGTTACACTATTATTGTCATATATGTTGCATCTATATGTGTTATAACTTCAACAATAAAGTTTAAATCATTGCTTTGTAATGTCTTATGCATTTTAAAGATTTTAACAGAATAAATAAGAAAATATATTGATAAATTCTCTTAAATTAACCTATATATTTACCGTTTCTGTTGCTATTCATTTTTTCCTGAGGATTCAAGTTACTGTCTGGTATCATTTCCTTTCAGCCTGTAGGCCTTCTTGTAGTATTTCTTATAGTATAGGTATGCACAATGAATTCTGTCTTTCTTTTTCTGAGAATGTCTTTATTTAACCTTAGCTTTTAAAGGATACTTTTGCTCTGTATAGCAATCTTGGTTGATAGGATGTTGTTCCTACCACCATTGCCTCTGACCACATTATTTCCAATAAGTTGGCTACTAGTCATATTGTTGATCCTCTGTATGTGCTTAGTCATTTTTCTTTTGCCATTTTCAAAGTGTTTTTTTTTTTTTTGTCATTGGTTTTCAATAATTTAACTATAATGTGTCTCATTGTAGATCTTTTTGTAATTATTCTACTTGGGGTTGGTTGAGTTTCTTGTTACTGTAATGTTTGTCATCAAAATTTGTGTAGTTTTCAGACATTATTACTTCAAATATATTTCTTCCCCCCCCTCTACTGCCCTACTCCAAGTCGCATTACTTGTTAAACCTCATGGTGTTCTTCAGTTCTCTGAAATTATTCATTTTTTGTCATTCTTTTTCTCTCTGTTCTTCAGAATAGAAAATTTCTGGTGATAGTCACCCCTCTTTGGTATTATTATTATTTTGCCATTTCAAATATGCTATTGAGCTTCCAGTGAAATTTCATTTCATTTATTATACTTTTTATTTATTTGTTTATGGCTGCACTGGGTCTTCATTGCTGTGCATGGGCTTTCCTCTAGTTGCACAGACTGGGGGCTACTCTCCAGTCGCAACGCATGGGCTTCTCATTGCAGTGGTTTCTCTTGTTGCAGAACACAGGCTCTAGGTACATGGGCTTCAGTAGTTGTGACGTGTGGGCTCAGTAGTTTCAGCTCATGGGCTCTATAGTGCTGGCTCAGTAGTTGTGATGCACTGGCTTAGTTGTCCCACGGCATGTGGGCTCTTCTTGGACCAGGGATTGACAGGCGGATTTCCACCACTGAGCCACCAGGGAAACCCCATTTATTATACTTTACAACTTTACAACTCTGTTTTATTTCTTTCTCTTTATTGGGGATCTCTATTTGTTGATTGATTGTTGCCACACTTTTTGTAATTATTTTTAAGTGCTTTCTTTAGTTCTTTGAACATATTTTTAATCACTATTTTGAAGGGCTTATCTGCTAGATCCAATATCTGGTGACACTCAAAGACAGTTTCTTTTGACTTTTTGTCCATAAAAATCTGTCAAACACTCTTGTTTCTTTGCATGTCTTGTAATATTTTGTTGCAAACTGGAAATTTTTGATAATACATTTTTGCAACTCTGGTAGTTGTTACTTTCATTTATTTTTAGTAGCAAGCCTGGGCTAAAATTGTCTCAGCTGTGAAATCTGTCAAGCAATGTCTTTGCTCAGGTGTGTATTTGTATGTTTTTGTGTGCATATACACACATTTGTTTCTATTTGTAAGGTGAGCTACATAGAAGTAGCCCCTGGTCTCTGTAGTTTAATGATCAAACAAGATTGGATAGAGTTTGTGCTCAAATAATTCAGACAGGTAAGGTTTCTGACTCCTATCATTGTATCTATGTGTGAGTAGAGGCTGGGCTTCCCAGGTGGTGCTAGTGGTAAAGAACCCACCTGCCAATGCAGGAGAAGTAAAAAGAGGGAAGATCCACTGGAGGAGGGCATGGCAACCCACTCCAGTATTCTTGCCTGGAGAATCCCATGGACAGCGGAGCCTGGCGGGCTATAGTCCAAAGGGCCACAAAGAGTCGGACCTGACTGAAGCAACTTAGCATGCATATGAGTAGGGGAACATATCAGAGTTCTGGCCATTTTCAAGTCTGTTTGTCCCAGCCTTACTTTTTCTTTAAAGAATATCTACAGAATATTATTCATTATACCCCAGACTTAAAACTCCCAAATGCCTCCCATATCACCTTCCTATTTAAGGAAGGCCAGAGATAAAATGAGTTTCTGGGTAAGTTGATTCAGCAGCTCAGTGATATAATCAAGGGCCCAGATTCTTTCCATCTCTTTTATCTACTGTCTTAGGTATTAACTCCACCTGCAGTTTGGAAACAAGAAAGAGGGGCAGTCCCAGCATCACCTCCAGACACCTGGGGTGGGGGGTGGTGGCAGACACAAAGCGGCTAGGAATGTTGTGTTTCTATAAGTGGATGCTGGTTACATAGGTGTGTTCACTTTATGAAATTTCTTTAAGCTGTACACTTAAAATGTATTTACCTTTCTGTATATATAATATATCCAAAAAAGTTGATAAAGGGAAGCAATTTAAGGAAAACATTAGCAAAGCAATTCAACTGATGTTATCTGATTATGTAGTGCTGGTATATGATTGTGTGAAGGTGTACAAGAATGGTATCTGGGAATCTGCCTTATACTATCAATATAGTCATTTTGGTGGATGGAATTGAATAAACAGTAAACACCCATTGTTGATAATTCAGACTAAGAGAAGAGGCTCAGGAGAACAGAGTCTCCTCAAAGAGTACTATTTGCTTAGCTATTATTTCATTTAGCCTTTGATGGAAATAAATCTATTTGCCATTGTTGAGATGGCCTCTTGACTTCCCCTCTCTTTGGAACAAGCCTTAGGAAAGACAGACCCAGTCTCAGAAAATACTAAGAATATGTACTGTTCACCCATTGTTGCTGAAAGTGGGAGCCTGGCTGCTGACTGCTCAAAAGCCAATAAATAAGCAAGTTGGTAGAAAGGAAAGTTTGCTTTATTTTGGATGCTGGCAGTGGGGAGTGGGGAGGGCAGACTCATAGATGGAGGGAGGGGGCTACATGCAGAAAACAGTGCAGTCAGCTCTGACAGTCATCTTGAAGTTGGTCATGCAGTCACTCTGCTGGGCACCTGAAACTATCACAACATTGTTAACTGGCTATACTCCAATGTAAAATAAAAAGTTTTTCAAAAAAGAAATTGGTCTTGAATGGTCTGACCAGCATCATCTTGATTGTTTTAAATACAGTTAGTCTTTCATTTCAGGGCCAGTTTGTACTCATTTTTTTGAAACTAGTTCTCAAGGAATTGTGGTGGCTTATGTCATGGCTACAGTCTGGTCATCATGTAGTTAGTTAACTTCTTGCACCTGGTGGGCATTTCAGTATCTACAGAACAATTCAAAAGCTATGGCTCAGGATATTGTCTATAGGCTCTGAGAAAGAACTAAAGGTTCTTGACAATGCTTGATGACTAAACTATTATTATTCAGTCTTATTGGACTATTTTCCTTTGTTTCTGTATTGTCTTGCTTCTCTGACTAAACTTATTCTTTGGCCAAAGTTTTTCCACAGGCAAAAAACAGATGGAGGACATGGGGGTGGGTGGGATAAGGACCATAGGGTTCTTGCTTAGTTTAACCATCTTTTACTCCCAAGGTAGGCATTGCTAATTGATCCCAGCATTCTTACCCATTGATTCCAGATGAAAACTTGAATTCTTTGCAATACAGTGTCAAAAGAAGTTGCTACCAACAATTGAAGCCAGCACTTGAATGACATTTACTTGAAATTCTTGATCTACACCTCCATCCCTGTCTTAATCTGGAGGATGTTAAGACATGGATTCCACCTCTGCCAGGGCATACCCAGAAGACTTGCTATGCATAGAAGATAAGAGGGTGACAGCTTCTGAATAAAACTGGAGTTCAACTTCCATGTCTTCTGGATACCATCTCTGTGATCTCAATACCACCTTCCCTGATATAGCTGCCTTCTCTGAACCCCAACTCTTCTCCTTTCAGCAATATAGAAGTATCAAGAGCATGGCCTTTACTTCTAGATGGAAGGGCCTTGTCAGGATCCATCTGCATAGCCCAAGTGTGACACCACATATAAACAGACCCCATAAGTGAAAGTGAAAGTTGCTCAGTCGCGTTCAACTCTTTGTGACTCCATGGACTGTAGCCCATGGAATTCTCTAGGCCAGAATACTGGAATGGGTAGCCTTTCCCTTCTCCAGGGGATCTTCCCAACCTAGGGGGCAAACCCAGGTCTCCTGCATTGCAGGCAGATTCTTTACCAGCTGAGCCACAAGGGATACCCCCCAGATCCCACAAAAACACCTTCTAATTTTTATGGCCTGAAGTACATGGACAACTATTTTTTTCATCGAAAAGTATCTTGGGAGACTTGTAACAACTTAAAACACTGGAAGATGAACTGTGTACCCTAGAAATATCTGAAAGAAATTAAGATAAAGTTTGATATGTCATGAATGCATAAAGTATATGTAGATACTATTTTATATTGACTACCATAAATATACACAAATCTATTATAAAAGGTTAACATTATTAGAGAAATTTCAATCAAAATACAATGAGGTATCACCTCATACCAGTTAGAATGGCCATCATCAAATAAATCTACAAATAACAAATGCTGGAGAGGGTGTGGAGAAAAGGGAACCCTCCTTCACCATTGGTGGGAATATAAATTGGTACAACCACAATGGAGAACAGTATGGAAGTTCCTTAAGAAATTAAAAATAGAGCTACCATATGATCCAGCAATCTCACTCCTGAGCATATACCCTGAGAAAACCATAACTCAGAAAGACACATGTACATCAGTGTTCACTGCAGCAAAATTTACAATAACCAGGACATGTAAGCAACCTAAGTGTCTGTCAACAGAGGAATGGATAAAAAAGATGAGATATATATGTCCAATGGAATATTACTCAGCCATAAAAGGAATGAAATTCTGCTATTTGAAACAACATGGATGTAACTTGAGGGTATTTTGTTTAGTGAAATAAGTTAGAAAAAGACAAATTCTTTGCAGTCACCTATATGCAGAATCTAAAAAATAAAAGAATGAATATAACATTACAGTAATAGACTCACAGATACTGACAACAAACTAGTGTTTACCAAGGGCAGACAGGAGGAGTGAATGGAAAGAGAAGGGGATTAAGAGGTACAAACTGCTAGGTATATACCAAATAAGGTATAAGGATGTAATGTACAGTACAGAGAATACAGCCAATATTTTATAGTAAGATTAGATGGAGTATAATCTGTAAAAATATAAGATCACTATGTTGTACATCTGGAACTAATACAATATTGTAAGTCAACTATATTTCTATATATTTTTAAACATATTATTATTTAGTCACTAAGGTGTGTCTGACTCTTTTGCAACCCCATGGACTGTAGCCTTCCAGGTTCCTCTGTCCACGGGATTTTCCAGGCAGGAATACTGGAGTAGGTTGCCATTTCCTTCTTCAGGGGATTTTCCCCACCCAGGAATCAAACCCACATCTCCTGCATTGCAAGTGGATTTTTTACCACTGAGCCACCTGAGAAACCCCCAAAATGTATAGAAAATGTCTATACAGCTTATAAACGGCCAAAAATTACTAGAGTAAATTGCCTAAAAACACATGAGTTAAGAATAAGTATTCTGGCTTTACCTTCTGCTGGACTTTTTCACATTTCCTCTGTCTATTGACACAATTTCAGCATCAGACAAAACTGTGTAACTAGTTTGGCCCTTTCTATTTTCTGCTTTGCATGTATTATATATACAGACATTCTAGGAATGTTATCAACAGATGGTAAGATTTGGGTAGAGTTTGTTTACCTTTCCCATATTTCATAGTTTTCCTAGAAAATACTTTACATTATGTGTGCAGTTAAAAATAGTGATAATTTGATGGAAATGAAAATAACCATTCACTATGATAGAAAAGTAATTCAATCTATAAAGAAGAAGACCTCTAAGTCCACAAATTGAGCGACAGTGTGTTGACAGAGAAGTGCTGATTTACTCATCTTAGTGACGTCTACCAACAAAACTGTCCCAAGTGTGGAACTTAAAAGATCATACAAACTTCTGCCTCTAGAGAGATGGAGCTCAAGTACTTTTTTTATAAATCTCCTTAAGTTCAACTAAAAACTAAGGACATTATATAGAACACAAACTTAAGAAGACCCTGAAAGGTGGAAAAGAGAAATTGACTAAAGTCTTTAGGACCCAAGGAATGACATCGTGTTGAGTTCCTTGAGTTCTCTATTTCATGAAGGAAATATAAATAAGACAAGAAGTTGATTAAGTTGAAAACAGAAAAACAATAGAGAAAATCAAATAGCTGGTTCTTTGAAAAATTTGGTAATATTAACAAACCTGTAGCAAGAATGACAAAACAAAAGGAAAGACACCTTTATCAAGAGTGAAAGAGGAGATAGAGTTTCAGAACCTGCAGACATCAAAAGGATAATAAGAGAATAATCCGAACTGTACCCACAAAAATTTCACAACTTAGATGAAATCAACAGGTTCCTCCAAAAGGACCAGCTACAGTTAATTTGAACAGTTATATAACTGCGAAGAAAATGGAATTTTTAATTTAACAACTCCCTCCAAAAATCAAAATCCCCAGGCCAAGATGACTTCACTTTGACTTTTTTTTCACTGAAAAATAAAATCAGAGTTTTTTTTTTCACTAAAAATCATCCTGGAAATACCTGCATATCATGTAGATGCCTTTCTCATTGTTTTTTAATAGCTGCATAGTGTGTGTACTATAGTTTATTCAACTAATTCCTTTATTTGGACATTTAGATAGTATTCTGGTGTTTTCTCACTGCAAATAATGCTACAGTGAATAACCTTTTGTATATGTGTTTTCATATTGCTAGAATTTTTTTCTTTAGGGTAAAAATCCAATAAATGGAATTGCTGGCTCTAAGGATAAATGCAAAGAATGAACTACTTGATACATGTAGCAACTATGATGATTTTCCAGGAAATTATGCTGAGTGAAAAAGCTGACTTCAAAAGTTTCCACACTGTATAATTCCATTTATGTAACATTCTTGAAATGACAAAACTTTAGAAATGGAGGACAGTTTAGTGGTTGCCAGAGATGAAGGAAGTGGAGATAGGAGTACAAGGTTAAGAAGTTGTAGCTGAAAAAAAAGAAACAACAAAAAAAGCAACAAATAAGATCCTTTTATAGTGGAATTGTTCAGTATCTTTGCTATATCAGTTTCCTGTTTGTGTTATTGTCCCATAGTTTTGTAAGAGGTTACCCCTGGGGGACGGAGAAAGCAATGGCACCCCACTCCAGTACTCTCGCCTGGAAAATCCCATGGACGGAGGAGCCTGAAAGGCTGCAGTCCATGGGGTCCATGAGGGTCGGACACGACTTAGCGACTTCACTTTCACTTTTCACTTTCCTGCATTAGAGAAGGAAATGGCAACCCACTCCAGTGTTCTTGCCTGGAGAATACCAGGGACGGGGGAGCCTGGTGGGCTGCCGTCTCTGGGGTCGCACAGAGTCGGACACGGCTGAAGCGACTTAGCAGACCACTGGGGGAAACTTTCTCTGTAAATATTTCTTACAACTGCTTGTGAATTTGGAATCATCTCAAAGTTTAATTTAAAGAGTTTAATTGTTAGAGAAGGAAATGGCAACCCGCTCCAGTATTCTTGCCTGGAGAATCCCATGGACAGAGGAACCTTGCGGGCTACAGTCCATGGGGTCTCAAGAGTCGGACACGACTGAGTGACTTTAACTACTTCACTAAGCTGATCACCTTTGCTTCAGACTGGTTTTCTGAGGCCAAAAGGATTATTTTTGCAGTCTGATCCTGGTCAGAACTTAACAGTGCATCCTGCCTTCTGTGTCAGCCTTGGTTGCTTCTGAGAAGGGGTGACTTTCTCACCCCTGCCCGCCTGCCCCTTCACCCCATGGAGGTGGTATACCAGGGCGGATAGCCCTATACCCTCTTCTAAAGTCACTTTCAAGACTAAAAACTTTGAGTACATATGATTGATGAGCCCTGTGTCAGTCCTGAGAAAGGAACTAGCCTTTTGAGAGTCAGGGAGAGAAAGCTCAGTAATGCCAGGAAGAAGGCCTGATCAGGGAGCGCCTGGAAACGTCAGAGACAATTGGCACATTCCTGACTTGTCTGTTTTGGATGTTGCTTGTTTCAGAAACAGAATTAGGTAAGCAAACCTGCCAGATATAACTGCGATGCAGCAGAATTAAGCCATACCCATGCCTCCAAGCTGTTTAAAGAACCATTTTGTAGCAGTTTGACTGGTGTGGATTTTTTTTTAATTTTTTTTTTTTGATATTTGAAGTGGAGTTAATATAAGAGTATTCAGAATTGAAAAAAAAAGGTTTAATTTTTTTAAGAAAAGGATTTTACAAGTACTTGGGAAAAGGAAAAGTGGGTGACTCAAATAGGTCTTTTATTCTACAGGCAAATAAGTAGTTTCTTGCTCCCTGGATGTTTGCAGAGTATCATGAGATGTGTTCCATAATTTCATTGAAAGGAAATAAGATATATCCAGTGATCCATTTTGTTATTCAAGCTGTTATTATATTAGTCACTTAAAGCCTGCCATAACAAAATACCATGGACTGGGTGGCTTAAACAATAGGAACTTATTTCTCACAGTTCTGGAGTCTGAGAAGGCCAAGATCAAGGTGCCAGGGATTCAGCTTCCCAGTGAAAGGCTCACCTGGTTTTCAGATAGCATCTTGCTGTGTCCTCACATGGTGGAGAGAGAGAGAGAGAGAGGAAGCAAATTCTCTGGTATCTCTTATTAAAAGGGCACTAATCCCATCATAAGGACTCCAATATTATAACTTCATCTAAACTACATAAAGAAGGTTGAGTGCCAAAGAACTGATGCTTTTGAACTGTGATGCTGGAGAAGACTCTTGATAGTTTCTTGGACTGCACGGAGGTCAAAACAGCCAATCCTAAAGGAAATCAACCCTGAATATTCACTGGAAGGACTGATGCTGAGGCTCCAACACTTTGGCCACCTAATGTGAAGAGTCGACTCATTGGAAAAGACTGATGCTGGAAAAGATTGAGGGCAGGAGGAGAAGAGGGCAACAGAGGATGAGATGGTTGGATAGCATTACCGACTTAATGGACATGAGTTTGAGCAAACTCCAGGAGATAGTGAAGGACAGGGAAGCCTGGCGTGTTGCAGTCCATGGGGTCACAAAGACATGACTAAGCTACTGAACAACAATAAAGCTACACAAAGGCCCCATTTCCAAATACCATCATATTGAAACTTAGGGTTTCAACATATGAATTTAAGGTGGGAGATTAGGGACAAAATTCAGTTCACAGCAGTCATCAATGCACTTTCAGAGCAAACAAAAGAATTCAGATAATAGATTATATAATAAAGGACAATTCACTCACTGCCCTCTCTCACTCTTTCCTACCCTTGGGATGGTTGAGTTTAAGTCCCAGATACACAGGTGTTATATAGTAACAATGTTAATAAAAGATATTAAAAAAAATCCTGATATAAAATAATATCGATGATTCACAAGAATAATGTTGGTCAAAAGAAGCAAGGCACAAAAGATGCACACATTATAAGATTCCAAATATATAAAGTTCAAAATCAGGCAAAACTAACCTATAATGTTAGATATCAGGACAGTGCTTTACCCGTTTAGAATGGGCCAGTAGTGATAGCAGAGGGAGAACTAAAAAGTGGCTTCTGGATTTGAATATAGTGTTCTGTTTTGTGATCTGGTTGCTGATTACACAGGTGTGTTCACTTTATGAAAATTCACTGTACTCCTATGATTTGTACTTCTCTATATGCATATGACACATCAATAAAAATTTCTAAAAGAATCCTATAAAAAGAAGATCTGAATGAATGGAAATCTATGCCATATTCAGGATGCCTTGTTGAGGCATCATTTTATGCTGGAAAACTTTAGAAACTTGACCTCAAAGAATTAAAATATCAAGTAAAATTCTAAATTTAAATTCCTAATACTTAAGTTTCTGTGATATGCATAGCATCTGAGCTAAAAAAATGGGTAAGTGTGAATTCTGGAAACATCTAAGAAGGAAAACCATACATAGCAGTACATTCTTGTGAGATATTACTGTTTATTTCCTTTCCCTTTTTTCTCAGCTTCAGTGGGGCATTGTGGCAGGGCCAGAAGCAGAAATGCATATGGTAGGTGAGTCATCCTATTATCTGTAACTCATTGAATAAATGTTTCCCTGGATTGCAAGGGAAAACCTTGGAAGATACTCTTCCATCTCAAGACCTGGTGGTGGCCCCAGGTGAGTCTAGGAGACTGGGCAGCCAGTCTTGCCAGTGATTCACCAACCTGGAATGTGGAACTAAAAGAATAGGGCCACATGACCCAACGGCATTATGCCAGCCACGTTAAAGTTTATCTGTAAACTATGTGGCAACACAATCGATAACAGCAGGGAAAGGTACAGGATTCGGTGTTAGATAAACCCAACAGTATTGACTTACACCAGATAGCCTATTAGCTTGGCAAGAACAAGTCTCAGATTATTTTCAGTTCATTTGAAACCCTTCTCTGATTGCTTTGACCCTTACAATTTGGAATCAATTGTATTTCCCTTTGTTTTCCCACATTATTTCACTTCTTGCTACAGAGGATAGGGCATATTTCCTACTCTGTGGCTTAGTGCCCATTCCTATGGCTTGTGACTACGTACGTGCACCAGAGTGTGCTTGCGTCCTGTGTGTATGTGTGCGTGTGAGAGAGAGAGAGAGAGAAAGGAAGAGAGAGAGAAATATGTGAATGAATAAATGTTTTAGACTATATCCTTTGAGGGTTTAAGTGGAAACATAAAGCAAGATAATCAGCTGAAAAATTTTACACAGATAAAATTTGGGTACATTTATATTAATAAGCATTTATATTCTTTTTATATGAAAATCCTTATTTTATCAATACACTGATGGTAATGCACATGAAATTTGTCATTCAGCTCTGTTTTATTCCTATAGAATGTAAAGTGTGAGACAGGGATATATTCTGATGATTGAGAGAAATACATGGTGCTTCCCTGTTTTACAGATGAGGACAGCAATGGGGTAGAGACTTACCCAAGGCTAGTGATGATTTAGGAACTAGCACCCAGATCTCCTGATTCTGCTGCAATGCTTTGACCCGAAGCTCAATTATTATGCTTAGATTTATACCTTTGATGAGGAACTTCTCATCAAGGGTACATTTGTCTTCCAGAGGCTCAAAATTATTTATAGATATGCCATTCACAAACTTTCTGATGTCAACCTAAAGCAGGAAACAGATCAGACAAGAAAGTACCATGATTAAATGGCAGGATTATTAAGCAGAGTATCAGGAAAAAACACAGAAGTGTTTTCTGCTTTGCATCCTGCCACTCTTTTGGCTAATAACTCATCTAGCCTCTCTGAGCTTCAGATTATTTTAAACTGAAGTCAGTGGATCAGAAAACCTCTAAGACCATTCTACTTCTTACAAAAATAAGGGAGATAAAGGACTTGGCTACTAAGAACCTTTTGCCATTTGTAAGATGAGTGAAAAATTCCTGCTGCTAATAGAGAGGAAACTTTCTTCACTACATGTTGGAGGAGATTTGAGGCTGACCCTGTAAATTCTGTCACGTATGGCTTCACTATTAACCACAGGCATTTAATCATCTAGATACTGTAAGCATAGCTGTGTACTAATGACTAATATGACCTAGTATTATGTCGATGAAAATTCAATTAACTATCAAGTTAAGAAGAAAAATAAGGGAATTTTATTCAGGCCAAACAGAAGATTATAACCCAGAAAGAAGATTCTCAGAAATCTCTGAGAACTGTTCTGTTAGAAGCCTCCTGAAGGCATAGTTGTATACATTTTCATTACAAAGAATCATACGTCAAAATGGCATACTGATATTTTACATAAAGTTCATCAAGGATACATATTCTACATAAGCGTGTACAAAACAAGAAGCAAGTCATTATGACCCTTCAGCAATACGTGAACCGTGAACTTCCAGATGTTCAAGCTGGTTTTAGAAAAGGCAGAGGAACCAGAGATCAAATTGCCAACATCCGCTGGATCATGGAAAAAGCAAGAGAGTTCCAGAATAACGTCTATTTCTGCTTCATTGACTATGCCAAAGCCTTTGACTGTGTGGATCACAATAAACTGTGGAAAATTCTTCAAGAGATGGGAATACCACCTGACCTGCCTCTTGAGAAACCTATATGCAGGTCAGGAAGCAACAGTTAGAACTGGACATGGAACAACAGCTGCTAAGTCACATCAGTCGTGTCCGACTCTGTGCGACCCCATAGACGGCAGCCCACCAGGCTCCTCTGTCCCTGGGATTCTCCAGGCAAGAACACTGGAGTGGGTTGCCATTTCCTTCTCCAATGCATGAAAGTAAAAAGTGAAAGTGAAGTCGCTCAGTCGTGTCCGACTCTTAGCGACCCCATGGACTGCAGCCTACCAGGCTCCTCCATCCACGGGATTTCCCAGGCAAGAGTACTGGAGTGGGTTGCCATTGCCTTCTCCATGGAACAATAGACTGGTTCCAAATAGGAAAAGGAGTGCGTCAAGGCTGTATATTGTCACCCTGCTTATTTAACTTATATGCAGAGTACATGAGAAATGCTGGGCTGGAAGAAGCACAAGCTGGAATCAAGATTGCCGGGAGAAATATCAATAACCTCAGATATGCAGATGACACCACCCTTACGGCAGAAAGTGAAGAGGAACTAAAGAGCCTCTTGATTAAAGTGAAGGTGGAGAGTGAAAAAGTTGGCTTAAAGCTCAACATTCAGAAAACGAAGATCATGGCATCTGGTCCCATCACTTAATGGGAAATAGATGGGGAAACAGTGTCAGACTTTATTTTTTTGGGCTCCAAAATCACTGCAGATGGTGATTGCAGCCATGAAATTAAAAGACACTTACTCCTTGGAAGGAAAGTTATGACCAACCTAGATAGCACATTCAAAAGCAGAGACATTACTTTGCCAACAAAGGTCCATCTAGTCAAGGCTATGGTTTTTCCAGTGGTCATGTATGGATGTGAGAGTTGGACTGTGAAGAAAGCTAAGAGCTGAAGAATTGATGCTTTTGAACTGTGGTGTTGGAGAAGACTCTTGAGGGTCCCGTGGACTGCAAGGAGATCCAACCAGTCCATCCTAAAGGAGATCAGTCCTGGGTGTTCTTTGGAAGGAATGATTCTAAAGCTGAAACTCCAGTACTTTGGCCACCTCATGTGAAAAGTTGACTCATTGGAAAAGACTCTGATGCTGGGAGGGATTGGGGGCAGGAGGAAAAGGGGACAACAGAGGATGAGATGGCTGGATGGCATCACCGACTCATTGGACGTGGGTTTGGGTGAACTCTGGGAGTTGGTGATGGACAGGGAGGCCTGGCGTGCTGCAATTCATGGGATCACAAAGAGTCAGACACGACTGAGCAACTGAACTGAACTGAACTGAACAGAGATGGGAAAGAATGCCATTCTTTTAAGTTACATTTCTACCAACAGAATATAGGGGTGGGGGGGCGGAAAAACCAGAACATTTTACATTTAATTTTTCTTGTTCTGCCTTAAAATATAAATTTTATCAGTTAGAAGCAGAGTATGAAGTGGAGGGGGAAATGACATCAGGTGACTACAAATGCTGTATTACACACTTTAAATTGCTTGTTTCTTTAGCTATTCACAATAATTCACTTATGTAAGAGTCGTTGCTCACATTTTACAAACAAGTAAATAGGTACAGGGGTTTCCCAGGTGGCGCTAGTGGTAAAGAACCTGCCTGCTAATGCAGGAGACATAAGAGGCATGGGTTCGATCTCTGGGTTGGGAAGATCCCCTGGAGGAGAGCACAGAAACCCACTCTAGTACACTTGCCTGGAGAGTCCCGTGAACAGAGGAGCCTGGTGGGCTACAGTCCATGGATCCCACAGAGTTGGACACGACTGAAGCGACATAACACAGCAAAGGTTAAGCAAAGAGGTTAAGGGCATTTTTAAGGAAGCAGTACTAATAAGAGGCATAATATCAATTTTAACTCACGTTTGACACTCAAGCCTAGATTGTTTCTCTACCACACTGCCTTATAGAGTGCATGCTATTGAAATAATTACATAACTTCTTTTCCTCTAGACATTCATTCTACTTTGCAAAGCACTTTGTGTATACTTATTTCATCACACAGAATATTAGAAGTACATATCCTCAATGATTGGGCTCTAATAAATCAATTTTAACTGCTTCATAGAGGATATTCTTCAGTGAAGTATTTTTGTTTTATTTCTTTTGCTATGAGTATGTGCAGTTGAATTAATGAACACTAATACAGTGAGATACCACATGCTCAAGTATCTTTCCACTGTTTGAATATTTGCATTGATGATGCAAAAGAAATGGTCGGTAAAACTTGAAATCAGTTTGCCAATAAATTTAGCAGTTTATATACAATGGGGAAAAATTCCTTGAAAAACAAAACTATCTACATGGATCCAAGAGGAAATAGAAAATCTGAATAGTCTCATATATATTAAAGAAACTGAATCTGTAATTTAAAACCTATCTTGAAAAAAATTCTCCAGAACTGGTGAATTCTTCCAAACATTTCCAAAAGAAATGATACAGATCATACATAAATTGGGGTTCAGTGGTGGCTCAGATGGTAAAGCATCTGCCTGCAATGCAGGAGACCCGGGTTCAATCCCTGGATCAGGAAGATCCCCTGAAGAAGGGAATGGCAACCCACTGCAGTATTCTTGCCTGGGAAATCCCATGGACAGAAGAGCCTGGAGGGCTACAGTCCATGGGGAGGGGGCTACAGCCCATGGGGAGGGGGCTACAGCCCATTGGGTCACGAAGAGTTGGACACCACTGAATTACTAACACTTTCATTTTCACTTTTCATACATAAATTCTTTAATATAACAGAAAAAAGAAAAATGCATCTCAACTTGTTTTGTGAGTCTAGCATATTCTTGATACCAAAACTTGGAAAGGAGTTTATAAGAAAGGAAGATCATAGGTCGACACCTGTTATGAACACATACACAAAAATATAAAAGTAGAAAAGGATGTTATATAACTGAAACATTTTGAGAATTTTTTCACTCGTAATTTTCTTGAGGTTCATCCAAGTTATTGAATGCATCAACAGTTCTTTGTTTTTACTTTTGTTTTTTTTCTGGGTAGTATTTCATGATATGGATTCACCACAATTTAATAATTCTCCTGTTAAATGACATCAGGGTTGTTTCCAGCTTTTGAATTTTATGAACAAAGCTGCTATAAACATCTGTGTACAGGTTTGTGTGTTAATATAAATTTTCATTTCTCAGGGATAAATAGCCAGGAGTTCAATTGCCAGGTCATATGATAATTGCATATTCAGTTTTTTTTTTTTTTTTTTTGGCTGTGCTGGGTCTTCGTTGCTGCATGAGCTTTTCTGTAGTTGCAGCAAGTGGGGGCTAAACTCTGGTTGCAGTGCATAGGCTTGCAGTGGCTTTTCTTGTTGTGGAGCGTGGGCTCTAGGGTGTTTGGGCTTCAGTAGTTGCGTCACATAGACTCAGTAGTTGCGGTTCCCAGGCTCTAAAGCACAGGCTCAGTAGTTGTGGTTCACAAGCTTAGTTGCTTCGCAGCATGTGAGATCTTCCCAGATCAGGGATAGAACTTGTGTCTCCTGCATTGACAGGCGGGTTCTTTACCACTGAACTATCAGGGAAGCCCACGTATTCAGTTTTTAAAGAAACTTGCAAAGTGTTTTTCAAAGTGGCTTTTTACATTGTGTTAGAGATCCAGTTTTTCTACATCCTCACCAGCATTTGGTGATCCTCCTATTTCTTATGTAAGCCACTGATTAAATGTCTAGTAATATCTCACTGTGGTTTTAATTTGCATTTCCCTAATGGTTAATGATATTGAACATGTTTTCATATGCCTGCTTGCCATCTTTATATCCTGTTCAGTGAAATGTGCCTTTAAGTATTTTGCCAATTTTCTAATTGGATTTTTTTTTTTTTTTACTGTTGAGTTTTGAGAGATTTTTATACATTCTAGAAGCAAGTCCTTTGGTGAATATGTGCTTTGCAAATATCTTTCTCCCAGTCTGTGGCTTGCCTTTTCATCTTCTTCATATGGCCTTTCATAGAGCAAATGTTGATTTTCATGAGGTCCAATTTATCAGTTTTTGCTTATTGAAGCTTTATTGAGGTGTAATTGATATACAAAAATGCACATATTTAATGTACACATTTGATGAGTTTGGATATACACATATACCCATGATACCATCACCACAATCAAAGTGATAAACATACCCATCAACTCCAAAAATTTACTTGTTTTTTTAATGGTTATTTCTGTGGTAATAACACTTAATATGAAATCTATCTTCTTAACATATTTTAAAGTTCACAATACCATAAGGTTAACTCAGGCACTATGTTGTATAGCAAATCTCTATTTTTCACCTTGCATAACTGAAACTTTATACCCATTGAACAACAACTCCCCTTTTCTTCTCCCCTGTCAGCCCCTGGCAAGCACCATTCTGTTTTACATCTATGAGTTTGACTATTTTAGATGCCTCATTTATAGTGTTTGCCCTTCTGTGACTGGCTTATTTTACTTAGTACAACGTCCTCTCATTTCATCCATGTGGTCACAAAAGAAAGGATTTCCTTCTTTTTAAGGCTGGATAATATTCCATGACATGTGCACACCATATTTTCTTTATCCATTTATTTGTCTCTTGGACATTTGGGTTTTTTCCATATCTTGACTATTGTGAATAATGCTGCAGTGAACCTGGAAGTACAGATATCTCTTCAAGTTCATGATTTCTGTATATGCAGAAGTAGAATTGCTAGATCATATGGTAGTTCTATTTTTAAATCTTGCTTTTGATATCATGTCTAAAATGATCTGTGCACTGAAAAGTATACAACACTGATGAGAGAGATTGAAGAAGATATAAACAGATGGAAAGACATCTCATGTTCTTGGATTGGAACAATTCATATTGTAAAAATGTCCATACTACCTAAAAGTAGATTCAGTGCAATCCCAATCAAAATTCCAATGGCATTTTTCACAGAAAAAAAATTATCCTAAATTTTGTTTGGAACTATAAAAGGTGGCAAATAGCTGAAAACAATCCTGAAAAAGAAGAACAAAGATGAAAGCATCACACTACCTGATTTTAAGCTATATTGTTGTTCAGTCACTCAGTTGTGTCTGATTCTTTGCAATCTCATGGACTGCAGCATGCCAGGCTTCCCTGTTCTTCACTATCTCCTGGAGTTCGCTCAGACTCATGTCCATTGAGTTGATGATGCCATCCAACCATCTCATTCTCTGTCCCTGCCTTCTCCTCCTGCCTTCAATCTTCCCCAGCATCAGGATCTTTTCCAATGAGTCGGCTCTTCACATCAGGTGACCAAAGTATTGGAGCTTCAACCCCAATGAATATCTAGGTTTGATTTCCTTTAGGATTGTCTGGTTTGATCTCCTTGCAGTCCAAGGTATTCTTAAGAGTCTTTTTCTTCTCCAGCACCACAGTCCGAAAGCATCAGTTCTTTGACACTCAGACTTCTTTATGGGCCAACTCTCATATCTGTACATGACTACTGGAAAAACCTGACTATACAGACCTTTGTCAGCAAAGTGATGTCTCTGCTTTTTAATATGCTGTCTAGGTTGGTCATAACTTTTTATCCCAAGAAGCAAGCATCTTTTAACCTCATGGCTGCAGTCACCATCTGCAGTGATTTTGGAGCTCAAGAAAATAAACTCTGTCACTGTTTCCATTTTTTCTCCATTTGTTTGCCATGAAGTGATGGGACCGGATGCCATGATCTTAGTTTTTTGAATGTTGAGTTTTAAGCCAGCTTTTTCACTCTCCTTCTTCACCTTCATCAAGAGGCTCTTTAGTTTCTCTTCGCTTTCTGCCATAAGGGTGGTGTCATCTGCATATCTGAGGTTATTGTTATTTCTCCTGGCAGTCTTGATTCCAGCTTGAGCTTCATCCTTGGGCGTTTCACATGATGTACTCTGCATATAAGCTAAATAAACAGGGTAACAATATACAGCCTTAATGTACTCCTTTCCCAGTTTTCAACCAGTCCATTGTTCCATGTCTGGTTCTAACTGTTGCTTCTTGACCTGCATACAGGTTTCTCTGGGGTTCCTATCTCTTTCAGAATTTTCCACAGGTTGTTGTGATCTACACAGTCAAGTGCTTTCACATAGTCAGTGAAGCACAAGATGTTTTTCTGGAATTCCCTTGCTTTTTCTATGATCTAACAGATGTTGGCAATTTGATCTCTGGTTCCTCTGCATTTTCTAAATCCAGTTTTTACATCTAGAAATTCTAGAAATTGTTGAAGCCTAGCTTGAAGGATTTTGAGCATTACCTTGCTAGCATTTGAAATCAGCGTGATTGTACAGTAGTTCTAACATTCTTTGTGTTCAAAAGGCATTGCCCTTCTTTTGGATTGAAATGAGAACTGACCTTTTCCAGTCTGGTGGTCGCTGCTGAGTTTTCCAAATTTGCTGGCATATTAAGTGCAGCACTTTTTAACAGCATCATCTTTTAGGATTTGAAAAAGCTCAACTGGAATCCCATCACCTCCACTTGCTTTGTTCATAGTGATGCTTCCTAAGGCCCACTTGATTTCACACACCATGATGTCTGACTCTTAGATAAGTGATCACACCATTGTGGTTATCCAGGTCATTAAGACCTTTTTTATACAGTTCTTTCTATGTATTCTTGCCACCTCTTCTTAATGTCTTCTGCTTCTGTTAGGTCCATGCCATTTCTGTCCTTTATTGTGCCCATCTTTGCATGAAATGTTCCCTTGGTATCTCTCATTTTCTTGAAGAGATCTCTAGTCTTTTCCATTGTATTTTTTTCCTCTATTTCTTTGCATTGATCACTGAGGAAGGCTTTCTTATCTCTCCTTGCTATTCTTTGGAACTCTGCTCTCGGCTGGGTATATCTTACCCTTTCTTCTTTGCCTTTCACTTCTCTTCTCTTCTCAACTATTTGTAAGGCCTCTTAAGAAAACCATTTTGCCTTTTTGCATTTCTTTTTCTTGGGGATGGTTTTGATCACTGCCTCCTGTGCAGTGTTATGAACCTCTGTCCATAGTTCTTAAGGTACTCTGTCTATCAGATCTAATCCCTTGAACCTATTTGTCACTTCAACTGTTTAAGCTGTATTACAAAACTATAGTAATGAAAGCATTATGGTACTGGCAAAGAAACAGATACTGGAATAGAACTTAAAGTGCAGAAATAGACCCACTCATATAGAGTCAACTAATTTTTGACCCAGGTGTCAAGAACATACAATGGAGAAAGGACTGACTCTTCAGTAAATGGTACTAAGAAAGCTAGATATCCAC
The DNA here is from genome assembly GCF_002263795.3 of Bos taurus. NCBI lineage: Eukaryota > Metazoa > Chordata > Mammalia > Artiodactyla > Bovidae > Bos > Bos taurus. Next base: position 50,273,328 of record NC_037357.1, read on the forward strand.
ATACAAAAGAAGGAAACTGCACCCATATCTTACACCACTCAGAAAAAACAGCATATGATCCAGCAATCTTGCACCTGGCTATATATCTGGAGGAATTGAAATTAGTATTTTCAAGAGATATCTGCACCCTTATGTTCATTTCAGCATTATTCACAATAGCCCAGATATGGAAACAGCTTAAATGTTCTTCAGTGAGTGAATGGGTAAAAAAGAGGGATATGATATATATGTATATATACATATATATGTATACACACGCATATATTTTTTCTTTTTTTAATTTTATTTTATTTTTAAACTTTACAATATTGTATTAGTTTTGCCAAATATCGAAATGAATCCGCCACAGGTATACCTGTGTTCCCCATCCTGAATCCTCCTCCCTCCTCCCTCCCCATACCCTCCCTCTGGGTCATCCCAGTGCACCAGCCCCAGACATCCAGTATCGTGCATCGAACCTAGACTGGTGACTCATTTCATACATGATATTATACATGTTTCATTTTTTCATTGTATGTGTACACACTCACATACACACACACACAATGGAATATAATCCAGCTATAAGAAAGAAGAAAGTCTTGCCATTTGCAACAAAATGGATAAACTGGAGGGCATTATGCTAAGTGAAATCCTCCAGACAGAGGAAGACAAATACAGTATGGTGTCACTTACATGTGGAATATTTTTTAAAAGCTGATTTCATAGAAATAAAATAGAATGGTGATTGCCAGTGGTTGGGAGGAGGGGAAATGAAGCAATGTAGGTCACAAAATTTTAATTATAAGAATAAATTCTGAGGAGCTAATGTACATTATGGTGACTACAGTTAATGCTGTATATATAATACAGTATAAAATAGCATTATACACTTGAAAGTTTCTGGATGTAGGTCTTAAGCATTCTCATCACAAAAAATTTACCTATATTAACTATATGAGTGATATATTAATATTAGCTATATGAGTTAGTGATATGTTAATTATCTTGATCTTGGTAATCATTCTACAATTTATATGTGTATCAAATAATTACACACATATATAAACAATTATATTTGTCAATTATTTCTCAATAAATTTTAAAAGGTGAAAGTACAGACCTTAGACTAAGGAAAAATATTTTCAAATCTTATAGATAAGAAACTGATATCTACTATATATATAAAAAATCTACTTCTCAATAACAAAAAGACAACACAACTGAAAAATGAGCAAGTATTTAAATAGAATCCACGGAAGATATGCAGGTGGTCAATAAATACCTGAAAAATGCTTTACATCATTAGTCATTAGGGAAATGCACATCAAAACCACAATGAAATACTACTTCACACTCCCATAGAATGGCTAGAATCAGAAAAACATGTATTAACAAGTGCTGGTGAGGATGTGGTGAAATTAAAACCATTGTAAACTCTTGGTGGTAATGTAAAATGGTGCTTCCACTTTGGAAAATAATCTGGCAATTCCTCAAAGTTTGAAAATGATATGACTCAGCAATTTCATTCCTAGGTATATACTCAAAAGAAATGAAAAAATGTATTCATATAAACAGTTGTTTCATAGCAGCATTATTCACAAGACCAAAAGATAGAAACAACTTGAACATTTATCAACTGATGAATTAATAAACAAAATTTGGTATATCCATGTCTGTTCAATTCAGTTGCTCAGTCGTGTCCGACTCTTTGCGACCCCATGAATCACAGCACACCAGGCCTCTCCGTCCATGAGCAACTCCCGGAGTTCACCCAAACCCATGTCCATTGAGTCGGTGATGCCATCCAGCCATCTCATCCTCTGCCGTCCCCTTCTCCTCCTGCCCTCAATCTTTCCCAGAATCAGGGTCTTTTCAAATGAGTCAGCTCTTCACATCGGGTGGCTAAAGTACTGGAGTTTCAGCTTCAACATCGGTCCTTCCAAAGAACACCCAGGACTGATCTCCTTTAGGATGGACTGGTTGGATCTCCTTGCAGTCCAAGGGACTCTCAAGAGTCTTCTCCAACACCACAGTTCAAAAGCATCAATTCTATACATCAGTGTCTCTTTTGGTGTCTCGTACACAGGGTTATTGTTACCATCTTTCTAAATTCCATATATATGCGTTAGTATACTGTATTGGTGTTTTTCTTTCTGGCTTACTTCACTCTGTATAATAGGCTCCAGTTTCATCCACCTCATTAGAACTGATTCAAATGTATTCTTTTTAATGGCTGAGTAATACTCCATTGTGTATATGTACCAAAGCTTTCTTATCCATTCATCTGCTGATGGACATCTAGGTTGCTTCCATGTCCTGGCTATTATAAACAGTGCTGTGATGAACATTGGGGTACACGTATCTCTTTCCCTTCTGGTTTCCTCAGTGTGTATGCCCAGCAGTGGGATTGCTGGATCATAAGGCAGTTCTATTTCTAGTTTTTAAAGGAATCTCCACACTGTTCTCCATAGTGGCTGTACTAGTTTGCATTCCCACCAACAGTGTAAGAGGGTTCCCTTTTCTCCACACCCTCTCCAGCATTTATTGCTTGTAGACTTTTGGATCGCAGCCATTCTGACTGGCGTGAAATGGTACCTCATTGTGGTTTTGATTTGCATTTCTCTGATAATGAGTGATGTTGAGCATCTTTTCATGTGTGTGTTAGCCCTCTGTATGTCTTCTTTGGAGAAATGTCTACTTAGTTCTTTGGCCCATTTTTTGATTGGGTCATTTATTTTTCTGGAGTTGAGCTGTAGGAGTTGCTTGTATATTTTTGAGATTAGTTGTTTGTCAGTTGCTTCATTTGCTATTATTTTCTCCCATTCGTTGGAGAGGGAGAGGATGGGAAGATTTGGGAGAATGGCATTGAAACATGTATAATATCATGTATGAAACAAGTTGCCAGTCCAGGTTCGATGCACGATACTGGATGCTTGGAGCTGGTGCACTGGGACAACCCAGAGGGATGGTATGGGGAGGGAGGAGGGAGGAGGGTTCAGGATGGGGAACACATGTATACCTGTGGCGGATTCATTTTGATATTTGGCAAAACTAATACAATATTGTAAAGTTTAAAAATAAAATTAAAAAAAAAAAACAGAAAACTAAAAAAAAAAAAAAAAAGAGTCTTCTCCAACAACAAAAAAAACAAAAAACAAAAGCATCAATTCTTCAGTGCTCAGCTTTCTTTATAGTCCAACTCCCACATCCATACATGACCACTGGAGAAACCATAGCCTTGACTAGACGGACCTTTGTTGGCAAAGTAATGTCTCTGCTTTTTAATACACTGTCTAGGTTGGTCATAACTTTCCTTCCAAGGAGTAAGCATCTTTTAATTTCATGGCTGCAATCACCATCTGCAGTGATTTTGGAGCCCAGAGAAATAGAGTTAGCTACTGTTTCCCCATCTATTTGCCATGAAGTGATGGGAGTGGATGCCATGATCTTCGTTTTCTGAATGTTGAACTTTAAGCCAACTTTTTCATTCTCCTCTTTCACTTTCATCAAGAGGCTCTTTAGTTCTTCTTCACTTTCTGTCATAAGGATGGTGTCATCTGCATATCTGAGGTTATTGATATTTCTCCTGGCAATCTTGATTCCAGCTTGTTCTTCCTCCAGCCCAGCATTTCTCATGATGTACTCTGCATATAAGTTAAATAAGCAGTGTGACAACATACAGCCTTGACGTACTCCTTTCCCGATTTGGAACCAATCCGTTGTCCATGTCCAGTTCTAACTGTTGCTTGCTGACCTGCATGCAGATTTCTCAAGAGGCAGGTCAGGTGTTCTGATATTCCCATCTCTTGAAGAATTTTCCACAGTTTATTGTGATCCACACAGTCAAAGGCTTTAGCATAGTCAGTAAAGAAGAAATAGATGTTTTTCTGGAACTCTCTTGCTTTTTCTATGATCCAATGGATATTGGCAATTTGATCTCTAGTTCCTCTGCCTTTTCTAAATGCAGCTTGCACATTGGGAAGTTCACAGTTCATGTACTGTTGAAGCCTGGCTTGGAAAATTTTGATCATTACTTTACTAGCATATGAGATGACTGCAATTGTGCGGTAGTTTGAGCATTCTTTGGCATTGCCTTTCTTTGTGATTGGGGCCATGCTCAGTAAATCTTTAATCCAATTTTCTGTTGATGGGTGGAGCTGTGTTCCCTACCTGTTATTTACCTGGGACCAAACTATGGTGGAGTTAATGAAGATAATGGCGATCTCCTTCAAAAGGTTCCATGCACGCACTGCTACATTCAGTGCCCCCAACCCTGCAGCATGCCACCGCCGACCCACGCCTCCACCAGAGACTCCTGAACACTCACAAGCAAGTCTGGGCCAGTCTCTTGTGGGGTCACTGCCTCTTTCTCCTGGGTCCTGGTGTGTACAAGTTTCTGTTTATGCACTCCAAGACTCTATTTCCCCAGCCCTGTGTAAGTTCTGGCAGCTCTGTAGTGGGGTTAATGGTGACCTCCTCCAAGAGGGCTTATGCCATACCCAAGTCTGCTGCACCCAGAGCCCCTGCCCCCATGGCAGTCTACTGCTGACCCATACCTCCACAGGAGCCACTCAAACACAATTCTGTCTCAGTCTCTGTGGAGTTTCTGGGTCCTGGTGTTCACAAGATTTGTTTGAGCCCTCTGAGCATCTCTGGTGGGTATGGGGTTTGATTCTAAATGCAATTTCACCCCTTCTACCATCTTTCTGGGGCTTCTCCTTTGCCCTTGGTTGTGGGGTATCTCCTCAAAGTCACTTCAGCACCACACAGCTGCTGCTCCAGCACCTACCATCTTTCTGGGACTTCTCTGCTCTTGCATGTGGGATATCTCCTCACATTCGCTTCAGTGACATGCAGCTGCCACTCCAGCACCAGCTGTAAATATAGTAAAAATCAGTTACTTAAAACTGTTGAATTATATACATGAATTATAGCTCAATAAAGCTGCTCTAACAACAACAAAAATATAAAAATATATGGAATAGAAAGTTAATGTTTTTTAATTCCCACTTCCAGAAATTACCACCGTTAATAGTTTTGTGTATATCCCTTAAATTTGTCTTGATTTATTTTATTTATTAATGTTAACTGAAAAATGCAAATCGAAGAACAGTATACCTATTATGATATACATTTAAATATGATTTATTTCCAGTTTTTATTTCCAGTATTCTGGGAGGTGGGTCATAGAGGATCCTGCTGTGATGTATGTCAGAGAGTGTTTTGCCTATGTTCTCCTCTAGGAGTTTTATAGTTTCTGGTCTTACGTTGAGATCTTTAATCCATTTTGAGTTTATTTTTGTGTATGGTGTTAGAAAGTGTTCTAGTTTCATTCTTTTACAAGTGGTTGACCAGATTTCCCAGCACCACTTGTTAAAGAGATTGTCTTTAATCCATTGTATATTCTTGCGTCCTTTGTCAAAGATAAGGTGTCCATATGTGTGTGGATTTATCTCTGGGCTTTCTATTTTGTTCCATTGATCCATATTTCTGTCTTTGTGCCAGTACCATACTGTCTTGATAACTGTGGCTTTGTAGTAGAGCCTGAAGTCAGGTAGGTTGATTCCTCCAGTTCCATTCTTCTTTCTCAAGATCGCTTTGGCTATTTGAGGTACTGCTGGGCATACACACTGAGGAAACCAGAAGGGAAAGAGACACGTGTACCCCAATGTTCATCACAGCACTGTTTATAATAGCCAGGACATGGAAGCAACCTAGATGCCCATCAGCAGATGAATGGATAAGAAAGCTATGGTACATATACACAATGGAGTATTACTCAGCCATTAAAAAGAATACATTTGAATCAGTTCTAATGAGGTGGATGAAACTGGAGCCTATTATACAGAGTGAAGTAAGCCAGAAGGAAAAACACCAATAGAGTATACTAACGCATATATATGGAATTTAGAAAGATGGTAACAATAACCCTGTGTACAAGACAGCAAAAGAGACACTGATGTATAAACAGTCTTATGGACTCTGTGGGAGAGGGAGAGGGTGGGAAGATTTGGGAGAATGGCACTGAAACATGTAAAATATCATGTATGAAACGAGATGCCAGTCCAGGTTCGATGCACGATACTGGATGCTTGGGGCTAGTGCACTGGGACGACCCAGAGGGATGGTATGGGGAGGGAGGAGGGAGGAGGGTTCAGGATGGGGAACACATGTATACCTGTGGCGGATTCATTTTGATATTTGGCAAAACTAATACAATTATGTAAAGTTTAAAAATAAAATAAAATTTAAAAAAATAAATATGATCTATGCAGTAATTAAAAACATATCATAATACGTATACTGTTCTTCAGTTTGCATTTTTCATTTAACATTAATATCCACTGCTTCATTACCTGATCTTTCTTCTTCCTTACTCCCATAACAAAACAAAATAAAGCCCCAGACAAAAAAAATCAAGATACAAAAGGGGAAAAAGAACCTAACCCTAAGCAAAAACCTTTTGTTGTTCATTGCTAATTTATGTCTGACACTTTGCAACCCCATGAACAGCAGCATGCCAGGGTTCCCTGTCTTTCCCTATCTCCCGGAGTTTGGTCAAACTCATGTCCACTGAGTCAGTGATGTTATCTAACCATCTCATCCTCTGCTGCCCCATCCTTCTCTTGCCCTCAATCTTTCCCAACCTATTGACACAACACAAAACCATTCTGAAGTATGTAATATGTTGAGAAGTCCAATTTTATCTTTCTAATAATATAATTATAACTATGCTGTAGCATATTTATCTTCTGTTTCTCAATCTCTCACCCTATAATTTTTGCCTTAAATATATCCTAGTCTACTGATGGCCTGAGATACTAACCTAACAAATTTCTGTCCATATAGCACCCATCTTGATGGGAAGTTTTAGTCTTCAGTGTCTTCAGAAATGAAGTGGCCAAGTTGTTAAATAATATTGTATATTGCCTCATGGAGGAAGGGTCTTATGCACTTATAAAAACTTGAGTGAACACCTTAAGGGTTATTTTCTGTTTTTTTTCTGGGAGAGACCACAGATGTAGTGAATGGACAGATGAACTTTAACTGCAAATGAGAAGCTAATGTTCCTCTTCTTCATTATTTAGAAAATAATAGCATTTATAGTTTACAGTATCAATTGGAAATACTATTTAAGATTTTGGATATTTATTAAGAAAAGAATACTTATATTTCGTGAACAACTTTCCATCCAAATAAAATGCAGTTCATTGCTTTTGCCCAGCTCACAAAACTTCACTGTAAGTCTATATTATAACTCACTGAGTAAATTTCCTAGTAATGGATAAGTTTTGTGTTTCCTGGTGTTGGCTATTACAAACAGTGCAGCAGTAAGTGCTGCAGTGCATGCATTTCTGTGGGCAAGATTCTTAGAGGATATATTGATAAAAAAGCATGACCACTATAAATTTTAATGGATATAAGATATTTAAAGGGGCTTCCAAGGAGTTGGTGATGGACAGGGAGGCCTGGTGTGCTGCAGTCCATGGAGTCGAAAAGAGTCAGAGATGACTGAGCAACTGAATTGAACTGAACTGAAGGTGGGACTAGTGGTAAAGAACCTGTCTGCCAATGCAGGAGACATAAGATGAGAGTTCGATCCCTGGGTAAGGAAGATTCCCTGGAGGAGGGCATGGCAACTCATTCCAGCATTTTTGCCTGGAGTATCCCATGGACAGAGGAGCCTGGCAGGGTACAGTCCATAGGGTAGCAAAGTTGGACATGACTGAAGTGACTTAGCACACAGGAAGTTTAAAATAATAATTATTTTAATATGAATATATAACCATTTAAAAATTTTGGAAAAAAGAGGAAACAGTGTTAACCATTAGCACACATTCTCAAAGGTAAAAATTTATTGTCTCACTGATTTGAGATGACATGGCAGAGCCACACCTTGAGGAATCCAGATTTGTCTGACTCCAAAGATTACATTCCTAACTATTCATATAAAGATTTGTTTTCTTTTAGATGTAACACCAGTAGAGGGGACCTGAATTTATCCCAGAATTTCTATTCAGCTAATCAGTGGGACCTCAAACTTTTGACATTTATTCGAGGGTCCTAGTCAGCCAAGCCAGCATTAAGCTATGCTTTCCTTTAGTTACTTTGTATGTCCTGGCATTAAAGCAAATGTGTTTCTGTGAGAGGAATCTCGAAGATGAATTAAAGAGACAAAAGACTATATGAAATGTCTAAAAGTGAGGTGATAATTTCTATCACTGCCCAGATCTCCACTGTGTAGAGTGATTCTAAGTGAGTGTGGGTTGGGACAACTACAGAGGGGTATAGGAAGATATAAGGTAGAAGTGGTTATTAGATGAGCTCTCAGAGGGAAAAATATGAGAGCAGACATGTGACAAACCCACAGTTTAAATTATGAAGAACAAAAATTGAGACTACGTGTTACAAAAGTGCCTGTTCCTTCTACATACTTGCCAAAATGATCAACACAAATTTTTAAAAATTAGTATTTGTCAATCTTAAAGGTCAAAAAATAATTTCTCTTTGTTAAACATAGTTCATTTTAATGGTTGCCTAAAATCCCATCATTCATTTAGACATGCTTTAATTAAAGACATTTCCTGTTCTGTATATTTAGTTTCTTTCTATAATTTTCCCGCTTTAACAATTCTCTGCTAAACAGTTTTACAGTCAAGTTCTATTGAAAAACGATATGGTTTTATGTGTAAGTTGAATGGGCTCAACTAAATTTTTTTCCCCTCTCTGTCCTCAACAAAATCGTAAAACCTAATATGAAAATCCATGAATATTTTAATAGTCAAAAACTGAGCATTGGGTGCATGAGTGTGGTGCTTCTCTATTGGTGCTACTGACAGATATAGATACCAGGATGTATATGTGTGTGACCTCTGGGGGATCCTAATGAGAGTAGCAGTGCCTGGAAAAGTGTTTCTCAACTTCAACACTATTTATGCTCTGAAATATAATTTTTTGTTGTGGGAGCTGTTCTGTGCATCATAAGTTGGTCAGCATCTCTAGCCTCTATCCACTAACTGCTAATAACACAACTTCCAACTTGATCTGTGATGACCAAAAATGTCTCTAGACAGTGTCAAATATCTCCTGGGATGGGGTGAAGATCAGCCCCTATTTTGCAGGCTTCAGTAGCATAACCCAGATTTAGAAATGGGGCCAGTGGAGGGGAGAAGACTTGCTCAAGACCTCAGAATCAATGATGTGTCAAGCACTGAGAGAAACATTTCTTAATTCTCCCCCATTTTCTTTCCCAGCATACCTGTTATCACACTTTTTTCTGCTGTAATTTACAACCCAGTGGTTCAAAGATATTACAAATATCCAGTTCAGATGTTTCTCTGATCTAACTTAAAAGGCAAAAAATAAAATAGGAAGCAGACCAATTAATTGAAAGGAATATATTTAATCATGAAATCTCATGAAAGTTTTTACAGTCCTATTTAAATCTTAATTTCTTCTTTTATAGATTGTGACAGATAACCTCTACCACACAGAAGCATTGTGAGAAATGTATATGCCAACAAATGAAAAGTGGCTGACACTCAGGAAAGGTGAGTTGCCATGGTTCCTTAAGGGCAGTAACCTTCCATTTAGCCACAAATTGTCATTCAGTTAAAGATACCATAAATACTTAGAATATTATTGAGTTCATCCAATGCAGAACTTGATGACATCTGCAGTATAAATTGGAAAGTAGTTAGTTGACAGCCATTGCTTTTTTTCCCATTTAAGAACCCAAAATGCTTTTCCAGATGGAATCTCATGAAGCTCCATGAACTCCTTAGGTGACAAGGAGGTCAGTAGAGGCCAGTAGAGGAGAAATGATATGTTTGACAATAATAGGACAGGAAAGGCTGGTGGGAATAAAACTTCATTGGACTAAGGAAGTAACACAAGATGGTAATTTGATCTATAGGAAGAAATGAAGAGAATCAGAAATGACAATTTAGATGGCTGATATACCAAACTGGAGATTCTCCAGGGAAGAATACTGGAGTGGGTTGCCATGCCCCTCCAGATCTTCCCAACTCAAGGATTGAATTCATGTCTCCTGCATTGGCAAGTGAGTTCTTTACAACTGGCACCACCTGGGAAGCCCAATATACCAAACTTCAGTTCAGTTCAGATCAGTCGCTCAGTCATGTCCAACTCTTTGTGACCCCATGAATCGCAGCACGCCAGGCCTCCCTGTCCATCACCAACTCCCAGAGTTCACTCAGACTCACATCCATCGAGTCAGTGATGCCATCCAGCCATCTCATCCTCTGTCGTCCCCTTTTCCTCCTGCCCCCAATCCCTCCCAGCATCAGGGTCTTTTGCAATGAGTCAGCTCTTCGCATGAGGTGGCCAAAGTACTGGAGTTTCAGCTTTAGCATCATTCCTTCCAAGGAACACCCAGGACTGATCTCCTTTAGAATGGACTGGTTGGATCTCCTTGCAGTCCAAGGGGCTCTCAAGAGTCCTCTCCAACACCACAGTTCAAAAGCATCAATACCAAATTTATAAATATATAATTGTTATTTCTCCTCTTAGTTTCTTTTGGGGCTTTCCAGGTGGTGCAGTGGAAGAGAATCTGCCTGCAATGCAGGAGATGCAAGAGATGTGGGTTTGATCCCTGGGTCAGGAAGATGCCCTGGAGTAGGAAATGGGAACCCAGTCCAGTATTCTTGCCTGGAAAATCAAATGGACAGAGGAGCCTGGTGGGCTACACACAGTCCATGGGGTCCCAAAGAATTGGAAACAACTGACCTACTGAGCACCGCACAGCTCACTTTCTTTAATGACAGAAAATTACATAAAGTGAAGTAATCATCATAGTATATATCAATGAATTTTATATCTATATATATATGTGTGTATGTAATAAGTACAGCAATAATACCACAAAAATTAGAGGAGGGAATACAGCCATATAGATGTCATGTTTCTATATCTTGTTAAAATTTAGGGAGATAAATTTATCATGAGTATAAGTGAAATGTAGATTCTGATAAGATGTTAAGATGCATTTGGTAGGCCCTAAATGACAATCTTTTTAAAATAGTGACAAAATTATTAAAGGAATCAAAATATTCCTCCAGTGAAATATTTGAATATTAAAAATATTAGAATATAAAATATTTTAATATTGAAAATATTGAATAATGAATCTGCCTGTGAATAGTGAAATAGTGAATATTGAAAATATTCACTAATACAAAAGGAAAAATAAAAGAGGAAAAAGAGGAACAGAATAACAAAAAACATAAAAAAATCAAAAGTAAATTCAGTTCATTTCAGTAGCTTAGTCATGTCCAACTCTTTGCAACCCCATGGACTGCAGCATGCCAGGCTTTCCTGTACATCACCAACTCCCAGAGTTTACTCAAACTCATGTCCACTGAGTCTGTGATGCCATCCAACCATCTCATCCTCTGTCATCCCCTTCTCCTCCCGCCTTCAATCTTTCCAGCATCAGGATCTTTTCCAATGAGTCAGCTCTTCACATCAGGTGGCCAAGTACTGGAGTTTCAGCTTTAGCATCAGTACTTCCAGTGAATATTCAGAGTTGATTTCCTTCAGGGTGGACTGGTTGGATCTCCTCTCAGTCCAAGGGATTCTCAAGAATCTTCTCCAACACCACAGTTCAAAAGCATCAATTCTTCGGTGCTCAGCTTTCTTTATAGCCCAACTCAAACATCTATACATGACTACTGAAAAAACCATAGCCTGGACTAGACGGACCTTTGTTGACAAAGTAATGTTTCTGCTTTTTAGCATGCTTTCTGGGTTGGCCATAGCTTTTCTTCCAAGGAGCCAGCGTCTTTTAATTTCATGGCTGCAGTCATCATCTGCAGTGATTTTGGAGCCCCAAAAAATAAATTAGAGGAGGGAATACAGAGTGCCTGAAGAACTATGCATGGAGGTTCATGACATTGTACAGGAGGCAGTGATCAAGACCATCCTTAAGAAAAAGAAATGCAAACAGGCAAAATGGTTGTCTAAGGAGGCCTTGCAATACAGGGATAAAATGGACACCGTTTCCATTTTATCCCCATCTATTTGCCATGAAGTGATAGGACCAGATGCCATGATCTTAGTTTTCTGAATGCTAAGTTTTAATCCAACTTTTTCACTCTCCTCTTTCACTTTCATCAGAGGCTATTTAGTTCTTCACTTTCTGCCATAAGCATGGTGTCATCTGCATATCTGAGGTTATTGATATTTCTCCCAGCAATCTTGATTCCAGCTTGTGCTTCATCCAGCCCAGCATTTCTCATGATGTACTCTGTATATAAGTTAAATAAGCAGGATGACAATATACAGCCTTGACACACTCCTTTCCTGATTTGGAACCAGTCTATTGTTCCATGTCCAGTTCTAACTGTTGCTTGTTGACCTGCATAAAGATTTCTCAGGAGGCGGGTCAGGTGGTCTGGTATTCCCATCTCTTCAAGAATTTTCCACAGTTTGTTGTGATCCACACAGTCAAAGGCTTTGGCATAGTCAATAAAGCAGAAATAGATGTTTTTCTGGAACTCTCTTGCGTTTTCTATGATCCAACAGATGTTGGCAATTTGATTTCTGGTTCCTCTGCCTTTTCTAAATCCAGCTTGAACATCTGGAAGTTCACAATCCACGTACTGATGAAGCCTGGCTTGGAGAATTTTGATCATTACTTTGCTAGTGTGTGAGATGAGTGCAATTGTGTGATAGTTTGAGCATTCCTCAGCATTGCCTTTCTTTTGGACTGGAATGAACACTGACCTTTTCCAGTCCTGTGGCCACTGCTGAGATTTCCACGTTTGCTGGCATATTGAGTGCAACACTTTTACAGCATCATCTTTTAGGATTTGAAATAGCTCAACTGGAATTCCATCACCTCCACTAGCTTTGTTCATAGTGATACTTCCTAAGGCCCACTTGACTTCACATTTCAGGATGCCTGGCTCTACATGAGTGATCACACCATCGTGGTTATCTGGATCGTGAAAATCTTTTTTGTATAGTTCTTCTGTTTATTCTTGCCACCTCTTCTTAATATCTTCTTCTTCTGTTAGGTCCATACCATTTCTGTCCTTTATTGTGCCCATCTTTGCATGAAAAGTTACCTTGGTATCTCTAATTTTCTTGATGAGATCTCTAGTCTTTCCCACTCTATTGTTTTCCTTTATTTCTTTGCATTGATCACTGAGGAAGGCTTTCTTATCTCTCCTTGCTATTCTTTGGAACTCTGCATTCAGCTGGGTATGTCTTTCCTTTTCTCCTTTGTCTTTCGCTTCTCTTCTTTTCAGAGCTGTTTGCGAGGCCTCCTTAGACAACCATTTTGCCTGTTTGCATTTCTTTTTCTTAAGGATGGTCTTGATCACTGCCTCCTGTACAATGTCATGAACCTCCGTGCATAGTTCTTCAGGCACTCTGTCTATCAGATCTAATTCCTTCAATCTATTTGTCACTTCCAGTGTATAGTTGTAAGGGAATTTGATTTAGGTCATACCTGAATGGTGTTTTCCCTACTTGCTTCAATTTACGTCTGAATTTGGCAAAAAGGAGTTCATGATCTGAGCCACAGTGTGGTCTTATTTTTGCTGACGGTGTACCAGAGTATCTGGAACATATAGACTGGCAGCAAATATGTGTTTGCTTCCTGTTTCATCCTTCCTTTAAGAGATATACAATTTTAATCTCAATATTATTACTGTCTTAGAAAACATTTACGAATGTTACAAGACAAAATAAAACAAACGTGTTTGTGTATATTATGTAAGCAGATTCAGGAGTATTTCTGTTATATAGAATGTTGCAGAATTAGTTATCTGATCAAGTTAGGTTTGGCGAAAGTGCGTACTTTCTTCCTATCGAATTGTGGCTTATTTGGATCCAGTAGGTTCACTTATGGGCTTCCCTGGTGGTTTAGTGATAAAGAATCTGCCTGCAATGCAGAAGAGATGGGTTTGTTCCCTGGGTCCGGAAGATCCCTGGGAGAAGGATATAGCAACCTATTCCAGTATTCTTGCCTGGAGAATCCCATGGACAGAGGAGACTGGAGGGCTACAGTCCATGGGGTCACAAAAAAGTCGGACATGACTTAGTGATTAAACCACCACCAGGTTCATTTGTATGTATTTTTATATATTTAGATTATTGTGTTTAAGACCTCCATTTCCTTGTTGATTGATTTATTTATTTTTTGTCTGCACTGTGAGTCATGTGGGATCCTAGTCCCTGACCAGGAATTGAACTCATTCCCCCTGCCCTGGAAGCATGATATATCATCCACTGGACCTCCAGGGAAGGCCCCCTTGATACCCCTTGATCTTATGCCTAGCTTTTCTATTCATTATGGAAACTATGGGATTGAAATCTCCAATAATTATTTTAGAATTATCTGTTTCTCCCCAAATTTTGGCCAATTTTTGTTTCATACATGTTTTAGTTTCCTACTACTGCTGTAGCAAATTACCACAACTTTAGTGGCTTACAGAAACACATAGGGTTTCCCAGGTGGTTCAGTGATAAAGAATCTGCCTGCAATGCAGAAGAGATGGGTTTGTTCCCTGGGTCTGGAAGATCCCTGGGAGAAGGATATAGCAACCTGCTATAAGAATCTGCCTGCAATGCAGGAGATGCAGGAGACTTGGGTTTGATCGCCGGGTCAGGAAAATCCCTGGAGGAGGGCCCAGCAACCCATGCAAGTATTCTTTCCTGGAAAATCCCATGGACAGAGGAGCCTGGCAGGCTACAGTCCATAGGGTTGCAAAGAGCTGGACATGACTGAGTGACTAAGTACCCACGCACAACAACACATTTATTATTTTACAGTTTTGAAGGTCAGAAAATTGAAATCAGTTCCACTGGGATAAAATCAAGGTTGGGTAGGGTTTTTTCCTTCAGAAGACTGTAAGAGAGGATCTGTTTCTTGCCTTTTCCAGGTTCTAGGGGCTGTCCCTATTCCTTGGCTTGTGGCCACATCACTCTGACTCTGATCACTCTGATTTGGTTGTCACATTTCTTTTTTTTTTTAATTTAAATTTATTTATTTTAATTGGAGGCTAATTACTTGACAATATTGTATTGGTTTTGCCATACATCAACATGAATCCACCACGGGTGTACACGTGTTTCCCATCCTGAACCCCCCTCCCACCTCCCTCCCCGTACCATCCCTCTGGGTCATCCCAGTGCACCAGCCCCGAAAATCCTGTATCCTGCATCAAACCTGGACTGGCGATTCGTTTCTTATATGATATGATACATGTTTTAATGCCATTCTCCCAAATCATCCCATCCTTGCCCTCTCCCACAGAGTCCAAAAGACTGTTCTATACATCAATGTCTCTTTTGCTGTCACATTTCTTTTTTTGACTCTCCTCCTTTCTTTTATACCTTGTGATTACATTGCATCTGGATATCTGTATAATCCAGAATAATATTCACATCTCAGAATCCTTGACTGATTCACATCTAAAAAGTTCCTTTTCTTATGTAAAGTAACATATTTACAGATTTTAGTTATTAGAATGGGAGCATCTTTGGAGAGACAATTATTTTGAGACTCTTACTATGTGTGCATATGTTTAAAATTGTTATATCTTGGATTAACCCTTATATAAGAGTATAAAAGGTAGCTTTTATCTCTAGTAACATTTTTCTGTATTTTGAGTCTATTTTATCTGATATTTGTATAGCTACTCCAGCTTTTATATGATTGCTGTTTGTATGGTGTACCATTCACACATATCTACATGCATTTTAGAATATGAATTATGTCTCCTACAGGTAGCATATTATTGGATTGACTTTTTATCCAGTCTGATCATCTCTTATTTTGATTGGCCTGTTTAATGCATTCACATTTAATGTTATTACTAATACTGTAGAATTTATGTCCTTTTCATTATAGGGGACTGGAATGCAAAAGTAGGAAGTCAAGAGATACCTGGGGTAAAAGGCAAATTTGGCCTTAGAGTACAAAATGAAGCAGGGCAAAGGCTAACAGAGTTTTGCCAAGAGAAGGCACTGGTCATAGCAAACACCCTCTTCCAACAACACAAGAGATGACTCTACATATGGACATCACCAGATGGTCAACACCAAAATCAGATTGATTATATTCTTTGGAGCCTAAGATGGAGAAGCTCCATAGAGTCAGCAAAGACAAGACCAGGAGCTGACTGTGGCTCAGATCATGAACTCCTTTTTGCCAAATTCAGATGTAAATTGAAGAAAGTAAGGAATACCGCTAGACCATTCAGTTAGTTCAGTTCAGTCAGTTCAGTCGCTCAGTCGTGTCCGACTCTTTGTGACCCCATGGACTGCAGCACGCCAGGCCTCCCTGTCCATCACCAGCTCCCAGAGTTCACTCAGACTCATGTCCATCGAGTCAGTGATGCCATCCAGCCATCTCATCCTCTGTCGTCCCCTTCTCCTCCTGCCCCCAATCCCTCCCAGCATCAGAGTCTTTTGCAATGAGTCAACCCTTTGCATGAGGTAGCCAAAGTACTGGAGTTTCAGCTTTAGAATCAGTCCTTCCAAAGAAATCCCAGGGCTGATCTCCTTTAGAATGGACTGGTTGGATCTCCTTGCAGTCCAAGGGACTCTCAAGAGTCTTCTCCAACACCACAGTTCAAAAGCATCAATTCTTCGGTGCTCAGCCTTCTTCACAGTCCAACTCTCATATCCATGCATGACCACTGGAAAAACCATAGCCTTGACTAGACGGACCTTTGTTGGCAAAGTAATGTCTCTTCTTTTGAATATGCTATTTAGGTTGGTCATAACTTTCCTTCCAAGGAGTAAGTGTCTTTTAATTTCATGGCTGCAATCACCATCTGTAGTGATTTTGGAGCCCAGAAAAATAAAGTCTGACACTGTTTCCACTGTTTCCCCATCTATTTCCCATGAAGTGATGGGACCAGATGCCATGATCTTCGTTTTCTGAATGTTGAGCTTTAAGCCAACTTTTTCACTCTCCACTTCCACTTTCATCAAGAGGCTTTTTAGTTCCTCTTCACTTTCTGCCATAAGGGTGGCATCATCTGCATATCTGAGGTTATTGATATTTCTCCTGGCAATCTTGATTCCAGCTTGTGCTTCTTCCAGCCCAGCATTTCTCATGATGTACTCTGTATATAAGTTAAATAAGCAGGGTGAAAATATACAGCCTTGATGTACTCCTTTTCCTATTTGGAACCAGTCTGTTGTTCCATGTCCAGTTCTAACTGTTGCTTCCTAACCTGCATACAGATTTCTCAGGAAGCAGGTCAGGTGTTCTGGTATTCCCATCTCTTTCAGAATTTTCCACAGTTGATTGTGATCCACACAGTCAAAGGCTTTGGCATAGTCAATAAAGCAGAAATAGATGTTTTTCTGGAACTCTCTTGCTTTTTCCATGATCCAGCAGATGTTGGCAATTTGATCTCTGGTTCCTCTGCCTTTTCTAAAACCAGCTTGAACATCTGGAAGTTCACAGTCCACGTATTGCTGAAGCCTGGCTTGGAGAATTTTGAGCATTACTTTACTAGCGTGTGAGATGAGTGCAATTGTGTGGTAGTTTGAGCATTCTTTGGCATTGCCTTTCTTTGGGATTGGACCATTCAGGTATGACCTAAATCAAATTCCCTTAAAACTATACAGTGGAAGTGACAAATAGATTGAAGGAATTAGATCTGATAGAGTGCATGAAGAACTATGGATGGAGGTTCATTACATTGTACAGGAGGCAATAATCAAGACCATCCCAAAGAAAAAGAAATGTGAACAGGCAAAATGGTTGTCTAAGGAGGCCTTACAAATAGCTCTGAAAAGAAGAGAAGCGAAAGACAAAGGAGAAAAGAAAAGATATACCCAGCTGAATGCAGAATTCCAAAGAATAGAAAGGAGAGATAAGAAAGCCTTCCTCAGTGATCAATGCAAAGAAATAAAGGAAAACAATAGAGTGGGAAAGACTAGAGATCTCATCAAGAAAATTAGAGATACCAAGGTAACTTTTCATGCAAAGATGGGCACAATAAAGGACAGAAATGGTATGGACCTAACAGAAGAAGAAGATATTAAGAAGAGGTGGCAAGAATAAACAGAAGAACTATACAAAAAAGATTTTCACGATCCAGATAACCACGATGGTGTGATCACTCATGTAGAGCCAGGCATCCTGAAATGTGAAGTCAAGTGGGCCTTAGGAAGTATCACTATGAACAAAGCTAGTGGAGGTGATGGAATTCCAGTTGAGCTATTTCAAATCCTAAAAGATGATGCTGTAAAAGTGTTGCACTCAATATGCCAGCAAACGTGGAAATCTCAGCAGTGGCCACAGGACTGGAAAAGGTCAGTGTTCATTCCAGTCCAAAAGAAAGGCAATGCTGAGGAATGCTCAAACTATCACACAATTGCACTCATCTCACACACTAGCAAAGTAATGATCAAAATTCTCCAAGCCAGGCTTCATCAGTACGTGGATTGTGAACTTCCAGATGTTCAAGCTGGATTTAGAAAAGGCAGAGGAACCAGAAATCAAATTGCCAACATCTGTTGGATCATAGAAAACGCAAGAGAGTTCCAGAAAAACATCTACTTCTGCTTTATTGACTATGCCAAAGCCTTTGACTGTGCAGATCACAACAAACTGTGGAAAATTCTTGAAGAGATGGGAATACCAGACCACCTGACCTGCCTCTTGAGAAATTTGTATGCAGGTCAGGAAGCAACAGTTATAACTGGACATGGAACAACAGACTGGTTCCAAATAAGAAAAGGAGTACATCAAGGCTGTATATTGTCACGCTGCTTATTTAACTTATATGCAGTGTACATCATGAGAAATGCTGGGCTGGAAGAAGCACAAGCTGGAATCAAGATTGCCAGGAGAAATATCAATAACCTCAGATATATGCAGATGATAGCACCCTTATGGCAGAAAGTGAAGAGGAACTAAAAAGCCTCTTGATGAAAGTGAAACTGGAGAGTGAAAAAGTTGGCTTAAAGCTCAACATTCAGAAAACGAAGTTCATGACATCTGGTCCCATCACTTCATGGGAAATAGGGAAACAGTGGAAACAGTGTCAGACTTTTATTTTTCTGGGCTCCAAAATCACTACAGATGGTGATTGCAGCCATGAAATTAAAAGACACTTACTCCTTAGAAGAAAATTTATGACCAACCTAAATAGCATATTCAAAAGCAGAGACATTACTTTGCCAACAAAGGTCCATCTAGTCAAGGCTATGGTTTTTCCAGTGGTCATGTATTGATGTGAGAGTTGGACTGTGAAGAAGGCTGAGCACCAAAGAATTGATGCTTTTGAACTGTGGTGTTGGAGAAGACTCTTGAGAGTCCCTTGGACTGCAAGGAGATCCAACCAGTCCATCCTAAAGGAGATCAGTCCTGGATGTTCTTTGGAAGGAATGATTCTAAAGCTGAAACTCCAGTACTTTGGCTACCTCATGCAAAGGGTTGACTCATTGCAAAAGACTCTGATGCTGGGAGGGATTGGGGGCAGGAGGAGAAGGGGACGACAGAGGATGAGATGGCTGGATGGCATCACTGACTCGATGGACATGAGTCTGAGTGAACTCTGGGAGCTGGTGATGGACAGGGAGGCCTGGCGTGCTGCAGTCCATGGGGTCGCAAAGAGTTGGACATGACTGAGTGACTGAACTAAACTGAACTGAGCTCAGCTGCTAAGAATATGCCTTCAGTGCAGGAGACCTCTGCTCGATTCCTGGGTCAGGAAGATCCCCTGGAGAAGGGATAAGCTACCCACTCAAGTAATCCTGGGGTTTCCTGGTGGCTCAGACGGTAAAGAATCCACCTGCAATGCAGGAGACCCAGGTTTTATCCCTGGGTTGGTAAGATCCCCTGGAGGAGGGCATGGCAACCCCCTCCAGTATTCTTGCCTGGAGAATCTTCACGAACAGAGCAGCCTGGTGGCTATAGTCCATAGGGTCATAAGGAGTCAGACACAACCAAGTGACTAAGCACAGCACAGCACAACATATGCCTTGGGCTTCCCTTGTTGCTCAGACGGTAAAGAATCCACCTGCAATGCAGGAGACCTGGGTTCAATCCGTGGGTCAGGAAGATCCCCTGGAGATGAATATGGCAAGCCACTCCAATATCCTTGCCTGGAGAATCCCATGTATAGAGGAGCCTGGTGGGATACAGTGTGTGGGTCACAGAGAGTCCAAACCAACTAAGCACGAGCGCTATGTCTTGGAATGGTTTGTTTACTGTGATATCAGTCTTGTTTAGGAAATTCATATGTGCATGAAAGCAGTTACAATTTCTGTGGACCCCAAGTCTACTTCACATTCGTTGATGTATCTTTTAGCGTGGTCCCTCTCAGACAGCAGGACGTTAACCCTCACTTCTCTGTCCCCCATCCCGTCTGGCAACCCCTGTTGAGAGTACAGGACACAGCTGTCCAGACCCGCTCTGGCGCCCAATCTCATTCCACCTACGCTGCACTGCGCTTCTCTTGTCTGCTGCAGACTGCCAAGGCGCTACCTTTACTTGATGTTTCATTGTATGCAGGCCCTAGAGTATATATTTTTATAGTGCTTTTTACACCCATCGGCCATTTTTTTTTTCCAGACAAGATTAAAATCGCTCTGTACATTGGCTCAAAGTCTGGGTTTTAAGGAAGAGTATTGTATATTTCTGCTCCTTGAATAAACGTCTTTGCAGATAAATTTTTAAATAGAGGTGTGTTGGTGCCACCTAGTGAGAAAAGCCTAAACTGCAGCTTGAATGGACTACGCGAGGGAGGCGTGCTAAGTCGTTTCAGTCTTGTCCACGGGGTGACTGTGTGCGACCTTATGGACTATAACCCACCAGGCTCCTCTGTCCATGGTATTCTCCAGACAAGAATACTGGAGTGGGTAGCCATTTCTTTCTCCAGGGGATCTTCCCAACCCAGGGATCGATCCCGTGTCTCTAACGTCTCCTGCATTG
The DNA here is from genome assembly GCF_002263795.3 of Bos taurus. Classification (NCBI taxonomy): domain Eukaryota; kingdom Metazoa; phylum Chordata; class Mammalia; order Artiodactyla; family Bovidae; genus Bos; species Bos taurus. The sequence continues at coordinate 50,294,242 of NC_037357.1, forward strand.
GCAGGCAGGTTCTTTACCACTAGCACCACATGGGAGGGAGGGGCGGTAGCCAAAACCCGCCAGGCAGAGCTTTCTGGAATTTTGAGTGGAAAGGTGGGGCACCTTACCCGTATGCTGGGCCACGGACTCCCTCCAGACAAAAAGTGCAACCTCTTATGCTGAAGAGGAAGCTTTATGTAGGAAGAACAAAAAGATTTTTCTTTTGAGACCTATGGATGGAGCAAAAAATGGATCTCCACCACTTAGGATCTGTTAACTGCACTTCACTTGCATTTATTATCACCATCTTTCCCTGTAAATACATTTAAAAATGAATTTCTACAATAGCATTTTAAATTGTTTGACGATAAAATTTCAGGGTTATTAACATCGCTATAGTGGTTCATCATTATGGATGCTCCAGTTTTTTCACTGGTACCATAGTGATGAAAATTTATCTCGTATTTCTGTTACAAAGGTACTTGTCTTCTCACTATGTCTTCACAGGGTAGAAGGAGTAAGGGAGCTCTCTAGGGTCTCTTTTGTAAGTCCACTAATCCCACTCAAGAGGGTTGTACCTTCGTGACCTAATCACTTCCAAAAGACCCTGCTTCTTAATACCATCACATTCAGGGTTAGGATTTCAATATATGAATTTTGAGGGGAACACAGATATTCAATCCATAGCTGAAGGATTACTATATTACCTACGTTTTGCCATCATAATTGTCCAAATTGCTTAGCTTCAAAGAAGTTGCAGAGACAGCAGGGAAGCCACAATGTAAGCTTGGAATATTTTATTGTGTTCATATAGAATACATATATACCTATGATTTGAATTAAAACGAAGTTCGTGTTTTGTCTAAGGGTAGATTCAGATGTTTGTGGTAGAAAGAGCAAATGGACAGTGATGTAACTGCACAAGCTAATAGTATTATGGAAATTTAGAAGTAGGCAATTGGTTCCATGAAGAGGCTAGTGATCTAGGCTCCCAGAATTTACTGTGGGGAGGCAATTCATGGCATTTCTACATGTCTTATGATAACTTTTGTCTAGAAATATCGTTTTCAAAGCAGTCAGCTTTGAAAGATGAGATAGCATCTGCCTCCCGGTCAGAGAACAGACTTGACTCCTGGACAGGATAGTAAAGATAATGCCTCTCTCCTGGGCACAGATTGGTCAGATTTGCCAGCAGTCTCCTTATAAGATCAGAGTGCTCCTAAGCTCAGTGTTCCTTAGCTGTGATGCAGATCCAGTGGATATACAGTGTCAACCTGGCTGCTCCCCATCATCCCTGTGAGACTTAGAGGGCAAGGGAGAACAACCCAATCATGAAATTTATGCTACCTGCTGTGCCAGAAGTAAACAATGATCTAAATCCATTTAGACAGTTCTCTCTTTGTCTTCTTACCTAACCTATGAAAGTGTACCCAGCTACCATTGCAGTTGCAGTAGCTTCTGCTCTACAGGAATTGATTGACCACTTGAAACTCACCATGCTGTCGCACATGGTGTCTGGCCCTCACCCTCATGGTTGAAGTGACCTCATCCTGGAGGAAGGTGAGAAAAAAGGGCAGTGGCACATGCCACCAAGGTACTTGGAAGTTGGAGTTGCCACACAATGTTTTTACTTACAACCAATAAGCACAAATTATCAATATAAATATGCAAGCAAAACATATCAAACTCTCATTTAAAAAAATTAGAATAAAGGAGTGTGGTGTGTTTTTTCACAATTTACATATTATAGTACATGTTTAGGTTGAAATGGTTACAGCACACATGTTTAGTATTACCTTCCTACCCTGCAAAAGTGTTGGAGTTACGCCCTTTAAAAATGTTGGGGAACTTGAGGAAAGGGAAATAACATCACTGCAAGGATGGCTTTCCAAAGCTTTTTCAGATATATCTGTGTTCCTGAATCTCTATCAGTCTGCAATGGGTTACATGGTTAGAAATGGATAATTCCATATTCACCTCAAATTTTTCTTTACTGGATTAGAACTACCTAAGAAAAAGGAGAAGAAGTGAGAAGCCAGCAGCAACCTCAGAATTGGCAGTTAAAATTGCGTGGAGTGGGAGGGGAGGTAGCAGAGTCCTTCCGCTGGAGAAGTTGCAGGAACGGATAGGGCCTCATGGACTGGCATCAAGACTCCAATGCCATTCTATTTCCTTCTCTCCTCTTCTTTCTCCAATAAGAACTTACTCATTTCTGATCTCACATTAATATCTTGCTCCAAGAAACAAAGATCACTTCCACTGGCAATCCTAGATGTACAGTCTTAAAATCTCTCTGATAAAGAAACACGAATATAAACAAACAAGCAAACAAAAAGATTTCTTTTCGATCCCTGGGGTGGAAAACCCCATGAGGGGCCTTACTTACAGCTTAGCTTGTCGCTTGCTTGCTTTGCTTCAGTTTTCCGACTCTGTAAGTCTAGGGACTGTAACCTTCAAGGCTCCTCAATCCATGGGATTCTCCAGGCAAGAATACTGGAGTGGGCAGCCATTTCCTCCTTCAGGGGATCTACTCAACCCAGGGATCGAACCCGTGTCTTTTATGTCTCCTGCATAGGCAGGCAGGTTCTTTACCACTAGCGCCATCTGGGAGGCCGGCAGTAGGGGAGAGTCAAAAGTTTTATTGGCTGAGCCTCTGGACAGTGCAGTGTGCCCTGCTCTTATTGATCCACTATTTTTCCTTCCATACCATAGTTTAGGAAGAGCTTCACTAGTAGCTCAGTTGGTAAAGAATCTGCCTACAATGCAGGAGACCTGGGTTAGATTCCTGAGTCCGCAAGATACCCTATAGAAGGGCATGGCGACCCACTCCAGTATTCTTGTCTAGAGAATTCCATGGACAGAGGAGCCTGGCAGGCTACAGTCCATGGGATTGTAGAGTCCGACATGACTGAGGGACTAACACACACACACACACACACACACACACACATAGGTTAAGAAACACTTATTAGTCAGGAGTAGCATATTGGAAAAAAAGAAATTCAATAGTGGAAAAAATAAAGTAACAGAATAAAATGTAGTAAGTTTGAAGATTAATCTCAAAGTGCATTGCTCATATTAAAGTTCATGTTGTTTCAATACTTTGTTTAGCTGTTTTATGCAATGTGTATTTCTCTGTGCTGCCTGGGTCTGTTTAAAAATGTTTTTCTTATTGTGAGTAGTGGTAAATAAAAGCTTGAAAACCTCTGAAACTGAAATCTGAAGATTTCAGTGCTGTCGGTGGAACCTTTTCAAAATGCTCTGTGAAGTAATATTTTATTGGCCTGAATCTATTCTTTCTGCTTCCTCCCCACCCCCACCCCCTACCAGGGTTTTCAAGGCATGTGATAGACTCAGCTTGAAAATGCCTTTGGTGTCATCATTCTGTAATTCCTTTTCTCGCCTAGATGCATTTTCTAATATTGCAGCTGCTGCTAAGTCGCTTCAGTCGTGTCCAACTCTGTGCGACCCCATAGATGGCAGCCCACCAGGCTCCCCCGTCCCTGGGATTCTCCAGGCAAGAACACTGGAGTGGGTTGCCATTTCCTTCTCCAATGCATGAAAGTGAAAAGTGAAAGTGAAGTTGCTCAGTCGTGTCTGACCCTCAGTGATCCCATGGACTGCAGCCTTCCAGGCTCCTCCATCCATGGGATTTTCCAGGCAAGAGTACTGGAGTGGGGTGCCATTGCCTTCTCCCAATATTGCAGAGGAATCACAATTAATATTGGGTACAGGGAACTTCCTTGACTTGCTCCTAGTGTCAGGGACACTGGTTGTGACAATTAATGTTAGGGTTGCTTTTTCCCTTTAGAATCAATTCATTGAGTTAAAAAAATTATTTTAAAACTTCCAGTTTTCTAAGAGTATTTAATTAACATAAAATATTGAATATTAGCAAATATTTTTTCACATCTGCTTTTTTTTTCCTCGACTTATTAAATGTTGAATTTGCATTCCTGGGACAAATACTAAAACCATTGTAAAGTACCTCTACCACAAGGGGGCAGCATATCAACGGACTCCAAAAACAAACAAAAACCAAAATAAGTTTCCAGAATAAGTGCTACAGTCAAGTTTCTCTTTTTGTGTAAATTGTGCAACAAGTCAAAAACCAATATAGTATTACAAAGAATGCTTGTCATTTCTATTTCCTGGCTTGTAACATGACTCTTTTTTTTAATAAGCATTAGCTTATTCTCTGATGAACCAGTTTTAATTTCAGTGATATCTCTATATCTTTTAGAAGCTTACAGAGATTGACTTTATCCTTGTTTAGAAACTGGAGTTAAGCAGGCACTTTTCCTCAAAGTTTCACTTTATCAACTTCTGAAAGAGCATTCTGTTCCACTGCAACAGTTTTATGAAATCTCGTGGGAATTACCACATAGATAGGAGTTGAACATGGCCAAAAGGAAGAGGGATCTTCACAGACAATCTTATAAAGTATCCCCGAATTGCCCATATTGGTGTTTCATTAGCAATACTCTTTTTAACATGAGTGCAGCATCTTTAGGACTGAGTCTGCATTTTTAAGAAGATATCCAGGCTGTGTCACTTACTATTGGGATATAAGGAAACCTGAGAATGCTAAGAGCTGAGGACGTAGGGAAGTTAAGCACGTAAGTATTATGCAGGCTTTGCTCCATCTCTAGCCAGCTGTAGGCTATGAAAAGAAGTTCTTCCCATGGTCCAGACAACTCCACTCAGGACAAAAATATGGGATTTGGGTCCTAAAATTTAGTAGCAATGAGGAGTCCTTTGGTGTCACAGATGAATGATTTATTTAGGGCAGGGTAATATATGTGCAGGTCAGAATTTTTCAAGGGCTGAAACTGACATCTCTACAGTGTTGATACTATAAAAGCATCATTTCAAAGTTCTTTTGGTGGAATTCACAGAAGCTCCTAGGATTCTTGCCTTCTAATTGGCTCATGCCAATTAGTGGGACTACTTAGTCACATCTAACATGTGTAGTTTATTGACAGACTTTCCTGCATAGCATTTTATCCAACCAAATTATTGAGTTTACCCAAGATCTCATTTGAATGTGGGGCCTATATATGACACCCATCCTGTCACTAACAGTCATTCTTCTTCTCACGGCACTGGAAAGATGTTAACATCATGCCTAAGCTTTCCACTAACTTTTTCATTTTTAGCAAAAAGTGTTCCAAGAAAGTGGCCTCTAAAACCCAGTAAGAAAAAAAAAAGTGAATGAGACACTGCCACTGAGTTACTCCACCTGTGTTTACAAGGTTCTGAAGCAGGTTTGCTCTGACATGGGCATTTCATCAAAGGCCATGAGCATCATGAATTCTTCCCTTTACCACACACTCAAGTCTGTCTCAGACAAGGCCTTCTACCTGACCTATTGCACAAGGTGCTCAAATGTCAACCCCAGGGAGATCTAAATAGCGTTGTGCTTGCTGCTCATAAGGGCGGTTGATTATAGTGGGTCTGAGGACACCAAGGCTATCACCAAGTACATCAGCCACAAGCTAATTGCCCTCAGGAGGGTTTGAGTAGCAAACACTAAAAGTTTTTTCAGATCCACATATTTCTTTAAAAATAGTAATAACTATAGCTCAGTTAAAGTTTGATCTATTTTATTTTTTGACCTTGTAGCATGATGCTTATTTTAAGATGTCATTCTTATAATGATCTAAATATTTTCTGATCTCAAGTTTAATATATCTAGTGAAATTTGTTCAGAAGAAAATAGTGGATTGCCTCCAATAATATTCCATTTTACTGCTTTACTAAAAAGGCAGTTCTGGTAGTTATTTTTCTAGGTAAGCCTTTAAGGAATTCTGCGAAGCCAAAGCTATTTTTCATAATGATGAATTCTTTTTTCACCCCCGTCCTTCCATGGGTATACAGTAGAATTTCCCGGGGTACCTTATGTGCCTGATGTGAATTCAGTCAAAAGCAAACAGAAAAAAACAGACATCTCAAGTTAATGATTTTATTGCTTATCTTTGTATGGGAAGATGCAAAAATCTGAGCTCACTGAAATTATTCCTTAGATATGCATCTTAACTATCTAGGGCCAGGATCCAGCAAACAGAATGTTTCATTTGTCTCCATCCTGAATTCCCCTCAGGGCACACCTGTGGGGGGAAGTTGCAAGTGGCTGATGGGTTGATGGCTGACAACATTTGTTGTTTACTGAAATGGCAGGCAGCATTTTTACTCTACACATTTTTCATATGAACTTGCATTTCATGTTTTCATGTAATTAGTTTGCCAGATTTAGAAAATAAAAATACACAATACCCAGTAAAATTTAAACTTCCAATAAACAATGAATAATTTTTTAGCATTGGTATGTTGCATGAAATATTTAGGCTAAATATTTTTGTTACTGAACCAAATTTGTACTCACCTTGCATACAATAAACCCAATCTACTGACACCGACTTGTGGTAAAGGAAACTATGTTTATTGTAAAGTGTCAGACAGGAGTAGGAGGCAGCTAATATTCAAAATAATCTGAACTCCTCCTCGTTGGGTTTCAAGGAAGCATTTTTAAAGGTCAGGTGAGAGGGAGTGGGACTTGGGTGCGTGTTCAGCTTGTGCACAATTCTCTGATTTATTGACGGTGAGCTCACAGGGCAGCTTACGGGGGTTAACTTTGTCAGTCCTTTCAGGTTCCAGGAGGTCTGGGGATACATGCTCATGGTCATCAACTAGTTAACTTCTTCCATTTGGTGGAGTTTTAGCATCTGTAAAACAACTCAGATACTGAGTTATCTACATACTTCAGAGAGGAGCTAAAGATTCTGAGACTGCCATGTAACTGATGTGCTGTTTAAATTCTTACCAGTTCTGACCCAACTGCTGTTTTTATCTCTCCTTTCAATCATTCATTCTTGAGCCAGGTTACTGTGACTCGGGGGAAGCCTGGGAGACTACAGCTTTTCTACAAACAAGAGGCAAGCAGAGGCCATTGGGGTGGAGGTCTGTCCTCAAAAGGCCCCATGGGGTCCTGCTTGGTTACATTTTCAGTTGATCCAATTGCATTGTAAGTAGCTAGGGCTTTTTTTGTTGTTGTTGTCTTTCAATAGTCAAAGCTTTTTAAACATAACTTTTTAAATGCTTTGTATACTTTCAAATCATAATGCTAATGTAAATTTTTGTCATCACATTGACTCTAAAGTGATGACATTAGTAGCATTTCTCCAACAAATGTGATATTGGGCTTTTTTGAGATCTGTTTAAAATAACGTTTTTACATTTCTAAGCATCATAGGTAATATAAAAAACAGTAAACATTAACATATGCCCTTTTAGCAACATTTGAGAAATGAACATTTTTAATTTTTTAGTTTATTCAAATAAATTATGCTTCAGTTCAGTTGAGTTCAGTTGCTCAGTCGTGTCCGACTCTTTGCGACCCCATGAATCGCAGCACGCCAGGCCTCCCTGTCCATCACCAACTCCCGGAGTTCACTCAGTCTCACGTCCATCGAGTCAGTGATGCCATCCAGCCATCTCATCCTCTGTCGTCCCCTTTTCCTCCTGCCCCCAATCCCTCCCAGCCTCAGAGTCTTTTCCAATGAGTCAACTCTTCGCATGAGGTGGCCAAAGTACTGGAGTTTAAGCTTTAGCATCTTTCCTTTCCAAGAACACCCAGGACTGATCTCCTTCAGAATGGACTGGTTGGATCTCCTTGCGGTCCAAGGGACTCTCAAGAGTCTTCTCCATCACCACAGTTCAAAAGCATCAGTTCTTCAGCGCTCAGCTTTCTTCACAGTCCAACTCTCGCATCCATACATGACCACTGGAAAAACCATAGCCTTGACTAGACGGACCTTTGTTGGCAAAGTAATGTCTCTGCTTTTCAATATGCTATCTAGGTTGGTCCTAACTTTTCTTCCAAAGAGTAAGCGTCTTTTAATTTCATGGCTGCAGTGATTTTGGAGCCCAAAAAAAATAAAGGCTGACACTGTTTCCACTCTTTCCCCATCTATTTCCCATGAAGTGATGGGACCAGATGCCATGATCTTCGTTTTCTGAATGTTGAGTTTTAAGCCAACTTTTTCACTCTCCTCTTTCACTTTCATCAAGAGGCTTTTTAGTTCCTCTTCACTTTCTGCCATAAGGGTGGTGTCATCTGCATATCTGAGGTTATTGATATTTCTCCTGGTAATCTTGATACCAGCTTGTGCTTCTTCCAGCCCAGTGTTTCTCATGATGTACTCTGCATATAAGTTAAATAAGCAGGGGGACAATATACAGCCTTGACGTACTCCTTGTCCTATTTTGGAGCCAGTCTGTTGTTCCATGTCCAGTTCTAACTGTTGCTTCCTGACCTGCATGGTTTCCCAATATTAAATCATCCTAGCATTCTTGGAATGAAATCCCTTATTAGGAGGCACTTGAAGAAATAGAGGTATACCGTGATTTGCTTGCTAACTGGCTGATGTCATTGAAGCCTGCCATATAATGAAAGGTGTCTTAGAAGTTGCAAGTTTACCTGAGATCTGCCATAGCTTTTTTTTCTGTAGGCAAACACTTTATATGTACTTAATCCTCACATCAGCCTTATGAGACAAATACTCTGATGTTTGGAGGCTATGTCATTGGCTGTGTACAGAGCTGCAATTGTCATACCCTCCCAGTGGACCAAGCTTTATATTATTATGACATGCCCTTGCCTGTCATAATAGGCATTATGACATGCTTTATGCTTTATCTCCATGTTTCTTGCCTCAGAGTGGACTTTGATATAAAAATCACACACCTATTCTCTGTTGGTTTGTGTTTTAAACGTTCCATTCTTTTCCACCCTTTACCTTCCACCTTTGTGTATCCTTGTTATTCATGTGCCCCTTGTAAGCAGCATAGAACTGAGTTTCGCTTTTTGATTCACTCTGCTTATCTTTACTTTTATCTGGGGCATTTAGTCTGTTTACATTTACCATCTGAGCCACCAGGGAAGCCCAGTGGGAATTTTTTAGGACTTCAAGTCAGGGAGGCAACATCTCAGGTATCCCTGAGAAAGTGCTCTTAGGAGGCAGGGCAGGGATTCAGGTTATACGAAGATTGTAGCAAAGCGGGCAGATAGTCTGACCATCAAAGATTATTGTTAATTAAGGACAACCAGATCTCTCAAGTAAAGGAATTTAGCATGGAGGTGATGGAATTCCAGCTGAGCTATTTCAAATCCTAAAAGATGATGCTGTGAAAGTGCTGCAATCAATATGCCAGCAAATTTAGAAAACAGAGAAGTGGCCACAGGACTGGAAAATGTCAGTTGTCATTCCAGTCCCAAAGGAGGGCAATGCCAAAGAATGTTCAAACTACCACACAATTGCACTCATTTCACATGCTAGCAAAGTCATGCTCAAAGTCCTCCAAACTAGGCTTCAGCAGTACATGAACTGAGAACTACCAGATGTACAAGTTGGATTTAGAAAAGGCAGAGGAACCAGAGATCAAATTGCCAACATCCATTGGATCATAGAGAAAGCAAGAAAATTCCAGAAAAACATCTGCTTCATTGACTACACAAAAGCATATAACTGTGTGGATCACAACAAACTGTGGAAAATTCTTAAAAAGATGGGAATACCAGACCACCTTACCTGCCTCCTGAGAAACTTGTATGCAGGTCAAGAAGCAACAGGTAGAACCAGACATGGAACAACGGACTGATTCAGAAATGGGAAAGGAGTATGTCAAGGCTGTATATTGTCACCCTGCTTATTTAAAACTTAGGTGCAGAGTGCCATGTGTGCTTAGTCACTCAGTCATGTCCGACTTTTTGTGACCCCATGGACAGGGATTCTCCGGGGAAGAATAATGGAGTGGGTTGCTGTGCCTTTCCCCAGGGGATCTTCCCAACGCAGGGATCAAACTCAGGTCTCCAGCATTGCAGGCCAATTCTTTACCATCTGAGCCACCAGGGAAGTCCAAGAATACTGGAGTGGTATCCCTTCTCCAGGGTATCATCCTGACCCAGCAATCAGACCAGAGTCTCCTGCCTTGCCAGCTGATTCTTTACCAGCTGAGCTACCAAGGTAGCAGAGTACATCATGAAAATGACAGGCTGGATAAAGCACAAGCTGGAATCAGAATTGCCAGGGAACATGTCAATGACCTCAGATATGAAGATGACACCACCCTTATGGCAGAAAGCAAAGAGGAACTAAAGAGACTCTTGATGAACGTGAAACAGGAGAGTGAAAAAGGTGGCTTAAAACTGAACATTCAAAAGACTAAGATCACGGCATCCATCCCCATAAATTCATGGCAAATAGGGAAACAATGGAAACAGTGACAGATTTTATTTTCTTTGGCTCCGAAATCACTGTAGAAGGTGACTGCAGCTATGAAATTAAAAGACACTTGCACCTTGGAAGAAAAGCTATGACAAACTTAGCGTATTAAAAAGCAGAGATATTATTTTTCCAACAAAGATCCATATAGTCAAAACTATGTTTTTTCCAGTAATCATGTATATGGATGTGAGAACTGGACCATAAAAAAAGGCTGAGCACTGAAGAATTGATGTTTTCAAACTGTAGTGCTGGGGAAGATTCTTGAGAGTCCCTGGAACTGCAAGAAGATCAAACCAGACTATCCTGAAGGAAATCAATCCTGAATATTCATTGGAAGGACTGATACTGAAGTTGAAGCTCCAATACTTCAACTACCTGATGCGAAGAGCTGACTCATTTGAAAAGACCCTGATGCTGGGAAAGATTGAAGGCAGGAGGAGAAGAGGATGACAGAGGAGGAGATGGTTGCATGGCATCACCGACTCAATGGACATGAGTTTGAGCAAGCTCTGGGAGATGGTGAAAGACAGGAAACTTGATGTGCTGCAGTCCATGGGGTTGCAAAGAGTCAGACATGACTGAGCGACTGAACAACAAATAAGTTTATGACAGCTTCCCTGGTGACTCAGTGGTAAAGAATCTGCCTGCCAGTGCAGATGAGGGTTCAATCCCTAGGTCAGAAAGATCCCCTGGAGAAGGAAATGGTAACCCACTCCGGTATTCTTGCCTGGGAAATTCCATGGACAGAGGAGCCTGGAGGGCTACAGTCCTTGGGTTGCAAAAAAAGAATCGGACATGACTTAGTGACTAAACAACAACAACAATGAGTTTATGAAATAAGGCTGTGATAAATTGAAGTCCCTCTTTTTATTGGCAGTCTCAGTCAGTCAGTCAGTTTAGTCGCTCAGTCATATCCTACTCTGCGACCCCACAGACTGCAGCACACCAGGCTTCCCTGTCTACAGGTATTAAATCACAGAGTAAAAAAGATTATCTCTCTTTTCCCATTTTGTAATACATATGCCCTAAAATTGTATTTTTCCCCCAAATGTTACCTGATAAGATTTGTATTTATTCAAATTAGACTTAACATAATTTCAAGTTTGTTTGTTTTTAGATATTTTCTCACTTTATTTTCCATTTTAATCATATACTACATCTTACTTATATCTTACTTTATAATTTTCTCACCAAATCTGTTAATTCATTTCTTCTTTATACATTTGCAGAATATTCTGCTTCCATTTAATAGTGTTCCAAATAAGCTTAAGGTTGTTGTTGTTTTTTTTTTTTTTTTTTTTTTTGCAAATTAGAAAAGAAATACCAGCATTGAAATTTCCTAACAGAAAAATCTTTTGAGATTGCTTTGATTTTACAGATTTGTTTAGGGGTAAATTCACATGTGGATCTTCCTACCTAAAAAGGCTTGTTGCTGACTCTGCTCATACTTCCACTTGAAACCCCAAACAGATATATATTTTTCTTCATTATAGTTCATACACATCTTTCATTGAGTTAATCTCTAGTGTTTATTAAAGGATAATTTTTTAAAAACTAAAATCGTGATTCTCATACAATTATAAAATGAACATATCTTAAAGACTTTATTTTACTCATAATGAGGAAGTTCGGTAGGTGTTATAAGTTGTTCAAAAGAGTATCCAATACATAAATATATTTAAAAATGAGAAATATTAAAATAAATGTTGAAATGAAAACAAAACCAACTTTTTCACTGGAAAGGAGGATTGTCCTCTCCAGGATAAAACTCATTATCATGTCTATTGGCAAAGGTTATTTTTTATTACTATATGTTTTTACAGGGTTTTCAAATAGCTCCTATAGAATCAGAATAAAATAATGGAGAAATTGTACTATAGGCAATGGAGTTTTCCTTTGAACCATATTTTTCCCATATAGTCTCCTATTGCTGATAAAATAAATCTCAAAGAAAGATTATTCTTGATCACAAAATAAGGCTGGTCTTATTAGACCTGGTCTGATTATTTTTATACGTGCAGGAAGAAATTTAATTTACCAGACAGGCTTCCTTTAGTTTGCTCTGCTAAAAGTTTCATAAGGATTCTCAAAATGCCCTTTTAAAAGCCTTTTATTATTTCCTTATCCTGAAGCTAGGAATCATATCCAAGAATCCCTCCCTACTGGGTTTTATCTGCAGTACCTTTTAATTGGATGATTTCTTCTTTTCTTTGAGGCTTCCATGGTGTCTCAGGTGGTTAAGAATCTGGCCACAATGTGAGAGACCTGGGTTCAATCCCTGGGTCAGGAAGATCTCCTGGAGAAGGGAATGGCTACCCACTCCAGTATTCTTGCCTAGAGAATTCCAGGTTGTAAAGAGTCAGACACGACTTGAGTGATTAACTCTTTTCTTGAGTGCACCAAAATATACCAAGGCAAGGCCACTTTTGTCCTAATAAAAGGAGAGAGCTATGGCTACATCCTCATTTTAACTTGATTGCTTCTATAAAGTGCTTACCTCCAAGTAATGTCACATTCTAAGGTACTGAAGGTTAGGACTCCAACATATTTGAAGGGAAGGGACAAAATCAACCCCTAACAAGGAGTGAGTATCAGATCCTGGATCATTAAATGTGAATGAGTTAAACAACCTGATGACACAGCCCATCTCCCTGATTTTTATATTTGAGAAAAACAAAACTTGTTAGTGGAAAACAAGGAATACAGACCCAGGTCTCTCGAACTTAAAATGAGTACTCTGGTGATACCATGCCATAGAACAATAGGAGAACATCTCTTTATCCTAGACCTGCAATGGATAGCTAAGGGACTAAGGGGTGGAAACTAGGATAGGGTGTTTAGGAAGAAAGCCTTGGTGCCAACCCCAGATTTCCCACTGATGAATCTTAGAAAAGGCAGTAGGATTTTAGAAAAGAGCTTCATAGCTCTGACTCTCACAGAGTGGAGATATCTTTATCCCATGGCAAAGTATCTATAGAAACCCACATCAGGCACACGCTTAGAATTGCCAGGTTCCTGACAAGGCAGATACCTGATAAATGACCCCTGTTTTGGAGGTTTGTATCAATAGACTTTGGTAAAAATAGCTACAAAAACAATATTGATTATGATGATTATTTAACTCAAGTTTCAGCTAATTTTTAATTGGTCAAAATCTCTAAACAATAATAGTATCAATTCAGAGCCATTTTTTCCAGTTTGCCAAATCCAAAATCATAATTTGCCTCTATTTTTTTTCTAATAGTTTTATAGTTTTAGCTCTTACATTTAGATTGTTGATCCATTTTGAGTTAATTTTTGTATATGGTTCAGGGTAAAGGTCCAACTTTGTTATTTTGCATGTGGATAACCAGTTGTTCCAGTGCCATTTGTTCAAGAGAATGTTCTTACCTCTTTGAATGCTCCTGCACTTTTAAAAAATCAATTGGACATAGATGTGTGGGTTTTTTTCTGAAATCTCAATTCTGTTCCATTGGTCTATATGTCTCTCACTGTTTTGATTACTGTAGCTGTGTAGTAAATTTTGAAATTGCAAAGTATGTGTCCTTAAACTTTATACTTTTTCAAGACTGTCCTCACTGTTCAGGGCCCTTTGCAATACCATATGAATTTGAGAATAGTCTCTTCCATTTCTGCAAAACAAATTATTGGGATTTGATAAAGATTGCATTGAACCTTTAGATTGCTTTCATAGTATTTTCACCATAGCAGTATTGTTTCTAATCCATGAACACACAATGTCTTCCCATTTATTTAAATCTTTAATTTCATTCACAAATGTTTTATAGTTTTCAGTGTGCAAGTCTTTCCTCTCCTTGGTTAAATTTATTTCCATGGTTTGATTTTTTGGATGCTATAATATTATGAATGAAACTGTTTTCTTAACTTCATTTTAGGATTGTTCATTGCTGATAGAAACACGATGGATTTTTGAGTGTACCTTGAAAATTTACTGGATTTGTTTATTAGCTCTAGTAGACTTGTTTTGGATGTTTTGCAGTTTTCTGCATATAGGTTCATGTTATCTGTGAGTATAGATAATTTCAGTCATGTCAGACTCTTTGCAACCCCATAGACTATATAATCCATGGAATTCTCTAGGCCAGCATACTGAAGTGGGTAGCCGTTCCCTTCTCCAGGGTATCTTCCCAACCCAGGAATCGAACTGGGATCTCCTGCATTGCAGGAAGATTCTTTACCAACTGAGCTACCAGGGAAGCCCTGTGAGTATAGGTAATTTCACTTTTTTTTCTTTCCAATTTGGATGCCTTTTATTTATTTTTCTTGCTTAATTGCTCTGGCTAGAACTTCTACTGCAATATCCAAGAGCAGTGATGAAAATGGGTGTACTTATCTTGTCCTGATCTTAGAGAGAAAGCTTGTATTCTTTCACCATTTATTATGATGTTAATTGTGTTATGAACTGTATTTAAATGTTAGGAATGATGTAAGGGAAGTATAGTCTCTCCCATGCTGTTAGTGAAATTTAAATATAAACATTTTAATGTTGTTCAGTCACCAAGTCATGTCCAACTCTCTGCAGCCCCATAAACTGCAGCATACCAGGTTTCTCTGTCCTTGACTATCTCCCTGAGTTTGGTCAAACTCATGTCCATTGAGTCAGTGATGCCATCCAGCTATCTTATCTTCTGTCGCCCCCTTCTCCACTCACCCTCAGTCATTTCAACATCAAGGCCTTATCCAGTGTATCGGCTCTCCACATCAGATGGCCAAAGTATTGGAGCTTCAGTTTCAGCATCGGTCCTTCCAATGAATATTCAGGGTTGATATCCTTTGGGATTGACTGGTTTGATTTTAATGCTTTCTATTGGCAAAAAATCTTAAAACATAAATAAGTGCATATACTTTGCCTGAAAAATTCAACTTTTAATCATTTATCTTCATGAAAAGGTGGACATAAGTGCAAAGAGTGTATTCATGTTTATGTCCATAGTCCCTTGCTTTTCATTCTCTTTTTTTCAGGTGTTAGTGTGGTGGAATTATGAACCTCTTCCAATTTTACTATCATAAAAATATTTTTTAAATGCTCTTAGAGATGATGTTTTCAATACTGAAAGGAAAGCAACAGATAATAATAGTTTCTGTGTCTACAGTCACTAGCTTTCATTTCAAAGGCCTTGAGAATGCAGAATTCAGCCTTCTTAAGGCATGACACTGATAGTGGAGATTTTGGCAATGAGGACACCATCCAGGCAGACAGGTACTCTTTCTAGGACTTACATTTTGCCTGAAAGGAAGAATCAATTACTCTTGATTGCTGTAAGTTCTTCCTAATGCATCACTTAAATTAAGCAATGGATGTGGTGGTCATCCCTGGATAAGGAGTCAAGTGATGGGTTCAGGTATTTCTTAGGTACCTGACTTGCTATGTAAAACTTGCATCACTTTTCTCATCTGTGAAAAGCATAGGTCCAAAATGGCTTTGGAAGGGCATAGAAAAGTATTGATGGCAACAGGAACTTTCATACATAGCTGGTAGCAATACAAAATGGTACAGCCCCTTTGGAAGACAGTTTGGCAGTTTCTTAAAAAACTAAACATACTCTTACCATATGGTCCAGCAATCACGTTCCTTGATGTTTACCTCAAAGAGTTGAAAACTTTTATCTACAAAAATGAAAACTCTGCACAAGAATTTTTATAGCAGCTCTATTTATAATTCCCCAAACTTGGAAGCAACCAAGATGTCCCTCAGTAGGTGAATAGATAAACTGTGTACATTCAGACAATGAAATATTCTTTAGTGCTAAAAAGAAATGAGCTATCAAGCCACAGAAAGCCATAGAGGAAACTTAAATGCGTATTTCTAAGTGAAAGAAGCCAATCTAAAAGACTACTGTATGATTGCAACTATATGATGTTCTGAAAAAAGGTAAAACTGTGGAGATTTGCCACAAAGATCAGTGGCTTCCAGGGGTGTGTGTCAGGGGAAGAGACGAAAAGACAGAGCACACACATACACACACACTCACAAAGACAGAGCACAGAGGATTTTTAGGGCAGTGAAAATACTCTGTATGATATTATAATGATGGATATATGTCATTATACTTTTGTTCAAACCCACAGAATGTACAACACCAAGAGTGAGCCCTAGTGTAAACTATGGACTTTGGGTGATTATAAGTTAATGTAAGTTCATCCACTGTTTTAAAAAAAGCATTCTAGTGAGTAGTGTTAATAATGGGGTGCCTATGCATGTGTTGGGGTGGGGGTATACTTCTCTCTCAATTTTATTGTAAACTAAAACTGCTTTTTAAAAATCTTAAAAAAAAAAAAACAGTACAGATGTGAGCTGCAGAGCTCACACATGCAGCATGCAGACATGCCTAATAACCACTCTGTTCTGTTGATTTAAGTCAGAAAACCCTCTGTCCTTGGTCTCTATGAGGCATGCTTGAGAAATACCTATATTCATGATGAAAACCTTCCTGCTGCATTGTTTTTAACAGAATCTTCATGGAAAAATTGAAGGGGTTCTCAATCCTGTAGAGTTTATTTAAAGTCATATTCCTGGGCCCCATCACAGACCCTTTCAGATTATTTGAAGATTCTGCCAAGGATCCCAGATAATTCTGATGTGGCAAGACTTTCAGTATTTGAGAACCATTCATCTAAGCCATAGTCTTCGTATGCTGGATTTGAATCCAGGCAGTTTGACTCTAGAGTATATGCTCTTAAACCACTATACACTATTTCCTAAATTACCGAATGTCAGGAGCTTTTCATGGAAGACATGTTTCTTTAGAGATAAAAATGTGAGGCCTACCCACAGAGGTGGCAGATGTAAGACACAGATAAAGGGAAACCTGACTCCACCTCTTTATAAGAGCTAGCAGGATGTTTGCTCTTCCAGAATATTATCTCAGGTGTCTGGTTAAGGAAAAAAATCACTCAAAGTATTTTAGGTAGAGAGAGATTTAATGCAGAGAAGTGGTTACAGAGATGTTATAAAGGGTTGTGTTCAGTTTCTCAGTCATGTCTGACTCTTTGCGACCCCATGGACTGTAGCCTGCCAGGCTTCTCTGTCCATGGGATTTCCCAGGCAAGAACACTGGAGTGCATAGCCATTTCCTTCTCCAGGGGATTTCCATTTCCAATCCAGGTATGTAACCAGGGTTTCCTACATTGCAGGCGGATTCTTTAGAGATTGAGCCAGGGCTTATTGTAGCAAAAAGGAGAAAGGGGTGTTACCGAGAAATAAGGAAGCTGTTAACACTCTGTTGTTGAGCTCTGAGTGTGGTGAGCTCTGGTATTTTTCTGTTGTTATTTTATCACAACATGTTTCACTATTTCATATTGTATAATTTCTGTACACTTATTAGCTTATTTCTGTTATTTGCTTCTCTCTGTTATCTATAAAAATTACCAAATTATTTGCTTAGTTCTCTGTTATCTATTCTCCACCTCCATCTACAGTAACAAGGATTCCATGAGGACAATGACTTTGTTTCATTCACTGCTGCATCCTCATGTTTAGAGATGACCTTGACACAGAGCAAGTTGTTATAATTTTGAATAAGTGATGAAAGTTGTAATAAAATTAATGTCTGCATTTCACAGCAAGTATGTCAACACAAATATTGCCTGTAACAATAAATAAATGATGTATACTCTTTATCTTGAGTGAAACCAGTGAACATATGAATCTTCTCTAGTATCCCTATCAGGGACTAACATAAACTAGTTAGATGTGTTAATTAAGAGAGTTCATTTCAAGAGACAGAAACCAACTTGAGCTGCTGTGGTCAGGATATATTCTCTCTGCTGACCCAGTTTTGAGAGGATCAGCTCTCTGTAATCCAACTTCCAAGATTCAGAGCTAGAGCTCAGTCTTACCACTTTGCCAGTGTCCCCTTTGATCTGAGACTTGTCCTGAAGTCCCTGAGGAAACCCCTTTTTGTGACAACCAGATGGACAGAGGCAAAGGCATTGGCTGGACAGGGTACTGGATGCATATATGGTGCATTCCTGTGAAGACAGGCAGGACCTATGTTGCAGACCACGTGAGGTCTCCGGTCATGTGAAAACTAGAAAGCAGGTGGCAGGGATTCTGATCCATCTGATACTATTGCTGATGTGTGTGTGTGTGTGTGTGTGTGTGTGTGTGTGTGTGTGTGTGTTAGTCACTCAGTCGTGTCCGACTCTTTGCGACCCCATGGACTGTAGCCCACCAGGCTCCTCTTAATTTCGGACGTATGCAGCTGTAAGCAGCAGCTTGCGGCAAGCAGCAGCGAGCAGTAGCTGGAATCAGGGTCTTATTTTCCCAGACCAGGACTCCTAATCACTGGGCCCCAAGAGCCATCAGTTATGGCTATGGTCCCCAGTCTTTGCCTGCCTAGTTAAGAGCAAATTCAGGTGGTAAAGTAAAAAGCTTATAGAAAAGTACTTGTGGAAAGGTGTACAGGAGAATTCAGAGAGTTGTACCTTTGGGAAATTTAAATCTTTTATAAAAGGGCAGTTGTCTTCCCTCAGGCCAATCATCTTGCTTTGTTCCCCTCTTGGTTAATTTGTCTCAGGATCCTCCCCCTGGGGGCGCAGGCACACCTTAGCCAGTTCAGTTCAGTCACTCAGTCGTGTCCGACTCTTTGCAACCCCATGAATCGCAGCACGCCAGGCCTCCCTGTCCATCACCATCTCCCGGAGTTCACTCAGACTCACATCCATCGAGTCAGTAATGCCATCCAGCCATCTCATCCTCTGTCGTCCCCTTTTCTTCCTGCCCCCAATCCCTCCCAGCATCAGTCTTTTCCAATGAGTCAACTCTTCACATGAGGTAACCAAAATACTGGAGTTTCAGCTTCAGCATCATTCCTTCCAAAGAACACCCAGGACTGATCTCTTTTAGAATGGACTGGTTGGATCTCCTTGCAGTCCAAGGGACTCTCAAAAGTCTTCTCCAACACCACAGTTCAAAAGTATCAATTCTTCGGCACTCAGCTTTCTTCACAGTCCAACTCTCGCATCCATACATGACCACTGGAAAAACCATAGCCTTGACTAGACGGACCTTTGTTGGCAAAGTAATGTCTCTGCTTTTCAATATGCTATCTAGGTTGGTCATAACTTTTCTTCCAAGGAGTAAGCATCTTTTAATTTCATGGCTGCAGTCACCATCTGCAGTGATTTTGGAGCCCCCAAAAATAAAGTCTGACACTGTTTCCACTGTTTCCTCATCTATTTCCCATGAAATGATGGGACAAGATGCGATGATCTTCGTTTTCTGAATGTTGAACTTAGCCAAGATAGATCTAAAAGTGAAGGCTTCCAGGAGAAGCAAGACTCATTTGGCCTGTAGTTATTCTCTGAGTTTTGACTCCAAGGAGCCTTTCTGCATGTGTGTCGTATCTCCCTTATCCTTTACTCAGACACTGTTTTTACCTCTCTTTGTCCTGGCCATGATTATTCCTTGAGATGTTTACAGGAGACAAAGACTCTGTTTACCCTGTTTCTGTTGTTATTTCCATTTCCAAGAGCAAATAGGGGGCTGGTTGTAAATTCTTCAACTGGAGCCCACCATCTCTTGCTTCAGGAAATGCAAAGAGGAAGCTGGCTGATTGTAAATGTCCAAACTGGAGCCAGTCTATCTCTTACCTCACTCTGTCCATGGAATTCTCCAGGCAAAAATACTGGAGTGGATAGCCATTCCCTTCTCTAGGGGATCTTCCCAACCCAGGGATTGAAGCCAGGTCTCCCGCATTGCAGGTGGATTCTTTACCATCTGAGCCACCAGGGAAGCGCACTATTGCTGGTACTTGAGCTTATTGCATGGATTTGATTCAGTAGGGAGCAAACAGAAAGAAACTTTTTCTTTCTCCCTTTGAACCTTTAAATTTCCTTAAGGGAATTATTTTCTCATTCTTAAAAAATCTTGGGGATATCTCACAGATGTGGGTATTCCTTTCACATGTAATAACATTTGATTTCTGTCACACAAAAGTTAATACATCAAATGTAATATGAAAACTCAAATTTTTAGTTTGAAACTTCACTCTCTTAGCTCTGGCCTAAACCCACGATTGATGGGGGGAGGGATAACACTGGCCTCATCACTCTTTCCTTTCTAGACTTTGTTACCTATTTACTAAGTACTCCTTTGAGCACCTACAGTAATGGATAGGAAAGAGGAAGGAGAATTAAGAACAGAATTTGTTGGTTGGTATGGTTGCCATCCAACATCAGGACCTTTTACAGGACATTTTAACGAGTTCCTTGGCAATCCATCGGTTCAATCTCTGAATTATAAAGATACCTTGGAGAAGGGAATGGCTACCCACTCCAGTATTCTGGCCTGGAGAATTCCATGGACAGAGGAGCTTGGCAGGCTATATAGTCCATGGGGTTGCAAAGAGTCAAACACAACTGAGTGACTTTCACTTTTTGGCGATCCCAAGTGGAAACGTCTGACTATGGGCCATGCCCCCTTCAGCTGTTACTTTTGAGTCCTCTCTCAGCCCCTGAGCTTCTCATGGTCTTCTTTTCTGCTGGACTCTTGGTGCTCTCTGGGCAGTCTTCTGGAATGGAGTCCATTGTAAGATGACCACAGAAGAGTCCTCTTTGTCTTGCTTTCATTGAATGTGCAGTTTGTTCCCAGCACAGCTATAGTATCATTTTGGCACCAGGATGAGGCCACCTTAGGCACAACTTCTTCCCTTCCATCTTCCACAGGCAGGACTCAAATATTGATCTCTTTCAGCCTTAAAGCTCCACAGATCTGGGTTAAGATTTTCAGGTGGGGATTTTTTGAAAGCTGCCCTGTGAGAAGGAGTGGATGTCCAGAACACTGAGAACTCTCCTTACCAGTACTCATTGCAAGCCTTTTTATCTTGGTTTTTCCACATCCTTCAAGTGCATGATCAGCTAAAAATGCTAGGGAGTCAAACTGATTGCACATCCTGTACTTGTGGCTAGAATCTCCTACAGGGAGTGGACATACTTGATAACCATTGTATGTTTCTTGGCTTAGGCAGGTATGCTTAGCTGAGATGTAACATCCATGCTGCTTCTCAGCTTATCTGGCATTTCCTAAGCAGTGCCCAAGCTTTGCTGGGCCAGGTGCCCCCTACATTAAGCTGCTCCATCTTCTTCCCTTTTCCCCACTTTCTCTCATCTCCGTTACCCAGACACACAAAAGAAAGATTCTGGATGTTTTAACACTATGCTATGCTAAGTCACTTCAGTCGTGTCCAACTCTGTGCGATCCCAGAGACGGCAGCCCACCAGGCTCCCCTGTCCCTGGGATTCTCCAGGCAAGAATGCTGGAGTGGGTTGCCATTTCTTTGTCCAATGCATGAAAGTGAAAAGAGAAAGTGAAGTCGCTCAGTCGTGTCCGACTCCTAGCGACCCCATGGACTGCAGCCCACCAGGCTCCTCCATCCATGGGATTTTCCAGGCAAGTGTACTGGAGTGGGGTGCCATTGCCTTCTCCGGTTTTAACACTACAAATCATTAATAACAACATCTTCCTCTTTTTGAGGGAAAGAAGGCTCCTCCACTGATACTTGATTGCCCAGCTTGAGTCAGATCAAGTCAGCCCTGATTAGGTAGGCAAAGTTACTTACTGTGCATAACACTTCTCAGGGGCCCATTACTGAGAGGTGAGGGTCAGATATCAGATAAAGGGAAGGGTCATGGATTGGACACTACAGTGGGTCATAGATAATAACCAGAGGGGACTTCTAATTTCCATAGCTACCTCCTTATTTCAAGTGCCCTGTCCCTCACAGGGTACAAGGTAGCAATTTACCATATCATATTTAGTCTTTCGCTTCTTCACTACTGCTCTCAATCAATTTTTTTTTGATATAATAAAATCACAAAGCAAGTAGTCCTGGGAAAGACGGTAGAATCCCAGACATAGAAGTCATCTCAGACTGCACATAAAGCCGAGTTTTCTGACCTGAAGTATAGTATGACTAAGTTATCTCAGTACTCTGACTTGTACTCTAGGAAAACGTAAGAGTAAGGAGGGGACAAGAATGATTGAGCTTCAAACTACAGAGAATATGCAAAGAATTAGGAGAGAGGGTAAATATATGTTCCTGTATACTCTTCATGAATCCCAGGCATACCTTGGAGATACTGCAGGTTCTGTTCCAGATCACCTCAATAAAGTTAATATCACAAGAAAGCAAATCACAGGAATTTTTTGGTTTCCTGGTGCATATTAAAGATATGTTTATACTATATTGTAGTGTAGTGGCTGATGACTTGATGGCAGTTGCTTACAGAAATGACAGGCAACATTATTTGTCCACAAATCTCTTCATTTTGGGCTTCAGTTCTCATTCATAAAAGGAAACAGTTGGAGTAACTTATCGGTTCCTTCAGGCAATGACAGTCTATGGTGTCACTCATTGCCTTTCTTATTCTTATGATTTATCCCACCCTGAAAATGAAAATATTTTTGACTCATTCAAAATCTTAAATTGGCATCAGTTTTCCCCCTAAACTTCTTTACATATGTGCATGTAAATATAGATGTGGTAAATAATTTTAGTTTGTCCTCTGTGTGTTAAGACCATTGTGATTTTTTTTTTCTATTTGTGTCAAGCTTCCACCTATGCATTCCACAATTGCAACCTCCTCCAAGTTAAAAAATCAACCTTCTTCCTCCTTCTTTGGCTTCTCCCCCACTCTTTTTTGATTCCAGTTCCCCACCTCCCTGTTTTCCTTCTATTAGTTTTGAGGCTCCTGGTCAGAGTTCAGTTATCACTGCCTGAACCCTTTAAATCATGTCCATGCATCAAAAGAAATGTTAGCCCTTACTCTAGTTCAAACCTGGAGCAAACTAGAGGAGTCCTCTCATCTCAGAGAAGGAGCCTGTTTTGTATAATCTATGTAAAGTATGCTTATTTATCTGTTAATAACAACCACTCAGCTAGGTTGTTTGAAAACATCAGCAATTGACTTGTTTCATCTTTTTTTAATTCAAGCTGGTATAAAATAGTCAAAAATAATGAATTTTGTTTCCTTCCAAGGAGTAAGCGTCTTTTAATTTCATGTAAAGTAATTAGCCTCCAATTAAAATAAATTAATTTAAAAAATAAAGTAAACATTTAGACTGCCAGATTTGAAGAGCATTTCTGGAATACCAACCATAACACTCTGCATGATCTCTTTTGACAAAAGCCTTAATACAAATGAACTTAGGAAAGCAAAAACACTCACTGTCTGAAACAAAAAAGACTGAATTCTGAAGATACTGTAACATTGTTAATCCGTTATATTCCCATACAAAGTAAAAAGTTTAAACTTTGGGGGGGAAAAAAGAAATGATCCACGTTAACAGAAGGCTAAATCAATACTCTGTTGAGTGAATTTACTTTTTTTTTTCCCCTGTGGACATTAGCCATTTTCCAGTAGTTGGTTGCCTTAGGAACATGAACAAATTCTCTAATACTGGTGGAAAGTAGGTAGCTCCTAGACTTGTGTGCCCCCCGGGATGCTGTTGGAGAACTTAGGAGCACTCTTATTAGTGCTCAGTGATTTATTAAAATAATGAGGTTTCCTGAGTCTTTTCAACTCAATGCTGCCTTTTAGACAGCTCCCATCACTACTCTTTGGGTCTGAAATCCCAGTGTTGTCAATGACAGAGCTAAACTTAAGAGTAAATAAAAATAATTGTGTCTGTTTTTCATGGACAAATAGATCATTTGCCCTCTCCTTCTAAAACTCTTTCTTTGGGAGACCCAATTCAACCAGTCCTTAATCTAACATTTGGAATGTAAATAACTCTCTTCAGGGGTCTGGATTTCATCACCTTTGAAATGTAAACATCTAGGAGTCTTCCTGGCACCTAGATAGTTTAACTAGCTGTCTGTCTTAGGCTGTAATCATTTGCTTATAGAAGAGATAAGAGAGGATTTACTATTCCCATGGGTGACAGCAATTAACTAGAGCAAATAGCTATCTCAATTCTTAAGTGAACTTAGGATGAACTATACGGAAAACATATATATATATATTTTTTCATAACAGAACAAATTGTTCTGTTATGTCCTCTTGTAGGGAACACAAGAATACCATAAAAGTTGAAGGATGCGTGTTTTGTATGGCTGCAAACTGTCTATATAAATGTGTGAAAATGGCCTGACTTTTTAAGTTTTATACAAACCGCCTATGTGCACATAACATGAATAGCATGTGTTTATTTAAAAATCAAACATCATTCTTTCCTTTCTACACTTTGTGGTGAATTCTCTGCATTATTAGGATTTTTATTTCCACAATACTACAGACATCCACAGGTAAAGAATGGGCTTGAAGTCAAGGGTACAGGCTATGGTGATCCAGGCAGAGAAGTAGCTAGAAACCTGAAATCACCCCCAAATCAAAGAGCAAAGCAAAGATCAAATGAGAAGCTAGCAAGCAAAAGACATAGGATTGGTAGATGTGTATGATGGGGTAATCCTCAGGACAGGTACAGTCATGCTGAAGAAATTTACGGAGGCTCATAATACAGAAAGACAAGGTAAAGAGGGTAGTTAGAATTTCAAGCACAGTGAGGAAGTTTATAGAAGCCAAAATGGGTGGGATGAGCTGAAGAGCAAATATATTGCCCCTACGTTCAGAAACCTGGCACCAAGGCAAGCTGTCTTGATCAAAAGATTCACATATTTTCTGCTCTATGAATGCCAATTGTAAGGCTGGCCTACAGCAGCTAGAAAAAAAAATGTGAGAGAAGATTTTTATTTCCTCTACAAAGTAATATTCTTTCTATTCTATTAGAACTAATCCCTGTTCTTTTGTTACTTTTTGGTAGTTTGGAGAGAGTGAACTTTAAAAGCAATGTGTGTAGCAAATCTAAAAAGAACTGTTGAGTTCAGTTCTAAAAAAAAATTAAAGGACATAATCCTGGCTCTGGCATTTACTCTTCCTGTGACAGTGGGTAAAAGAATTAACCTCTTTTAGTTTTCTTTTTTTTTTTTTTTAGTTTTCTTCACCTGTAAAAAAAATAAGAATTTTAGTAGCATCTATTTCTTAAGGTTGTTGTGGGATTACCACACACACACAAACACACACATTTTTCTATAAAGTGGTACCAGTGTGCTTAATAGAGTTTGTTACTATTATTATGCCAATTCATTTTTTAAAACATGGCACTTATCATATCTCTCAGAAACCATTCCATATTTCCCTACTGCATCCTGAACTGCATGAAAACTCCTTACCCTGACATTTTAGCTTCATCTCTCCTTTTATTTCACATATACTATATCTTAGTCGGGGCTTCCCTGGTGGCTCAGTAGTAAAGAATTACCTGCCCATTCAGGAGACGCAGGTTCAATCCCTGATCAGGGAAGATACTCTACGGAAGGAAATGGCAACCCACTCCAGTATTTTTGCCTGGGAAATCCCATCGACAGAGGAGCCTGGCTGGCTACAATCCATGGGGTCACAAAAGAGTCAGAATGACTTTGTGACTAAACAACAGCAATACATCTTAGTTAAATACGAATAGGGATTTCCAGACCCTTTCAGAACATTGTTACATGTAAAACAAAATGAGTGTTCCTTGTCATCATGATGCTTAAATATGCTCAAATAGACATCTGCCCAAAAACAATAGCAGATCAGACTGATGACTCATCTGGGTTGTGAAATTATGTCAGAAGTTCCTGCTGACACAGGAGCCAGTATTTTCCCACCCAAACATCTATATGCTACCTATCCTGAGCATTGTTCCTGAGGGCTTCTCCTATCTCCAGGCATTGAGAAAGTCTCAGACTATACCAAGAAGATGACAGATGTGTCTATGAAAATAATCAGTAAATAGTCAATAATAAGAATCGAAAGGAATTTTATTTGAGCCAAATAGGGCTTGCCCGGAAGCCTGCTCCAGAAAAGCAGGGTTTTCAGCAATTTTATATCTTGTCAGAACAAAGAACACTGAACAAATCAGGGATACATTTCTTCAATGTCTCTAAAAGACAGACCAGCACATACCCAGACAGCACATATGGTATGGCCTTGGCAGCTAGGAAGGGAGTCTTATCATCACAGGAGTACCAGCATTAGCATCTCAGAAAGGACATTTAATCTTTATTTTTAACATGGACATTCTTTACTTCTGATCAGTGTGGCCTTTCCTTTAATAATTAAAGCAGATGTACAATGTATGTTTGACAGACTATTTTAGTTAGCATAAAACTCAAGCTAACTCATGTATAAGCCAGAAAGACTTCCCTGTGTCTTGGTATGTAATATTTTCTTTTATCAGATAGTTACATATAGGTGATGATCATAGGTCCTAGACAGTCACTTATAAGTGTCTATCCTAGAGACAGCAACTGTATGACATCTGTATAGCCACTTCTTCTTACACCCATAGTAGCATCAATAGTTGAAGGTGGTTCTCTTTACCACTGAGCCTTTTTACCAGAGCCCTCTGAGGAGCTAGACCAAGTGAATATGGTACCAGAAAATATGGCAAACCACCCTTTATCTTTTCAATATCTGCAGCTCATCCATCATTTTGGTAACATCTTCTGCTTTGATTTCTTTATAGTGAGATCCAACTTGATTTTAAAAGGTTGTAAAAGCTTTCTTCTCCCTTTAATAATCACACAGAAAGCCCTTTCATTTTCTAAAGGCCACATAAAACAATAGTACTTTCTTTTGCTTAAAAAGTATGAGCTGTCAGCCAGCGATGGTTATAATTGTAAAGTACAGCACTCATGTCTTCTGTCTTCCATTTTCCTCTGTTGCATTCCTATACTCACAGCAGCCTGTAAACTTACACTCCAGCCAAATGTGTTATTGATAGTTGATATGAGAAGGTTCATTTCTTTGAGAGGTTATTAGATAAAGAGCTACAAGAAAGCACTACCAAGGTAGCACTAAGAAGGTAAAAATACAAATCTGTCCTTCCAAAAGTCTGGGGCCTCTTTTCCCATCAAGATTTCATCTGAATTTGGAAACAGCATGTTGGGAGCTCTCAGAAGCCTCTTAGCCCTCTCCCTGGAATATTTTCAGAGAAAACAATTGAAATTCAGGGTAAAATAGCCTGAATGTCTTTCTCAGAGTGAAATTGTACTTTCACCTGCTTATCACTAACTAATAAGTGATTGCAACAGGATTCAGGTCCTGTCAGGCAGGCTCCAAAGTCCAGTTTTGCCCCACTATCAGACACAGCCTGCTGTTAAAACAGACGCAACACTGCCCAACCTGATACATCTCAAAATATCTTCAAGAATGGAAAGACAGAAGGAAAAGAAACATAAAGCTAACATTTATTAAATGCGTACTAAAGGCAGACTCTGCAGGAACTGCTTTACATAAAGCACTTTGTAAATAGCAAAGCCTTTTTCAAATTTTATTCGTGATATTAAAAGGTAGGTGAGATTTATTTTTACCATCCACGAGCATTTTCTTTATCAGCACACCAGTACTCTCTTTATTTATTTTTTTTTTAAGTTGGCTTGAAACCCAAATTTTTTTTTTTTTTGAGCTACAAAATTATTAATTTTTTTAATTTTTTTTTTTTTAAATTTCAGGTTAGTACCTCTTTAGACTTCATTTCTCCAGTTGTTCAACGTCCCTCTTCTGTTCCCTTACTTTCAAGGCAAGAACTCTGGTATCTGCACTGGTCTGCCTTTCTCTAGTTGTAGATCTTTCCTTTCTTCCTCTTCTTCATTAAAAATAACTTTCCTGTGTCTCATCAGCTAATTGCTTAGCTAAAGCATTTCATAGCAGGATTTCTCTTTGTGCAAATGAATGATGGAGATAGATGACATAAACACCTGAAATTAGCACAACATTGTAAATCAGCTATACTTCAGTAAAAGAAAAAAAAAGACATTGTTTAACACAAAACCCTATAGCAAAGGAAGTTACTATTGATGCACTTCCACTCCCTGCAGTAGGCCACTGGAGGAAATAACTTGTGAATGTTTGTGAGATTTTGCAGTAAAGAAGACATGGGTTCGATTCTCAGTTCTGTCACTAATGAGCTCTATGTTATTGGACTAGTCATTTTTCCTCTGATAGTCTCATTTTCTTTGTCTATAAAAGGAGTGACAAAAAAGAATTTTTACTTTCTATTTTAACACTAACATTGTGTGATTTTATTAGTAATGGATTGTCTTTAACAAAATGTTAGAAGTAGAAAGGGCATTACAAATGATATACTATGATGTCTTTTTGCAATTCCCATTAAAAGCTGGTAAAAAAAAGATACTGTGGTATGGTAATTTAGGAGCTACAGTCTGGATATCTGCATGAGAATCCTGGATCCATCACTTAATAGTGTTACTTAGCTGTAGATTGATCTCTCAGTTTCCACACCTTAAAAAATGGGGATAACAGTACTTTTTAATTAAATTGTTGTATGATATAATGCATAGGAAACACCTAACAAATGCTAGCTACTACTGTTATAAAGCTCTATAGAAATTCCACTATCTTGATACGTTATAAGAATTCTTGAGAAAAGTAGAAACAACCGTCAGAGAGAGGTAGTGTGAAAAATGATGTATACTAATGTGTGCTGGGTGGAGTTAAAAAAGTGAAAGTGTAGTCACTGAGTCGTGTCTGAATCTTTGCAACTCCATGGATGGTATTCTCTGTCCATGGAATTCTCCAGGCCAGAATACTGGAGTGGGTAGCCATTCCCTTCTCCAGGGGATCTTCCTGATCAAGGGATCAAAGCTGGGTCTCCTGCATTGCAGGCAGAGTCTTTACCATCTGAGCCACCAGAGACAGATATTAAATGGTAATAATCCATAAGCTAAAAGTGACAGGGTAACGATGAGTCGAGTCATTCTCATCCGTATCTTGTGTGTATTTAATGGACTGCTGCTCTTCCCTGTCTTTCACCCATTATCCTGTGCCAGTCTCTGTGTTGATTTGGGATTCCCAGGTGGCACTAGTGATAAAGAACCTGCCTGTCAATGCAGGAGACATTAAGAAACACAAGTTTGATCCCTGGGTTGGGAAGATCCCCTGGAGAAGGAAATGGCAGTCCACTCCAGTATTCTTGCCTGGGAAATCCCATGGACAAAGGGGCTTGGCAGGCTATATAGTCCATAGAGTCACAAAGAGTCAGACACAGCAGAAGCAACTTAGCACTAGCACTTCATGGAAAAATTGGTAGTTCTTTCAAGCCCCCATACCACAGTCAGAGATGTCTCTGAGACCCAGTGGCCACTTGTAAAGCATTATTTTTATACCTCCATATAAAAACTTCCTCTCATGCCATCTGATTGTACATAATCACCTACCTTTCTTGATTATTACTCTCTACCAAGCTCCTGATCATTTTCCTTATATTCGTGTCCTTACCATCTATCCTATCTATCTTATCTTCCCTGCCTTCAATATCTTCTTACACAAGTCAACTAACTCCCTAGTATCATGGATTCTTGGGTTACTTAATTTCAGTTGTTTTCCCCTTTCTTCCATACCAAGAATACCCTCTCATGGTTACATCCTGGACACAGTCATAATTCATAACATTCATTCATACTTCCAACATTTTAAACTCTAGTGCTACTTTCTAATTACCACCTTCTACATTTTCACGTGTCTTTCCTTTTTTTCCCACTAAAATTAGTGTACAATCTCATAGAGATCTCAAGTATTTGACATTCTATTTTCTCTAACTTGCCAATTCATAACTTTAACCACTTTCTTGCCAATACACTCACCCTTCTGTCCTTCTTGACCATCCTACCCCCTTGCTTGGATGCATTCAAACTCAATTTTATTTAACTGTCTGTTTTTTTTTCCTACTACACCTAAGGGTGCTAATCATAGCTTTCCTTTGTTATTTTCCTTAGTAGCATATCTCCAAGCACATGTGCCTCTATAAGCTCTAGTTCTACAGTCTCAACTTGGCCTTCAGTGCTAGCCAAAGCTTCAATGGATTGATTTTTTAAAAGAAAAAAGGAATGCTTCTATGTGTCCCCCACTGGCTCTCTCTCTGCTTTCACTAGGTAGTTATTTCAGACATTCATTACTGTCCTTCAGTCTTCTGTTTCCATCAAATGACCTCATCTACTTGGCAGAGAAAACAGAGTCCAAAACATGGGATTCCCTAAAGTTCCTCCTCCATCCCTCATGACAGTATCTATATCTGTATTCACCCTTACCATCATCTGTAGAAATTTAGTAGAATGAGAAACCTTCTTTTTCAAAACTAAATCCTACATCTGTGTTCCGAAACTCCCCTCCCCTCCGGTGACATTAGGACCTTCCTCCTTAAATTGTCCTTTCTCTTCCCTGGATCTTTGACATTTCACCATCTACTGGCTTTTTCATTGCAGTCAATAAAAAGATGGTGGTTCTTTGGTCATTGTTTTCACAATCAATATTTTTAAAAGAAATTGTCTCTTATAATTCTCTGCACTTTTTTTACTTCCCATTCCTTCTTGAACCTACTGTAGAATACAGCCCCCTTCCCCTCCAGTAAAATAGCTCTTATCAAAGCTAACTCCAGCAGATACTTTTTAGTCTTTTTCTTATTTGAACTCTTCATCAACTGATACTTCCTGCCTTTGATTGTGCGACACCATTTTCTTGTGATTCTCATGCAATGTGCCTAACGTGTTTCAATCTCTCTTGCTGGTTTTCTTTCTCTAACTACCCCTAATATATTAGCCTTTCCTGCGTTGGGCTTTATTTTTAGCCCATTCTCATTTCATTTTATATGAGCTTGTTACATGAGCCCAGTCAGGTTCTTAGCCTTAATTAATGGCCATCTATAGGCTGATGATTCAAACATCTCAGTGTCTTGATCTTGTTCCTAAACTGAAGACCCATACAGTCAGTTGCTTCTAAGACACTCTTCAGAGATTATCAAACTGAATATACAATATAAAAGTCTTCCCCTTTTTTTCTTTCCTCTTCTTCCATGAAATGTTTCTCTCTCTCTCTCTCTCTCTCTCATATCTCCTATCTTAACAATCAGCCACATAGTCCAAGTCAGAAATTTTGAAGTCATTTTTGGTCACTTCTTATTATTCTCCTTCATCCACTTAGCTGCCAGGTCCTACCTCCTAATTATCACTTGGTTTTGTTCTCCCCTCTTTACTCCTATTGTCAATGATTTAATTTTAGTACTGTTGCATCAATAAAACTGTGGATTACTGCTAAATTCTTTTAACTGGCCTCTCCTACTTAAATTGACCTCCACAGTGCTGTCAAAGTACTATATCTCAAAAACAAATTTGATTCTGTTACTTCCTTGCTTTAAACTCTTTAGGAACTCCCACCAATCAAAGAATAAAATCCAGATCCCTTGACACATCATCCAAGACTCTTCATGATTTGACTCATGACATTTCTTTCTTTAGCTTCTTCTCTGTTTACTCCCTATGGTGGTGGTGGTGGTTTAGTCACTAAGTTGTATCTGACTTTTGTGACCTCATGCACCGAAGCCTGCCAGGCTCCTCTGTCCTGGGATTTCCCAGGCAAGAACACTGGAGTGGGTTGCCTTTTCCTCCTCCAGGGGATTTTGTCGACCTTTGATCGAACTTGCGTCTCTTGCATCTCCTGCATTGGCAGGCAGATTCTTTACCACGGAGCTACCTGGGAAGCTGTTTACTCCCTATAGTTCAGCTAAATTCAATCACACGCTGACCTTTGAATGGGTCATATTTTCCTGTGTCTTCCTGACATCATACATGCTCATCTCTTTTGAATTGTGAAATATTATATCTAAAATACCCTCAAACTCCTCCTCTCCTTTTCATCCTTAAACACAAATTTAGAAGTCACTTGTTTGTGAAGCCTCAGTGAATCCCCTGTATTCAGTTAATCACCCAACAAGGATTGCTCCCCTTTCATCCTGGGATATCCTCATAGCACTCTTTTTTTTTTTTTTCATAGCACTCTTTACATGTATCAGAAGCCCGATTTCTCCATCAGATTACAAACTCTCTGAGGTCAAATAACATGTTCTCTTAGTCACCTTTATTTCTCCAATATCTAGTATCACTCCTGGAACTACATTTAGTAAGTGTGTATTGAATTAAATGAATGAATTTGCTTTTGGTTTTTGTCTCCAAAAAGACAGAATCCTCCCTTATTTGGTTTTCCTCTCCAAAAAAGACAGATTTTTCAGATTATAACATTTTTATTATTTCTCAGAGTTCCCATCTCCTCTTCTTCCTCCTCTGCCCTTGTGGCTTAAAAGGATGTGTATGTGAAATGATGGTGGTTTCCCTTTCCAGATTTGTAACACTGAATGAGATAGAAAGGAGCCTGGTTACAGTGGGTGGGAGCAGGGGCCCCTGGTAGGATTCAGCAGGGCAAGTGTTCCTGTTTGCCTAGGGAGACTCAAACCAGTTGGAGGAAGGACAGGAGTATGGGTGTGGGAAGGGTGAGCCTTATCAGGATGCTGAAGGAGGCAACAGACACAAGTAGGAAATGTGGCCAAGAGGATGCTGGTACTAAATCACATATCAGTGAGGATACACGTTTTTCCAGGGATCTTAAAAATGTATCCCTGATGTCTGAGTTAGCACAGCAACCTACCATGTTTCTTGTAAATAAACTTATTTTTGAGAGAGATCAAGTTTGTAAAACCAGCTCAAAATAAATCACTGTGGATGGTGACTGCAGCCATGAAATTAAAAGACACTTGCTCCTTGGAAGAAAAGCAATGACAAACCTAGATAGTGTATTAAAATGCAGAGACATTGCTTTACCTACAAAGTTCCATATAATCAAAGCTATGGTTTTTCCAGCAGTCATGTATGGATGTGATAGCTGGACAATTAAACAAATGACTGAGCGCCAAAGAATTGATGCCTTCAAACTGTGGTGCTGAAGAAGACTCTTGAGAGTTCCTTGGACAGCCAGGAGATCAAACTAGTCAATCCTAAAGGAAATCAATCCCTAATATTCATTGAAAGGACTGATGCTGAAGCTGAAGCTCCAATACTTTGGCCACCTCATGTGAAGAACTGACTCATTGGAAAAGACCCTGATGTTGGGAAAGATTGAAGGCAGGAGGAGAAGGGGACAATGGAGGAGGAGATGGTTGGATGGCATCACTGACTCAATGGACATGAGTTTGAGCAAGCTCTGGGAGATAGTGAAGGACAGGGAAGCCTTGCTTGCTGCAGTCCATGGGGTTTCAAAGAGTCGGACATGACTGAGCGGCTGAACAACGACAAGCAATTATTACAGCTCCCTGGAAGATAGTAGAGTATTGTCACTTAGACAGAAGGAGACATCCAGGAGAATAAATCAACCAGGGCCCAGGGAATCTAAGTACTTTTGTAATATTATTTATTATTTTGGTTTGTTCTATCTGTTGGAATATTCTGACGACCTTTCCTATACTATTGGCCCACATTTAAGGCCCAAATTTCACCTTGATATGGCAATAGGTAGTTCAATGCTAACTTTTATTAGTTACCATAGCAGCTGGAGAGATTTAAGCCATATTAAGGGCTTCTAAGGAAGTGATATCATTGTCTGGGTGGCCTATATGTGTTAAGTTTGTGATAATAAATTGAAAATACCTAAATTTGTGCTTCTTATACCAGTGATTGCAAAGAGGCCTAATATAATAGGTAAAAAGGTAATTTGCTGCTGCTTTTTGTGGGAAAACTAGATGAGAGAAATTAATTTTCTAGTTGTATGTAGGGAGATCAGAGACAAAATATGCATAAAACAAAGGTCAAATTGCATAGCATGGAAGGGGGAGGAATGGAAGAATAGAATATGCTACCCTACTGAATAGGTGTGATACCACAGGAGAACAAGTAGCCCCAAGGGGCTTGGAGGATAGAGTTTCTGATGGGAAAGTTTAAATCAGTGCAGACATGTGAGGGTCAAATAGTCTTAATGGAGGGGGAGAGCTGTTTATAATACTGATTGATGATGGGAGACAGGAGGGATATGGGGTCCATGAATGGAAATTTAATGAGGTTAAGAGAATGCTGGAAAGAAATGCAGGGGGCAGATAAGGAGAGAATGATGAGTAGTCAATATGGACATCAAACACCTCCAAGGGGATAGGGATTAGTTGCAGGACTGATTGTTCAGGCTGGAGCACCAGTTAGTATGCCCAGCATTGTTAGAAGTTCAGCTCTTAGAGAACATGTTACACAGATATTATCCACCAAGTCACAGAAAGGAGGCCTTGGGTATGATGAGACTGCAAAATAGTGGAGCATGTAGCGTGAGGTTGTTGGACAAGGGAAAATCATAACTACTGCAGTTGTGAAGTTTACAATGGAAAATGAGGTGGAAACAATTACAGGGACAGTAATCACGGCTAGCTACCAAATGAAATACATAGTAGTAGGTAGAGTTTTAGGCCTTTGTGGAGAGATAGTGGAGGTGAGGATTCCATTTCCTTCTCCAATGCATGAAAGTGAGAAGTGAAAGTGAAGTTGCTCAGTCGTGTCTGACTCTTTGAGACCCCATGGACTGCAGCCTACCAGGCTCCTCTGCCCATGGGATTTTCCAGGCAAGAGTACTGGAGTGGGGTGCCATTGCCTTCTCCAGATTCAGGTGTTAGGTACCCAAGATTTGCTCATTTGCTTGCTCAGTCATGTCCGAGTCTTTGTGACCCTTTGGACTGTAGCCCTCCAGGCTCTTCCGTCGATGAGATTCTCAAGGCAAGAATACTGGAGTGGGTTGCCATGCCCCTCTCCAAGGTATCTTCCCGACCCAGGGATTGAATCTACATCTCCTGCGTCTCCTGTACTGCAGGTGGATTCATTACCACTGAGTCATCATTACTAATAGGTACTCAAGAGGAGAAACTAAATGAAGTGGCACCAATAGGAATATATCAGAAATCGTATAGAGTGCTAGTTTACACCAAGAGGCATGAAGATGGAAAAGAGTGGGTTAAGAACAAATCTGAACAATCTATGGGGAGTTCCTTGATGCAGCAGGATAGATATTGGGGCCTGCCAATAGGCTTTAGTTCCTTGCAAGCTGTCATTACATGGTATAAGAGAGGATATGAAATCTTAGAGATATAGGTAAGTAGGATGTGTAGGATCTTCAGTTAAGTAGTGGACAGTAACCATGGTGCCACTGGCATCATCTGTGTAGGGAACAGAGGCCTGCATAGATTGAAACTGATGGATAAGGTAGGAGGAGAGAGAGAGAGAGAAGAGAGGGCAGTTGGGGAAATTATAGGAGATTCAGGTGGATAAACAGGTGGGGTGGAAGAGTCAGGGATTGAGTCTGGGAACAGAGAAAGTGAGTCTGGTCAGAATTTTTTGGGTGGGTTTTGGCATTGGACTGTGGTGATAGGACATCTGGCAGTGTCAGCATCAAGGCTTGGACTGCTACATTGTGCTGAGATCATCATTTTCAATGTGTTCAACTACTGGGCAGAGGTCATCATCTTCAAAGTGATAGGCTGCTGAGCTGAGGCCATCATTTCTGAGATGATGGTTTATAGTCTATGCTCTCATCTGTTGCCTGCTTGTGAGTGATACCTCTAAGGACCCTAATGGGGCAGAGGGACCAGGAGCTCCTGCTATGAATCCTGAGCTACCTTCAAAACATTAAAGCAAAGTTTTATAAAGTGAAGTGAAAGTTGCTCAGTTATGTCTGACTCTTTGTGATTCCATGGACTATATGGCCCTTGGAATTCTCCAGGCCAGCATACTGGAGTGGGTAGCTTTTCCCTTCTCATGTATACATCCCTGGATGTATATTTGTCTTCAGCCCTCCAGGTGTTACAGAGTAATTTCTTATGGAGAAACTGGGAACTGATTGAATATTCCAAACAAGTAGTATAAAAAGGAGCTCAGTTTGACATTGAGCTGAAGTGGTGGAATCCCATATCCAAACCATGAGCTAAATAAAGAACAGCCAGAACCAGCAGAACTAGAATGTTCCACAACTTTGGACCTTTGGCATATAGTCCCTGGTGTGCTGCCTGTGCCTGTTTAATATGATGCGAGTCACAGGCATTGTCATCCCAGATCCTATAGTGACTCCTCATTCAGCATCACTGTAATGAAATAAATCCAGAGCTGATATCCTATTTAACAATACTGGCCCAAGAACCAGGTCAAGATCTTTTTTCTTCACCAGAAGATCCACACAGTTGTAAGTATTGTATCAGGTGTGGAGATTTCTATTCCCTTTAGGGAAAGTGAAACCTCTAGTTAACCAAACTTTAAAACCACCATATTGGGAAAGGACAGCAGACTTGTAGAAAGCATTCTTGTGGCATACAGAATAAACTTTTGGGTAGGGGCAGAAAATTTTTGGTGAGCCTCATTCTATTCTTTGCCCTTCATCCAGGACCCAATGCAGCATGATTTGTGCCAGGATAGAAAAGGGATAATAGAATGGGGACATGTCATTAATTTGAATGTACTGTTACATTGGATATTGTATACCTAGACCTATAAGTGAAATTAAAAGATGCTTACTCTTGGAAGGAAAGTTATGACCAACCTAGACACCATATTAAAAAGCAGAGACATTATTTTTCCAACAAAGGTCCATCTAGTCAAGGCTATGGTTTTTCCAGTGGTCATGTACGGATGTGAGTTGAACTATAAAGAAAGCTGAGCACCAAAGAATCGATGCTTTTGAACTGTGGTGTTGGAGAAGACTCTTGAGAGTCCCTTGGACTGCAAGGAGATCCAACCAGTCCATCCTAAAGGAGATCAGTCCTGGGTGTTCATTGGAAGGACTGATGCTGAAGCTGAAACTCCAATACTTTGGCCACCTGATGCGAAGAGCTGACTCACTGGAAAAGACCCTGATGCTAGGAAAGATTGAAGGCAGGAGGAGAAGGGGATGACAGAGGATGAGATGGTTGGATGGCATCACTGACTCAATGGACATGAGTTTGGGTAAACTCCTGGAGTTTCCTTCCAAGAGTAAGCATCTTGACCTGGTTCTTGGGCCAGTATTAAACGTCTTTATAAGAGAAAATGCATGAAGAAGTATTGATCCTGTTATTTAACAAAATCTCAGTATATGCTTGTGTGGTAAATCGCTCAGTCACGTCCGACTCTTTGTGACCCCATGGACTGTAGTCCTCCAGGCTCCTCTGTTGATGCAATTCTCCAGGAAAGAATACTGAAGTGGCTTGCCATGTCCTCCTCCAGGGGATCTTCCCAACCCAGGGATCGAACTCAGGTTGGTCATAACTTTCCTTCCAAGGAGTAAGCGTCTTTTAATTTCATGGCTGCAATCACCATCTGCAGTGATTTTGGAGCCCCCCAAAATAAAGTCAGCTGCTGTTTCCACTGTTTCCCCATCTATTTGCCATGAAGTGATGGGACCAGATGCCATGATCTTAGTTTTCTGAATGTTGAGCTTTAAGCCAACTTTTTCACTCTCCTCTTGACATAACATAACAGGAGTTGAGGGGGCATGAAGGGGTTTTGGTAGAGGAAATCAGGCAGACCACCCAAACACTAAATCACTTGACAAAATATATACTTCAGATCCTCTCTCAGCTAACAAGAAGAGAGAGAGAGAGTGTGTGTATCCCAGGAAATGTAATTTAACTCCTATAACTTAGGCATTGCCCATCTTCAAAATGGGAGCAATAGAACCTTCCTTCCTTGACCACTGGGAGGAGAAAATGAGAAAACCTAAGGTTTGTCACACTGGGCACATTCAGAAACTGTCTTCACTCTGCTTTCTCCCTCATGTAACAAAGTCACTTTAATACCTACGTTCAGGTTATTTATTGCTGTGTAACAAACTGTCACAGGGACGGGGGAGCCTGGTGGGCTGCCGTCTCTGGCGTCGCACAGAGTTGGACACGACTGAAGTGACTTAGCAGCAGCAGCAGCAACAAACTGTCATAGAATTTAATGGCATTAAATATTTTGCTCACTAACTCTGTGGGTCTGGAATCTGGACTGGACAGAGCAGGGACAGCTTTTCTTTTTCCACAATATCTAAGGGCTCAGCTGTAAAAATTCAGAGGTTCAGGGTGACTTGATGGCTGGGGCTGGTGTCATCTGAGCTCATCTAGTTGAGACTAGCTGTGGGCTGGGACCTGAGCAGAAATTGCTGATCAGAACATCTGCATGTGGTGTCTGCACTGACCTGAGCTTCTTCACAGCATGGCGACTAGGTTCCAAGTGCAAGTAACCCAAGATTTGTGCCCAGAAACTGTCACTGTCACTTCCGCCACATTCTAATGATTAAAAGTAGGTTATAAGTACGCCCAGGTTCAGGGAGAAGACCACAAACCCCACCTCAAAGAGTTTGTGGACATGATTTAAAATCACCATATTTCTTTTTGTTTCTTTCTGTCCTACTGACTTTTCACAATAAATACCAACAAGCAGTAGTATTTTAAAATTATTTTTGTTGTGGCAGTTGATGTTTAAATAAGTGCCCACTGGTGTTTGCAAGGATTGAAGAAAGTTTACATGGTCCATATACTTTCAGAAACCCAGGGCACTGTGCGTGACTGCTCTGTGCCAGGCACTGTGCTTGCTCCTTGACAAAAATCATCCCAGTTATTGCCTACAGCATAACAGTGATGTGAAGTATTAGCATTTCCATCCATTAGATGAGGTCTTGGGTAACATAGTCACTGTATGAAAAACTTGATATCATAATCCAGGTCTTTATGATATTATATTCAATGCTATTGCCTTTAGCTTGGCTCTATCTTTGAAAAGAACTCCTAAGGTATGATAAGTAAAAATTTGAGAATTAACTCCATAAGTCATCTGTGCTATATACATAAATGTCTAATATAGTGGTATATTAATAGAGAAAGGACTATGAAAAGGCATTGTGTTCTATAAATTATATGGGTTCTGGAAATGGAAAATACAGTTTGGTTTTGTGTTGGAAAAACAGTTGAAAAAAAGGTTGAGTGGATTAGCTATGTTTTTGTGATCCTGGTGCTCCTGTGTGGGTCACACACTGGTTGTCCTGGGATCTATGTCTTGATTAATGGCAGTTTTATTGCATGGGTGTGTGGTATCATGGGAATGGAAGCCTACTTGGAAGAGCAATTTTGGTTTTCATGTTAAATTCTGGTGTTTGGTGAAGAAGGACAGAAATGCATTTCATTGTACTTCATTGTTACTTGAGTGTAGTGAAAGGGCTTCCAATTGAAAGAAGGAAGATACTATATATAATCCAGGAGGGAAGCTGGTGGCTCTCAAGGCAATGGACACACATCACTTGATGGGAAATTGGGTGGACTCTCACTGGATATGATGCTAACTGGATTTCATTTTTTTGTAGCAAAATGATAACCAGTATGTTAATTCACGGTGCTTTAAACCACTTTCACATTTTTCTCATAAAGCTGGAACCCCTACCAGAGCTACTGAACCCAAGACCTCTGCTTTTGGTAGTAATTGTTCCCTATCAGCCTCTTGGTGCCACCATGCTTCAATGTCATGAACTAGAGGCATTTAA
This sequence comes from Bos taurus, assembly GCF_002263795.3. Taxonomy (NCBI): domain Eukaryota; kingdom Metazoa; phylum Chordata; class Mammalia; order Artiodactyla; family Bovidae; genus Bos; species Bos taurus. The sequence goes on from NC_037357.1 coordinate 50,333,871, forward strand.
TTAAAATAATTTGCCTAATTTTCATGTTCTTCTGCACAAACCTGGATATATGAGAAGCATGACAGGTGAAATTCATACTGATAGGTGAAGTAAGAAGAGAGCTGATGGGATTTATGCAAGGTTGTTAAAGAGTTATGGGGTGAGTTGCTGGTACCAGGAGCTAGAGAGGTCTCCTAAATTCACTCCAGTGGCCACTCCAGCAGCCAGTGTACTGGTTTTATTCTCTACTGGTTTTGTTCTTTGCTAAATGGTATCTCATCTCTCAAGAAAGTTGTGTGTGTGTGTGTGTGTGTGTGTGTGTGTGTGTGAGTGGGTGTGTGTGAAAAGACAGAGAGAGAAAATCTAATGCAGTGGTTAAAGTCTCAGACTTTGAAGTCAGACAATTATGCATTCAAGTCCCAGTTCACATTATTTTCAGCATTCAGTGGTTATAGGATAAATTACTTAATAGAGTTGGTAAAGAAAAGAATGATTTTTATCATTTTTTCTTTCATGTCTTTTCCTAACCCCTGGTATTTCCCATTGATCTCCAAAAGCAAAAGATGGCACAGAGGGACAGAGCATCATAGTGGGGCTGGTAAATAGAGAAATGGATTCAGGAGACAAATACTGTTGGGCCCGTGCATAGCCAACATCATTTTTATTAATGAACATTAACTATATTAATTGATTAATCTAATTCATTAATTATATTAATTCTCCCTTGAAGTAAGCATTTTGCCCTCACTATAGTAGGCTTCTAACAGGAACTGGCTAAGGCCAACTGGCTTGTTTATCCTGTCTACTTGACTGTTTAATAGCACTTCCGTGGCAGGTGCTGTTTGTGTTTGTGTGCGTGCATGCTCAGTTGCTTCAGTCGTGTCTGACTCTGTGAGACCACATGGACTGCAGGCTACCAGGCTTCTCTGTCCTTGGAATTCTCCAGGCAATAACATTGAAGTGGGTTGCTATGCCCTCCTCTAGGGGATTTTTCCCACCCAGGGATCGAACCTGCATCCTTATGTCTCCTGCATTGGGAGGCGGGTTCTTTACAACTAGTGCCACTTGGTCTTTGTTGTTGTTGTTCGATTGCTCAGTCGTGTCCAACTCTCTGTGACCCCATGGACTGCAGTGCGCCAGGCTTCCCTGTCCTTCACCACCTCCCAGAGCTTGCTCAAACTCATGTCCATCAAGTCAGTGATGCCATCCAACCATCTCATCCTCCATCATCCCCTTCTCCTCCTGCCTTCAATCTTTCCCAGCATCAGGTCTTTTATAATAAGTTGGCTCTTCATATCAGGTGGCCAAAGTATTGGAGCTTCAGATTCAGCATTGGTCCCTCCAAGGAATATTCAGGATTGATTTCCTTTAGGACTGACTGATTTGATCTCTTTGCAGTCCAAGGGACTCTCTAGAGTCTTCTCCAACACCACAGTTCAAAAGCATCAATTCTTTGATGTTCAGTCTTCTTTATGGTCCAACTCTCATATCCATACATGACTACTGGAAAAACCATAGCCTTGACTATATGGACCTTTGTTGGCAAAGTGATGTCTCTGTTTCTTAATATGCTGTCTAGGTTTGTCATAGCTCTCTTTAGTGGATGTTAATGTGCACTACAAAGATATTCACTTTGTGCCTACTCCCATTAGTTCATCCGTCATCCATATGCCTCCTCTCCAGATTTTTTTGTACTGGATATTCTATCTTTCTCCTTCCAGGACCCTGACCAACTTGACAAGTCATCTTCCACTGCCTCTGAGTTCAAATATATTCTTACCCTGGGCCAATTCTCTTTAAACCAAGATGAAAGACCAAGATACTCTCCCCATGGTGCTGCATATTGGGAAGCTTTACCCTTAAAATGTATACATTTCAAGGCTACTTCAGAGCAAAGCATAGTGCAGAAGCATTCTATTTTCAGCTCCTACCCACATACTGGGCCAACCCATCCATGAATCAGTTTGTTTCTCCATCAAGCCGGTCATAAGGAATCTTCCATAGCCACAACTATGAGTTGAGACTTGAGGCTCTGATGAAACAGTTTTGATAACTTGGGAGGGAGCCTTGGCACCCACATCAGTAGTTTAACTATGCTTTTGTGACCTGCCCATGCCTAATACTGAAAGGTTGTTGTTGAATCACGCAAAGACGCCGGGATTCTTGGCCCCCAGAGGAGAAGAATTTAATCTGGGGCCAGAGACGAGGCTTGATCACTCAGAGCTTTTGTGTAATAAAGTTTTATTAAAGTATAAAGGAGATAGAGAAAGCTTCTGACATAGGCATCAGAAGGGGGCAGAAAGAGTGCCCCGCTGCTGTCTTCAGCTGGATGTTATATAGTCACCAGCAGTCTGTTAATGAAAGAAAGGAATGTCTTAAAACTCAGAATGGCACCAGGCCTCTCACACATAAGATGTATTTTGGGATAATCTTGGCACCAAATGGTTCATCTTGGGCCATAAAATGTTTAACTTGAATCTTGAAGAAGGGCATATCACCAAATAGTTCTGTTTACGTAGATTAGAGGAACAATATCTGAGTATAACATACTGGTTTGTCAAGTAGGTTCTGAGCCAAGAGGCGGAACCAACTTGAAGACAGAGTTTGTGGTAAATGTATAGTACATTAGCATAATTTAAGATAAACATTTCCATAAGAAAAAGGCATTGGTTAACTCAAGGTTTGAGGATAGTTAACTTCAGGTGAAACCAGGTGTCATTATGGCAACACAGTATTTAAAGAGAAACCTCGTTTTAAATTTGTATAAAGAAGGGAAAAATATTGCTGGTTTGTTTCCTCCTGCCACTTAAGAGAGATAAAAATGTCTGACACTTGCAGGCTATTTCCTCCATTTGGAGACCCCTGGCCTTCCTGCCTATTACCCTCTCATTCCCCCTCCCCACTCTTTTTTTTAGGAGAATTATGTGGTCTAGGGAAAAGGGGCATAGTTCTCATTCCATAACTGCTTTTGAGCTGACAAGGGGCGTTGTCCCTAAATTGGTGAGGCAACATATTCTCCTAATCTTCATATTGAGGATATCTGATCCAGGGACCCCAAATAGTAGTTGGAGGCAGCTGTAGCAGTAGCAGGAGTTTGAGTAACCATTTGTAACTTAAAAGCTTTTATGTGGCTAGAAACAAATGTAGTTATATAGTTACAGATGCAAGGCAACATAGTCATTAAAACAAGTTAAAAATCAAAATTAAAAGTCAGGTTATGCCCATAGTTAAAGTGTATGTTGCACCAGTCTATTTTATGGTTGGTAGATGTCATCAGATGAAGAAGAGGCTTATAGAAGAGGCATCGCATGTGATTGTTGTAGAAGGTATTTACAGACTTGGGGAAAGTCTTTTATTTGAAGTGGAAATGTCCTACGGGAAGCCTTTCACTGATGAAGAGGGGGGTGTTCCACAGACCCAGCGGTTAGACCAATTGTGGAATGTAGCTTAGGAGTGAGCCCAGGACAGGAAGGCATTGTCTTGAGGATCAAACAGCAGACTCAGGATTTTTGGAGTCAGCAGAAGTAGGCTCGCATAGATTATTAGGCCCATCTGAAAAGTACAAAGTCAGAGCATAGTAAGTAAAGACATAAAATGAAGTCACTTAGTTTTGGTCAGGGTGCCACCTCTTAACTCGAGTGTGATGTACCCACGAATCAATTTTTGGCACTTTGACAGCTGTGGGAGAAGAAAGAATAACCTGGTAAGGGCCTTCCCAGAGGGGCTTGAGGGATGGGCCCCCAGATCTCAATGTTTTTATGAGGACCTCAGTTCCTGGCTCAAATAGAGGCTTGTTTGACCCAGAGGCTGGGTCAGGAGTCGTCTCCCGGAGTTTTGTTAATGCCTGTTGAAAAGCTGAGAGCTGAGTTACATAACTAGTTAATTTCAAGGCTTCGGGGTCTATAACAATGTCTGTGCATAAGAAAGGCCTTTTATAAATACATTTAAAGGGGGGACAGTCCCTCCTTTTTTGGGGCAGTTCAAGCCCTCATTAAAGCTATGGGTAAGACTTTAATCTAATTGTCTTTTGTCTCTTGAGTTAATTTGTGTAAATGTCTTTTGATAATATCATTAGCTTTTTTAACCTTTTTTGAGGATTTGGGTCTCTAAGAACAGTGTAAGTGATATTTTATTTTTAGAGCTTTAGATACCCTCCGAGTTACAGCAGCTTTAAAGGTGGAGCCATTATTCTACTGTATATTCACTTGGTGTCAAAGGACCAGGTGCTATGTATCTATCAAGGCTCGATAAAATGCCTGGGGTCTTTTTTGAATGGTATCTAATTCTTCATTGCAGGTGGCATGGCTTTGCTTCGGGACATTGAGATTATGTTGTAAATCTCCTGCCAAGGCTCGCCATAAATTACACATGTCATCTATTCCCTCTACATGTACCTACCTTTAATACAATAGGATCTATTGGGTCATATGGGCCAAGCAGCAAGGCTGCATATACACAAGCTTGGACCTATTACAGAGCCTTTTCTTAATTAAACCCCACTCAAAGTTGGTATTCTTGCATTGCATTTACCATTCTTGGTAAATGGGTCAGAACAGTATTTCTGAGTTGGAATGTGCTGCCTCCATAGCCTGGAGAGGCCTATCAGGTGTCTCATCCATCCTTCTTGATTGGTGGATGGCCAAAAATGCTATAATGCATCCGGTATATTCATAAGATTGTCTGTGTATGTCCAAGATGACTAGACCCCTAAACACTTCATTGATGTGAATCTGTGATGGTTTTATCTCCCACAATGTGTTTTACTAAGGACTCAAATGTATCTTTCTCATCTGATCCAGTTAACATGATATCATCTATATAGTGGCCCAAAGCAATATTTTGCAGAATGTCCACATGTTTCATATCTCTTCAAACTATAACAGAATTGGAAAGTTAACATATCTCTGGGACAAAGCCACACATTAATTCAGTTGTCCAAATCATGTGAATGTGAACTGTGCCTGGGCGTTCTTCATGGTAAGGTTGGAAAGAATTCATTTGTTAGATTAGTGACCATGTCCTTTGTACTTAAAATCTGTTCTAGCAAAGATACCACAACCAATATGGCAGCTGCAAATAGATCTAATACTTATTTGAGTTTGTGGTGGTTTATTCTCCTCCTCTTTAATCCCTTTGGATTTTTTATGATCCAGACTGATAAGAGGGAAAATGATAGGCATTATTACCACTACATCCTCTAGGTCTTTAAGGATGGGACAAATTTCTGCCACTCCCCACAGGATTTTGTATGTTCTTTTTAAATTTACTGTCTTGGCCAGAGTGGTAGCAGTTTCAGAGGCTTCCACTTGGATTACCCCAGAATAATAGCTTTTTCCTTACAGGCTAAGGAACCAATATGGAGATTCTGTCACCTGCCATGTATATCTATTCTAGTTATATATTTGTGGATCAGGGAGATGGCAAGCAGATTGTCTGATAGACTTATTAGAAATACAGTAAGTTAGATCTGGGATAACTTATATGCTCCCTCTCAGAGAGCCATGAATATACTTTAGGTTTTCAGGCATCAATGTCAACTAGACCTCAGTGTCCAGGAGGCTAAATATGCCTGGGTAATTGTTCCCCAATGTACAGTTAGCTAAGTAAAAGGCTACAGGTCCCTTTGGGGAAGGACTCTGTGAACTATTACCATATAAACTTGCTATAGAATTGCAATATCCTTCCTTCTGGGGGCCTCACATCTGTGCTGTCCCTAGAGGCTTACAAGACAAAATACTCAGGTGAGTAGGTCTGTTGGATTGAGTGTTAAAGTGAGAGTCAGCAGGTGTGTGTCCCATAGTCAAACCCATAAGTCATTGTAGGACCTGAGGTAGGTCACATCCTCTGTCATGTTCAACACCCAATAAATGTCAACTCAATATTTTAGTGAAGTGAATGTCCTATGGTGCTTTGAGTAGTTTTAAAAGACCCTGTAAAGACACTCAGACCCTCATCCAAACACTTATACAATGCAGCTATTTTATTTTTTTGTTTCACTTTAAGTAAGCCAGAAAGAAAAACACCAATACAATGCAGCTATTTTAAAAGAAAATCTTTCTTGAAGAAAGACTTGTGGTGAGTGGCTCTGTTTAAGAGAAATTCAAAGACTGGATCTGGTCTATTCAGTACACACGCAGACACACACACACTCATAGCAGGTATCATCAAGTAAATTCTCAGACACTTCCTGCAGCATAAAATCTCTCTGTATTAATACTAAATATTTTTTTAAGTGCCCACATGGAATACACCCTTTAGTAATAACAAAAAATGGCTAACAGTGACATTTATTCTGACATTCTTTACATCCAGAAAACAACTTTTGGCTGGATGGTAAGATTAGTATTAAAATTTAAAAATTTGCTAGCATACACTATTAATATTACTTATGCAATTACTTTTTTAAAACTCCATTGTCATTTTAATCCTGAGAAGTCTATAGCTGAAAGAACAACTCTAATTAGGACCTAAGAGGGCAGTTGATGTCTCTTAAAGCAAGAGCTGCATGGTAATGTAAAGAGTATGGATAACATAAAACGTAAAAATCAGAAGTCAGGAAAACACAGGAAACAAGTGGAGATGGGGTGCTGAAATTTGTCACTGATTCCAAACTCAGTTGAGTGGTTATGCGACCAACACTTAAGCTGCTCCTCCCTTAACCAATCATAGAAGATAAACTTAGGTTTAGGAAAACACTTCCCTATAGTTCTCAAACAGTGAGAATCTTCTGAAATTTTCTAGATGTTTATGTAACATAAAGAGCATTGTGTGATTCTGCTACATATCTGGATGCTGTCACATGGTAGGATGGTCCTCTCAGACCCTCTCTAGGCTGACAAGAAAGTTCCGCGTGTGTGTGTGTGTGTGTGTGTATGTATGTGTGTATGTGTGTATGCATCTATGTGATGGGGGTAAGGAGCAGAGAACAAGAATGAGAATACACAAAAGTGTATACTGTGAGACCAAGACATTAGACATAAACAGATATATTTTCTGTAAAGTCTCTGTATAATTTCCTTTTCATTTAACTTGTATGGATATTTGACAACTTTCACATTAATAAAAATACAATTCCATAACATCAATTCTTTTTTTAATTAATTTATTTTAATTGGAGACTACTTTACAATTTTGTGGTGGTTTTTGCCATACATTGACATGAATCAGCCACAGGGTTACATGTGTCCCCCAACCCGAATCCCCCTCCCACCTCCCTCCCCATCCCATCCCTCTGGGTTGTCCCAGTACACTGGCTTTGAGTGCCCTATTCATGCATTGAACTTGGACTGGTCATCTGTTTCACATATGGTAATATACATGTTTCAATGCTATTCTCTCAAATCATCCCACCCTCGCCTTCTCCCACAGAGTCCAAAAGTCTGTTCTTTACATCTGTGTCTCTTTTGCTGTCTCACATATAGGGTCGTCGTTACCATCTTTCTAAATTCCATATATATGAGTTAATATACTGTATTTGTGTTTTTCTTTCTGACTTACTTCAGTCTGTATAATAGGCTCCAGTTTCATCCATCTCATTAGAACTGATTCAAATGCATTCTTTTTAATGGCTAATACTCCATTGTGTATATGTACCACAGCATTCTTAGCCATTCATCTACTGATGGACATCTAGGTTGCTTCCATGTCCTAGCTACTGTAAACAGTGCTGCAGTGAACATTGGGGTATACAGGTCTCTTTCAATTATGGTTTCCTCAGTGTGTATGCCCAACAGTGGGATTGCTGGGTCGTATGGCAATTTTTTAAGGAATCTCCACACTGTTCTCCATAGTGGCTGTACTAGTTTGCATTCCCACCAACAGTGTAAGAGGGTTCCGTTTTCTCCACACCCTCTCCAGCATTTATTGTTGGTAGACTTTTTGATAGCAGCCATTCTGACCAGCATGAGATGGTAGCACATTGTGGCTTTGATTTGCATTTCTCTGATGAGTGACGTTGAGCATCTTTTCATGTGTTTGTTAGCCATCTGTATGTCTTCTTTGGAGAAATGTCTGTTTAGTTCTTTGGCCCATTTTTTGATTGGGTCATATAACATCAATTCTTAATGAGATACATCTTGTCCTGTCATAATTTTATCTATATTACTGCTTCAACAGTGGAGAAATCTAAAATACTCTTAGTATTTTGCAGATACATTGTATGTGTGTTTGTATATAATTCAATTGTTATATCTGTATATTCATATGCATATATTTTTGTTTAAAACTTTGTTACATTATTCATGCTATTTTGGGCCTTTCTTATGTGTAAATATCAATGTGTCTATTTGCTTTTCTTTAATTTTACTGGTACTGAGCAAATTTGGATATTTGATTGCAATTGTTTTTCACCTTTGATTTATTTGTTGATAATTTTGAATATTACTGTTCTAAGTCACGTTCATTTTTATGTAAATCACATTAGTTATATGCCACCAAATTATATTCTAATTATTTCTTCCATTTTCTGATATCTTTAAGTGTATTGTATTTGGCAATAGAATTTTTAATTTCCCCATATTATTCCAAACAATGCATATTATGTTTCACCATAGAAATAGTGAAATAACTATTGGTATGCTTTTCCTTATTGATTTCTCAAATATTCAAAGATATACTCCTTTATTTTTTTTGGCAACTCTGACCTACACCTTAGACCCACTTCCACACACCCCAACCCCCATCTTCTTTCTGTGATTTTAGGAGTCAGTAGTTAAAACTCATTTCAGCCAATACTGTCCCCCTCCCTGTGGTCCAGTGATATAAGCAGACCATTTCAATCACTAAATTGAAAACCAGCGAAAAGTTAGTTATATCCATGAATCTGAGTGCATTCTTTAAATGAGGTTAATGAACCCAATTCAACATCACTGTTGTGAGATGAATGGGAAATTATGGGAAAAGTCTAGCCCATAGGAGGCTTTCAATAATTGTCACTCTTTGCTACATTCCATCTCCTCTCTCTTGTGAAAGAAATTATTTTGCCATTCACTTAATAGCATTACAGTCATAGAGAACAATGAGAAGTGTAGAGGAAGACAGGAAAGTAGGTGCTTATTGTCATAGTGTATTACTCAGATTCGGTGGCATTTTTCTTTTCTGGCATGTCACCAAATGGAGTTGGGGAATGGGGAGAAAATTAACTACTTTCTTTTATGTCATGCAATATCCTCTCCCCTCTTTTTACTGTTTGATTGAACAGAAAACACAAAAGTTTCCATTGTGCCTAAGAAGGAAGAAGTAACTCTATCTTAATTAGTATTTGTTGGCTACTATAGTCCAAAGACAGGAAATTGTAACTACCACACAGAGGTCAGCAGGTTCAAGTAAATCACTGCTAATCTTACAGGTCCTCCAAAGCCTTTGGGTATAAGCTGTGCAGAAGAATGTTGAGACCACTACAAAAACTCATGTTTTACATCTATTTGAGTGCATGTAAAGAATGGCCTCCATTCTATTCTAAAATGTGTACCACTGGTGAAACCTAAACCATATTCAGAATCCTGCTGACCAAAAAGTCTGGGAAATGTAATTCATAGGCTTCCAGCTTCTGCAACACAGAGGAGAACACAGAAGAGGATGGAAAGACTGTCCGAGACTAGTTGACAATATCTGGGAAAGTCCTCTGAGTTTTATTTCTCTAACCTTCCTGATTTGTTAAAAATACCTGATTCTCTGTATTAAATAATTTCTGTTTGAAATACCTAGTGCAATTTCTCTTTTGCTGACTTAATCCTGAGGGATGCACACTCCCCAGATTCTGATTGAATAGTTCTTATACAGTTATATAGTTACATATGAACTGTGATTCATATTTTGAGAAACAATGCTTTTGAGGGATTCTCCCTCCCATACTGGGAGGGATAAATTACACTCTTTTTTATGCATGCCTTGTCCTACTTGCTGTTTCAGCAGAATATTTCTTGTGTGTGATCTTTCCAGTAATTTCTTCAATAAGTAAATGCTGCACTAACTTAGAGAAGGACAGGAAAGAACATTAGAGAAACCCAATGACTCAGGTAATCTTGGGTAAATTATTGAACCACAAAAACAACATTAAAATGTCCTTAAAAGCCTAGCACTCCAAGTCTCTGAGTTTGCTATTCAGCTCCAGCCAGTTGTTGGCAGTTAGGAATGCACAACAAATACTGCCAAATCTTCAAATGTTTTTAAGACATTTTTTTTTTCTTTTGCATGAAATGCCAAATGTTTCGAATGTTGACAGGGAAGTAAATAAATAACTGTGAAGTTAAAACACATCTGTGGGCCAGACCTAAGGACTTAGGGACCTAGGCTTAGGGACCATTGATTTTTGACCTTTGCCTGGGACTTCACTGTGCTGGATCATGAGAAATCAGAAATAAACTATCTTTTGTTTCTAAATGGTCCCAGTCTATGGAGAAGAGAGGCACACATTCAAAATATGCACATGATATAGGTGTAGCACAGAAGAGAGTGGAATTAAGGCTAAGTAGGGACAGGACATGTTACCTGGAAGAAGTGATATATTATTGGGATTTCAAGGGGTGTATAGGGATTCAGTAGGAAGATGCCTAATTATAGGGGAAGGGGACATTTCAGGAAGAAGATGCAATATATACAATAGCATTACATCATGAAATAACAGCTTTTATAGGAATCTGTAAGATTTTAATACTGTTAAATAAAGTAAAAGCAGTGTGAGGAGGTGGGGACAGTGGAAGGGGAAGAGAATAGGAAGTGAAAAGGGAGACTAATAGTGCAAAACTGTGTCCTTTGACTATCTTAACAAGCAAAGGGGAGACAGTGATAAATGGCAGGAATATGAAAATAGATTGGGGGGCTTGAGATCAGAGGAAAGGAGACCAGTGAGGCAAATTCTATAGTTCTGATAAGAGACAATGAGGATTTGAAATAGGGCTGTGGAAGTGAAAATGCAAAGGAGAGCATACCCAAGAGAAACTTTTGCACAGATGCACCATGACACATACCCATCAACAGAGAAATGAATGGATATTTTACAGCATTGACAGTGAGTGAACTACAGCTACATGGATGAATTTCAGAAACAAAATTTTAGCGAAAGTAACAAGCCCTAAAATGCTACCTAGAAAAATACATAAATTTTGTCAAATTTGAAAACAAAACTAAACAACGTGGTTTAGGCATATATCTATGTACTGGAACATATGTAAAAAGAGTATGGGAATAATAACTAATATGAATCAAGATAATTATTTCTTTGGAATTTGGGGGAAAGATTATGAGGAGATTCAAATAAGTAATATTCTAGTTTTATGGCTGAGTCCTGGATTTCCAGTTTTTTAATTGTAATTTAGATGGGTAGATCCATAGTTAAGCAGTACTTTAGGGCTCGTGATGAAAATGCATCGTGACCAAGGCTTCTGCTATTTTTCTGTTCACTGAGGGCTATAAGAACGGTGGGAGAAGATATATTTCAGAGCAATTTTGGTGATGAAATAAATTGGTTTCCAGACATTCTTTTCCTTAAATTGGTTTTAGATTAGCTCCTCCAACGGAAAAGACATCACTGTGTGAAGACCACGTGCTTTTACATCCCGCGCTTTTTGCCCTTTGCCCTTGGCCACTGTCGCTTCCCCTCCAAAGGGAGGTTGGTTACGCCAAGCCGTGGGGGGAAGGGAGGGGGTGGCCCGCGGGTCTGAAGCGTTCCTATTGGTGGAGAGAAGGAGCGAGAAAGAGGCTTGAACCGAAGCAAGGAAAAGAGGGGCTAAGGGGCAGGGCTAAGCGGGAGGCGGGGCAAGAGGAGCTTAACAGGAATGAGGCGCAAGAGCAATTGTCGGCGCCTCGCTGCGATGGCGGCGGCGCCGAACGCTGTCACACAGCTGGCAGCGGAGTCTTCCCCTCAGGAAGCTACCGTCTCTGTCGCCTCCTCCTCCTCCTCCTCCTCCTCCACCGCCACCGCCTGCGCGGCGGCGGCGGCGGCGGCGGCAGCGGCAGCGATTGTGCCTGCCTCCTCCGCCACCTCCACGTCTGCCTGCCCGCCTGCCGGTGACTGTGGCGGCGGCGGCGGCGGCGGCTTTGGCGGCTCCACTATGGCGGCGGCGGGGAGGGGGGGCAGTAGTTTTAAAGTAGACACCCGCCCTTGCCTGAGAGAAGGTGAGTTCCCGTCCCGGGGTGTGGGGGAGGCCCCATCTCCTTTGCTGCCTCTCTTCTGCCTGTCCCAGAGCGGACTGGGCGCGGTTCGCCACCGCCCCACCCCCCACCTGCTGTGGCGCAGTAAAGGCCAAGCTCGCCCCGCCCCGCCCCGCCGTTGTATCCCCGAGTGTGCCAGAGGGATGAAGCACAGAGGGGCTTCCCTACCTCCTTCTGCCCGAAAAGGATGGGGCCCCCCCAGGAAAAGGAACTGCAGGTACTCACAAGCCAGGAGTTCGAACGGAAGGAAAAAAAAAAACAACACTTAATTTCTCTCCCAGCCAGGGCGCTTTAGTGTGCTCTCTCTAGGAATCCGAGGTGTGATTTGGTGAAAGGAGAGAGAGCAAGGTAGAAAAGTGCGCTGGAACTAGAAGGTCAGGGAAAGGGAAGTGGGACTGACGGCGAGAGGGGCAAGAGATGAGAGAGAAACAGCCAAAGAAACGAGAGGGAGGAAATTTCCCTTGGGGAAATTCAGCATCCTTCAGTGTAGAAACTTAGAGTAGTGTATTTAAGGAGAGCCGGGATTAGACATTTGGGGAGGTTAGAGTGTATGTTGAGCTTTAAAGTAGGATCGGTTGGATTTTAGAGTCGTAGGGTCTGGTGGAGGGGGTTGTACCAAGGAAAGAAAAGTGGCAGAGGCACAGATTTCAGAATTTTCTTTGGCTATTTGAGGGTGTAACCTTCTAAAGCAAGGTTTTCATGCCCATCTTTAAGGTGGTTTTGGCTTTAATAAATAATGTACATACCAACACACATTACTCCTAACATATTTCGCGACTATTTCAGCTGAAGTGGTATTTAGATCACACAAAGTACTATATATTTGTGAACAGCCTACTAATAGCAAACTGTAAAATTTGCCATTGAAATGTGTTTTAAAGCAATTTTGGAAATGCTTCTTATCTGGGTGAGACTGAGTCCACCGCAGAAAATCTCTGTAAAGCATTTTGCCATCGTAAATTTCATTATTAATTTCCAGTATATTCTGTGTTACCCTATGCTGCTAATTTGCCTCCAAAGTGAAAGATCGTGGACCCCAAAATAGAGTAAAATAATCAAAGTTACTTTTTCCTAGAAGTAGAAATAAAAGTATTCCATAAAAATAGTTTTCACATTCTTAAATGGTGTATCCCGTAACCTATGACATCTTTCAGTTTGGAGGAATGGCAAAGCAGAAGAAAATCCCTTACAATGTTTGTCATAGGCACATTACATAAATGGCACTTACTAAATATAGAAGTTAGAAATACACTATACATGATGTTTTTTAAATTTATGATCTCTTTTACTGAAGGCAGCTTTTGAAAGACTTATTTAGTGTCTTCAGTCATCCTGGACTTAAACACAATTGCTCAGGGATGAAAAGTATGAAACCTCCTGGAATTTTTGTTTTTATACCAAAATTTCTGTCTATAACCAACACAAAGGAGAGAACAGTTTTTCAGGAGTCAAGATCACAGTTCAGTTTGACTCACATGGCCTTTTCACAGTAAGGTTTAGGACCAGCATCTTATGGAAAAGATGGCTTTTTGCCTGGCTCTGTGACTGACTTGGTTGCAGTATCTTTAAATATATGCAGGTATTAATGACTTTAAGAGTTACAAATTAAGAAAGTAGTGGCAATACCCTGTCTATACTACTTCTAGCTGGTAAAAATGAGGAGAGCCCTAAAATAGGAGTCTGCTGAGTCTAGGTTCTGGTGTTAGTTTATCTGCTAGATTTTTCTGACCCTGAACAGATCTCAAGCTTCCTGGATTTGGGTCTTGACATTTATGAAATACAGGTATTGAACTAGCCAAACTCTAGATCAATTTCAGATCTGAAAGTATGAACCGTGGTTTTGCAGTTCTGCATTGATATTCTTTCAATAGCATTTCCATGGCTGTGCACTAGAACAGTGGTTCATAAACTATAGAAACCTTGACCAAGATTTATGACCTGACATTCAGTGTGTAATACAGTCTTTGTTGTTAGTGTTGATACAGTTTACTAGGATATGAGAAACCAAATATAATTGCTATCTAAAAATTATGTCTTACCATTTCATTTGGGGTAAATATCCTTCATTAACTGTTCAGTCCAAACCAAAACTCCTGACTTTTCACTTAACAAATGAGACATAGTTGATACAGTACACTGTCCAAAATGCTATTTAGATATCAAGTTATTTTTGTTTAGATATTTATAGAGGCCATAAATTGTCACCAGTTATGATAGTGGATAAAGGAGAGGAGAGAAAAATGTTTTTTGGTGGTGTGCCAATATCTTTTGCTTGTTTTGTTTTTTAAGTCCTGGTTTAAAGATGACTAACAAGTGGCAAAGAATTGTCAAGATTCAGATTGACTTAGCAGCAGCAGATTATTACAAATCCACTACAGATAGGACTATTAAAAGTTGTTTGATAAAACATTTGCTGATCCATTTTCAACTATAGTCAATACTCCTGAGGCTTTCATCTGTCTTGGGGTTGGTAATGAGCAAATGTCAGTGGAGATTAGAAATTGCTAAGCAGGGAAGATTAGAAGCTTTTAAAGGCTCCAAGTGGGAAATTGGACCATCAGCTTAAAAACAAATCAACAAATAAATGCCATGTGAACACGTATGAAAAAACACATACAAAGAAACAAATTCATGGAGAGGGGCAAGTCATGAGATTTTCTAGGACCTTTCATATTTCATTCAGTGAAGTTTTTTCAAAAATGTATAATGGCTCAAAACTGAGTTTTCATCCAGTATTGATGTTACCATATGATCATAGTAAAAATCTAAACGAAAATAAACAGAAACCCTCTTGTTTATTTCCCTCTTCCTTTTAAGAAAAAGAAATTATTAAATAGATTCTGTTTTAAATTGGAGGACATCCTGGCATTTTACTTAATGATCTGTTTGCATAGCAATTACCTAACAAGGCTTTCCTTTGTCTTAATGTTCTTAAGTAAAGTTTCAAGGCCAGCAAGAGAAAACCTAGTTAACAGCCTTTTTTTCATTTATTCAGGAATAATTTATTGAATGCCGTGTGTGTGTGTGTGTGTGTGTGTGTGTGTGTGTGTGTGTGTGCGTGCATGCATGCCTGCACCAAACGCTTGGCTCAGTGCCCAGAATATACAGGCAAACTAGACGTAGCTATATTATAGAGCTCTAGACGTAGCTATATTATAGAGCTCAATAGTAGTGCTTGATAGTAAAATTATAAAGTAAAAATAAAATATTTGGGGAAAAGACAGTTTTAAGTGTAACTAGTCAGACTTCTAAGCTGTCATGACTGTGCCATTGTTCATTGTAAATCTGTACTTTGCCCACATTGTCTCAAATATTATAGGCACACTAAAGCAAATCATATGATACATCTAATGTTAGTACTAAGGAAGAATAATTAGCCAACTGTTAGAATTAATTTTTAATTCTCTGCTTTTGGCAGGGTGGGGATATCTGGAGAGAGGTTAATGACCATTTCTAAGTTTGCGATCCTCTGCTTTATTGAGTATCAGTATGTGAAAATATTGACTAAGCATCTAGATTCATAAACATCTATTAAGATTATATTCATCATATATATCTGTTAGGATATGAACTTTGATTCTTTTCCACCTGAAAGCAGTCTTGCAGATCCATTCACATTTACTAACCTGTTGGAATGAGGGACATGGTGACTTTCTGATACAATGTAGTTCTCATGGATCAAGTAAATTAATGAATTTAGACAGGACTTGAATTCAGTTTCTAACTTCATAAGCATGACTGCTGAGCTCGCTAGCCACAGAGTGCTTATGATTTTGAAGGTCAAGAATTTAGTTTCAATATTCAATAAATATTAAACATATAACAAGTACTCCCAATTATTTTGTTAATTCCATTACATTTTATAATCGTTAATATGCCCTGAGAAAGCCTTCATTGTTTTTTTTATTGTGATAATCTGTGTAAATAAAACTTGCCAAATGTATAGGTCAGGTACTAATTTTATAATCTGAGAAAGTAAAGGTACTAGATAGCATTATAGCTATGAGTGTTCATAATGCTGACAGGTACAGATCTGCATTTCTGGCACAATTAATCTATATCTGAAAACTCCTTAAATGAAGTGTGCCCTTTAGGGAAATAAAGAGTTAAAACTCCTTGGCAAGGTTAACATCAGTTCCCTAGTGTCCTACAACTTAGTGTTGAGCTCTGCTCATTCTTTCCTAAGATAATGATGGTATTTAAAGATTGCAAAGGTCAAGTCAGCTATTTCTTAAAAATACATTTTAATCAAGAATGTTTGAGAAAGATTATTTCTAAAGGTACAGTCATGGAGACTATAGCGCATATACTTCTGGTAGAATTAAAATGTTTACTTCTTAGCTTTCTTAATGGCTCCTGATTTAAAATCTGTAACTTAAGAATGAGATATATGTTCATAGTATTGCAGCCAACCCTTTTGAGATTTGCTGCATTCTTTTTTTTTTATTTATTTTTAAATTTGCTGCATTCTTGCCCCTATTAAAATAGAACATGTAAGGCATTCTTTACAATGCTTTTTTTTTTTTTTTTGGCATCAAGATCAATTGGACTATGAAATTCTTACTTCAGCAAAGCATTAAAACAGTTAGTAGCTAGTTCTTACCATAAATATCTGATAAATTGTCTTGAGAAAATTTGATGTTGTGTACAACTAAGTCTATTGTCATGTAACAAATGCAAGTAAGATTCATTTTAGTAAATATAGCCAATTATAAATTAGAGTCACATAATTTGAATAAGCATAAACTTCATATCACATTGTGGTGGTGGTCAGTTGCTAAGCCCTGTCTGACTCTGTGACCCCATGGACTGCAGCACGACAGGCTTCCCTGTCCTTCAGTGTCTTCCAGAGTTTGCTCAAATTCATGTCCATTGAGTCAGTTGTGCCATCCAACCAGCTCATCCTCTGCTGCCCCCCTTTCCTCCTGCCCTCAATTTTTCCCAAAATTAGGTTCTTTTCCAATGAATTAGCTCTTGGCATCAGGTGGCTGAAGTATTGGAGCTTCAGCTTCAGCATCATCCTTCCAAAGAATATTCAGGGTTGATTTCCTTTAGGATTAACTGGTTTGATCTCCTTGCTGTCCAAAGGACTCTCAAGAGTGTTCTCCAGCACCACAGTTTGAAAGCATCAATTCTTTGCTGCTCAGCCTTCTTTATGGTCCAGCTGTCACATCCATACATGACTACTGGAAAAACCTTTGTCAGCAGACCTTTGTTACTATGGGCTTTGGTGAGCAAAGTGATATCTCTGCTTTTTAATATGCTATCTAGGTTCATCATCAGAGAAGGCAATGGCACCCCACTCCAGTACTCTTGCCTGGAAAATCCCATGGACAGAGGAGCCTGGTAGGCTGCAGTCCATGGGGTCGCTAAGAGTCGGAAACGACTGAGCAACTTCACTTTGACTTTTCACTTTCATGCATTGGAAAAGGAAGTGGCAGCCCACTCCAGTGTTCTTGCCTGGAGAATCCCAGGGACAGGGGAGCCTGCTGGGCTGCTGTCTATGAGATTACACAGAGTCGGACACAACTGAAGTGACTTAGCAGCAGCAGCAGCAGGTTCATCATAGCTTTTCTTCCAGGAAGCAAGCATGGTTTAATTTCGTGGCTGCAGTCACCATCCACAGTGCTTCTGGAGCCCAGGAAGATAAAATCTGTCAGTTTCCACTTTTCTCCCATCTATTTGCCATGAAGTGATGAGATTAGATGTCATGATCTTAGTTTTTTGGATGTTCTTTTAAGCCAGCTTTTTCACTCTCCTCTTTCACCCTCATCACCAAAGAAAATTTAATTGGAGCGAACAAAGTTTTTCTTACCTAGAACTAAAGACATGTGATGATCTTCTGGTTCTTTTCCTCAGAGATCTTGCAAGGTTTTTAATTCCATTAGAGAGAATGAACCAAATTATAAGCACAGATTTCATTATTCTTTTCTGATTCAAGCCATATATGTTATTCTTTTGTCACAAAAAAAAAAAAATCTATTTCATCCTAAATTGTCTGGTGTTGTCTAATAGTACTAGAAGGAAATTTCAAGTATGATCATTTGGATTTCACACTCAGTTGCATTTTGTATACATGAACTTTAGCATAATATTGCAGCTATTTGGAGTAGACACAATCCAACAAAGTCCCTTTAAAAATGAGTTTCTGGCAAATGAATCCTCTTTGCTTTTTTTTTCCCCAAAGGCAGATATTCTGGTACAATCTAAATTGCATATATTTGTGTCAACACAGGGAATTTTAGTAATGCTCAAGTCCATGGTCCAAATGCACCTGTATCTAGAATCATATCTTTAAAATATTAACTTCTCCAGTCCTTTATTTCCTATAATCTTCCTGGGCCTTAGTTTCATTATTTTGAAATGAGGACATTAGACTAAATCAGTTATAAACTAGAGATAATTTTGCCCCACAAGGGACGTGTGGCAATATCTGGAGATATTTTTGGTTGTGACAACTGGGGAGTGCTACCAAATTCTATTATAGTTAGTAGAGGCCAGAAAAGAAAGAAAGAAAGTGAAGTCACTCAGTCGTGTCTGACTCTTTGCAACCCTGTGGACTGTAGCCTACCAGACTCCTCTGTCCATGGGATTCTCCAGGCAAGAATACTGGAGTGGGTTGCCATTTCCTTCTCCAGAGTAGAGGCCAGGGATGCTGCTAAATATCCTACAATGCATAGAACAGCCTCTCACAACAATGAATTATCTGGCCCAAAGTGAAAATAGTGCCAAGATTGAGAAACTCTAGACTAGATTATTTCTCAAATTACTCTGATCTGAAATAAAACAATTATATATAATATTAAGTAAAAGGTTCAAAGCTCCTGGAATAGTAAACAAGCATACTTTGAGTGCCTTTGTGTATTAAACATTTAAAAATTTTTTATTTTATTTCATATTCATCACATCCTGAGAGAGGTAATGTATTTTCTAGATGAAAAAACTGGCTCAGAGTGACAAAATAATTTTCTCAAGTTTATATAGTTATGGGTAGAGATAGGATTTGAATCTGTTTGACCAACTCAAAAGCTGCTTTTTTTTTTTTTTTTTTACTACTACCCAGTGCTCTACTACTTATTGTTTTACTACTACCTAGTACTGTAGGTCATGGTTTTCTCTCCCATTCCAAGTTATTATGAAAGTTTTATTTGCTCAAGTCATGTAAACATTCCTTGTAGGAAGGAAGTAAAGAGATTAAGCACATTCATTAATAGAAAATTGGTTGATTCATTCTGTAACCAAAGGCTACAACTATACATAAA
The DNA here is from genome assembly GCF_002263795.3 of Bos taurus. NCBI lineage: Eukaryota > Metazoa > Chordata > Mammalia > Artiodactyla > Bovidae > Bos > Bos taurus. The sequence goes on from NC_037357.1 coordinate 50,353,262, forward strand.
TATAATCAAATTGTAAGAGCATCAAATGCATGAACTCTTTTTTATAAGATCCCATTTATAATTTGTCACAAAATCACTCTTTCATTTAAAATAGCCTTGATAAATGTTATTCAGTAGAAGATCATTTGGGTCAAGAATCTGCCTGCAGTGCAGAAAACCCAGATTCAGTCCCTGGGTCGGGAATATCCCCTGGAGAAGAGAATGGGAACCCACTCCAGTATTTTTGCCTGGAGAACCCCATGGACAGAGGAACCTGGCAGGCTTCAGTCCATGAGGTCACAAAGAGTCAGACACGACTGAGCAACTAACACTACACTACACTTGTGGCCCTAATGGTAAAGAACCCATCTGCCAATGCAGAAGACATAAGAGACGTGGGTTCAATCCCTGGATCAGGAAGATTCCCCTGGAGGAGGGCCTGGCAATCCACTCTACTATTCTTATCTGGAGAATCCCATGGACAGAGGAGCCTGGCAGGCTACAGTCCATAGGGTCACAAAGAGTTGGACACGACTGAAGCGACTTAGCATGCAGGCACACTACTGCTAGCAAAACAAAGGTTTATTACTTGTTCATGCAGTTTCTTGAGTGACAAGTTGGCTCTGCAGGTTGTCAACTGCCTTTCATGCCATAGTTCAGGGAGAAGAAGGGTGCTTCGAATTTTTTTCAATATTTTATTTTTATTGTCATATGCATAATATAAAGGTTTCCATTTTGAGCATTTTCAAGTGTGCAATTCAGTGACATTCATGTTTTTATGCCACCTGCACCACTATCCATGTCCAGAACTTTTTCATTGCTCCAAACTGAAACTTTTGTTACATGACTATATTTCTACACTCTATAGAACTTGCTGATTCTGGAAAAAACAGATATTTAAAAGTTACTCTTAATCTTTTCCATATCCTATGAGTTTAAGCTCTCACTCCATTATCAGACTTAGGTTCTCTTCCCATATTGAACCTAGTTTTTGACAGTACTTCTTTATGACCCATTGCTTTTGTTTTATGTTAAAACACAAAGAAATGGTATCAGCATCAGAAATTCCTGTATGCTTCAAAGACACTATATCCCAGTCCATGTTTGAGAGTATACCAGTGTATCATTAAGATCTCACTACCAATCTGCCCTAAGGTGTGCTTTGATTCAGAGTATAAATCTTACAAAGCTATGGTTTTCCAGTAGTCATGTATGGATGTGAGAGTTGGACTATAAAGAAAGCTGAGTACTGAAGAATTGATGCTTTTGAAATGTGGTGTTGGAGAAGGCTCTTGAGAGTCCCTTGGACAGCCAGGGGAGCAAACTATTCAATCCTAAAAGAAATCAACCCTGAATATTCATTGGAAGGACTGATGCTGAAGCTGAAGCTCCAATACTTCGGCCACCTGATGCGAAGAACTGACTCCTTGGAAAAGACCCTGATACTGGGAAAGATTGAAGGCAGGAGGAGAAGGGGATGATAGAGGATGAGGTGGTTGGATGGCATCACCGACTCGATGGACATGAGTTTGAGCAGGCTCCAGGAGTTGGTAATGGATAGGGAAGCCTGGTATGCTGTAGTCCATGGGGTTGCAAAGAGTCGGACATGACTGAGCGACTGAACTGATGCATATTTTTTCCAGGATTATGATAGCAGGCAAAATATGTCAAGGAATGAAGAACATCTCAGAAGTGCTATGTTAGAAGTATTAAAGCAGTATACTTAAGATTAACTGGGAGATGTTTACTGTCTATGTTTAAAGCATCTTATTTGCTGCATACAAAAGATGAAATCTCATTTCACAGCATTCAGTATTTTTCATTTGATTTTCTAATATGTAATCTATTTATATACATTTTAATCTTTGCTCTCCAACCAAATTAGATTGAAAGATGCAGGACCATCTCCCATGAATTTGGTGTATTCTTTGTAACTGAAAACTGAGCCACTGATACCTAAATTATAACTAAAATAATACTTCAGTTTGCTAAGAAGATGTTTTCTTTCTGACATTAGCTATAATGACTAAAACCTTATACTCAGAAATATGTGTGTATTGCCAAGAAATACTTGAGAAAGAATCAGCTTTTGGGTTAGGACATAGACAAGGAGATGCTAATAATGGAGGATTAGGGGAAGAAATACTGGGACCTTTTGAAGTTTTAGGCCCGTAAAGTGTGTATGAACTGAATAGCTGCTTAATACTTCAAATCATCTTTTTTGCTTTCCTGATAGGCTTATCATTTGGAAAAAGCTAAGATATTTGGGTCCGTCTGTAAGTACCCAACAAAATTTTGCTTCTGTATGTATTCTAAAATACAGTCTTTTCCCTTGACCATCAACCCATGATATAGTCAAGTACAAAAGAAACTACAGAAATGGTAACCTGATACATGATATGTCTGTGATATGTTCTTAGTTATATGGCTAGTTAGTTGCAGGGTACAGTCTGTAATACAGTCTCCCTCTAGAAAGAGTGCTTTTCACAATCTTATTGCTTTTGGAATTAAAAATTGATATAAGCCCATATTTTAGCAATCAACCAACAACAATACATTTGTTTCCTATTCTAACCAGTTTAAAAAAGACATGGTGAGAGTATAATGAAGAAAATAAAAGAGAGGAAGATACAAATCTCCAAGTTTCTTCAGCTATACCTTGGTCCTGCTTCCTATCAGAACCACCTCTTGAAGTCTAGTTCTTTGAGAGAACACTTCAGTTCCTGGCATGTAGTGATTGTTCAGTAAACATTAGTTCCTCTCTCAGCCATCTTCCTCACAGCCAACGTCATTTGCTCACCTTACCCCTACCCCTAATTTAACATCTGCTTCCTGAAGCTGGCCTTCCCCCTGAAAAACATCTGTACTATCACCAGTTTTCTCTCCTATTTTCAGAGCTGGCTATAGGCCATTTTTTTCTGGATGTCCCAAAATCATGTCTCAAGGAGTGGGGATCAGGGTAAAGTAGGGCCTAAAGGAATATTTATTTAGCATCCTGTGTGAATCAAACATATGTTTCTTATATATGCCAAACCTAGAGAGGAAGTTTCTCATTCAAGACTTTGGTCTTTTTAAGAGCCAGCTCTCAGGGAAATCTTGGGCAGACTTAGGTTTGAATCCTGACTCTGACACTTACTAGCTGTGTGACTTTGTGACAATTGCTTGACTTCTCCAAGCCTCACATAGCACCTTTAGAAAGTAGATATCATTACATTCATGTCAAATTTAGGGGAAATGCAGCTTGAGGAGAATTGGTAGTATGGCATGACCTCTGAAAAACAATACCCCATCATTTGTAATTGCCCTCAGTAAAAAGCCACCTTCCACAATCCTCCTGAGATAAATCTGAATGTATATGGGATCTGTTTGGGGGTCCAGAAAAAATCCTATCTATATAACTATGTCCTGGAGGTACAGAGGTTATTCACTTTCAGGTGGAAAAGAAGTTTGTAATTTAGTAAAAAATTAGCATGAGTTAACAGTATGATGTGACCACCCAAAGATGGCAAAGCAATCTTAGGCTGCATTACTAGAAGAAATATTCAAAATAGGGAGCAGAATATACTTAATATTAGTGAATTGTACACTGAAGAATGGTTAAGGTGGTAAAATTTATGTTATATGGGTTTTTTGTTACCACAGTTTAAAAGATTAAGGTGATTTCATTAGTTTGTTCTGATTGTGACCCCCATTAGGGTGATGTGTTTGTGTTACACTTTATGAATGACATGGATTTAGGCAAACTAGTTAGAGATTTACAAATCATGCTGCATGACAGAACTGGGATCAGCTCACAAATAGGCTCAAGAGGAAGGGAAGGAATAAAGATGTAATGGTTCTCTAAAAATATTTAAGAGCACATGTATACCTGTGGTGGATTCATTTCTATATTTGGCAAAACTAATACAATTATGTAAAGTTTGGAAATAAAATAAAATTAAAAAAAATATTTAAGAAGAAAGTGTATGCTTACAATGACTTAAAGGAATAGAACTAGAACTACTGGAAACTCTAAGATAGTGATTCTCAAAGTGTGGTCCCCAGACCAGCAGCATCAGCATCACTAGGGAACTTTTTAAAAATGTACATTCTTGGGGGCCCTATCCTGGGAATATGGAATCAGAAATCCTAGAATGGGGTCCAACAATCTCTTTAAACAAGCTTTCCAGGTAATTCTGATGCATACTAAAGTTTGAGAACCCCTACTGTAGGAAAACAGATTTCAGTTCAACTGAAAAAAGAAGTAAAAATTTGGCTGCTAAAGAAGATAGCAGTGATTCTCAACCTTCACTGTGCAACAGAGTCACACACAAAGCTTTGAAAAAACAAAACTATGGCCGGGAACCACTCCCAGAGATTTGAGTTAATTGGTCTGGGATGGAGCCTGGGCATTAGTATGTTCTGATAACAAGCAAGGTGATTATAATGTGCAGCCTGGGTTGAGACTACCTTGGTGGAAGACTCAACAAGGATCACTAGGTTGGCTGTTTAAAGATACTACTTAGGGATCCTATTTACAAACACAGATTCTTGGTCCTCAATCCTGGAGATTTAAATAGATTTGAAGTAGTGCCAAAGACTCTTTTCTTTTTATTTCCTCCCTCCTTCCTTCCTTCATTAAAAAAAATCTCTTCATGTTACACTAAAGCTCTGTTAGCTTGATAAGTATCATTCTAGATGACAAACCTTTGTATAAATCATCTTATTTACGAAAAAGATATTGTACAGTCATTATGGGTAAGGATCTGAGCCTGTCCTCTCGAGCGTGGTTGACCATGAGAATGACTTGTGGGTGGATGGGACCACCCACAGAGAGGTTTATTTTGATTCAGCATGTTTGATTTTGAAGCTGTGCCTGTGAATTTGATGTGAAACCTTGATTCAGAATGATTCTTACCTGAAGGTTTGTTTCTGAAATTTTGAATGTAGATTTAATCATCTTTGAATTAGGAAAGTGTGCTATTTAAGTACACCTTTTAAGTACACTCCAATATGCAACATCACTCTGATGTCTTCTTTTTGAATTTTAGATTTTTGTGTGTTTTAATTTTTTATTCACTAAAGTTAACATATTCATTATATTATACCCAAAAGGAGAACTTGCTTTTGACAAGTAATTTTAGATGAATGAATTGGATAAAAGGTCAGAGGTCTACATCCTGCATCAGCAACAGCATTGCTTAAGCTTAAATGCAATAGATCTAAAGGTTTATCATATTCATGGCAAGTTTTAAGCTCAGGCTATAATATCCTTTAGTTTCCATAGATATGGGTGGCTCTAGTGGTAAAAAACACACCTGCCAATGCAGGAGACATAAGAGAAGCAGGTTTGATTCCTGGGTCGGGAAGATCCCCTGGAGAACATGGCAACCCACATCAGTACTCTTGCCTGGAGAATCCAATGAACAGAAGAGCCTGGCAGACTACAGTCCGGTTCAGTTCAATTCAGTTGCTCAGTTGTGTCCGACTCTGCAACCCCATGGACTACAGAACGCCAGGCTTCCCTGTCCATCAACAAACTCCCAGAGCATGCTCAAACTCAGGTCCATCGAGTTGGTGATGCCATCCAACCATCTCATTCTCTGCCATCCCCTTCTCCTCCTGCCTTCAGTCTTTCCCAGCATCAGGGTCTTTTCCAAGGAGTCAGTTCTTTGCATCAGGTGGCCAAAGTATTGGAGCTTCAGCATCAGTCCTTCCAATGAATATTCAGGGCTGATTTCCTTTAGGGTTGACTGGCTTGATCTTGCAGCCCAAGGGACTCTCAAGAGTCTTCTCCAACACCACAGTTCAAAAACATCGATTTGGCACTCAGCTTTCTTTATAGTCCAACTCTCACATCCATACATGACTACTGGAAAAAACATAGCTTTGACTAGACAGACCTTTGTTGGCAAATAATGTCTCTGCTTTTCAATATGCTGTCTAGGTTGGTCATAGCTTTTCTTCCAAGAACAAGTGTCTTTTAATTTCGTGGTTGCAGCCCCCATCTGCAGTGATTTTGGAGCCCCCCCAAAATAAAGTCTGTCACTGTTTCCATTGTTTCCCCATCTATTTGTCATGAAGTGATAGGACCAGATGCCATGATCTTAGTTTTCTGAATGTTGAGTTTTAAGCCAACTTTTTCACTCTCCTCTTTCACTTTGATCAAGAGGCTCTTTAGTTCTTCTTCACTTTCTGCCATAAGGATGATGTCATCTGAGTATCTGAGGTTACTGATATTTCTCCCGGCAATCTTGATTCCAGCTTGTTCTTCATCCAGCCCAGCGTTTCTCATGATGTACACTGCATATAAGTTAAATAAGCACAGAGACAATATACAGCCTTGATGTACTCCTTTTCCTATTTGGAACCAGTCTGTTGTTCCATGTCTGGTTCTAAGTGTTGCTTCTTGACCTGCACACATGTTTCCCGAGAGGCAGGTTAGGTGGTCTGGGATTCCCATCTCAAAGAATTTTCCACAGTTTTTTGTGATTCACACAGTGAAAGAAAGGATTTGGTGAAGTCAGAAAAGCAGAGGTAGATGTTTACTGGAACGCTCTTGCTTTTTCGATGATCCAGTGGATGTTGGCAATTTGATCTCTAGTTCCTCCGCCTTTTCTAAATCCAGCTTGAACATCTGGAAGTTCACGGTTCATGTACTGTTGAAGCCTCGCTTGGAATTTTGAGCATTACTTTGCTAGCCTGTGAGATGAGTGCAATTGTGTGATAGTTTGAGCATTCTTTGGCATTGCCTTTCTTTGGGATTGGAATGAACACTGACCTTTTCCAGTCCTGTGGCCACTGCTGAGTTTTCCAAATTTACTGGCATATTGAGTGCAGCACTTTCATAGCATCATCTTTTAGGATTTGAAATAGCTCAACTGGAATTCCATCACCTCCACTAGCTTTGTTCATAGTGATGCTTCCTAAGGCCCACTGGACTTCACATTTCAGGATGTCTGGCTCTATGTGAGTGATCACACCATCGTAGTTATCTGGATCATGAAGATCTTTTTTGTATAGTTCTTCTGTGTATTCTTGCCACCTCTTCTTAATATCTTCTGCTTCTGTTAGGTCCATACCATTTCTGTCCTTTATTGTGCCCATCTTTGCATGAAATTTTCCCTTGGTGTCTCAAATTTTCTTGAAGAGATCTCTAGTCTTCCCCATTCTATTGTCTTCCTCTATTTCTTTGCATTGATTACTGAGAAAGGCTTTCTTATCTCTCCTTGCTAACTTTGGAACTCTGCATTCAGCTGTATATATCTTTCCTTTTCTCCTTGCTTTTTGCTTCTCTTCTTTTCAGAGCTGTTTGCAAGGCCTGCTTAGACAACCATTTTGCCTGTTTGCATTTCTTTTTCTTGGGGATGGTCTTGATCATTGCCTCCTATACAATGTCATGAACCTCCATCCATAGTTCTTCAGGCACTCTATCAGAGCTAATCCCTTGAATCTGTCACTTTCACTATGTAATTGTAAGGGATTTGATTTAGGTCATACCTGAATGGTCTAGTGGTTTTCCCTACTTTCTTCAATTTAAGTCTGAATTTGGCAATAAAGAGTGCATGATCTGAGCCACAGTCAACTCCCAGTCTTGTTTTTGCTGACTGTATAGAGCTTCTCCATCTTTGGCTGCAAAGAATATAATCAATCTGATTTTGGTATCGACCATCTGGTGATGTCCATGTGTAGAGTCTTCTCTTGTGTTGTTGGAAGAGGGCATTTGCTATGACCAGTGTATTCTCTTGGCAAAACTATTGGGCTTTGCCCTGCTTCATTTTGTACTCCAAGGCCAAATTTGCCTGTTACTCCAAGTATCTCTTGAGTTCTTACTTTTGCATTCCAGTCCCCTATAATGAAAAGGACATCTCTTTGGGGTATTAGTTCTAGAAGATCTTGTAGGTCTTCATAGAACTGTTCAGCTTCAGCTTCTTCAGCATTACTGGTTAAGGCATAGACTTGGATTACTGTGATATTGGATGGTTTGCCTTGGAAACAAGCAGAGATCATTCTGCCATTTTTGAGATTGTACCTAAGAACTGCATTTTGGACTCCTTTGTTGACTGTGATGGATACTCCATTTCTTTTAAGGGATTTTTGCCCACAGTAGTAGATATAATGGTCATCTGAGTTAAATTCACCAATACCAGTCCATTTTAGTTCACTGATTCCTAAAATGTCAATGTTCTCTCTTGCCATCTCCTGTATGACCAGTTCCAGTTTACCTCGATTCATGGACCTAACATTCCAGGTTCCTATGCAATATTGTTCTTTACAGTATCAGACTTTACTTCCATAACCAGTCACATCCACAACTGGGCATTGTTTTTGCTTTGACTCCATCTTTCTGGAGTTATTTCTCCACTCTCCTCCAGTAACATATTGGACACCTACCAACCTCGGGAGTTTATCTTTCAGTGTCATATCTTTTTGCTTTTTCATACTGTTCATGGGGTTCTCAAGTCAAGAATACTGAAGTAGTTTGCCATTCCCTTCTCCAGTAGACCACATTTTATCAGAACTCTCCACCATGATCCGTCCATCATGGGTGGCCTACATGGGATGGCTCATGGTTTCATTGAGTTAGACAAGGCTGTGGCTACAGTCCATGGGGTCGCAAAGAGTCATGCATGACTTAGCTTACATGCATCTCTTATATTCGCTTCTTCCTTTCTATGCCTACTGCCCACTTCTGGTTTAACTTCATGACCTTTTTCCTGTTGCCTGTGCCTTTTTCCTAACTCATAGCCCTATTTTAAGTCACTTCTTTACACTTGTTGAATGCAGAATTAAGTCTAAATGCCTTAATGAAGCCATTTATGAGTTAGCCTCATTCCAAGCTTTCAATTATTGTCCTTCATATCCTTGTTGTTGTTCAGTTGCTCAGTTGTATTTGACTCTTCACGATTCCATGGACTGCACATGCCAGGCTTCCCTATCCTTCACTGTCTCCCAGAGTTTGCTCAAACTTATGTCCATTGAGTTGGTGATGCCATCCAACCATTTCATCCTCTGCTGCACCCATCTCTTCCTGCCTTCAGTCTTTCCCCAAATCAGGATCTTTTCCAATGAGCCAGCTGTTCACATCAGGTGGCCAAAGTATTGGAGCTTCAGCTTCAGCATCAGTCCTTTCAATGAATATTCAGGGTTGATTTCCTTTAGGATTGACTAGTTTGTTCTCCTGACTGTCCAAGGGACTCTCAAGATTCTTCTCCAGCACAGAGTTCAAAAGCATCAATTCTTTGGCGCTCAGTGTACTTTATGGTCTGACTCTCACATCCATACATGACTACTGGAAAAACCATAGTTTGGACTGTATGGACCTTTGTTGGCAAAGTAATGTCTTTGCTTTTTATTTATTATTTTTTAATATAAATTTATTTATTTTAATTGGAGGCTAATTACTTTACAATATTGTATTGGTTTTCCCATACATCAACATGAATCTCTTGTGGCTCAGCTGGTTAAGAATCCACCTGCAATTTGGGAGAACTGGGCTCAATCCCTGGGCTTGGGAGATCCCCTGGAGAAGGGAAAGGCTACCCACTCTCAAGTATTCTGGCCTTGAGAATTCCATGGACTGTGTAGTTCATAGAATCGCAAAGAGTTGGACATGACTAAGTATCTCTGCTTTTTAATAAGCTGTCTAGATTTGTCATAGCTTTTCTTCCAAGGAGCCAGTGTCTTTTACTTCCATGGCTGCAGTCACCGTCCACAGTGATTTTGGAGCTCAAGAAAATAAAATCTGTCACTGTTTCCATTTTTCCCCATTTATTTGCCATGAAGTCATGGGACTATATGTCATGATCTTTGTTTTTTGAACGTTGAGTTTTAAGCCACTTTTTCAGTCTCCTCTTTCACTTTCATCACGAGACTCTTTAGTTCCTCTTTGTTTTCTGCCATTAGGATGGTGTCATCTGCATATCTGAGGTTATTAATATTTCTCCTGCCCATCTTGAATCCAGCTTGAGCTTCATCCAGCCCAAAATTTCACATCGTGTACTCTGCATATAAGTTAAGTAAGCAGGGTGACAAAATACAACCTTCAAGTACTCCTTTCCCTATTTGGAACCAGTCCATTGTTCCATGTCCAGTTCTAACTGTTGCTTCTTGACCTGCATACGGGTTTCACAGGAGGCAGGTAAGGTGGTCTGGTATGCCCATCTCTTTCAGAATTTTCTACAATTTGTTGTGATCCACACAGTCAAAGTCTTTCAAGTAGTCAATGAAGCAGAAGCGGATTTTTTTCTGAAATTCCCTTCCTTTTTCTATGATCCAGTGGACGTTGGCCATATGATCTCTGGTTCCTCTGCTTTTTCTAAATCTAGCTTATACATCTGAAGTTTCTTGATTCATGTACTGTTGAAGCCTAGCTTGAAGGAGTTTGAGCATTACCTTGCTAGCATCTGAAATGAGCCCAGTTGTGCAGTAGTTTGAACATTCTTTGGCATTGACCTTCTTTGAGATTAGAATGAAAACTGACCTTTTCCAGTCCCGTAGCCACTGCTGAGTTTTCCAAATTTGCTGGCATATTGAATATTGCAATACTTTAGTAGCATAATCTTTTAGGATTTGAAACATCCTAAAATATTTCAAAGAATGTCCAAATTACCACACAGTTGCACTCATTTCACATGCTAGCAAGGTAATGCTCAAAATCCTTCAAGGTGGGCTTCAATAGTACATGAACTGGAACTTCCAGATATTCAAGCTGAATTTAGAAAGGCAGAGCAACCAGAGATCAAATTGCTAACATCTGTTGGATAATAGAAATAGCAAAGGGATTCCAGAAAAACATCTGCTTTATTGATTACATGAAAGCCTTTGACAATGTGGATCACAACAAACTGGAAAATCTGAAAGAGATGGGCATACCAGACCACCTTACCTGCCTTCTGAGAAACCAGTATGCAGGTCAAGAAGCAACAGTTAGAACCAGACATGAAAAAAGGACTGGTTCCAAAATGGGAAAGGCGTATGTCAAGGCTGTATTTTGTCACCATGCTTATTTAACTTATATGCAGAGTACATCATGTGAAATGCCAGGCTGGATGAAGCTCAAGCTGGAATCAAGATCTCCAGGAGAAATATCAATAACCTCAGATATGCTAATGACACCACCTTAATGGCAGAAAGCAAAGAGGAACTAAAGAGCCTCTTGATGAAGGTGAAAGAGGAGACTGAGAAAGCTGGCTTAAAACTCATCGTTCAGAAAACAAAGTTCATGGCATTCAGTCCCATCACTTAATAGCAAATAGATGGGGAAAAATGGGAACGGTGACAGATTTTACTTTCCTGAGCTTCAAAATCACTGTGGATGGTGACTGTAACCATGAAAGTAAAAGACACTTACTCATTGGAAGAAAAGCTATGACAAACCTAGACAGCTTATTAAAAAGCAGAGACATCACTCTGCCAACAAGGGTTCGTCTAGTCCAAGCTATGTTTTTTCTGTAGTCATGTTTGGATGTGAGAGTTGGACCATAAAGAAGTCTGAAGGCCAAAGAATTGATGCTTTCAAACTGTGGTGCTGGAGAAGACTCCTGAGAGTCCCTTGGACAGCCAGGAGATCAAACCAGTCAACTCTAAATGAAATCAACCCTGAATATTCATTGGAAGGACTGATGCTGAAGCTCCAATAGTTTGACCACCTGATGCGATGATGTTGGGAAAGATTGAGGGCAGGAGAAGGGAGCAGTAGAGGATGAGATTGTTGGACAGCATCACCGACTCAATGGACATGAGTTTGTGCAATCTCTGGGAGATAGTGAAGGACTCGGAAGCCTGGTGTGCTGAAGTCCATGGGGTCGCAGAGTTGGACCCGACTGAGCAACTGAACAACAAAATACTTGAAATATGAAATCATATTCTTGACCCCCCCCAGTACCTTTATTCCACTCTTCTATCTGAATTTTATACATTGATTAAAGCTAAGTTCAAAGCCTGTTTTCCTCTTGAAAGCTTTCCCAAAACTTCTCAGCAGGAATACATTGTACCTTATGTCTTATATCACTTATGACATTTTGATCTTTGGATCATAGTTCTTTCTATACACATCTTCCCTGATAAATTGTAAATTTCTTGAAATTAATAGTTATTCACTTGCTGCATCATTTCCAACATGTGGGACAGTTCTGTATGTATAATAGAAAAGGTCAAGATAAAAAGTTTAAGTTCCAGCTCCATGGAATAACACATGTGATAAGTTTTCTTGATTTCAGTGAATCCTAATTTCCTAACCTTCAGAATTTGGGAAATAACACTTAGCCGCAGATTTGTTTTAAGGACTAAAAGAGTAAGCTATTATCTTGTTTACACACACACAAAGGCCTTATCTCTTTCCAAAATGTGTACCATAGTATTTTGAAACTAGCCTCAGTAAATAACAATAAATCTTAATGATGTCCAAGACATTGAGGGTCTGAACTCGGGTAGTGTTATGGTAAATTTAAAGGAAGAGATGGATATCAAATAACATTATAAGCTAGAATGGACAAGAAACAGTGATTTGCTGTGGCTAATAATGGCTGAGATTTTGAGTCTGGAATATCGTACCATTTAATAAAGAAATACAGACCAAGAACTTGTTTGAGAAAATGAGTCAAAGGCAGTAAGTTTAGGCAATACCATTCTAAAGGAAACGTTGTAGGGGTACCAGTAATTTCATGGGCTTCGTGGAAATGTTTGGGTCACCAATAATGAAAGACTATGTTTAAAAAACTCAGCCTTCATATTTCCCAACTTGACTGTCAGTATCAAACCTTGACTATTAGAAGTAGGGAAATCTGGAATTAAAGTTTGATCTAGGAAAGAAGTGAATGTTAAATCTTAGGAATTCTTGAACTTCTAAATTAGTAGTTTCCTTTTGCCTTCTTAATGGAAACTTCCCCTCTGTAACAAGTTATGTTGCCACCAAATGATAATATTTGCTTATTATTACAAATTTTAATAAGAAGTTCAAGATCTTATCACTGTGCTCATTGCATATAGTAGTTAAGGGAAGTCCTGAAATATATTTTAGTTAAACTCTTTACTTTGCTGACTTTACAGTCAAAATTAGAGAAATGATATATTTTAGAACAACCTAAAAATAATTCAGAGGGGATACTATACATTATAGGCATAAATTTATAACTGTTCAACTTGTTTTTGACATGTTCCTTGTTAAAATTATTATTATCTTGAACATGCAATTTAAGTAAGCCTTTTTAGTCCATACAGTGGTACTGAAAACTAAAGCTCAGTTGAAGATATCCAAAATAACTTTTAAAATAAATACTTTTAAAGGTTTTTAAATAGAAAGTCCTACATACTTCTTGCAAAAATTAAAACAGTTGTACAGAAATTAAAATGTTAAATTTTTTCCCTTTCATCCTTTTCTGGCCTTCCTTCCCAAAGTTAATCATTTTTAAATTTAATTTATATCTTTCCACATATTTATATGTGGTGTATATTTAATCTTAGTGTTGGAAATGAATGTATTATATTTATTGTTCTACAATTTTTTGTCCATTTGATATGTCATGGGCATTTCACCATGAAAGTATGTATAGTATTAGCTTATTCATTTAAATAGCCAAGCAGCAAGCAAAATTTTGATGTTTTGTGATTTATACCTTGTAGATACACTAATAAATTTTGGCAGAATACATTGTAGCTGTTAGAAAGCTTAGTTTGAAGTGTGGACCTCAAGTGTAAATTCAGAAATATTTTGACTTGTGTTATTACAGTGAAAAATGTAGCATAATTTGTGGATGTTATTAATAATACTTTGGGGGCTTGTGTGAGACTTGTTTGGCTAAATGAGTGTGCCAATGTTTGTATAACAATGGAAAATGTTTGCCTACTATAGACAAAGTTTTTTGTGGTTCCGTGTGATTTTTGTGTTAGTTACTCAGTTGTGTCTGACTCTTTGCCATCCCATGGACTCTACCCCACCAGGCTCCTCTGTCCATGGAATTCTCCAGGCAAGAATACTGGAGTGGGTTGCTGTTCCCTTCTCCAGGAGATCAACCCAGGGATCAAACCTGGGTCTCCTACATTGCAGGCAGATTCTTTACTGTATGAGCCACCAGGGAAATATGATAATATTGGACCCATAGCTCTAGATAAGTGACAGTATTATAACAATGCCTTTTTAAGGATTATGTATGTGAGTGCTCAGTTGCTCAATCTTGTCCAACTTTTTCAAGTCTTTGCGACCCCATGGACTGTAGCCCACCAGGCTCCTCTGTCCATGGGATTTTCCACGCAAGAATACTGGAGTGGGTTGCCATTTCCTTCACCGGGGGATCTTCCCAACCCAGGGATCAAACCCCCCACTCCTGCATTTACAAATGGATTCTTTACCACTGAGCCACCAGGGAAGTTATGGGGGTACCAGTAACTTTGTGAGCTTCATAAAATGATTTGGGGCACCAATAATGAAAGGCAGGATTAAGAAACCAACCCTCCGAATTTTGTGTTTTACATGTGGCATAGTGATAAAAAAAAAAAATCTGCCTGCCAGTGCAGGAGATACAGAAGACAGGGTTCGATCTCTGGGTCAGGAAGATCCCCTGAAGTAGGAAATGGCAACCCACTCCAGTATTCTCGCCTGGAAAATTCCATGGACAGAGGAGGCTGTGGGCTACAGTCCATGGGGTAGCAAAGAGTCAGACATGACTGACTGAGCATGCATGCACAAGTACCCATGTAATCGTTAAAAAGGCTTTGTTATAAAACAGTCACTTATCTGGAGCTATGGCTCCAGTGTTACCTAAAAATCACACAGACTTATCATATTAAATAACTTGCTATACCCTACATTAGAGGCAGACTTATGCTCGTATTAAATTGCATACTCAATAAGCAAAATGCTTTTACTGTGACCTCACAAGGACTCAGATTTGAAGTGGTGTTTGATCCCTGGGTTGGGAAGATCCCCTGGAGAAGGAAATGGCAACCCACTCCAGTATTCTTCCCATGGTCAGAGGAGCCTGGTAGGCTACAGTCCATGGGGTCGCAAAGAGTCGGACACGACTTGAGCGACTTCATCTCATCTCATCTCATCTCATGAAACGATATGTATTCTAACTATTCATTGATGTGATATATGTCTCACTTCCCTTTATTTTATTCATAGATATAACTTGGAATGAACAGGAAAAGACTGAACTTTTTGCAGATAATTTTTGTCATGTATGTGGAGTGGTGCTTCAGTTTGAATCACAAAGGATTTCACATTATGAGGTAGGTTAAAAACAATGGAAATAGAGTATAAAATAGATTTTTTAATGCAGCAGATAAACTGCATATGTTATCTGGTTTTGATACTTATGAGAATCCTGTGTATTATTTCCCTCTGATAGATGAAGAGCTTGGCTCAGTGAGGAACAGTAATTTACCAGCTTAGGTTTGGGAAATTTGGGTTTAAACTCAGTCTCTTTTGACTCCAAAGCATATTTTCTTTCTTCACATCATTCTGCCTCCCTTTCTATCAAGTCACTGTATGCTTCATGTCCTTGTAGTAAATATAAGGAAAGTTTTATAAGGCTTGAATAGGAAACTATTAATGTGAATCAAGGGATCTCACTGAACTCCAGAATTTTCCTTTACAGTAAATGAAGGGTAAAAACAAAATGAACTAGTCTTGCACTTGATTTAACTACATATTTTTAAGCACAATACCATAGAATTCTAGAGCTAAAAGAAGGAATATTTAATGTTCTTACTTCTTTAGTTTATTGATTAGAAAGCTGAAACCCAGAGGAATAGTGATTAACCATAGCTAATCTTGGCATTACTAAGCTTAAAGATGATCTCCTCTGATTTCATATCTAGTATTCTTTCCTTTCAATTAGTTTTGTCTCCCATTTCTACGTCATGTTATCAACTATTGGATTTTTTTCATATGTGGTATCTGTATTAACAAAAGTACCAGATACATTTACTTAAAAGAAATATAATGCCAGTTCTACTTTAAAATCTTGTTTTGCCCAGTACTAATCTTATTGGCAGTTATATCTCGGTCCTTATGTTGATTTGGATTCAACTATTAATACTATAATTATAGATGGTGAGATTGTGTTGGCTGTGGATTGAGAGGACCTAGGTTCACTCAGTCAGTAAAGTATCTGCCTGCAATGCAGGAGACCTGGGTTCGATTCCTGGGTTGGCAAAATCCCCTGGAGAAAGAAATGGCAACCCACTCCAGTATTCTTGCCTGGAGAATCCCATGAACAGAGGAGCATGGCAAGCTACAGCCCATAGGTTTGCAAGAGTCAGACATGACTTAGTGAGTAAACCACCTCAACTAGGTTCAAGCCATTGTTGTGTAACCCTGGCCAAGTCACTTTACCTCTCTGAGCATGTTTCTTCAGGCTGCAAAATGGAAGCTAAAATCTCTCTTACTATTCTTGTGAAAATTAAATGAAATCAAACATTTGAGTGTGCCTAGCACATCCTGGCACCCCAAAGCTCAAAGAGTTAATAAAGAGAAACATATAATCAAGGAGCTCTCTGATAACCATGGTTGGAACCATTTGAATTTAAATTTGAAAAATAGCTTTTATGGGCTTATGAAGTACTTACTATTCAGTGTAGAAAATGTACAAAATTGTGAGAAAATGTGAATCAATCATAAGTCTGTCACTTGTGGGTAACCATCATTTAATTAACTTCTCTTTAGCTTATATGATTCCAGTATGCTTTCTAAACACATACATTTTTACAAAAGAGAATTGTATATGTTGTTTTGCCCTTGCTTTTTCATATAAGAACATATTCTGAACACTTTGTCCTATCATTGCATCTTTTTACTTATCTATAATAGTTTAATGACTATAAAGCATTATGTTATATAATGTTATAGCATATTTTTTATTTAAATTCCAGTGCCATCTATAAGTTTAGTGCTTAAGCTTGTTAAATAACCAACTCAAACTATACATGACTTTCAAACTATATTTGAAAGCACTTCTTTACAAATATCCTGCTTGTAAAGGTGATTTTTTTTTCTCTTTAATATACAGCTTGGTTAATATTGTCAGACTATCTCAACATGTAATATAGGACAGTATGGCAAAAATTTTGAATTTTAATAAGGTTGCACTTACTAATATTTCCTTTTATATTTATGTTTATACATGTTTAAGAAACTATTCTCTGTATTTTTGCCAGATAAATATTTCCTTCTATTCTTTTCTAATACTGTTAAAAGTTTTATTTCTTGGGTTAATGTGTGTGATCCATCTGGTATTTATTTTCATATATGCAAGGTGATAACATTGTTTTCCATACAGATAGTAGGTGTTCCAGCACGTTTATTTAACAGTTCATTTTTGCCCCACTGATTTGTAGTGGCATCTCTATCATAAGCTACTTTTCATATATACTTTATTCTCTTATTATGTTTTATTGTATTACTATGTTTGCCTGTCTCTAAAATAATTTCACCTTATTACTGTAGCTTTAAAATATATCATGATACTTGATAGGGGAATTTATATGACAGAAAACTCATTATAAAGTTAAAAGACAAGCCATAGATTGAATGGTATTTATATTCCAATAACTAACAAAGGATTAGTATCTGGACTATATAAATAACTATATATCAGAACAAGGAACAACCCAATAGAAAAATGGGAAAATGATATGAACAGCCTAGAGTACAGATACTTAACTTCAGAGTTGATCATATGGGAAATTCAGGTTAAAATGATAATGAACTATCTTAGCAAAACCATCATACTCGCAAAAATTAAAACCTAATAGCACTTAACACTTAAGAAAATATAGGAAGTCAAAAATACTCATACGTGCTACATTTGGAGTTGTAAACTGCTTCAGCATCTTTGGAGATAAATTGTATAGTACCTATTAAAGCTGAAAACCCTCATATAAGCCAGATAGTCCATATCTATGTATCTACTTTAAAGAAACTCTTGGCCATTATATTAGGAGATACATCTACATATGTTCAGTGCAGAGATGTTTGTAATAAGAAAATAATCAGAAACATAACTGCCTTCATTAGGGGATTTGATGGGTAGCATATGGAGTAGAATGTTATGCAGCATGTAATATGAATGAACTAGAGCCATATGTATCAATATGGGCAAATCTTATATAATATTGAGTTATAAAAAGTTGAAAGGATAGGAATAGGCTGATTCCATTTTCATAAAAAATTTTAAATGACAATAGTACATATTACTGTTTATAGGTACATGCATATCTAGTAAAAGAGTAAGAGGAAATGGTACAAAACAACTTTAAGATAGTAGTTACCTACTGGGGAAAGACCAAGGAGGAAGCGATTGTTGAAATGAGGAGCTAGGACTTCTTGTGTAAAATTATACCTCTTTTGAAAAGGAGATTGAAAGAAATAGAGAAAAATGTTAAAATCTATTACAACTGGGCGGTGGGTATGTACTTCAGCTATATTCCTGCACACACTTCACAATTTAAAATGCTGTAGATAGAGTAATTGCCTCACAGTATGTGCTCAGGCATATTAATGTGTCCCTTCTATTAACATCAACATTTTGGTTATTGTGTATTTTGTTATATATGTGTTCAGAGATTTTTTTTTATATGCTTAACTTAGAAAGGTTAATTGCCTCACAGAAAAGAATTTGAGAGGTAAACAATGCAGGGCTGATGTGACAGCTTCATAACACTATCAGAGATCTAGGCATTTTCTGTCTTTCTACTCTGATGAACTAGCCTCTGTCCTCAAGAGCTCCCATTGTCCTAGATGACCTTTATGTCTTAATTCCAGAAGCAGGAGAGAAGAAGATGAGACGAGTTCATCCCCCATTCTGTTAGGAGACTTCCAGAAGTTCTACCCAACATTTCAGATTACATCTTATTGTCTAGAATATAGTCACATGGTTACATCTTGCTGAAAGGGAAGCTGGAATATGCAGTCTTTTAGCTGGGTTTATTGCCTAAGATGTGTAACTAAGGAAGAAGAAAAATTTGATATTAGACAAAAACTAGGACTTTCTGCAGAGAAGGCGATGGCACCCCACTCCAGTACTCTTGCCTGGAAAATCCCATGGATGGAGGAGCCTGGAAGGCTGCAGTCCATGGGGTCGCGAAGAGTCGGACACGACTGAGCGACTTCACTTTCACTTTTCACTTTCATGCATTGGAGAAGGAAATGGCAACCCACTCCAGTGTTCTTGCCTGGAGAATCCCAGGGACGGGGGAGCCTGGTGGGCTGCCGTCTATGGGATAGCACAGAGTTGGACACGACTGAAGCGACTTAGCAGCAGCAGCAGCAGGAGTTTCTGTCAAAAACTAAAAGTTATTGGTCTCTAAATTGTAGTATTATTTTCATTTTAACTGAGATTTAGAGCCTTGAAAGCATGTAAAACCTTTTCATAAACTAGGTACACACTAAATATATTCCAACTCACAGGTGCTGTCCTCAGATTCAAAGAGGTATAAATTTGACGTGCCTCTGTTGTTGAATAAACAAAGTCATATTGTATCTTTTTCCAGAGTGAAAAACATGCTCAAAATGTTAGGTTTTATTTTCAAATGCATGGGGAACAAAATGAAGTGCCTGGTAAGAAAATGAAGATGGATGTTAGGAATTTTCAGGTGAGTGGCTTATGTTGGTGTTGTAATTAAAAACTTAGTTATTAAATCTTTCTAACAAGATTGTGCTTATTTCAGGAGCATAGAAGTGAAGTAGTGGACAGAAACAAATTTTGTGGTCTCTGCCACATGGTTTTTAGCTCCTCAGTTGTTGCTCAGTCTCACTATGTGGGGAAAGTCCATTCTAAAAAACTGAAGCAATTAATGGAGGAGCGTGGTCAGGTATCTCCATCAAGATTTCAGCCAGCAACGGGTAAGATGACATTCACCTCTTTAGCTTCAATACAGAGTCTCTCTATAAATTTTTTCCCATCTCTGCTATCCATTTTTTATTGGAGAGAATTTTACTCTGCCACAATAACTTGGTTCTTCTGCTCAGTTAATCTCTTTCTGTGCCCTTGACATTTAATATAGAGATCATTATTGCTAGCTAAATTTTAAGAAATGTTGTGACCTCTCCTTTTCAGTTTATTAAATCCAAATAAAAACATGTTTGCTATAAAGAAACAACAATAAGCAACCTGAGCTCTCCAGTTTCTAATCAAATTATTAAGTCATAGTTTCTTCTTCTTCCCCTTGGCATTTATCTCATTCTTTTTTTTTTTTTGCTTTAGTACTTTACAAAACATTATCTCATAATGTGTGTTCAGACCAATGTCTTCACCATAATATAGTTATGTTGCAGCATTTTCTGACTTTAACTGTAGACAAAAAAAAGTGGTATGGAATCTTCTTCTACCCTGATAGCTCATTCCTTTCTTCCTATGAATGTAAAGAAAAAGTACCATTAGCTATATCAATGAGCAATTATTGAAAACTTACTTTATGTTAGATCCAGAGATCCAGAGAACTATATAACATGTTGATCTGTCCTTCCAGTGATTTTGGGCCACCAGCACATGAGAGAACTGACCCACAGATTTCACTTTGGGCCTGAAGTGGTAGAGTATGCTCCAGCCTGTGTTTTGCAAATGTTGTGTGCTAGAACAAAAAATAATGATTAATCCTCTGGAGTAAATAATTTACCATATTCTCACTAGCTTCAACATTTTAGGAATAAAGCATGCCTGGCATCACAATTTTACCTACATTAATTTCTAACTCATAGCATAGGCCACATCAGGATTAAAACATTGTTTTCTTAATAAATGAAATGAATTACTTTTAAATTTATTCTAGTCTCTCTGATTTTTGTATATTTGTTGTTCTGCTGTCAGTCAAGAGGGACAGAATCAGTGTACCACACAAAAGAAAGCATTTTGTAAAGCCTTATCTTTAGTCCCCCAAATTCATAAATTTGGGCTCAGAAAGGAGACTACATGAAAGAGCTCTGAAATAACTGTAATTGTGGGAACATATAATTTTATAGCCTTGAACAACTGCATAAACTGTATTTTGATACAAACACCGCTGAATAGATGATCTACTTACTATGCTACTTAAGAAAGACATCAACTTAGAAGTTGGTACCTGTCTCTTTTACCCTCACTTATTTCAAGAGCCATCCTAATACAGCTCTCATGCCTTCATTGATTGCTGAATATTGCTTCCTGTATCTTTGTTGGAGACACTTGGTGACAGACTTATATTCAGTTATTTTTAGCCTGAATACCTTAATCCAACAGTGCTGTGTGGAAAAAGTCCAGAGACAGTAGGTTTTAAAAGAACTCTAATACTTTATAATGAAAACATGTGGATCACTTTTCATTATGACTATTTCAGCAGGTGTGCCTATTACTACCTCTGCAGAGTCAACTTTTCTGAAGCCCCTTGCTGTCAAGCCTCCTCCAGGTGGGATTAAAGACAAGATTATGCCTTCTTCTTCCAGCAGTGCTTTGGATTTGAATAATCCAAACAAGTATTGCAAGCTCTGTCCTGCTTCTTTTAATAGTCCATTAATGGCCCAACAACATTATGTTGGGAAAAAACACAAAAGAAATGAAGCTAGAAAGAAGTTTATAGACAAGATAAGAGAGAAACCTCTTCCTGCAAAATCAGATGCAAATGGTAAACAGTAAGAATATCCCAAATTTCTTTCTTAGGAAGTTTATAGTTTATAAAAATACTGGCTTATATATATACCATTTTACTCTTACTGAATAGGAGGTTGATAATACTCATGGGATCATAGAATTTTCAGTAAGTAAGGACTTTTGAGTCCATGTAGGTTTGTCTGTGGTTTTCTGGAAAATGAGACCCAGAAAGGTTTAAATGACTCTTATTTATCAAATATGGGAATTACCATGGTTTCATGTTATATTATAGGTACTTAAAGTATTTTAAATTAGTATTATATAGTTATTTCACTCAGTCACTAAGTATGGCTTAAGTGTCTCTTGGGTGCTAGGCTAGTCATTCTTGGGAATACAAATGAAGATGCACCACTTTCCCTGATAAGGGCAAGTGTATAAACTACTTGGGTTAATAGCACTTCATTGCAAGAGGCTGCAGCCATGGATTTTTGTGTACATATTTTTGATAACCAGAGGAGTGAAATAAAGTGACTCAAAAAATCTTTTTAAAGGAAATGTATGATTTGCATTGATAGAAGTGGGAAGGACAGAGGATGAACAAAGGAATTTAGGAAGAGTGGCAAGAATTCCGGCACAATAAAGATTCTGATCCTGACTGGAGTGATCCACTTGGTTGTCTAACCATATTTTTTTTTTCATTTCCCCCCACTACAGGCACCTTCTCACTACTAGTGTATTTTATTCCCTTTTTATATTCTCTCTTCCACCCACTTCTTTTCCTCTGCTCACTATTATTTTTCAGTTCTTTCCTTACTAGACTTTTCTGCTTCATGCGGAAATGTTCATTACTCCCTCTTTGAAGCTCTATTCTGCTTTATGTAACTCTGTTTGCATGTGTTCTTTTCTTGTGTTTCTCTTTCTTTTCCGTTTTATTTGGGGGCTCTTTTTAAAATATATTGCCTACATGTCAATGTATGGCAAAAACCACTACAATATTGTGAAGTAATTAGCCTCCAATTAAAATAAATTTTTAAAAATTAATTAATTTAAAAATATTATTGCCTAAATGTAGGCATTCCCATGATTCCATTCTTGACCTTAATCTGTAAAATAATCTAATCCATTCCCTTGATTTCTTATCTCATCTATATGCTTATGAACTTTCTGTAAAACTTTAGACTCATATATCCAAAGAGCAGCTACCTCTTCACCTGGACACCTCATAGCCATTTCAAATCCACTCAGTCATTCCAAGTAGAAACCTGTAGTTAACTTTAAATCCCCCAACACCATCTACTTCACTTTCTGTATCTAATGAAGCACCAAGCCATGACTGTTTTACCTTCTGAATATCACTGTTACCTTATCTCCTGCTCTGCTTTTCTTATACTAGTTCAAGCCCTCAATATCTTTCCTAGAGCTTTGCTATTCAAAGTGTGGTTTGTAGGCAGCATCTTCAGCACCACATCAGAGCTTGTTAGAAAAAAGAATCTCAGGCTTCACTGCAGACCTACTGAATCTGAATCTGCATTTTATGCATTTTAACAAGATCCCTGGGTGGTTTGTACTCACAATAAATTTTGAGAAGCATTGTTCAAGAATATTGACACAGCCTCCTAACTATTCTCCGTCCATCAGTTTTGTCTCCCCAAATCCACCCTCAATTTAACCACTAGAGTATTTCACCTAAAGTGCATATCTTTCTATGTCACTTCCCTGCTTAAAAATCCTTATTTTTCTATTTTCTAAGGATAAAAATATAAGCTTCATAGTTCTCTACCATCTTGTCCTGTCTTCCTCCTCCAGGCTTATTCCCTGCTACTTTCTGCTGTGATCTATGTGAGTCATGAACCTGCAAAATGCTTTTAGTTTCTGTGCCCTTCATGCTGCCATTTTGCCTGGAACATCTTCATGTCCCTCTTCTCTTGACCAACTCTTACTCATACTTTAACATGCTACTTCCCTGTAAGTCTTTTTACTTCCTTCAAGGCTTGTCTTCTCTGCTTGCTTAACCTGCATGTCTAATTATCTCTTCCTGTGTCTTTATCTCCCATTAGAATGTAAGGTCTTTGAGGAAGGGGATTTCATCTAACTCATCTGTATTTCCATTCCTAGAGATAGAAACTGGCGCAGAGTAGGCCTACCTCAATAGAGATTAGTTTAATATATGAATCAGTGAACTATTAACCTTTATTTATTGAATGCTAACCCTGTGTTTGTATTATTAAGTTTGCTGCTTATTGTGATTCAACATCTCACCAAAAGTTACATAGAAATCTCTGTTTTTATCTAGAATTTTAAAGAATGTCAATTTAGACAAATGTAGAAAAAGAAGTTGGAGAAGGCAATGGCAACCCATTGCAGTACTCTTGCCTGGAGAATCCCATGAACGCAGGAGCCTGGTGGGCTGCAGTCCATGGGGTCGCTAAGAGTCGGACACGACTGAGTGACTTCACTTTCACTTTTCACTTTCATGCATTGGAGAAGGAAATGGCAACCCACTCCAGTGTTCTTGCCTGGAGAATCCCAGGGATGGCGGAGCCTGGTGGGCTGCCATCTCTGGGGTCGCACAGAGTCAGACACGACTGAAATGACTTAGCAGCAGCAGCAACAGCAGAAATAGAAGTCGTAGGGCTCCTGAAAGTCATGGAAGTTAGAAGATACGACAGACTTGATAGGTTGTTTTTCCTGTTGCCGTGCAGAGTGTTCTCTGAAATAAGTGGCTTCTAGTTGTGTGGCATTGGGTAAATTGGAACTGAAAAGTGTGTCAGCTCTGAGAGAGATGTGTACTCTGGTCACTTCTGAAAGGAGGGTTATTTTACACTCTGAAGTTGCAAGATTATTAGAATGAGAGAAAGAGGATTTTGGTGAAATTTTCATCTGGCCAGGCAGGGGGGCTGCTGATTATCAGCATAATTTAATCCAGTCATCGAAGTCGTTTTACATTAGCCTCTGAAGCTGGAAGCTCAAAAGATTTTCAACCCTGCCTTGACTATTTCATTTCATTACAGTAAACATTGAGGATTAAAAAATAGCTGGAGCACTGTTGTACAACAGAAACTAACACAACACTGTAGAGCAATTATATTCCAATTTTTTAAAAAACTTTAAAAAAACTAGCTGGAGAATTTAAATTAGCCAATGAGAATTTCAAAGAACAGCAACAGCAGAAGCCCATATATTATAAGTGAGCAAGCAGTAAGACAAAAGCAGTTTAACATGTGCCACTTTAATTATTTTTACTCTTCACCTATTTTCTCCCTTCTTGCTGTCTTTGCCTTCTTTTTTATCTGCTATTGTTTATATATGTTTCTACTCTATCTAATCTCTTTCTCTGTTTCTTCATCATTCTTACTGCTCTCTTCATGTCCTTCATCCAGCCCAGATCTTACTAGCACAGGAATGGCTGCCATAATGATATAGAGCTAAAGTATGTATGTATTTTTTATTTATTGTATTTGTTTTATTTTATTAATTTATAGCCCCATTGTTGCACTTATTGTCTCACCTTCACCTGTAACTCAACGTACCAACACTGAATTAATAATCTTCCCTGAAACCATCTTGAATTTATCAAAAGTTTTTTGTTTTTGCCAGTAGTAGCACTATTTTTTAGTCACCTACACTTGAATCTTTGAGGGCATCTTTGACAAAATTCCCCTATATCCTATCCATCCACAGTCTTATCAAGTCTTCTTAGAACTGTTTCTCCTACCTGTACCCTTCCATTGCATTTTCATTACCATCACTTTAATGCTGTAACCACCTTCTAGAAGGCTTTACTTATACCTCATTGTTATTCTCTCACTACCTAGTAGCAAGATTTCAACCTAGGATCAATTCCACAGTCTACCTGTTCTACTTTTACATTCAGAATACTTAGTGGTGCTATGGAAAATTATATAACACTAGAGATTGGGTACCTCTATAGAGTCTTAGTATCCGATCTCTGTGACCTTTTAGTCCTACTTAGTACTCTTCCTTTTCCTTCATTTTCCTTTCAGCAGTAATTTTTAAATCTACACCACCTTCCAACACTTTCTTCTACTATTCAACACGCCACCTCCTCACATCCTTCAGACAAGCTTATTCCTTATGCCATCAAGAAAAATGTGACCATCACATGTGGATACCAAGCATCTTACCCTAACCAAATAATCCTTTAACCTTGAGTTTCCCTTTCACTATGATACTTTCCCCTTGTTTTCTTAGCCAAGGTTTTTGTTGTTGTGTTCTTATTTTTCAGATATGCTCTTACTGTCCTTACTGATATTCACTCCTCCTCAACTCACTGCCATTTGTTGCCACACATCCCCCCAGCCCTCCACACCACCACTCTACTATTTCACTGAAACTGTTCCTCGCAGGGTTGTTGTGACTTCTAAATGCCTAAATCCAATAGACATCTTTGCTCCATTCACTAAACATTCCTCTTTAAAAATCTCTACTTCCTTAGCTCCTTTGACATCACTTTCTCCTGTTCATCCTTGCAACTCTGTCCTTTACTTCTTGACTTTTCATGGACCCCCTCCTCCTCTACCATCTAGTTTAAAGAGTGACACTATCCAGGGTTTTTATCATTATGTTGCTATTCCTGTGCCCATCCATACATTGTCCTCAAGAGATCTCATCCACTCTGTCTTAATTACCCTTTATCCTCAGATTTCTCCAAAATCACTCTAAACTATCGTTTCCCTTTCAAATTCCCATATCTAACTGCCTGTTGGACACCTTTATATGGAAATCTCAGAGATATAGCAGACTCTGTGTATCCAAATTCAAGCTCACCATTGATTATTCTCCCATGTCCAGTATTCCTTATGAAATTCCAATTCAGTTAGGATCACCACACACTCAGTCATCAAACTATGCTGAGTTATTTTAGACCTCTCTCGATTCCTCCTTCTCCTTTATCTCCCATATTTAATCAGTCATTAAATTTTGTTAGATTTAATGGTAAATATTACACCAATATCTCTGCTCCTGTCAGTCCCTACCGTGACCTTTCTAGTCCATGCCTCCTTATCTCTTGCCTGGTCTGGTATATTTATGTAACTGTGGTCTCCTTACTTCCAGGCTTGCTCCTCTCAAAATTACCTTCCATATTGCAGTTAGAGAAGAGATTTCTCTAAAACACACAATTGACCATGTTATATACTGGTTAAACCACCTGATGGTTTCCCAGCCCACAGAATATAAAGTCTAGACTCCTTGTGCTCTGTGTGCTCAGTTGCTCAGTCATGTCCGAGTCTTTGCGACCCAGTGGACTGTAGCCCGCCAGGCTTCTCTGTCCATGGAATCTTCCAGGCAAGAATACTGGAATGGGTTGCTATTTCCTACTCCAGGGGATGAGCCCAACCCAGGGACCAAAACCCATGTCTCTTATATCTCCTGCATTGGCAAGCAGGTTCTTTACCACTGCACCACCTGCTAAACTCCTTAGCATAATATAGAAGTCTCTTTGATCTGACACCTTTTTGCCTCTCCCATGCCATCCCCTTATATTTTATTCTACAATTCCAAATTTCAAAAAGTTCCTATAAATACTTCTGTGCTCTTTTCAACTCCTTTCACCATTAACTACTTTTCCAAATTTAACTAAGGCCTCATCTCCTTCAGTAGCACTCTTCAGACTCCCATATTATACTAAGTGTGTCTGCTTCCTTGAATTCCCATACCTCTTAAGCATACTTCTCTTATCTTTTATGAAATGAGATTGAAACCCTCTGTTCATGTATCTGTTTCTCATTTGAATTTGTGAGCAATCTGCCCATTTTGTTCATCTTGTACCCCTAGCATCTAGCATGATACTTGGTGCCACAGAGGTATTTAGTGTTTGTTGAACAGATTATTTGAATTCAGCACACCACGCTCATTTCTGTCTCTTCCATACCTGATATTATTTTCATCCCCTAGAATGCCCTACCTACTTTCCTTATAATTCAAATCCTTTTCCTCCAAAGTCCTTCACAACTTCTCTCACTCTTGGTATTCTCCCTTTCCTCTGATTTCTCATAGGCTTTACTATTCATTGACAGTTGTGTTATAGTCTCTTAACTTAATTGGCCCCTTAAGACAGGGATTGTATTTTATTCTGAAATATATTTCTCAGTGCTTTATACTCCAATGAATATAGATTTTTCTCAATATTTGATAATTGTTTATTGAGAGGCAGTGGGATAAACATCGAGGTGTTTGAGTCACTTGCCCAGTTGTACCTTAAATTCCTCAGGTATAAAATGAAAATAAGGCTACGTCACAGGATTGAAAAAAGGGTGAAATGAAGCAGTATATACCATACCCATCACAGAATACGTCCTCAACAAATGTTAGTTTTCTTAAAATATTGTTTCCCTGTCATAATTTTTAAACATGTAAGTTGTACATTTTCTATTTTTTCTTCATAAGCTAAATGCCATGTTAAGTTGCATTTTTGCTTACATGTAGCTCTCAATTGATTTTCCCCATTTAAGATATTAGACCAATGATTCTCATTCTCTACTACATACTAAAATCATGCAGGGATCTTTTAGAAATCCCAATGTTCAGGCCATCCCTCAAATCAATTAAATTAGAATCCCTGGCACTCACATTAGTGTTTTTTTTTTTTCTTTTCTAACTCCCCAAGTGATTACAATATAGAGCCAAGATTGAGAACCATAATGTTAGACTATAAAGACATGCATTCCCCTAATCTCTCCTTTGAAATCAAAGACCTTAGTCCAGGGAGTTATAAGATAGGACTGTGATTAGGAGAAAAGTCTGCCCCACATGTGTTAGGTTATGGATGATTTTGAAAGTTACCAGATACAAAGAAACTTGAGTTGCTGGGTGAAGTCAGAAACAAGGAATCCTAGCAGGGCTGAGGGGAGCAAAATTTGACAGGCCCAAGGAACAGACTCAGGAGAATGGACAGTATGAGAAACAGTAGAGGCAGGTTTCAGTAGGATTAGACCAGGAATTTTGATCTTGAGACAAATACATAGGCTTCGTGTCTTCACAGAAAGGGTTTACACCATTTTCATATGTTATTTTCTCAGAAGACTGTATCCTAGAAAAAGAATATCAGTGTGTTAAAAAGACAAGGGCTAAGGTAATAGAGAAAGCAATGGCAACTCACTCCAGTACTCTTGCCTGGAAAATCCCATGGACGGAGGAGCCTGGTAGGCTGCAGTCCATGGGGTCTCGAAGAGTCAGACATGACTGAGCAACTTCACTTTCACTTTTCACTTTCATGCATTGGAGAAGGACATGGCAACCCACTCCAGTGTTCTTGCCTGGAGAATCCCAGGGACAGAGGAGCCTAGTGGGCTGCCGTCTATGGGGTCGCACAGAGTCAGACACGACTGAAGCAACTTAGCAGCAGCAAGGTAATAGAAGCAGACCATACTTTTCCAGAACTGCTTCTAGGTCTTTCATATATGACCTGCAGCTCCTCTAAACTACTATATTGCCTGTATTATAATCTTCTGATATAACTTGTGAAGAAACCAAGGAGGAACTGAAAAGAACATTATATATACTCTATAAGCACTAGACAAATGTGTAAAACCTCTGAAATATAATCTAAGTTTATAACCATTGGAGATCATCTAGGCAGTGGTGCTTAACAGTCTCTGCACAGAAAAATCAACTAGAATGCTTGCAAAAAGTAAGAAAGCCTAGTTCTACCCCTAGAGATTCTGATTAAATTGGTTTTATGTTGAGCTGTAACATGAATAATTTTTAGAGTTCTCCACATGGTTCTAATGTGTAACTAACATTAAGAACCACTAGCCTAGGGGAAACCAGGAGTCCTGCTTATCTTGCATAACTTGGGTGCCCTCAGAATACATATCCAAGTGAATCCGAGCCTTAATTTTCCCACTTGTAAATAACGTTAGCTATAATGTCTGGAAAGGGTTTTTATAAGCATGCAGAGTCCTGGATTCAGTTCTCAGCTTTGCCAGAATCTTCAAAGGTGATTAGCCTCAAATGAAGGACTTCCCAAACCAAAAACAAAATTGCAAGATGGTGATAAATAACAAAGGAACTGGAAAGACACTCCTTTAAGGTTTTTTTTTCCACCCATTCTTTGACAATTAGCTGGGATATTGTTAAAATACAAATTCCCTGTCCCAATGTATCATATTCTCCAGAAGAAGGGGTCTGGGGATCTATATTTTTAACTCACACTCCAATTGATTCTTATCAGAGAAGTCTGGGAAACATTGCAGTTTAATTCACTGTCTTCTGTTATTGATTTATGGTAGGAGCATAAATAGATATTTCAGTTCCCAGGTTTGTAAAAAAAATATCATTTAGATTATCCTCTTATTGGTATCAGTAATATAGGAAACCAAATTATAATCAGAAGTGACTTGGCAAGTGCGAAAGTCAGCACAGGAAGAGAGGATAGTTTTGAAGAATCATTTATTCAGACTTTGATGTAACCAGCTGAGCTCTCCTGGGCCCACTGCAGAGAATACATCAGTAGTGAACATAGTCCTCATGTGCTTCAAAGTCAGGATCTTTCTTTCCCTTTGACAGTAGTTTCCTGTTTCTATGAATAATCTTTGCTTGGACATGGCCAATACACCTAGTAATGATTAATTTAGTGTCCTTTAAATGATCAATTTGCTGTTTGATTTCAAAGAAGATAGCCTTGCTGGACCCTAAAATCTCTGCAGCCATGAATTTATTGCCTCTTCTTTAGAGTGAGATTGTTTTTATATTTAGCTTAATGAAATTTATTAATTTGCATCTTCTGACTGAAGAGAAAGTGGAGGGATAATAAGATTAAGAAAATAAAACGTAACCTATCACCTGCTTCCAGTTCTACCTATCAGTCAGAATAGAGAGGTAAATAGTATACCTATTCTATAGTTCTTGACTCTTATGAAGTGGTAACTA
Organism: Bos taurus; assembly: GCF_002263795.3. NCBI lineage: Eukaryota > Metazoa > Chordata > Mammalia > Artiodactyla > Bovidae > Bos > Bos taurus. Next base: position 50,383,678 of record NC_037357.1, read on the forward strand.
ATAGTTTTATTTTAGAATTTTGCTTTCAGCATTTATCTTGAGAGTGGGGCTCACTGAAACTCTCTCTAAAATCTGTCTATGGAAATCACTTTTGGTAAACTAATGCATTACAGTGATTTCAGGTAAGAGAGTAAACATTTGCCTTTATTCATCTTTAATATTTTGGGATGTTTCAAGTTTTAGTTGGGTAGAAAGAAAGTTGGGGACAAACAAAAAGAGGTTGATTGAGGGATTAAGAGGCAAAGATAGATTATGCACACTACATTTGAAGTGTCTGTTGTACTTTCGCATAACAAAAATAAACAAGCAGATAGCAGTTTCTTAAAGAGACCAAGGCTGGAGCTGCAGTGTGGTATAGTGTGAAGAATTTTGGACTTTAATAAGAGACGTGGGCTCTGAGAAGCTATCTCTGTTACTAACTGACTCTGCGACTTCAACCAAATCATTTATCTTCTCTAGGCCTTATCTTTAAATTGGGAAAGTTCAAGTAGATGGTTTCTAGTAAACAACTGTCCAGCTATGTAATTCTAAGTATATTCCTATTGACCTTTTTAACTTGAACTCTGTTTTTTCCAGCATTTAGTATGAGAACCTACGATTGTCGTATTTGTAATATCACCTTTACATCTTTAGAAATGTTCCGGTCTCATATGCAAGGAAGTGAACATCAACTTAAGTAAGAATTTCTTACCAAAGTGTTTCTATGATACCAAAAAAACAGGGGTTCTGTCAAGTATCTTTACATGTATTATACAAACTTTCTAGACATTTATTTCCTTAAGAGTTCATCCTGGATATGGTTGGTAGTATTTGTAACATATTGTATGCTAGTTCCATCTCCTAGGGAGTTCTCTAGCCATGATAGTATGATAGTATGCCAAAAGAGCTGGCTCACGGGCAACCCTCCTGACCAGACATCTTTGGAAAGATGCTAAAGGATCATTCTCAGGCTAGCCAGATGATTCAAATAATCCCTGTAATCCTCGGAAGGTTGGCTAGTTCCAGAGGTTCAGCTATCGATTTGTCATCCTTCCAGTGAGGTATAGTGGTTAAGAAAAAAGGTCTTGCTGTTAAACAGAACCAAACTGGAATACCAGATCTTTCTACCAAGTAATTTTGGACAGCTGTGACATAAAGTGGTTATAGTGAAGTATAAAAATATGGGCAAGGTCCCATTGTAGGAGCTTAGTACACATTTATTCCAATTTGTTCTATTATTTTAAGGAGAAGATTGACTGGACAGTTGGGGACTGGATAAGTCAGGTAGTGGGACAGAGGGGCACTTAAGTATTGTATATTTATTTTGTTGCTTTTAGTATAACTTACATTATTCTGGTAGAAAATATTTGTATTATTGAGTCTGAATACTAGGTAGCTAAATTGTATAACTAACCAAATTAACCTTCATTTACACTCTGTAAAATTTCAGAGTTCCAGAATAAATAGATGTCACATTTATAGATCTATACAAGGAACTGATAATTAGAACTTTTTACAGCAATGTGGCATGCAGATCAGACCATCTTTAGGGCATTAAATATTATTGGTCCTTTCCCACACATCCCAACATGTCTTACATTTTTAAGTACTACAACAGTATCAGATATGTCTGCTTCTTTATACCTATCTTCCCTTTCATCCCAAGTGTGAAAATTTTTTATGTATAAAAAATTGTGAGGTGCCTAGGAGATATGTGACTGTTCCTGCTTCTTCTCTTTGGCATACAAAGTCATGATTTATAGCTTTTATATTAAGGTAGGTTTTAAAATTTTGCTTGGGCCTCTGTTGTATTTTTTTTTCAAACTAGTATTTTTGAAAGCAAAGCAAATATTCCAAATAAAATAATCTAGTAACAAGAACTTTCTACTGTCTTATTTGCAGAGAATCCATTGTTATTAATCTAGTGAAGAAATCAAGGAAGCCACCAGAATCTTGCCAAGATGAATATACAGATTACATCAAAGTACAGAAAGCCAGAGGATCAGAACCAAAGACTTGTTTTAGAAAGATGGAAGAAGGTTCTTTGGAAGCCCGTGGGTATAGAGAAGCAGTTGATTCCAGATCCAGACATAGAATGTTTGAACAAAGATCCCCAGGTGAGACGTTCTGGACATATCCAGGACCATATAATATTTCACAAACAGTGGAAAACCAGTTACCTCATTGCTTACCAGCTCAATCAAAGAAAACATATGACTCTTTTCAAGATGAACTGGAAGATTATATCAAAGCGCAGAAAGCCAGAGGACTAGATCCAAAGACTTGTTTCAGAAAGGAAAGAGAGAGCTCTGTGGAAACCCATGGGTACAGAGAAATTGATTCTGGACCCAGACCAAGAATGTGTGAACAAAGATATTCATTTGAGACTTCTCAGACCTACCAACGACCATACACTACTTCACCAGTGGAAAGCCAATTATATCACTGGTTACCAGCTCAGTCAAAGAGGACATATAACTCTTTCCAAGATGAACTTGAGGATTATATCAAAGTGCAGAAAGCCAGAGGACTAGAGCCAAAGACTTCTTTCAGAAAGATAAGTGATAGCTCTGTAGAAACCCATAAGCACAGAGAAATGGTTGATTCCAGACTCAGACCTAGAATGTTTGAGCAAAAACTCCCATTTGAGACTTTCCAGACTTACCCAGGATCATACAGTATTTCACAGGCAGAAGAAAACCTGTTACCTCATCCTTTACCAACTCATGACAAAAAACAGAGATTAGACCCTGTGACCTACTGTCAACCCACCAGAGACTATTTCCCAGAAAAACCAGTACCCCTGAGCCTTAGTCAGCAGGACAATAACTCTGGCACATACAGTGTAGAATCTGAAGTTTATAAGCACCTCTCCTCAGGAAACGATACCAGTGAGCATCAAGCAGGTCGTAAGCGGAAACATCAGAAGAGAAGAAGGCACATGGAGAAAGGTGAAGAAAGGCCAGAGAAGGAGCAGTCCAAGCATAAAAGAAAAAAGGGTTATGGGGATACAGGTCTAGACAAGGACAAGGGCACTGGGGAAGGGAAAAGAGGCAGAGAGAAACTCAGTGTCAGTTCAGGAAAGCTTAAGCATCGAAAAAAGAAAAAAAGCCATGGTGTACCCTCTCAGAAGGAAGAACGTAAGCACAAGAAAGAGAAAAAGAAACCTGTTGAAGAAAAGACGGAAGAGGAAATGCTTTGGGATGAGTCTATTCTTGGATTTTAAACTTTTAGCCTTGTTTACCCCAGGAGAAATAGAATGGGGGAATTTAGACAAAGACAGAAACATCCAATGAAGAAAAAGAGAGGTGAGTACAGTCAGTGTCAGTTCAAGAACGCTTAGTTTTTTGTGTGTAAAAATTGAAATTGACTTGAAAGAAGAGACAAACAAGCCTAAACCTCACCTCTGAGAAAGAAGAACAAAAGAACACAGATAAGAACATAAGAGAAAAGGAAGCCAGTTAAAAGACAAACATGTCAGTGATTTAGGACGAGTCTTCTCTTGGATTTTGAACTTTTAAGTTGTGTTCCTTTAAGGTTGAATTGAAGAAATAAGTTGAAGAGTTTGGTTTCATGAAATTCATGTTATTTGAATTTCCCTAAGTGAACAGTTACTTCAACCGTTAACAAAAGCCAAGTAAAGTAAGAGTATTCAATATGCCTTTTCCTCAAGTTATTTTTCTCATTTCTTAACATGGAAGAAAAATTACATATTTCCTATGTATAAAGTAATTTATCTTAATGAGGCTGTCTCTGCTCCTGTTCATCCAGTTGCTCTGCTAGTGAATTATTTACCTATGGGAGAAAATTAGTTTTAAATGAGAAAATCAGCAGGCATTATAGAATCCATCCTCTGTTTGAGTTGTGTTAGTGTTGGTGGTATTTTTTATTGCTATTATATGTTTGTTTATGTTTCTTGGTTTTCTCCAAGGAAAATATGTGAAGCAATTTAGATTGATTTTTTGTTCGTTTGTTAAATATAATTTACAGTGTATTTTTGTATTTTCTAGTTCTGAAAGTGGGAAAGTCTATAATAAATGTAGATGATATATAGTTTTAAAGAGTTCTCTCAAAAAGTACTGATAAAAAATCAGTCTATATTCTGTAAATGTTTATATTATATTAAAGTGTTTTAATTTCTATATATTGTTTTATGTAAATAATTATTTCCCAGCTGAATATTATTTTACTTTGGGAGTGAGAGGGGAAATAAACAATTTTCACCTCTAAGGAGATCACACTGTAAAGTTTTTTGTTTTGTTTTCCTTACTGATATTTCTATTTATTTATTTTTAAATTCACTTTTTTAACACCAAAAACATTCTGTATTGAGGTATAGCCGATTAACAATGTTGTGATAGTTTCAGGTGAACAGTGAAGGGACTCAGCCGTACATATTCATGTATCCATTCTCCCCCAAACCACTTTCCCATCCAGGCTGGCACATAACATTGAGCAGAATTCCATGTGGTATACAATTGGTTTTTGTTGCTTATCCATTTAAAATAATAGCAGTGTGTACATGGCCTTCCAAAAGTCTTTAACTATCCCTTCCCCCTGGCAACCATGAGTTCCTTTTCTAAGTCTGTGAGTCTCTTCCTGTTTCATAAGTAAGTTAATTTGTATCATTTCTTTTTAGATTCCACATTTAAAGGATGTCATATGATATTTCTCCTTCTCTAACATACTTCATTCAGTATGACACTCTCCAGGTCCATCCATATTGATGCAAATGGCCTTTTTTTCATTCTTTTTAATGGCTGAGTAATATTCCATTGTATATGTGTACCACATCTTTATCCATTCCTCTGTTGATGGACATTTAGGTTGTTTCCATGTCTTAGCTATTGCAAACAATGCTTCAATGAGCATTGGGGTGCATGTATCTTTTCAGGCCATATTTTTCTCTGGATATATGCCCAGGAGTGGGATTGCACGGTCATATGGTAGCTCTATTTTCAGTTTTTTGCAGAGTCATATGGTAGCTCTATTTTTAGTTTTTTAAGGAATCTCTATACTGTTCTCCATAGTGGCTGTACCAATTTACATTCCCACCAATAGTGCAGGAGGGTTCCCCTCTCTCCACACCCTCTCCAGCATTTGTTGTTTGTGGAGTTTTTGATGATTGCCATTCTGACTAGTGTGAGGTGATATCTCATTGAAGTCATCAAAACAGTATGGTACTGGCACAAAAATGGAAATATATAGGTCAATGGAACAGAATAGAAAACCCAGAAATAAGCCCTATAGTCTTGTGATTGGTCTGTTCATATTTTCTATTTCTTCCTGGTTCAGTCTAGGAAAACTGTACCTTTTCCATTTCTTCCAGGTTGTCCATTTTATTGGTGTATAGTTGTTCATAGTAGTCTCTTAGGATTCTTGGTATTTCTGTGGAGTCAGTTGTAACTCCTCATTTCTAATTTTACTGATTTAAGTCCTCTCCCTTTTTTTCTTGGTGAGTTTGGCTAAAGGTTTATCAATCTCATTTATCTGTTCAAAGAACCAGCTTTTAGTTTCATTGATCTTTGCCATTGTTTTGTCTCTCATTTATTTCTGTTCTAATCTTTATGATTTCCTTCCTTCTACTAACTTTAGGATTTGTTTGTTCTTTCTATAGTTGCTTTAGGTGTAAGGTTAGTTTGTTTATTTGAAAATTTTTCTTGTTTTTGGAGGTAAGATTGTATAGCTATAAACTTTTTTAGAACTGCTTTTGCTGCGTCCAGTAAGTTTTGGACCATTGTACTTTCATTTTCATTTGTGTCTAGGTATTTTTTTTATTTCTTCAGTAATCAAATGGTTGCTTAGTAGCATATTGTTTAGCCACCATGTGTTTCTTAGAGTTTTCTTTGAAGTTTATTTCTAATCTCATAGTGTTGTGATCAGAAAAGCTGCTTGATAAGATTTCAACTTTCTTAAATTTACCAAGGCCTGCCTTATGGCCCAGCGTGTGATCAGCCCTAGAGAATGTCCCATGTGCACTTGAAAAAATGTGTAATTATTGATATATATGATCCTATTACCATTTTGTTAATTGTTTGGGGTTTATTTTTTTGCAGATCGTTTCCTTCTCTTGTGTTTCTTGCCTACAGAAGTTCTTTTAGCATTTGTTGTAAAACTGGTTTAGTGTGCTGAATTCTCTTATCTTTTGCTTATCTGGAAAGCTGCAAGGTGGGAATTCAAACTATATATCATAAGAATATTCACAAAGATACCAAATTACTCTGATATTTCCAAAATAGGTAATTATTCATTAAAATTAGCTGCACACATTAAAAATTAAAATTTTAGTCAATACTGGGTAAATCATTTAAATTGCTGGTGTGGCAAGTTTGATGAGAAATAAGGATGTGGTGTTGACTGCATTCTTGGAGAAGTTATCAGTGACTTGCTCTAGTAAATGGTTTTGAAATATTTTCAGTGGGTGTTTTTGGCCAAAAAAAGCTTTTTTGGCCAAAAATGAACTATATCTTAACCCCACCATAAAATAAATTTTCTGTTACCTACTTTGGCACATTTGCTTTGCTTCCAGCTTCTGCAGCTGAACACTTGGAAGTAATAGTATTTTGAGATATTTAAATATATATTCAGGGATCAAAAATGATCTCAACTTCTAGAGTTGAGTGCTGAATATAGCAAGATAAAAGTTATTAGTATAAACATTAAATCCACATTTGGCTATGGAAGACAATACAAAAACATGTTTGAGGAGACATTGTTTTTAAGATACTACATGTGGGGGGAGAAAAAAAGATATTACATGTGAAAACAATGTTGGGATTTTTATTACATGCTTGGCTTGAAAGGCTAATATGCATATATATATATATATATACACACACACACACACATATATATATATATAATCACATGTGATTTAAGGCAACTTATTGAACTCAGTATTCAGACAAGTAAATTAATAACACTTAGCTTCATAGGTATATCCTCAACTGAATAGAAAGTAGAAGGAGGCAAATTTTGACTGAATTTAGAAAATAATTTTCAATGATTGTAGCTATGGAGAAAAATGTAATTGGCTGCCTGGTTATATGCATGCATTGGACAAATGATAAGAACTGACTCATAGCACATATCCAGGAAAGAAATTTGAGGAAAAAAAAAAAAATGAAGAACGTAAGTTCTGCTCCACAAAGAGCTCACATTCTAACAGAGAAAATGGACTAATAAAGAAGAAACTATAGTGTAAATTTGATAAAGGCTACAATGGGAGTGATGAAAGATGCTGTGGGTAGCAAGGGTAATGCTTCATGAGATGGAAAGTGGGTATTCAGGAAAGGCTTCCCAAAGGAAGTGACATCTAAGCAAACCTTTTCCTCTCAGTTCAGACCTACTTCTTTGATATATCCACTTGGCTATCTAACAGGTACTCCAAATTTCACGTAGCCAAATAGAGTGCCTGCTTGTTCCATTATCAGTCATTCATCTCCCAGTGTTCCTCATTTCTATAAAACCTTCATCCAGTTACCCAAGCTAAAAACCATTTTGGAGCACCTCTTCACTCCTACATTAGACCATAAGCAATCCCTCTTGATAATATCACCAAGATATCTCTCCTAATGTCCAATTCTCTTCATCTTCAGTTACCAGTGTCATCTAAGACATCATTATTTTTTGATCAAACTGAGAAAATAGGTATGAGAGTAACTGAAACATTGAAAGAAGTCATTACAGGCCCTGAATTGCAAGTGAGTGGAAAAAATGGTACAGAATCAGCAAGAAATCATAGAGCACTCTGGTGAACTAAGCCCCAAGGACTTCAGAACTATCCAGCATAAAGTTTTCTCCAGAAAAAACAACACACATATAAAATGAAAACTCCTGGTTTCAGAAATCAAACATAACAGGCAGAAATATAATGGGTAAAGTAAGGAAAAGTTCAGACAGTAGTAGATGGGGAGGAGACTAGAGAAAGTGGATCCCAGGAAGTATGACAGCAAAATAAACTTAAATTGGAAGGAATACAAGAGAGAAGAGATTGTGGTAAAGATAGTAAAGGAAATAGTAGAAAATAAAAGTTTCAAATTATATAGATTGACAGAATAGATAACAGCAATGGATATACAAAGAAATTTGTTGTAATAGGTGCAGTGTTGTGCTCCCCAGAATTGTCACACTTTTCAAGATAGAGACACTCATCTCCCCTTCTGGGGAATTGGCCTTGTTTGAAGGGAACTGCCTCTCCTTAGGTCATGCCCTCTCCTGGGCATAGCCCACATTGATGGGATAATGTAGGTACATAAATGTCAGGCTTCTTGTTTCAATTTTGGGCAACTCTGAAAGGCCATTGGATCCACTGAGTCCTTTGTTGGGACTGTATTACAGTTCAATTTTCTCTGCTAATCCTGCTTCCCTCAGAAGTGTTCTTCTGAGCATGCCCCCTGTAAATTACCTACAAACAAATCTCTCTCACCAATTTCCCCCAGAAATCTATCCCAGACAGGAGGTACTGGGAGCAGTCTTAAGGAACAGACTCTATTTTGGAGCAGGCTATGAGATTCTGTCATTGACAGTGAAAGAGGACAGTGGAAAAGGTGACTTAAAATTCAACGTTCAAAAAACGAATATCATGGCATCTGGTCTCATGACTTCATGGCAAATAGATGGGGAAACAATGGAAACAGTGAGAGACTTTATTTTCTTGGGCTCCAGTAACACTGCAGAGGGTGACTGCAGCCATGAAATTAAAAGACCCTTGCTCTTTGGAAGAAAAGCTTTGACAAACCTAGACAGCATATTAAAAAGCAGAGACATTGCTTTGCCAGCAAAGGTCTGTCTAGTCAAAGCTATGGTTTTTCCCATAGTCATGTATGGTTGGGAGAGTTGGACCATAAAGAAGGTTGAGTGCCGAAGAATTGATGCTTTTGAACTGTGGTGTTGGAGTAGACTCTTGAGAGTCCCTTGGACTGCAAGGAGATCCAATCAGTCAATCCTAAAGGAAATCAGTTCTGAATATTCATTGGAAGGACTGATGCTGAAGCTGAAGCTCCAATACTTTGACCACCTGATATGAAGAGCCAACTCATTAGAAAAGACCCTGATGCTAAGAAAGATTGAGAAAAGAGTAGGGTTAGACCTGGAAGACTGACAGAGAGGGTTATTATCATTAACTGTTTAGGTAAAAGGGGTCATTGAGAGTTTCTAGGCAGAAAAAGGAAATGAGAGGGAGTTGGACTGGATGGTCTAAAGTGAATATAAAATATAATGTTCCCATTTAAAAATCAGTGTGAAGCTGGAAAGGTAAACAGGACAGGAGATCAGACACAAGATGTGTGGCATCAGAGACTAGGGTGGTATCAGAGGAAACTGGGAGTAAGAGACAGATGAAGAGAGTCTGTGAGGTTCTCTTGGCAAGACTCTGAAATGCCAGAGCTGGGTCATAGATTTCTGAGAAATATATGAGCTCAGAGGCAAGAAAGTGGGAAAGCAAAGCTCAGCTTCGGACAGGCGCATTTCACAGTGATATCAAGAAAGTGAAAGAAGCATCATGATGTCATTAGAGGAAAGAGGTAGCCTTAAGATTGAAAAAGAAACTTAACTAATTTAAAAACAGACTGAAGTTTCTTGGGACCTTTTAATCAAGTCCAAAGAGAATTAAAAACTAAATATTAGGACTTACCTGGTGGTCCAGTGGTTAAGAATCTGCCTTGCAATGTAGGGGACACAAGTTTGATCCCTGGTCCAGGAAGATCTCATATGCCATGGAGCAACTAAGCCAGTGTGCCCAAACTACTGAGTCCATGCTCTAGAGCCCATGAGCTGCAACCGCTGAAGCCCATGCACCTAGATCCCGTGCTCCACAACAAGAAAAGCCACCGCGAGGAGAAGTCAGCACACTACAATGAAGAGTAGCCCCCACTTGCTGCAACTAGAGAAAGCCCACGTGCAACAACAAAGACCCACCATGGCTAAAAAAAATTAAAATATTAAAAAAGCTTTAAGTACTAACATATAACAATTGACCCATGAGACTTGGGGTCAGTAAAGTTTCACTCTGCACCTCAGTTTAAGATAGTCACTTGGAAAACAGATGTTTGGGAGTGGCAATGATAAATCATATTCTGGAAAGATAGAAGAGGATTCCCCACAGATCTACTATTCTATAAACAAAATTAAATTATTAGCATAACCTCACTAGAGGTGAAAGTTCGTTGCTGAACCACAAAAGATACTGGGATTCTTGGCCTCTGGAGAAGAACTCAGTCCGGGGCCAGTCACAAGGCTTGATTACTCAGAGCTTTAGTGTAATAAAGTTTTATTAAAGTGTAAAAGAGATAGAGAAAGCTTCTGACATAGACATCAGAAGGGAGTAGAAAGGGTGCCCCGCTGCTAGTCTTTAGCTGGATGTTATATAGCTACTAGCAGTCTGCTAATTAGAGCAAGGAAATGTCTCAAAACTCAGAGACTGGCACCAGGCCCCTCACCCACAACATGCATTTTGAGATAACATTGGCACAAGGTGAGTTGTCCGGTGCCATAAAATGACTGACATGAATCTTGAAGAAAGACAGGTTTCCAAGCAAATACAGTCTCATCAACATAGCTTAAGAGAACATTTGCATGAGTAAAACATACTGGTTTGTCAAATCTGTTTTGAGTCTTAGGCTGAACAGACTTGAAGACAGAGTCTAGGGTAAATACATAGCTCATTAACATAGCTTAAGACAAACAATTCCATTAAGAAAAACATATTGGTTAGCTCAAGGTTTAAGAAAAGTTAAGTTCTGGTGGAGCCAGGTGTCGTCATGGCAACACAGAATTTTAAGAGAAACCTCTTTTTAAATTAGTATAGAGAAGGGGGAAAAAAATCTAACACTTGTTTACTTCCTCCTGCTGCTTCAAGTGGAAGTGAAGTCGTTTAGTCGTGTCCAACTCTTTGTGACCCCGTGGACTATAACCTACCAGGCTACTCCATCCATGGGATTTTCCACACAAGAATACTGGAGTGGGTTCCCATTTCCTTCTCCGGGGGATCTTCCTGTCCCAGGTATCGAACCCAGGTCTACCCACATTGTAGGCAGATGCTTTACCATCTGAGCCACCAGGGAATTCCTGCTGCTTAAGAGAGAGATAAAAAATGTCTGACACTTGTACCCTATTTCCTCCCTTTGGAGACCCCTGGCCTTCCTGCCTGTTACCGTCTCAGAGGTTGGCTCCATTTATGTTTTCTTCCATTTGTTTTTGTATAATTTTTAAATATATTGTGGCAAGATTCCAGAGGAAGAGTTCATAAACTCTTTAATTGGCTTACTGAGGGTAGAACAATGGGTCAGGAAAATCTGTGTTGTATTTCTTTTCAAAAGATTAGCTGTACTTCAATCTTACCTCACCTAATATGTATACAAGGAAGGAGATAAAGCATAAAATAACCAAGAAAGTAATCATTAATTTGGCATATATATATATATATATATATATAATATATATATACTCCACATGTTTTTATTTTCCAAAGCTGACAGAGCCCTAGTGGAACAGGGCTCATTCCTGTCCCACTGCATCTTATAGCCAGTGAAGTCAGGAGGTGATTCCTGAGGCTTTCTCTGAATTTAGTGTAATATTTGCTATTTAATGATTGGTAGCAACACTGTTATCAGGTACCCAGGTAGCTTATAGTGCAACAGGGGGAGAAAAAAAACCATACATTATGGGGAGATGACATGGAGTGGTGCAGACATTGGATTCAGATTCAGAAGATCTATGTTAGGAAGAACATTTTAAGCTGACTGCTTTAATGTAACTAGGGGCAGGTCATTCAACCTCTGAAACCTTGCTTTTCCTCATCTGTAAAATGAAGATTTAAAAAACTCACAGGGTTATTTAAAGATTAAATGAGATAATGTATCAACATAGTTTCTGATGCATATTGAACTCTCAGTGAATGTTAATTAAATTAGAATATCAGTTAGCATTAGGGAGACCGTGATTAAGTGCTAAATTACATGGTGGTGATGCTAAGAAAAAGCCCTTTCTAGTGGTCACAGTTGTTCAACAGTAAACTGAGTTATATCAAGAAGTACTGAATACTGGCAGTGTTCAACAGCTGGATGATTATTATGCTAGATTTACAGGGTGCTCTGAAGCATTAAATATGGGGTTCAATACCAACCTTACCCTTATATTTCACTAACTTCACTCTTACTTTTTCTATTTTCCTTTATCTACAATTTCATCACTTTAAATTTTTTTTTACCATCAAGCCCCTGTCTTTGTAAGCTGCCTTGACATTTTTTGGAAACGAAGCCTGATATAAACAAATAAATTTCACAAAAATTGTATGTGGAATTAGACCTGGGAATTAAAAATTCTGTGGTTTCATTTTTTGTACTAGGAGAGATTTGATAGGAAAAGTCTGCCTTTAAGAAGGCTAAAAAAATGAGTTTAAGTCACAAACTCTTTGCATTGACACTGTTTTCAGACTCTTGCTTTGTGGGAAGGCACATTTTAAACTTTTTTTTTTGGCTACTCTGGGTCTTTGTTGCAGCATGCGGGCTTCTCTTGTTGCAGTGCGTGGGTTCTGTAGTTGTGGTGCATGGATGGGTAGAAATTTACTATTAGCTAAGATTTTATAACAGTGACTATATAAATGAATAATTACACTGCCTCACATTGGTTAAGTTTGAGTTTGTAAAACATTTTCATGTCACCTTTATTATCCTCAGTTCATAGATGAGCAAAGTAAGTTTTCCTGTGATGTGCCCCAAATCACACATCTCCCTATCTGTAGGCAGTTATTACATAATATCTGCATGTCCATCATAGTGTGTCTAATTTATCAAGTTTCATATCCTCTGCAAGAGTGGAACATCATCATCTACCAAAGATCTTCCCTAATTAAAAACACATGCAAACACCCAAAGTATCTGTAAAGGCGACTAGTCCCTCTTCCTAAACTGTGCTTCTCCCCAAAGAATTGACTTTTAATTCCATCAGAAAAGTTTAAATCCTATGGGCTGAAGAGTGTCCTTAATGAGAATGCAAATACTCTTCAAAGAGTACCTTATCCAGCCATTACCAGCCACTAATTTCACCTGTGGAAAAGTGGCAAGAGAGAAAATAGACAGCTCGTGGAAGATTTGATGTGAGAAGAGGGAACTGGAACTAGATTTGAGTATCAATATTGGGCTAGGCAGGCTTCCCAGGTGGCGTTAGTGGTAGAGAATCCTGCCAATGCAGGAGATGGAAGAGACGTGGGTTTGATCTCTGGGTCTGGAAGATCCGCTGAAGAAGGAAACGGCTACCCACTCCAGTATTTTTGCTGGGAAATCCCATGGACGGAGGAGCCTGGAGAGCTACAGTCACAAAGAGTTGGACATGACAGAGTGACTTAGCACACATTTGTTCTTTTTAATTTATTGCATTCATTCTGAGACCCAAATGGAAAAAAGAGGAAAAGTGAATCTCAGAGTAGTTAAGTCCATTAGTCAAGATCATAGAGTTAAAGGCAGAGCTGGGAATTGACTTCCCATTTTTGTGACTACTGAAGCTGACAGGAAGTTCACTATCCCTAGGGAAGGGCTGGCTCAGAATGGCTTCTAGGTACCAAGATTCTTGGCAGGCATAGGGACATCTTATCAATTAAGCACAGTAGTCACAATGTCTAGGCCCCATGGTACTTTCAGGGGTCCATGAAAGTGGTTTAATTTAGAGAAGGGGTGTCACTCAAAATGGTAGTGTAGCAAACTCCTGTTCATGTATTGATACAAAAGCAACTAAACTGGCAAAAACTCAGCCTCAACTTTCACAGAACTCTGGAATCTAGTCAAACTCTCACAACAACCAGAAGAAACTTTAATGAAGAAAGAAGCTGTGGCATTTTAGTAAGAGAGAGCTATGGCACTTAAAATAACTCTCTTACCATCCTCATTTCCCAGACCAGCAGCAACCATGAAGATTCCTAGTGAAGGTTGCTAAGTGCCACGGGGAACAGTACAAACCTTATTCTCAAAGATAGTGGTTGTATGCTTTGACTAGTATGACAGCTCTCTGAAAGACCATCTCAGGGACTTCCCTTTGTTTTTTTGACTTGGAGAGTTCCCAGGGCTGGAGAGACTTCTCTGCAGCATTTGTGATGGTTAATTTTATGAACTTGACTGGATCATTGTTCCAAGACATGTGATCAAACATTATTCTAGATGTTTATATGAAGGTGTTTTTTGTGTAGAAATAATCAATAAACCTATCTATAGTAAGAATAGAGGAGAATTTTATTTGAGCCAAACTGAGGACTATTGCCCAGGTGACAACCTCTCAGAAAGTTCTCAGGAACTGCTCCAGCAAAGCATAGTTTTCAACAGTTTAATGTCTTATCAGAACAAAGAACATCAAATATGAGGTACATTTCTTTAAGATTACAAAAAATACAGATCAGCATATACACAGTGAGTCAATATGGCATTGGTGCCTGGGAATGGAGCCTTATCATTGAAGGAGTAGTAGCATTGATGTCCCAGAAAGGGAAGCATTTATCTCTATATTCCAAATGACACACTTCTGGACAACACATCCTTTTCTTTAATGGTTAAAGCAGATGTACAATGTATGTTTAATAGGCCACAAAACAGGATGTTCTGGTTAACATAAAGTTTAAGTTAAATCATGAATAACCTAGAATGACTTCCCATACCTCAACATGTGAACATTTCTTCCATCATTTGTACGAATTTAACATTGAAATCAGTGAACTTTGAGTAGGGCACATAACCTTTCATAATGGATAAGCCTCATCCAATCAGTTGAAGAACTGGCTGGCCTCTTACTTTTTTATTTTTTGGCCATGCTTGTGGGATCTTAGTTCCCCAACCAGGGGCCAAAACTATGCCCCCTGCAGTGGAAGCTCTCAGGACCTCCAGGGAATTCCTTCCAGATTTTTTACTTACCAAACCTCCACCATTATGTGACTCAATTTCTTAAAATAAATAAGCATCCTGTTGGTTCTGCTCGGAGAAGGCAATGGCAACCCACTCCAGTACTCTTGCCTGGAAAATCCCATGGACGGAGGGGCCTGATGGGCTGCAATCCATGCAGTCACTAAGAGTCAGACACGACTGAGCGACTTCCCTTTCACTTTTCACTTTCATGCATTGGAGAAGGAAATGGCAACCCACTCCAGTGTTCTTGCCTGGAGAATCCCAGGGACAGGGGAGCCTGGTGGGCTGCTGTCTATGGGGTCGCACAGAGTCGGACACGACTGAAGCGACTTAGCAGCAGTAGCAGCAGCAGTTGGTTCTGCTTCTCTGCAGAATCCTGACTAATATGGATTCTGGCACTGAGAAATGGGATACCGCTTTAACAAATGCCTGAAAATATAGAAGTAGCTTTGTATCTGAGAATGGATAGAAGCTAGAAGAGTTTTGAAGTGCATGTTAGAAAAAGTGTAGTGTGCCAGGAAGAAACTGTTGGTAGAAACATGAAACTAAAGGAGATTCTGATGAGAACTCAGAAAGGAAAAAGGATCATGTGGTAGGAACCTTAAGGAAAGATGATTTTTGTTACAAAGTGGCAGATAACTTGGCTGAATTGTGTCCTAATGTTTTGTGGAAATTAGACATTGTAAGGACAAATTTGGATATTGAGCAGAGGAGATTTTAAGCAAAATGTTGATGGCATTGCCCAGTTTCTCCTTGATGCTTATAGTAAAATGTGAAAGAGAGAAAGAAAAACTGAAGAAGAAATTGTTAAGTAGAAAGGCACCACACTTTAAGAGTTGAGGAATTCTCAGTCTATCCATATTGCAAAAAATGAGAAAACATATTCTGGAGAAAACACTGAATTCCCTGGTGGCTTAGACAGTAAACAATCTGCCTGCAATGCAGAAGACCTGGGTTCGAGCCCTGGAGAGAACACCAAGTATATAATTAGACAGTTGCTCCATTAGACTATGGATATGATTCATGGTCTAATCAGCCGTCTCAGCAGAAGCCAGGAACAGAGATGGGGTTATACCATCAGAAACGTTGCCAGCTTTGACTGAAGAGAAGAGGGATGAGACAAAGTGAAGGAAGACTGTCAGATGTCTGGGATTCTATAGGACAGGATAATAGACATATCCAACTGTGAACACATGTTATCCTTCAAGAAAAAGTAGAAACAACCCCAAAGCTGGGACTATCTCCTCCTTGGCTTCAACGAGTCAGGCCTGGGACCTCAGGAGTGGGGCTGCTACCCCAAACAGATCCAGAAGGTAGAGCTTCCATCCCTGTGAGCCTGGAGGACAGAGCATTGAACCAAACAGAATTATTCTTAATCTTTGAAATCTAATGGAATTTTTTGTCTAGGTTTTAGACTTGCTTATGACCTTTGACAGCTCAGTGGTAAAGAATCTCTCTGCCAATGCAGGAGATGCCAGTTCGATCCCTGGGTCGGGGAGATCCTCTGGAGTAGGAAATGGCAGCCCACTTCAGTATTCTTACCTGGAGAATCCCATGGACAGAGGAGCCAGGTGGTCTACAGTCCACAGGGTCACAAAGAGTTGGACGTGACTGACCAACTGAACAGCAACAATGACCCTCGGCACCTTTCCTCTTTCCAATTTCTTCCATCTGAACTAGGACTGTCTATGCTATGCCTGTCTTACTATTATATTTGGTAAGCAGATAACTTATCTTGTTTCACAGTTTGACCGCTGGAAAGGAATTTTGCCTCAAGATCAAGCATCTCTTGAGTCTTCCCTATACTTGATTTAGATACTATTTAGACATGGGACTTAGAGTTGAGCTGTGGTGGGTTAAGACTTTAGGCTGTTGAGATAGAGGTAAAAGTAATATGCATGTGAGATGGACATGAAATTTGGGTATCTCAAGGGTGGAGTGTTATGAACCGAGTCGTGGCACCTCAAAATTCAGATGTGGAAGTCCTAATATCCCCTGCTTCGGAATGTGACTGTACATGGACATATGGTCTTTAAAGAGGTGATTAAGTTAAAATGTGTTCTTAGGATGGGCCCTAAACCCATCTGACTGGTATCAGTATAAGACGATATTTGGACACACAAAGAGACACCAAGGATATGTTCACACAGAGGAAAGGCTATGTGAGGACAGTGTAAGGAGAGAACTATCTGCAGGCCGAGAAGACAGGCCTCAGGAGAAACCAAGCCTGCTGACACTTTGATTTTGGACTTCTAGCTTCCAAAACTGTGAAAAAATTAATTCCTGTTATATAAGCCACCCAGTCTGTGGTATTTTGCTATGAAAGTCCTAGTAAAACAATATAACATTCAAAGGTAAAAGTATCGACTGCTGTTGTTGTTTTTCAGCTGCTAAGTCATGTCCAACTCTTTGTGACTTCATGGACTGCAGCATGCCAGGCTCTGTCCTCCACTGTCTCCCAGAGTTTGCTCAAATTTATGTCCATTGAGTTGGTGATGCTATCTAACCATCTCAACCTCTGCCATCCCCTTCTCCTTTTGCCTTCAATCTTTCCTAGAATCAGTCTTTTCCAGTGAGTCAGCTCTTCACATTAGGTGTCCAAAGTATGGGAGCTTCAGAATTAATCCTTCCAATGGATATTCAGGATTGATTTCCTTTAGGGTTGAGTGGTTTGATCTCCTTGCTGTTCAAGGGACTCTCAAAAGTCTTCTCTAGCACCAGCATGTGAATGCATCAGTTCTTTGGTGCTCAGTCTTCACTCACATTCATACATGACTACAGGAAAAATCAGCTTTGACTATATAGACCTTTGGTGGCAAGTGATGTCTCTGCTTTTTAATGCACTGTCTAGAGTTTGATGACTCTACACATGGACATCTCCACATGGTCAATACTGAAATCAGACCAATTATATTCTTTGCAGCCAAAGATGGAGAAGCTCCATACAGTCAGCAAAAATAAGACCTGGAGCTGACTGTGGCTCAGATCATGAGCTCCTTATTGCAAGATTCAGGCTTAAATTGAAGAAAATAGGGAAAAACACTGGGCCATTCAGGTATGACCTAAGTCAAATACCTTATGACTATGCAGCAGAGTTCAAGAATAAATTAAAAGTATTAGATCTGGTAGACAGAGTGGCTAAAGAACTACGGATGGAAGTTCATAACATTGTACATGAGGTGATGGCCAAAACCACCCCACAGAAAAAGAAATGCAAGACAAAGTGGTTGTGTAAGGAAGGTTTACAAATAGCTAAGGAAAGAAGAGAAGTGGAAGGCAAGGGAGAAAGGGGAAGATATAACCGACTGAATACAGAGTTCGAGAGAACAGTGAGGAAAGAAGGCCTTCTTAAATAAGCAATGCAACAAAATAGAGGAAAACAATAGAATGGGAAAGACTAGAGAATTCTTCAAGAAAATTGCAGATGTCAAGGGAATAGTTCATGCAAGGATGGGCACAATGAAGGACAGAAAAGGTAAGGACTTAACAGAAGCAGAAAAGATTAAGAAGAAGTGACAAGAATACACAGAAGAACTAGACAAAAAAAAAGGTCTTAATGACTGCACGACCACGATAGTGTAGCCACTCACCTAGAGCCAGACATCCTTGAGTGTGAAATCAAGTGGGCCTTAGGAAATATTTACTACAAACAAAGGTAGTGGAGGTGATGGAATTCCAGCTGAGCTATTTCAAATCCTAAAAGATGATGCTCTTAAAGTGCTGTACTCAATATGTTAGCAAATTTAGAAAACTCAGCAGTGGCCACAGGACAGGAAAAGGTCATTTTTCATTCCAATCCCAAAGAAAGGCAATGCCAAAGAATGTTCAACCTACTGTACAGTTGCACTCATTTCACATGCTAGCAAGGTCACTTTCAAAATCCTTCAAGCTAGGCTTCAGCAGTATGGAAACTATGAACTTTCAGATGTACAAGCTGGATTTTGAAAAGGCAGAGGAATCAGAGATCAAATTGCCAACATTAATTGGACCATGGAGAAAGCAAGGGACTTCCAGAAAAACAGCTACTTCTACTTCATTGACTATGCTAAAGCCTTTGACTGTGTGGATTACAACAAACTGTAGAAAATCTTAAAGAGATGGGAATACCAGACTACTTTACCTGTCTCCTGAGAAACCTGTAAGCAGATCAAGAAGCAACAGTTAGGATAGGACATGGAACAACAGACTTGTTCAAAACTGGGAAAGGAGTGCCACATTTTGTTTAGCCGTTCCCCTGTTGAAGGATATCTGGGTTATTTCCACTTTTTAACTGTTAGGAGTAAAACTGTTATGAACATTCCTGTAAATGTTTTGGTGTGAACATAAATTTTCATTTCTCTGGGTAAATTGCCCAGAGTGTCATTGCTGTATCTATCATATGGTAATTGCATGTTTAGTTTTGAAAAACTGCCAAATTGTTTTCCAGACTGCCTGTACAATTTTGCATTCCCATTGGCAACGTATGAGTGACTCAGTTTATCTAGTCTTGCCTGAATTTGTTTTTTTAATTAATTTATATATTTTAATTGGGAGATAATTACAATATTGTGATGGGTTTTGCCACACATCAATATGAATTGGCCACAGGCATACATGTGTCCCCCTCCTCTGCCACCGCCACCTCCCTCCTCTATTCCTCTGGGTGGTCCCAGAGCACTGGCTTTGGATGCCCTGCTCCATGCATCAAACTTGCACTGGCCATCTATTTTACATATGGTAATGTACATGGTTTTTCATTTATCTGGCTGCATTGGGTCTTAGTTGTGACATACGGGATCTTCACTGCATCATGTGGGTTCTTTCATTGAAGCCCGTGGACTATCTAGTTGTGCACTTGGACTCAGGAGTTGTGACACGCGGGCTCTCTAGTTGTGGCACACAGGCTCCAGAGCACATGGGCTCAGTAGTTGCAGCGCATGGACTTAGTTGCTCTGTGATATGTGAGATCTTAGTTCCCATACCAGGGATAGAACTCACATCCCCTCCATTGCAAGGCAGATTTTTAACCACTGGACCACACAGGAAGTCACTGCATTTGGTTTTGTCACTGTTTTCTTCAGCCATTCTGACAGGTGGAGTTAATATTTCATTGTGCTTTTAAATTTTAATTTGCATTTCCATGATGGCTGAAGATGTTGAATATCTTTTCCTGTGCCTATTTGTCCTCTGTTCATGCCTTTTATCCATTTTATAATTGGATTAAGAGGCATGAAGTTACCTCTAGAGAGCTGCCCTGGCTCAGGCTAACAGACAGAATAAGAGAACGTGAGGCTCCTTGAGACTCACTTTTCTTGACAGGGAGAGCAGAAATGGAGCTAAAGCTGTCAAATGTGCCTCAAATTAGAAGTGAACTTGGATATGGAACAGGATTAAGAAGTGGGGCAATCTCTGGGTCCATCTGTGGAGATCCGGATAAGGCAAAAAATGAAGGGAGATGCGGGGAAGAGAAAATGATTCTAATGAGCTGTGAAAATTGAAAACTTTATCAGATGATGTATTAGTTTGTTATGGCTGCCATAACAAGATACCACAGACTGAGTAGCTTAAACAACGGAAATTTAATTTTAAAGGTTGGAAGTCCAAAATCTAGTTGATTCTAATGAGCTGTGAAAATTGAAAACTTTATCAGATGATGTATTAGTTTGTTATGGCTGCCATAACAAGATACCACAGACTGAGTAGCTTAAACAACAGAAATTTAATTTTAAAGGTTGGAAGTCCAAGATCCATGTGCCCACAGGTTTGGTTCCTTCTGAGGCCTCTATCCCTGGCTTGCAAATGGCTGTCTCCTTACTCCTTCTTCACATGGTTGTCCCACTGTACATAGACACCCTGGTATTTCTCTGTGCGTCCTAAACTCCTCTTATAAAGAAATAATATTGGGTTAGGGTCCACCCTAACAGCCTCATTTTAACTTAATCACCTCTTTAAAAGCCCTATCTTCAAACACAGTTGCAATCTGAGGTACCAAAGGTTAAAGCTTCAGTATATGAATTTGGGTAGGACATAGTTCAGTCCAAAACAGATGGTATGAGAAATACCATGGTCTGAGAAATTCATCTCCCTTTTAGCTACCTTCCTGGAACTATTACACAACACTTCTGCAATCACATCATTAGGTAGAAGTTGGTCATGTGGCCATGTTTGGCTGCAAAGGGAGCTATAAATGTGGTCTTTTCCTAGAAACATTACTGTACAAAATAAATTAGGGATTTGTTTATTAAGAAATAATTTGATATAAAAATTGATATAGATTATATGCTACCACTTTTATACCCAAAGCAGGAAGAAGCACTGCCTCAATTATCATGTCTTTCTACTCAATTTTCCAACCACAGTTTTCATGGGTTCAAACAAAAGTACTGCTTCAAAGACACCTGAGCTTACTCTCCCATCTTCCAGAATCCCCTGCCCCAGACTATGCCTGAGTCATCATAATTTAGCACGTTTAATCTATGTCATGCATTCACTCATTCATTCATTCAATAAATATGTTTTGGTTACCAATGATATGAGAGGCTCTGTGAAAGGTACTAGAGATACATCAGAGAGCTTGACAGACATGGTCATGGTTTCCATGGAGTTTATGTTCTAGAGGGGTTGATACACTCAAGAATTAAGAGCTATTAAGAAAATAATATGGGGAAATGTGACAGAGAATGACTAAGGTTGGAAAGGCAAGGAAGGATTTTCTGAAGATGTGACTTTGGTCTAATCAAATAGCAAGATGTAGTCAGCAGTGGGAATATATAGGAGCTGAGCACTTGAGGCAGGGGAACAGCAAGAAGAAAGGCCCTTAGATGTAGGCAAGCTTGGCACTTTTAGGAAACAGCTTGTGTGCCAGTGTGTATTGGGAGGACAGTGTCAGAAAATGAAGTTAGAATGATAGAAGGGGCCCAATAACAAAAGGTCTAGTGGGCCATGGTAAGGACTTTGAGTTTATTCTTATTATGATGGAGCCACTGGGTGCTTTTTAAAAGGAAGGGATAATATTATTAAAATCTACTTTATTAAAGCTTACTCTAAATGTTCTTTGGAGAAAAGACTGAAATAGAGCAACTGTATGATCAAGGAGACAAGTTTAGGAGGCTATTGCAGACAGAGTGAGAGGTTACAGTCTTGTAGACAAAGTCTTAGCAATGGAAGGGATGAGAAGGGGTTTGAAATGAGATATATCTTAGAAGTACGTGTTATTTGTGAAGCCTATGAAAAATCTGGTGGGGGTGGCATGTGGTTGGATGTATAAGCCAGGAGATCCTGAGAATATTCTTGCATGTGTGCATGTTCCATCACTCAGTCATGTCCGACTCTTTGTGACTTCATGGCCTAGAGCCCACCAGGCTCCTCCATCCATGGGATCTCCCAGACAAGAATAGTTAAGTGGCTTGCCATTTCCTTCTTCACTGGGTCTTCTCAACACAGAGATTGAACCTGCATCTCCTGTGTCTCCAGCATTGGCAGGTGGATTCTTTACCACTGAGCCACCTGGGAAGCCCCTGAGAATATTCTTGGCAATGGCACAAAACAAAATAAATAAGCAAACACACAAAACCCAACTGTACAGCTTCACACTCTAATTCAATCGGAAAACACATGTCGATTCCATATATGAGCATGACACAACTCTAGATTCGGGAAGGAATACAAAGACATTAAAAACCAACATCACTATGGCTGATTCATGTTGCTATATGGCAGAAACCAACACAATATTGTAAAACAATTATGCTGCAATTAAAAAGAAATAAATTTAAAACAATCAACTTCACTGAGCTATAATTTATGTTCAGCATAATACATCCATTTGTTTTTGGTTTTGCTGCATGGCTCATAGAATCTTAGCTCCCTAACCAGGGATCAAACCCAGGCTCCTGGCAGTGAGATCACCGAGTCCTAACCACTTGGCCACTATGGAATTCCCAAATGCATCCACTTTAGGTATATAATTCAATAAATTTAGATATGTGCATTCACATATATAACCACTGCAATCAACATATAGAACATTGACATGAAGGCTTTTGAGAGCTCTATCACTTTCTTCATGAAGCTCATCATGTTTTTAGAGAGAAAGAAACACATACAAGTAAGTTGGAGAAAGGAAAAGGATAAATTTCAATTATTGAAACAGTTCTTAATGGTTGTGGCTTTGGAGAGAATATCCACTGGGAAATGCCTGGTTATAATGCAAATATATTTGGGGCAAGAGGCTTACCATCAACATAGAAGGTCAAGGGAGAAGTCAGGCTAAGGTACCACATGACTTTCTTGTCCCAAAATATCTTGCGAAACTGAAATACCCATAATTATTCACTACTTTGGCTTAAAATATTTAGAATTATCTTTGGATTATGAGTAGTAAAATGCACATAAATTTCCCAAGAGAGATGTCTTTAGAATATGTAGAAAGCCAACACTCCACTAACATATGTATGTTAAGTCATTTATAGGATTTGCTGGCTACCACCTTATTAGAGGATAGTGATCTCTAGGACAAATAAGGAACTACAAAACAAGTACAATAGTCTCTCATCTTCTCTGGTTTTTTTTATCTTTCAAGAGAAAGCTTTCCTGCTTTTAGGATATCTTAAATCACTTTGTGGTGGCAAGCCCCATTAGGAAGCATATGACATTTGTTTTTAATCCAGAGACAATGAGAATTTTGGGGGCGAGCATGAGTTAGTTCATCTAGGTATTGGAGGAAGCCCTAGCAACTGGTGTGTGTGGGGAGCATATACACAAAGTCCAGGGCTAATTAAAGTCTAATAACTATGTTTATCCATATTGATGAGAACACGTCCAAAGTGGCCATGGTGGGAATGATGGAGGCTGTGCCTGGGCTTAACAGTCTGGGCCTTAACTTACCTAAGTGGATATAGCTTTGCTATTGTTTGACGTCCAACCTTTCTGCCTTATGACCCAGCAATCCCACTGCTGGGCATACACACTGAGGAAACCAGAATTGAAAGAGACACATGTACCCCAATATTCATCACAGCACTGTTTATAATAGCCAGGACATGAAAGCAACCTAGATGTCCATCAGCAGATGAATGGATAAGAAAGCTGTGGTACATATACACAATGGAGTATTACTCAGCCATTAAAAAGGATACATTTGAATCAGTTCTAATGAGGTGGATGAAACTGGAGCCTATTATACAGAGTGAAGTAAGCCATAAAGAAAAACACCAATACAGTATACTAACACATATATATGGAATTTAGAAAGATGGTAACAATAACCCTGTATATGAGACAGCAAAAGAGACACAAATGTATAGAACAGTCTTATGGACTCTGTGGGAGAGGGAGAGGGTGGGATGATTTGGGAGAATGACATTGAAACATGTATAATATCATATATGAAACGAGTCACCAGTCCAGGTTCGATGCACGCTACTGGATGCTTGGGGCTGGTGCACTGGGACGACCCAGAGGGATGGTACGGGGAGCGAGGAGGGAGGAGGGTTCAGGATGGGGAACACATGTATACCTGTGGCAGATTCATGTTGATATATGGCAAAACCAATACAATATTGTAAAGTTAAAAAATAAAATAAATAGAAACTAATGTTGAGCCCCAAATATGGGGACTGTTTGAATAAATTGGGCCTTTTCACCTTGAAAAGAATACTGAGTCTTTTGAAAGGAAAATATCTATACTCTAGATTGTTGTTTGCCTTCAAAGTTTCAGCCATCACCTCTGTCTGAGAGCATACAGAGTGTTAGATCCACTATCTGTCATGGGATTCCCAGAAAACATGATAACAGATGAGGAGACCCATTTTACAACAACAATGTGTGGAAATGAACCCGTGAATAGAGAATCCATTAGTCATACAGCATTCTATACCATTCAGAAGCTTCTGCCTAATAGAGGCCTGCTGAAGGCCCAAAGTTCTTTTTGGAGGCAATGGTTTAGTAGCATTGGGAATCATCCGCTAGGACTTGGTATACACCGTGAATAAATGACTTTTGTATGATTCTGGTCCTCAAAAGGAATAATGCATTGATCTGGGAAAAAAGGGGTATATACTGGAGTGACCTCACTTGCCATCATTCCAATCGATTCTCATTGGAGAAATTTGGGTGCTTGGTTCCTAGAACTCTGGGCTATTGAATTATACCCTACAAATGCCACTTGTGCACTTTATTCTCCTTGTGTCTATAAGCCATAATGCAGAAAAAGGAGTCATCATTCTGGCAGAGGTAATTGATTCTGATCACAGGATAAAGATATTATTACACATTGAGGGTAGGGAGAAATATTCTTGGCTCCCAAGTGATCTGTTGAGTGCTTCTTGGTACTCCCCTGCCAAATTTTGACAGTAAAAAAAAAAAAAAAAAAAAAAAAGACAAAGGAGAAATTTAAGCAGCGAAAAGAGTTAAGTGACCAGGGATGAGGGTTTGGATAATGTCACTTGTAACATATTAACATCATCAGAGGTAAGTTGAAGATGAAGGGAATCTAGAATGTATAGTGGAAGATGAATATTAGTTGTGGCCACAAGACTAGTTGCAGAGATATGGGCTGGCAGTTATTTTTTTTAATTTTTAAAATTTTATTTATTTATTTTTGGCTGTGCTGGGTCTTCATTACTGCACGAGGGCTTTCTCTAGTTGTGGCAAGTGGTGAATCCTCTCGAGTTGCAATGCATGTGCTTCTTATTGTGCTGGCTTCTCTTGTTGTGGAGGATGGGCTCTAGGATTGTGTGCTTCAGCAGTTGCAGCAATGGGCTCAGTAGTTGCGGTGCATGGATTTAGTTGCCCCATAGCATGTGGGATCTTCTCAGACCAGGGATCAAACCAGTGTCCCCTCCATTGCAAGATGAATTCTCAACCACTGGACCACCAAGGAAGCCCCTGGGCTGGTAATTATCTCCTAAGCTTCCCTCAGTAATACAGATCCAATGGGTCCCAGAGAAACTGCTCCCTGGACATAAATGAAGAAATAGATCCAATCAGAGCAAAGGGTAGATTGTGATGAACACAGAATCATGCTCCCTCTATTTCCCCTTAAAGGAAGGACTTGTTGCCCACTTTGTTGGCATTAACATCAGATAGCATTCGGCTGTCAGTGGTTTCAAGGATAACCTCTGCTGCAGAGAGCTATCTTGCCCATACATGCACACAAGCTAAGTCGCTTCAGTCATGTCCAACTCTTTGCCCATAGTCATGCCCTTACTATGGCATTCCTCATTGATTGAGGAAGAATATAAAGGCCCAGCCATTTAGGCCTAATATTCGACAAATCTGGGAGGACATTTTAACTCCATAACTCCATACAGGGTGGGCAAAAGCTATTAGTAGTCCTGCATCATAAGACTAATTTTTTCCTTGTCTCAGTCCTACTTCCTCCTCCATTCTAGAAGTGTTCATCCCTATAGGACTCTGTAATAAGCATCCAGAATACTAAATATAATCTCAGAGATTGCATTCTAGAGACCACCTTGGGACCACCTCCAGCTCTTCTAAATGAGAACCTACATATTTGTCTGCTTTGTTCAATGCTTTATTCCTAAGTATCTAGAATAAGGCTTAGAAGAGAGTAGAACCTCAATGATTACTGATTGAGTGGGAATATAAAATGGTACAAACACATTGAAGAACAGTTTGGACGTTTTTTAAAAGTTAAACTTAGACCTATCATTTAATCTATCCATTTTACCTCTAGATAATTACCCAAGATAAATGATAACATATGTCTATCCAAAGACTTGTACTCCAGTTTCATAACAGCTATATTCATAATATCTCAAAACTAAGAAACAGCTGAAACATATACCAATTAAAGTGAAAGTTGCTCAGTCGTGTCCAACTCTTTGCAACCCCATGGACTATACAGTCCATGGAATTCTCCATGTAGAATAGAGGCCAGAATACTGGAGTGGGTAACCTTTCCCTTCTCCAGGGGATCTTCCCAACCCAGGGATTGAACCCAGGTCTCCCACATTGCAGGCGGATGGATTCTTGACCAGCTGAGCCACAAGAGAAACTCAAGAATACTGGAGTGGTTACCCTATCCCTTCTCCAAGGGATCGTCCCAACCCTGGAATTGAACCAAGCTCTCCTGCACTGCAGGCAATTCTTCACCAACTGAGCTATTAAGAAAGCCCCATACCAATTAATGAATGGAAAAGTAAATTGTGGAGTGCTACTTATCAGCAAAAGGAACAAACTATTGATCCATTTAACAACATGAATGAATCTCAAAACAGTTATGCAAAATCAAAGAATCTGAGAGAAAGTTGGGATGAACTATATTCTTCCATTTATATAAAACTCTAGAATATACAAACTAGTTGTCTGGGCATGGGGGATGGTGATGGGGATGAAGGAGGGAGTGAAGAGGAGTTACAAAGAAGCATGAGAAATTGGGGGGTTAATTAATATGTTCATTATTTTATAGTGGTTATGATATCATAGGTGCATGCATATGTCAAAACTTAAGTTGTAAAATTTAAATATATACAGTTGATTACATGTCAATTATACATTAGAAAATCTGTTAAAATAATTATCAGTTGGATAAAATAATGAATATATAACCCAGGACTGTCATTCCCCAGAAATCTACCTCAAATGCACTTTCTCTGCTCCTTGTTTCACAATGCAGAAACTAGGCCTTTGACTCTCTGGGTCTTAGGAATGGGCTTAAGAAACATGGCTGCACCCTCTACCTTTATCTTTTTTGTGGAAAAACACAGCTCCACCCTAAACCTTAATAAAAATTGATGTGAAATAAAATGCTTTTTAGACAAGCAGCTCTTATTTTGCCAAGACCAGGCAGCAATGAACATCCTTGCTGTTTCATGGACAAAAAAAGAGGGACTTGCTAGAATTGTTGGCTCAAGGCAGGAACCACAGCTGTATAATCTGTTGAAAAGAGACACTGTGGTCCATGACTGAAAATTCTTGTGATGAGGAGGAGCTATATTGGGAGTTATTAGAAAGAAATACAAAAATCAATATGAGAGTGCAAAAAACATTTATTATATAAAACTCTCCCATGTTTAAGAGAGGAGGGATATAAAGAAGAATCCTCGGTATGCTGAACAGGATGATATACGTGAGGATTCCATTGTGAGAAACTGAGAGAGGTAAATGGCTCCACTTAGGACAGATTTGGAGAGAAGGAAATTATTCAAGAAGGGCAGGAGCTAATGCTTGTTCATCTCATTTGGCTGTAGGGAAAGGAGGCAGGGTTGTCTAATGAAAGAAGTTTGATGAGGTTTTGCTGCACAGTGTGCCAGGGTACCTCTTCTTTGTTTCCCTGAAGATGTCAATAAAAGGTACCTTGCATGGTTTCGTGGTTAGATTTATCATTGGTTGCAGGGTGGGCAATGGATTTCAGCATAGAGAAGAGAAAGGAAGGGACAGAGGCAGACCAGCTCATTGCCAATCCCTTCTCTTCCCTTCCCTTCCCCTCAATATAACTTAGAACCTGTGGAAATACACATGGACCTTTCTGTAGGTGGTTTATTTGATTTCTTACAGTCAGCTGTCTGAGTTTCTTTCTTATATATTTCAGAAATTTGAGGAGAACCAAGGCTTCCGTGTGTCTGCTATAGGATACTAGTCATCAACCACATGCTATTCTATGGCCTTGAGGAGATATTTGGAAAGCTGGAGCTGGAATCCTTCCAAGAGGTGAGCCTACATCACTGAATAAGGTTTCACTTCCAGTTCTTTACTTGAGTAGTGGAAATGAGCAACCAAGTTAACCTCATGATGACCCATATTCCCAGGACTTTCAATTTTGACTGCTTTGCCCTATTGAATAAGCTAGATCACCATCAGAAGTTTCATTTGATCTTTAGCTATCTCTCAAACCAACTACATAAGATGCTCAAGGAGTGTGTATAGAAGTTATCTGAAGATACAAATGCCAAGATTTCCAGAATGTCCCTGCAAAGGCTCATCAAGTTAGAGGTAAGTCTAGGCTTCCCTTTTCCAAATTTCTGATGAATCACTTAAAAGCACTGGCTGCGAGGCTAAGGTTCTGGTCTGCCAGGGGCTATTAACTGTTAGAGAAGAAAGATATATGTCTAGAATATAACTTTCATTCATTCATTTACTTATTCATTCATTCACGCACCTCTACATGTCAAGCTTAGTGCCAAAAAGGGAAGATAGGACAATGAAAAAATTCAGACAATGTTCCTTTCTCCCTGAAGGTTAGGAATCTATATAGAGAACTGCAAGGAGCTCTGGTTGCTAAATAGTAATGGAGGTATTTGGTGAGATACTTGGGCCCACAAAAGGTCTAACCCCAGTTCAAAGATTCTACTCTTCCCCTCCTGTATGTTTCATAGGCATGCAGAATGGCATGACCATTCTGTAAATACTAGCTGAGTAACCAACCTTCTAAACCTTGCAAACAGCCCTTATTATATACAAAAATATATGTAAATTTCATTTAATTCTTACAATTGGAGTTATATGACTAATGATCTTGTCTCTGTATCTAATTCAAGAAGCTGAGGTTAAGAAAGGTCAAGTATCTTGGAAAAAAATAGCAGACCTATTAATAATAGGAAAGTGTTAGATTCTATGTGGTGTACTAGTAACCAGTATGGAATACTAGTTCCCATCCTTTAGGTACAGGCTAAGGTAGTAGCAATGCAAATTTCTCAGTCAGTCATCTGGGATTCATTGGAAAATAGAGAATTTTATGAACTGAAGAAGCCATAGAATAATGAAAGCCTAACATACCATCTTCCTGCCTGCTCTGCATCATTGTTCCTGCCTCTGCTCTCTTGTCTTCTATGATAATGTCATCTTAACATTAGGTTTTGTTATTGACTGAACTGTGTTCTCCCAAAATTCATATACTGAAGCCTTGATTACATGGGCTTCCCTGATGGCTCACTGGTAAAGAATCTGTTTGCAATGCAGGAGAAGTGGGTTCGATCCCTGGATTGGGAAGATTTCCCTGGAGAAGGGAATGGCAACTGATTCCAGTATTCTTGCCTGGGAAATCCCTTGGACAGAGGAGCCTGGTGGGCTACTGTCCATAGGGTCTCGAAGAGTCAGACACAACTGAAGCAACTTAACACTACCACTCCATGGAAAAATTGAACAACAACAACAGAATGTGACTGGATTTGGAGACAGGGCCTTTAAAGGGTGATTAAGTTAAATTAAGGCTGTGAAGGTATACGTTAATCCAATCTGACCAGTGTCTTTATAAGAAGAGTTTAGAACACACAGAGAGACGGCAGAAGTGTATACACACAGAGAGACAACCATAGGAAAAGCAGCAAGGAGATGGTCATCTTCAAGCCAAGGAGAGAAGCCTTAGGCAAAAACAAACCTATTCATACCTTGATCTTCTACTTCAAGCCTCCAGAACCGTGAGAAACAAATTTCTGTTGTTAAGCTACTTTGTCTGTGGCATTTTTGTTGTGGCAGTCTGAACAATCTAATACAGGCATTATGAACGTGTTTTAGCAGGCCATGAAACAGGTACAATCGACTGTCAGAAAGGATGAAAATAAAATGATGATTAAAAAAAAATGACCAGTAAACTGACCAATTAAACCTAAAGGTGGTTAATTTGTATTAATATTAGGCAAAATAGACATCAAGCAATTGCAATAAAGAAAGCTATTATCTAATCATAAAATGTATTAAAAAGATAAAAATCCTGAACTTATATTCACCTGATAACATATCTTCAAAAACATATATAGCAGTAATTAATGAAGTTATAAGTTGTTGTTATTATTCAGTCACTAAGTTGTGTCTAACTCTTCGTGACCTCCTGGACTGCAGCACATCAGGCTTCCCTGTCCTTCACTATCTTCCTGAGTTTGCTCAGATTCAAATTCATTAAGTTGGTGATGCTATCTAACCATCTCATCCTCTGCTGCCCTCTTCTTTTGCTTTCAATCTTTCCCAGCATCAGGGTCTTTTCCAATTAGTCCACTCTGCATCAGGTGGCCAAAGTATTGGAGTTTCAGCTTTAGCATCAGTCCTTCCAATGAATATTCAGGGTTGATTTCCTTTAGAATTGACTGGTTTGATCTCCTTGCAGTCCAAGGGACTCTAAAGAATTTTCTCCAAGACCACAGTTCGAAGGCATCAATTCTTTGATGCCCAGCCTTTATGTTCCAACTTTCATATCTGTACATGATTATTGGAAAAACCATAGCTTTGACTAGATGGACCTTTGTTGGCAAAGTGATGTCTTTGCTTTCTAATATGCTGTCTAGGTTTGTCATTGATAGGGCCCACATGGGGTCTCATTGATAAGATGGCTTGTTATGTCGTCGACTATCCTTTCAGAGAATTTTTCATTGGTGAGGTATAAGAAGGACTCCATTAGAAAGAGAGGACGCTAGTTCTCCTTAAGAGCCAGTCACCCTCTCTTTTCCCTCTAATAAATTTCCCTTTTCTTGCCTGACTGCCTGGCTTGATCTCTTTTTCTCTACACTCACCTTACATTCTGGTGCTGAAACCTGGGAGGGAAGATCCACCGCAAGTGGTGGGCTCCTCTCACAGGCCCACCTCTGGTGGTCCCCTCCCTTGGATCTTGCTGAGAAACTGACATGAGATCCAGGACGGGACTCTCCACTTGCCTTGCCGGACTGACATCTACACACCGGCCCACATTTCATTGGTCAGTTACAACGGTGAGTGAAATCCCATTCTCTTGGATCCCCTCTCTCTTGCCTCATTTCCAAGTCCTAGGCTCAAGGATCCCCACACTCCTCGGCCCCAGCCTTGTGCCCCATCTGACTTTGAAATAGGGGACGCCCATTTCAAAGCAGACTATTATTACTCTCTGAGAAAGACCTGAGAATGGGGAGGCCTTTTCTCTTGGACCTTTCTCCTCGCTTTCTCTCGCCCTTGTCTAACCTCCCTATTCAGCCACAATGGGAAATTCTCAATCCCCGCCCTCAAAATCTATCTCTCTAGGATGCCTTCTCCAAAACCTAAACGCTTTGGGCTTCCAAGGGGATATAAGACCAAAAAGACTTATTTACTCTTCTAACACTGTCTGGCCGCAATACAGACTTGATAACAGCTCCTGATGGCCTAAAACGGAACTCTTCTGTTTTTTTTGGAACTCTTGATTATAATACTCTACTGGACCTCGATAACTTCTGCCGCCAAATGGTAAGTGGTTAGAAATCCCTTAAGTTCAGGTTTTCTTCACTCTCTGCTCTTGACCCTCTCTCTGTGAATCCTGTTCTACTTCTCAAATACTCTTAGCCCACTCTGGGCCACAACCTCCTAATACAATGTCTCCTGATCCCTGTTCAGACTTTTCTTCTTCCTTCAACCCTTTCTACCGCAGCCCACCCCCTATCGCTTCCAATCCATTTGCAGCCACCCCAGATACAGTTCCAAAACTTCCACCTTATGTCCCCTCCTCTCTCCCTCCTTCTCAAGCACAGGATGACTCTGAAGCTCCCACCCGCCCCTCCCCAGCCAGTGTCTGAGAGAAGCTCTGAGACCTCAGCCCCACCCTATACCCTGAGGGTCCCAAGGCTTTATCCTGACCTCCCTAGATCCTCACCCCAAACCTGGTCCCAAACAAATTTAAAACAGGAAACTTCACCGCAGACCCCACTCCTTCCCCTGCTCCACTCCTCCCTTTAAGGGAAGTAGATGGAGCAGAAGACATTGTTTGGGTTCCTGTCCCATCCTCCTTCCCTCACCAATCTATCTCAGATTAAAAAGCATCTTGGCTCCTTCTCCTCAGACCTTGATAATTATCTAAAAGAATTCAAGTATATCACCCAGTCTTAGGACTTAACCTGGCATGATATTTACATCATCCTTTCCTCCACTCTTCTCCCAGAAGAGAAGGAACAAGTATGACAAGACTCTCAGGCGCATGCTGATGAGATACACAGGACAGACGAGACTAAGCCTGTAGGGGCTGTCCCCCGAGATGATCCCAACTGGGATTATCAGTCAGGGAGACCTGGATGAGCAGCCCGTAATCATACTATTGCTTGCCTCATTCTGGGCCTTCAAAAGGCAGGGCATAAAGCCATCACCTTTGATAAGCTCCAGGAAATAACTCAAAGACTAGATGAAAACCCCAGCACAATTTCTAGCCCTACAAAACAAAAGCCCTACAAAAATATACAAAAGGCCTAACAGAAGCCCTACAAAAATATATAAAATTAGACCCCACTTCAGCAGAGGGTACTCTTGTCCTTAAAATGCATTTTATCTCCCAGTCATTCCCAGATAGCCGAAAGAAACTAAAAAAGGCAGAAGAAGGCCCTCAAACCCCTCAATGAGACCTTTTAAATTTAACTTTTAAGATTTAAAAAAACCAGGAAGAACAGTCAAAACTAGAGAAGGCCCAATGAGATTAGGCCAAATACCAGCTTTTAGCCACTGACCTACATGGCTCCAAGCCTCTATCAACCAACAAAGAAAGGAAGCTACCTGGGCCCTGCTTCAAACACAGCAAAGAAGGCCACTGGGCCCACTCATGCCTAAAGCGAAGGCCCCCTCGAGGTCCATGTCCCAGCTGTGTTATAAAAGGGACATTGAAAGGTCAACTGACCAAATCCTGCTCTAGGGATCCGGACATCTCCTTCTGGTGTCAAGCAGGAGTCTGCCAACCCAGCTCTGCCCAGCCTTCTGGGACTCGCCACTGAAGACTGAAGGTGCCCAGGGCCCCAGGCCCCAACTCTCATCACCTGTACGGAGCCCAGGATAACTCTTACAGTGGCAGGTAAGCTGATCTCCTTTCTCATTGACACAGGGGCCGTTTACTCTGCTATGTCTGCCTACTCCAAAAAAACCAAGGTCTCTCAGAGAGAGGGTTGACGGTTTTATATCTACATCACGAATAACTGAGCCTCTACCTTGCACATTTCAAGATACCCCATTTTCCTATTCTTTTCTCATACAATTTCTCCCAAAATGCCCCACTCCTATTCTTGGGAGAGACCTTCTCTCAAAATTCAAAGCCTCTGTTACTATCCCAAGCCCAGCCTCTGATCTAGCCTGGCTACTGCTCCTCAACCCCACCTCCTCTTCCCCCACCGCATTGCCCTCCTTGTCCATAAACCCCATAGTTTGGGATACAGATAACCCATCTGTTGCCTCTTACCATGCTCCAATTCGTATCTGTCTCAAAGACCCCTCTAAATCCCCCAATCAACCACAATACCCCATCTCCCAAAAACATTAACAAGGGTTAAAGCCTATCGTCACTAAACTCCTACATCAGGGCCTCTTGTGCCCAACTCTGTCTCCCTATAACACCCCTATCCTACCTGTCAAAAAGCCAATGGTTCCTATCGCCTGGTCCAGGACCTGAGACTTATCATTGCAGCTGTTATCCTCATATACCCAGTAGTTCCAAATCCCTATACTTCTCTCTCTCATTCCCTCTTCCACTATGCACTTCACTGTTCTAGACCTCAGAAATGCCTTCTTTACTATTCCTTTACACCCAGACTCTCAAGACGTCTTTGCCTTTACCTGTACTGATCCAGACAATCATCACTCCCAATAGCTGACATGGACAGTCCTTCCACAAGGCTTTCATGATAGCCCTCATTTATTTGGCCCAGCTCTAGCATCAGACCTAACCTCTCTTGACCTTACTCCAAGTAGTGTCCTCCAATATGTGGATGATCTCCTCCTTTGTAGTCCTTCACTTACACATTCTTAACAACATACTTAGCTTCAGTCGTGTCCGACTCTGTGTGACCCCATAGACGGCAGCCCGCCAGGCTCCCCGTCCCTGGGATTCTCCAGCAAGAACACTGGCGTGGGTTGCCATTTCCTTCTCCAATGCATGGAAGTGAAAAGTGAAAGTGAAATCGCTCAGTCATGTCCGACTCTTAGTGACCCCATGGACTGCAGCCCACCAGGCTCCTCCATCCATGGGATTTTCCAGGCAAGAGTACTGGAGTGGGGTGCCATTGCCTTCTCCAAACAACACACTATACAACTTCTCAATTTTCTACCTGATCGAGGCTATCAAGTATCTCCTACCAAGGTTCAGCTCTCTCTTCCTAGAGTGACCTATCTTGGAGTCCTTTTAACATCAACAAAGAGATATATTACTACCAATAGAAAGTTCCTTATATCCACCGTACCACTCCCTACATCAAAAACAGAGATCCAGTCCTTTTTGGGGTCAGCTGAATATCTACACCTCTGGATTCCTAATTTCATCCTCTTGGCACAACCCCTATATCAAGCTACCCAAGGAGATCTTTCAGAACCCCTAGAGCTAAAATCAAATTCCCTTTCAGCCTTTAACACCCTTAAGCCATTCTTAGCCCCATTCTCTCAGCCCCAGCTTTAACACTTCATGACCTTTCTCGCCCCTTTATACTCTACACTACTGAGAGACACAAAATTGCCCTAGGAGTTTTGAGACAAAATCAGGACCCCTCCTTCACCCTTGTCGTTTATCTATCAAAGCAATTAGATACCACAATTCAAGGATGGCCAGCCTGCCTACTTGCTCTGGCAGAAGTTGCCCTCCTCACTCAGAAAAGTAAAAAACTTACTTTTGGAGCACCCACTGTCATTCGTTCACCACATGACTTTATGGACTTTCTCACAGATCCATGGCCCTCTATCTCCTTCACGCATCCAACTAATTCATGTCACCCTTCTTGAATCTCCCAAGTTCTTTTGAACGCTGTCCTACTCTCAACCCTGCCACCCTTATCCCTAATTCTTCTGAGCCCCCCATCCATACTTGCAAAGAGGCTTTAGAAGACCTGATTCCCCATTTATCCCACATTTCCTCAACCCCTTTAAATAATCCTGACTTTACTTGGTATATTGATGGCAGCTCCTCTATAACATCAGAAGGAAAAAAAGTAGCTGGATGTGCAATTGTCTCTGACACCGAAATTATTGAATCCCAGCCTCTCCCCTCAGGAACCTCTTCCCAAAAGGCAGAATTTGTTGCACTAACTACAGCCCTTACCCTCACAGCTAACAAGAGAGCAAATATATACACTGATTCTAAACATACTTTCCACATCATACACTCACATGCTGCCATCTGGAAGGAACAAGGGCTCCTATCTACTAAAGGCTCTCCCATAACTAACGCCCTGCTTATACTCCACCTTTTAAAAGCAGCTAACATGCAAACTGAAGTAGGCATCATACATTGCCGAGGTCACCAGGTGGCCCTCAGACCCCATTTCATGGAGCAATGATGCCACAGACAGAGAAGCAAAACAAGCCTCACTCCAATCACCAGCTCAACAATTTATAGTAATCCCCAACATAAAGCCCCTTTACCTCCCTGAAGAAAAAACACGATTATTACAAGAGGAAGCACAACCACAAAGAAACTGGTTACAAAAACAGGGCCGCTATGTCCTTCACAAATCTCAGGCCACACAGATTCTTACAGGCATTCATCAGGTCCTACACTTAAGTACTAAACCTCTTTATCATCTCTTGGTGGTGGGTTTAGTTGCTAAGTCATGTCCGATTCTTGCGACCCCATGAACTGTAGCCTGCCGGCTCCTCTGTCCTTGGGATTTTCCAGGCAAGAATGCTGGAGTGGATTGTCATTTCCTTTGCCAGGGGATCTTCCTGACCCAGGAACTGAACCCGGGTCTCCTGCATTGCAGGCAGATGACTGAGCTATGAGGGAAGCTCAATCATCTCTTAAGACCTCTTATCACCTATCCTAACCTTCTTTCACTCCTACAACAAATCACTCACTCTTGCATTATCTGTTCCTCAGTCTCAACACAGGGATCCTTAAAGCCTATTCCCTCATTCCCAACACATCAGGCTTGAGGACATATCCCAGAAGAGGACTGGCAAATTGACTTCACTCACATGCTTCCAACACAAAAAATAAAACTCATGTTCACTCTAGTAGACACTTTTGCAGGGTGGATTGAGGCTCTTCCTATGAGATCAGAAACTGCCTCAGAGGTAACACAGTTTCTCATATGAGAAATCATCCCTCACTTTGGCCTCCCACTCTCTCTCCAATCCAATAATGGGCCAGCTTTGATCTCCCAAATCACTCAACAAGTAGCCCAATCCTGTTACAGAAACCAGTACTGGAGAAACCAAGCACCACACTTGGAGAGTAGGAGAACTCAGGTTTATATGTCAGTGGGCCCAGAGGCGTTAACACTCAAA
This sequence comes from Bos taurus, assembly GCF_002263795.3. Lineage (NCBI taxonomy): Eukaryota > Metazoa > Chordata > Mammalia > Artiodactyla > Bovidae > Bos > Bos taurus. Next base: position 50,420,664 of record NC_037357.1, read on the forward strand.
GCTCTGAGCCCTGAACAAAGGGAATATAGAGTTTTTATAAACAGACTATAGTAGGCAGCACTAGCTGTTAATAAGCTGGTTTAAACTAAGCGGCTTCATGAGCATGGGAACAGCAGTCCAAGATGGGGAGGGGGATGCCTGGCCTGGACAGGCATGATTAAGCAGGTTTGCAGGGGCTGGACAATTGCAAAGAGCAGGACAAGGGTGAGTGAGATAAACTCCAGTTCCTAGTATTGCAAGTCCCCACGTTCTGCGAATACGTGACCTACATGATCTATACTTTGCAAGGGGCAAGCTGAGTTACAGAGGCAGAAGGAGAAGGAGATTATGTAAAATTTTAACTTTTCCTCTTCAATCCCTTGGCATAACCTGGAAACTACCCTTATTTCTAACCTTCTACTTACCCTTATTCTAACTTTTGGTCCATGTTTAATGCGTCTTTTTTCAAATTTCTTCAGGATGGTTTACAAGCCTTCACCAACCGAACTATCCAGGAACTACTTCTAACTCACTCAGATTATCAAAAACTTCGACTCCACACAAATCCCCTTGACCCACATTCCAGCCTTCTCTTATCTCACCCCCACAACACCCTTGTCCTTCAGGAAGAAGTTACAGAAGATTGACCTTCGACCGTTATCCTAAATCAAAAAAGGCTGGAATGATAGGGCCTACATGGAGTCTCATTGATAAGATGGCTCATTATGTCAACCTCACAAACAAAGAATAAAATCACAGAGATCCTTGAGACTGACCAAATTGCCCAAATTGTATCCTGTTTTCTCACTGGTGCCTATCTTCTCAAAGCTGCGAGACCACCAGATTCAAGACCTCTGGCTACATGACCATCCCTTCAGAGAATTTTTCATTGGTGGGGTATAAGAAGGACTCCGTCAGAAAGAGAGGACGCTGGTTCTCCTTAAGAGCCAGTCACCCTCTCTTTTCCCTCTAATAAATTTCCCTTTTCTCGCCTGACTGCCTGGCTTGATCTCTTTTTCTCTGCACTCGCCTTGCAAGGTTCCTTTAAGGTTCCTCTCTGTTATGTATCTCTCCCAGGGTGTTCGGCCTGTCCTGATGCCTTTAAAATATTTTTCTGTCCTTCCTGGTTATATAGAGATATTTCTTGCAGCTTTGGTTGTGTAGATCTTCCACGAGTTTCCAATTTGTTTTCTGTGAGAACTGTCTCACTTGTAGGGGTATTTTTAATGTGTTTGTAGGGGAAATGAGTCCCATGTACTCCTACTCCACCATCTTGATTCTCCCTCTATTAAAGAGATTTTTAATTGTATAAAATTATCACATATAAAAACAGATACTCTAGACTAAATTAAAATTTCAGACTCCAGTTATAGTCAACTATTGCAAGTACCTGTTAGATTTTAGAAAGCACAGGATATGCCACATTTTTTTTTAGATTTTGTAGGGAAAAAAGGTAGAGCATCTTGCACATTTTCAATTATAATTGGACCAAAACAGGCTACATGAAGTAGATAATTAACAAATCATCTGGTGATGTTATGGAAATACAAAGTTCATTGACATAATTTAGTTTTCAATCCTAACTTCATTCTAAAGAAAGCTGGCAAAGGTCACTCTTTTACATCATATGTGAACATATCCACTACAGTAAATGAAAGTGTGACATTATAACAAGAAAACAATGTGGCTGTTTATGTAAAAACTTGTCTCATACTATTTCCAAAGACAATAGTTAGAATTATTTTGGGGGTGGGAAAAATAGTTACAATGAGTAGATAACAAGAGTCAAGCAAAGGCCACTTAAATCCTTAATTTCTAATAATTTTTAAAGTCTTGAACCACACATTTATTTTTTAATGGGCTTCATGGGGATGGGATTTTCAAACTGTGAATCATACCATCACAAATGGCATAGTTTATGAACAAAAACCCTGTAAGGAATCCCAGCCTTCTCACTTTTTCCTATCCACTGATCTCAAAAGACATTTTCACTGTGGATGTGATTTCCTATTTCCATAATGGGGAAGTCCCCAAGAATGAGATCATCACCTAGAGCTGTTAAACTTTACTTTGTGTAGGGAGAAGGGAGCATACGGAGTACTTTGACAGGGAGCACTATCTACAATTGATTCTCTTCTTTCCCATTGTTTGACAGTAAAGTCACTTCTAGTTAATTAATAAATTTCTTAAAGGAACAAAGAAAAACATGTTTTGATTACAAATCCTATAAAGGTAGAGCCATATCTGATCAATTCTTTTGAATATTATTACCAGATTGTCAATTTTACTTTCTTAAAGTAAATTCACACAGGATTTCTTCTTTAGTTGTACATATTTGTGTTTGAACCAAAAGCATTTGAGTATTTGTGTGTAGTTTGGCAGTATCACAACTGTCTGTTATTCCCCTTTCCCATTTATCTGTGTTAAATAAAGCCACTAGTGTTAAGGAGTCCAAGCTTGCTCTGCTCGCTGCACGACTGGAGGTGTTGAGGCAAGGAAAATGACTTTATTCGAAAGCAGCTGATCAAGAAGATGGCAGGCTAGCACCTCAAAATAACCATCTTATCGGGGTCTGGATGCCAGATTCTTTTTTAGATCAGAGATGGGGGAGGTGAGGAAGCAAAGTAAAAAGGTCATTAATCTTGCAAACATTTCTAGAATGGCAAGCCTCAGGGAGGGGATGTGTTAATTTCTTCCTTCCTGCCATCTATAGGTGGACAAGGTTCTGAACAAAAGCACTTTAGTTTAACAGTCTGGCAGAGGGGCGGGGTCCTTCTAAGCAAGCCATTATGTATGATTATAATAACAAAAACAATGAAAAGCTTGTCAAAGAAATAGTTCCAACATGGAGTCAGAATTAATTTGCTGCTTCTTTGCAACACTAGCACTGACCTCCAAAATATCCACCACAAAACAGAAATATAAAAGAAGTAAATATTTCCAGTAAATCTTGCCAAATAATATTTAAGAAGAATGGCTTACCAACCTGCCTCATCTAAATAGACACAACATCTGATAAATGCAATGTCTAAACAGCGTAACTCATATAAGCTGTGTTCATGTAGGTGTTTATCCATAGGCTTAGCCTCCCTTCCACAATGTATATTAGAAAGAGCTGATAGGCACCCATCAGTGTAACTAAATATATTTTCTAATCTAAAAAAAAAAAAAAAAAAAACCCACCTGGTAATCATCTCAGAGAAAAAATAAATGGAATGACCATTAGTTTTGACAGGAGAATATCTGACCCTTCCCAAGAAAAGTTATAATTAGAACTCCAGGGTTTGTGTTTTTTTTTTTTTTTTAATTTAAATTTTATTTTATTTTTAAACTTTACAATATTGTATTAGTTTTGCCAAATATCAAAATGAATCCGCCACAGGTATACCTGTGTTCCCCATCCTGAACCCTCCTCCCTCCTCCCTCCCCATACCCTCCCTCTGGGTCGTCCCAGTGCACCAGCCCCAAGCATCCAGTATCGTGCATCGAACCTGGACTGGCAACTCGTCTCATACATGATATTATACATGTTTCAATGCTATTCTCCCAAATCTCCCCACCCTCTCCCTCTCCCACAGAGTCCATAAGACTGATCTATACATCAGTGTCTCTTTTGCTGACTCGTACACAGGGTTATTGTTACCATCTTTCTAAATTCCATATATATGCATTAGTATACTGTATTGGTGTTTTTCTTTCTGGCTTAGGTTTGTTTTTTGGTAAGAGAAGTTTACCTCAATAGCCATTAGTGGACTTGTCCATCCGTAGGTAATTACAGAAGGGGCTTCCCTGGTAGCTCAGTCAGTAAAGAATCCACTTGCAATGCAGGAGACCCGGATTTGATCCCTGGGTCGGGAAGATCCCCTGGAGAAGGAAATGGCAACCTCCTCCAGTATTCTTGCCTGGAAAATCCCATGGACAGAGGAACCTGACAGGCTACAGTCCATGTGGTCACAAGAGTTGGACATGACTTGGCAACTAAACCACCACACCACCAGTTAATTACAGAAACTAGAGTTGGGACCAACGTCAGGTTGTGATGTCAGATTCCATCCTGTGATTGTATACGGATGCTTCCTACATCCATCTCAAAGTTTCATAATAGGTTCTACTCTTAATATGTGGCTTCATTTTCATACTCTGCATTTACACATGTTCCATAAATAATCCAAAATTATCTAAGAAACACCAAGTTGCCCATACATAGTCACTCCAAGAAATCATGACTTCCTTCAAAAAGCTTAGAACTACAAACACACAGTCTGCTGTCTTTACTAGTATATTCAGATTTAACCATGGTGCAAACTTTGGTCTGTAGTATTTTCTTCAGATTATTTATATAGCCATGCCACATTGCAGAGTGCTAGCAAAATAATCCCATTGCTTGTACAGCATTAAGTTTGCCTAAGCCAGCAAGCCAGAAAGACGACATCAAATTTATTTGGGATATACGGACAAAGCTTCAGTTTTCCACACAAATCAGCAAAAACAGTGTTTGTAAAACAGCAACTAAAAAAGAAATAAATATATATGGACCTTCTCCTTTCTCTGTTCTTTCTAGGAAGGTGCAAACTAAATGTAAATTCAGATTCCACTCATTTTTAATTTTTGGAATTCCATCAAGAGCTATAAAGACTGTCATATTTCTCTTTATAGTCTTTAAAAATAAAAGAAGGGGGCCTCCCTGGTGGCTCAGTGGCCAATGCAGGAAACACAGGTTCGATTCCTGATCTGGGAAGATTCCACATGCCAAAGAGCAACTAAGCCAGGAAACCACAACTACTGAGACCATGGGCCACAGCTATTAAAGTCTGAGCACTCTAGAGCCCGTGCTTCACAACAAGAGAAGGCAACACAAAGAAAGGCCTGTGCACCACAACCAGAATAGCCCCCACTCACCACAACTAGAGAAAAGCCCATGCAGCAATAAAGATCCAGTACAGCCAAAAATAAATAAAATTATTTTTAAAAATAAAAGAAGGAAATGTTTTAACCTATCATCTAGCATTTTATACCACCTTTTATATACACAAATACTTCATGTATTAAGGATGTTTATATTAAAATGAATTAAATGAATATACATTAAAATGAATCTGAAGGACTTCATTGGTTTCAACTTTGATTAGCTCTAATAGTTTTTCCTGTGGTCATGTATGGATGTGAGAGTTGGACTGTGAAGAAGGCTGAGCACCGAAGAATTGATGCTTTTAAACTGTGGTGTTGAAGACTCTTGAGAGTCCCTTGGACTGCAAGGAGATCCAACCAGTCCATTCTGAAGGAGATCAGCCCTGGGATTTCTTTGGAAGGAATGATGCTAAAGCTGAAACTCCAATACTTTGGCCACCTCATGTGAAGAGTTGACTCGTTGGAAAAGACTCTGATGCTGGGAAGGACTGGGGGCAAGAGGAGAAGGGGACGACAGAGGATGAGATGGCTGGATGGCATCACTGACTCAGTGGACATGTCTGAGTGAACTCCGGGGGTTGGTGATGGACAGGGAGGCCTGGCATGCTGTGATTCATGGGGTTGCAAAGAGTTGGACACGACTGAGCAACTGATCTGATCTGATCTGATCTGAATAATAATAATGGTAGTACTTGAAATTATTTAAATGGTATTTTAAAGAGGTCCTCTATGATCTCAACTTTTCGGTAACTGAGGATGGTTTTCCAGTTAGTCGAATAAAGAAGACTGAGTCATTCTTAATTTTCTTTGGAAAATCTTGTGGGTGTTCAAAATACAATGTCTGGAGTCAGAGTGTCTAGGAGTAACCCCCAACTTGGCACCTATAAATTCAGTTACTTTTTAGGCAAATGACTTCACACATCTGGCTTCACCTTTCTCATCTGTGAAAACTGGAATAATAATAGTTCCAGGGGACCTTCCTAATCCAGGGATTGAACCCACATCTCCCACAATGTACGCAGATTCTTTACCAGCTGAACCACCAGGGAAGCCCAAGAATACTGGAGTGGGTGAAAAGAAAGTGAAAGTGAAGTAACTCAGTTGTGTCCCACTCTTTGCGACCCCATGGACTGTAGCCTACCAGGCTCCTCAGTCCATGGAATTTTCCAGGCAAGAGTACTGGAGTGGGTAACCTATCCTTTCTCCAGGGGATCTTGCAGACCCAGGAACTGAACCCTGGTCTCCTGCATTGCAGGCGAATTCTTTACTAACTGAGCTGTCTGGGAAGCTGTTTATAGAATTACCACTATTAAATGAGTTAACATAATGTTTTAAAGTGCTTGATACACACATACACAAATAAAATGCTTGACACATTATAATCATTTACACACTTTTTTTTTTCAAATTAACAACTGAAATTCACTTACTGGGTTTGCTTTAATTTTTCTTAGACTTGCATGAAATTAAGTCAACAGAACTTACCTATATCCACCACTTAGGTTTTTTAAGAAGTCCTTACAATATGGCAACAGTTTTGGTTTTAGGGAAGACCATGTAAAGAGTAGGACGTGGCTCAGTAACTGAGCATGCAGCATGCACAGTTCATTGTTATGCGTTAATTTATGTATTAAATTTCATGTGTTATTAGGAAAAACAAAATTAGCACATTAAAGAAATTTACTAGCACATTAAAGGGGTTGGATTAACCAAGGCTTGTGTGCTCAAGAAGATCACCCACAGACACCACCGTCAATGAGAAAACCAGGAATGTGAGCAATCTCAGATCTCCATGTCTCAAGAAGAGAACGGTTTCCTGAAACACGCAGCCACGAGAACCCTACTGTCACCATCACTCAGGAAGCTGATCCAGTTTGTGAGCATCCTGGGTACCTAAGGCTGTGGTTACTTGGATGCTGCCATCTTGTGGGCACTATAGATGCATGGCAGGCCCAGACCTGCAGATCATGTTAGCTGCTACTGCTGCTGCTGCGTCACATCAGTCGTGTCCGACCCTGTGCGACCCCATAGATGGCAGCCCACCAGGCTCCTCTGTCCCTGGGATCCTCCAGGCAAGAACACTGGAGTGGGTTGCCATTTCCTTCTCCAATGCATGAAAGTGAAAAGTGAAAGTGAAGTCGCTCAGTCGTGTCTGACTCGTAGCCACCCCATGGACTGTAGCCTATCAGGCTCCTCCATCCATGGGGTTCTCCAGGCAAGAGTACTGGAGTATGTTGCCATTAGCATGAGATCTTAAATCCTGAGCTCACGTAGTCTCTCTGGACCGATTGCCATTATGATCATGTCAGAGGTCCAGCTTTTCAAATCACTAAAGTACAGCGGACTCGTAAACCTTGCACATCATGTGGATTCATCCTGTCACGCGGCCCATACTAGCTAGTAACATGTGGAAACCTCAGCCCTCCAAGTCACAAAGATGACCTGCTTCTTAGAATCATATGGATGCTATGGCCCCCCTTGGTCACATAAAAGGCTCAGCCATCTCTATCTTGTAAAGATTGTTGGCTACCCAATCAAGATCCCTGCATCAACAGTGACATGGCTCCTACCATCACATGGCAAGCAAACTGCTTGCAGTCATATGAACAACTGCACCTATCCAGTGGCTCTTGGTCATGTATATTCATTCTATGGTCCATGTGACATGCTGTGGTCACTTGATGGTTAATTTTCAGTTACATGAGGATTGAACGCTCCTGAACCCTGAGGTGACTTGGATCTTTTTATTACGTGGTCCACGTGCGTCAAACCCCGGAAGTTCTGGGTAGGGGGGGCGTGGCGCGCCCCACGGTGGGGCGCCCCACGGGAGACGGTGGCGCGCCCCACGGTGGCACGCCCCATGGTGGATGGTGGCGCGCGCCCCACGGTGGCGCGCCCCATGGTGGACGGTGGCGCGCCCCACGGTGGACGGTAGCACGCCCCATGGTGGCACGCCCCATGGTGGATAGTGGCGCACGCCCCATGGTGGCGCGCCCCATGGTGGACGGTGGCGCGCCCCACGGTGGATGGTGGCGCACGCCCCACGGTGGCGCGCCCCATGGTGGACGGTGGCGCACCCCACGGTGGACGGTGGCACACCCCACAGTGGCACGCCCCACGGTGGATGGTGGCGCACGCCCCACGGTGGCGCGCCCCACGGTGGACGGTAGCACGCCCCATGGTGGCACGCCCCACGGTGGATGGTGGCGCGCGCCCCACGGTGGCGCGCCCCACGGTGGACGGTGGCACGCCCCACGGTGGCACGCCCCACAGTGGATGGTGGCGCACGCCCCACGGTGGCGCGTCCCACAGTGGACGGTAGCACGCCCCACGGTGGCACGCCCCACGGTGGATGGTGGCGCACGCCCCACGGTGGCGCGCCCCACTGTGGACGGTAGCACGCCCCACGGTGGCACGCCCCACGGTGGATGGTGGCGCACGCCCCACGGTGGCGCGCCCCACTGTGGACGGTAGCACGCCCCATGGTGGCACGCCCCACGGTGGATGGTGGCGCACGCCCCACGGTGGCGCGCCCCACGGTGGACGGTGGCACGCCCCACGGTGGCACGCCCCACAGTGGATGGTGGCGCACGCCCCACGGTGGCGCGTCCCACGGTGGACGGTAGCACGCCCCACGGTGGCACGCCCCACGGTGGATGGTGGCGCACGCCCCACGGTGGCGCGCCCCACTGTGGACGGTAGCACGCCCCACGGTGGCACGCCCCACGGTGGATGGTGGCGCACGCCCCACGGTGGCGCGCCCCACCGTGGACGGTAGCACGCCCCACGGTGGCACGCCCCACGGTGGATGGTGGCGCACGCCCCACGGTGGCGCGCCCCACCGTGGACGGTAGCACGCCCCACGGTGGCACGCCCCACGGTGGATGGTGGCGCACGCCCCACGGTGGCGCGCCCCACGGTGGACGGTAGCACGCCCCATGGTGGCACGCCCCACGGTGGATGGTGGCACGCGCCCCACGGTGGCGCGCCCCACGGTGGACGGTGGCACGCCCCACAGTGGCACGCCCCACAGTGGCACGCCCCACGGTGGATGGTGGCGCGCGCCCCATGGTGGCGCGCCCCATGGTGGACGGTGGCGCGCCCCACGGTGGACGGTAGCACGCCCCACAGTGGCACGCCCCACGGTGGATGGTGGCACGCGCCCCACGGTGGCGCGCCCCATGGTGGACGGTGGCGCGCCCCACGGTGGACGGTGGCACGCCCCACAGTGGCACGCCCCACGGTGGATGGTGGCGCGCGCCCTACGGTGGCGCGCCCCATGGTGGACGGTGGCGCGCCCCACGGTGGACGGTAGCACGCCCCACAGTGGCACACCCCACGGTGGATGGTGGCGCGCGCCCCACGGTGGCGCGCCCCATGGTGGACGGTGGCGCGCCCCACGGTGGACGGTTGCACGCCCCACAGTGGCACGCCCCACAGTCGATGGTGGCGCGCGCCCCACGGTGGCGCGCCCCACGGTGGCACGCCCCACGGTGGATGGTGGCGCGCGCCCCACGGTGGCGCGCCCCATGGTGGACGGTGGCGCGCCCCATGGTGGCACGCCCCATGGTGGCGCCACTATGCGAATCTCGCAGTCACGTGACGCTCCATGTTCGCGCGATAAGGGGGCACCGTTTAAACGGTCGGAGAGCCTTCTGAATGGCTCTCGGTAGGTCGGCTTAGTTTTCTGGGGAGTCGGACGACTCCGTGAGGAAAGCCTTAGAATTAAGGTATGTGTCCTGACTCGGGAAACTTTGAGGAGACTCTGGCTCGGATTCCAACTTTTCCACTAACTTTTATATCCAGCTGCGGGAGGTTTTAGTTGGGTAGGATGGACGCCCACCGGTACCAGGTTTACTCAGAACTGGTGGAGCAGCAGGTGGCGCAGAGACAGGGATTGAGGGACTTCTTTCAGCGTCCCTTGGGAAAAGACAGGGACTTTTCTCAAATCTGAGGGACTTCTCAGGCTTGGGAAACTGGGTTGACTTCCCCTGCTTCTCTTTCTTCTTGCCTACTGCTACTGCTAAGTCACTTCAGTCGTGTCCGACTCTGTGCGACCCCATAGACGGCAGCCCACCAGGCTCCCCCGTCCCTGGGATTCTCCAGGCAAGAACACTGGAGTAGGTTGCCTTTTCCTTCTCCAGTGCATGAAAGTGAAAAGTGAAAGTGCCCCCATATTAAAGCCGTACTTTTTGCTTATCTCCACTCGGTATTCACTTTCTGCCACGTGGTGGTGTCCGTTGCACTCCTCTGACCACGTTTTTATCAATACCCGAGAACTAGATGCCAATTTATATAGATAATTTTAGATCTGATCTTAATTTCTGTCTCTTAATTGGTTCCATATATCGATAGGGGACTATTTTTTAAGAATTTGATATTTTTTCAATAAAAGTGTGAAACTAGCCATTACATGAAGATTCAGAATTTGTTTTTTGTATTTGCTTTGCCGATCAGTAGTTTTTCAAAGTGTGTGGGGGATGGAGGAGCCTGGCAGGCTTCCTTCAATCTGTAGGGTCTTGAAGAGTTGGACACAACTGAAGCAACTTAGCATGTACTCATGGGGGATGGGATGCCATAGTCTTTTTCTGCTTGGAACCTCTAAATGGCTTAGGGAAAATCCCATGGATGGAGGAGCCTGGTAGGCTGCAGTCCATGGAGTCACTAAGAGTGGGACACAACTGAGCGACTTCACTTTCACTTTTCACTTTCTTGCATTGGAGAAGGAAATTGGAAACCCACTCCAGCGTTCTTGCCTGGAGAATCCCAGGGACGGGGGAGCCTGGTGGGCTGCCGTCTATGGGGTCACAGAGTCGGACACGACTGAAGCGACTTAGCAGCATTAGCAGCAACCAGACACTGCTAGCTTCTGATTCTCCTCACCATTGCTTATTCCACTTCTTGAAAACTACCCCATTCCGTCATGTGGAAAAAATAGTGAATTTATTTAAGGAAAACATATTAAGTAAAATTATAGGTGATGCATTTCATAAGAATCACATAGATGGTACTTAAGGAGTAAAATTCAGCAAATAAGAGATTGTGTTTACCTTTGTGAGGGATTTAAATATTGTTTGAGAGATGTTTATAGGGGTGGTATTTTTATTATATAATAGCTGTTTTTTCTCTCGTTTCAGCACTTTAAGATTTGTTCTACAGAACACTATGTCTGAGAGAAAGCACCAACGAAAAAATACTCATCCAACAAAGAACAATGGGACATACAAAAATGAAGGTAAAAGGATTCTTATAATGTCTTACTTTAAAGATAAAGTATGCTAGTATGCAACTTGACTATCAGAGAAAGGGGTAGTGACTTAATTTGTTCAGGCTGCTATGTAGAACACTGTGGACTGGGTGGCTTATAAACAACAGAAATTTATTTTTCACAGTTCTGGAAGTTGTGAAGTCCAAAATCAAGACACCAGCAGGTTCAGTGTCTGGTGAGATCTGCTACCTGCTTCATAAAGGGCTGTCTTCATGTTGTATTTTCACAGGGCAGGAAGGGCAAGGGAGCTCTCTGGGTTCTTTATAAGGGCACAAATCCCATTCATGAGGGAACCTCTTTCATGACCTAATCACCTTTCAAAGACTCTACCTCCAAGTACCCTCACCTTGGAGATTAGGTTGGAACATAAACATTCAGTCTGTAGCAGTTAATTTCCTCAATTGCTATGGGAATGGAACATTTTCCCACAGACCATTTGAAGTACCAGTGTTCTTCAGAAAACATTTTGGGAGAACCTGTTCAAACTAAATCTCTTCTAACATGTTAATACCTTGTACCTTTGTTTACTACGAACAATGTATGTTTACTGATAATTATAATCTATTCTCATTAAGAAACTACTTATTGCTTATTCATTTTATCTTATTTCATTAGTGATTCTTTTACTTAGCCTTTCCATTTTTTCATTTTTTATATATAACCTCAATTTATGTTTCTGATATCATGATGGCAAGAAATAAGTGCATAAGTGCTAGTCATTAGGAAATCTTATAAGCAAAATAAAATGCCCCACTCTGGAGAAGATGATGCAACTTAATTGTAAGGATGAGCAGATGAACTGTCTCACATTTTATATCAATTTCCACACTTTCTCAAAACTAATTAGTTATTATTTAATAATTAGAGCTGCCATTTTTTGGGGGGTCATCCCAGTGCACCAACTCAGAGCACCCTGTATCATGCATCAAACCTAGACTGGCGATTCATTTCACATATGATAATTTACACGTTTCAATGCCATTCTCCCATATCATTCCGCCCTTGCCCTCTCCCACAGAGTCCAAGAGACTGTTCTATACATCTGTGTCTCTTTTGCTGTCTCGCATACAGGGTTATTGTTACCATCTTTCTAAATTCCATATATATGTGTTAGTATACTGTACTGGTGTTTTTCTTTCTGGCTTACTTCACTTTGTATAATAGGCTCCAGTTTCATCCACCTTATTAGACTGATTCAAATGTATTCCTTTTAATGCTGAGTAGTATTCCATTGTGTATATGTATCACAGCTTTCTTATCCATTCTTCTGCTCGTGGACATTTAGGTTGCTTCCATGTCCTGGCTATTATAAACAGTGCTGTGATGAACATTGGGGTACATGTGTCTCTTTCAATTCTGGTTTCCTCAGTGTGTATGCCCAGCAGTGGAATTGCTGGGTCATATGGTAGTTCTATTTCCAGTTTTTTAAGGAATCTCCACACTGTTCTCCATAGTGGCTGTACTAGTTTGCATTCCCACCAACAGTGTAAGAGGGTTCCCCTTTCTCCACACTCTCTCTAGCATTTATTGTTTGTGGACTTTTGGATAGCAGCCATTCTGACTGGCGTGAAATGGTACCGCATTGTGGTTTTGATTTGCATTTCTCTGTTAGTGAATGATGCTGAGCATCTTTTCATGTGTTTGTTAGCCATCTATATGTCTTCTTTGCAGAAATGTCTGTTTAGTTCTTTGGCCCACTTTTTGAATGGGTCGTTTATTTTCCTGGAATTGAGCTGCAGGAGTTGCTTGTATATTTTTGAGATTAATTCTTTGTCAGTTGTTTTGTTTGCTATTATTTTCTCCCATTCTGAAGGCTGTCTTTTCACCTTGCTTATAGTTTCCTTTGTTGTGCAGAAGCTTTTAATTTTAATTAGGTACCATTTGTTTATTTTTGCTTTTATTTCCAATATATTCCAATATCAACTGGTTTGATCTCTTTGCAGTCCAAGGGACTCTCAAGAGCCTTCTCCAACACCACAGTTCGAAAGCATCAATTCTTAGGCACTCAGCCTTCTTTATGGTCCAGCTCTCACATCTGTACATGACTACTGGAAAAACCATAGCTTTGACTATACGAACCCTTGTTGGCAAAGTAATGTCTCTGCTTTTTAATACACTGTCTAGGTTTGTCAGAGCTTTTCTTCCAAGGAGAAGAGCTGGCTTGGTGGTGGTGAATTCTCTCAGCTTTTGCTTGTCTGTAAAGCTTTGCTTTCTCCTTCAAATCTTAATGAGATCCTTATTGGGTAGAGTAATCTTGGTTGTAGGTTTTTCCCTTTCATCACTTTAAGTATATCCTGCCATTCCCTTCTGGCCTGAAGAGTTACTTTTGAAAAATCAGCTGTTATCCTTATAGCGATCCTCTTGTAAGTTATTTGTTTCTTTTCCCTTGCTGCTTTTGATATTTGTTCTTTGTGTTTAGTTTTTGTTAGTTTGATTAATATGTGTCTTGGTGTGTTTCACCTTGAGTTTATCCTATATAGGACTCTCTGGGCTTCTTGGACTTGGGTGGATATTTCCTTCCCCATTTTAGGAAAGTTTTCAACTTTTATCTCCTCAAATATTTTCTCATGCCCTTTCCTTCTGTTTCCTTCTTCTGGAACACCTATGTTCAAATGTTGGAGCGTTTAACATTGTCCCAGAAATCTCTGAGGCTGTCCTCCTTTATTTTTATTCTTTTTTCCACTCTGCTTCATTTATTTCCACTATTCTATCTTCTAGCTCACTTGTCTTCTCTTCTGTCTCAGTTCCTCTACTGTTGGTTCACTGCAGAGTGTTTTAAATCTCACATATTGCATTGTTCATTACTAATTGACTATTTATTTCTTCTAGTTCCTTCTTAAACATTTCTTGCATTTTCTCAACCCGTGTCTCTAATCTATATATCCATAACTCTATTTTGTTTTCAAGATTTTGCATTATCTTTACTATCATTATTCTGAATTCTTTTTCAGGTAGACTCCCTATCTCCTCCTCTTTGGTTTGGTTTGGTAGGTTCTTATCATATTCCTTCACCTGCTGGATATTTCTTTGCCTTTTCATTTTGTTTAGTTTGCTGTGTTTGGTGTCTCCCTTCTGCAGGCTGGAAGGTCATAGTCCCTCTTAACTGTGAAGTCTGTTCCCTGTGGGTGGGGTTGAATCACTGCCTTGTGAGGGTTTCTTGATTGGGGGGATTTGTGTCTGTGTTCTGGTGGATGGAGCTGGCTCTCATCTCTCTGGAGGGTAATGCAGTGTCTAGTAATGAGTTTGGGGGTGTCTCTGGATTTGGTATGACTTCAGGAAGCCTGTTTTTAATGTTCAAGATTGTGTTCCTATTTTGCTGGAGGATTAGCATGGGGTGTCTTGCACTGGAACTTGCTGGCTCTTGGGTGGAGTTTGATTTCAGTGTAGATATGAAGGCTTTTGGGTGGGCTTTTATCTATTAATGTTCCCTGGGGTTAGGAGTTCTATGATTGTCCAAAGTTCTGAAGGTGAGCCTTCTGCCTTAGGGTTTTTGTCCCCCTTTTAGACTAACATCAAGACTCATTTCGAAGAGATTGGTTTGCCTTTCTGGATATCTGGGGTCCTCCACCAGCATTTAGAAGTTGTTGTGTGGAAGTTGCTCCACATGCAGGTTATCTTTTGATGTATTTGTAGGGGAGAAAGTGGTCTCCCCATCCTATTCCTCTGCCATCTTGGGACTGACCTGCACTATTGTTTCTTGACTGCTTTCCCTTTGTTTCTGCATTCCCTCACCTCCCTAATTAGTAACTGCTTGAGTCTGTTCTTTGGAACTCAGGGAAGACTGAGGGGCCCAAAGCCTTTTTCTACAAACAAGAAACAGGGAAGACAGAGGGGCTTTTGTCCTCAGGAGGGCCCTGCATGTTTCTATTCAGTTTCAAACCCCCCTTTTCTGGTATACTTCTCAGTCCTGAGGAGATCATGAGTGGGACAAGAGAGGGAATGAAGTTTTGGATAGAGAAGTTAGTCATAAACTTGACAAATGAATTTTGATTTTAGAGGGACTCAGGTTCAAGAGTTTTGGAGAAGGCAATGGCACCCCACTCCAGTACTCTTGCCTCGAAAATCCCATGGGTGGAGGAGCCTGGTGGGCTGCAGTCCATGGGGTCGCTAAGAGTCAGACATGACTGAGCGACTTCACTTTCACTTTTTCACTTTCATGCATTGGAGAATGAAATGGCAACCCACTCCAGTGTTCTTGCCTGTAGAATCCCAGGAACGGGGGAGCCTGGTGGGCTGATGTCTATGGGGTCACACAGAGTCGGACACGACTGAAGTGACTTAGCAGCAGCAGCAGCAGCAGGCTCAAGAGTTATCACCTGAAATCACTTGAATTGAAATACCTTTGAAATCAATGTGTCAGTGGACCAAGCACCTGCTATTTGGAACTCAGAGGTCAATCCTTTCCCCATAGCATTGAGAAACATATTAGTGAGGGGGGCATCTTCATCTTTGAAGTGTTCTGAAGTAGCTGACTTGTGTAATACACAGATGAGATGGTAGACCCTGCCATTGACATGGTCACCCTCATTTCAGTGGGTATGATGGGGTCCTGGAATTGTAGGCCCAGGAGGAGCACTTAACTGCCTGCCTCAAGGTGAGTGCAGTTCATCTGATAAACAGCAAGACTGGAAGGGGAGTCACATTGGTTTGACCACCAGATAGTTCAGTTGGTAAAGAATCCGCCTACAATGCAGGAGACCCCAGTTCAATTCTTGGTTTGGGAAGATCTGCTGGAGAAGGGATAGGCTACTCACTCTAGTATTCTTGGGCTTCCCTTGTGGCTCAGGTGGTAAAGAATCCGCCCACAATGCAGGAGACCTGGGTTTGATCCCTGGGTTAGGAAGATCCCCTAGAGAAGGGAAAGGCTACCAACTCCAGTATTCTGGCCTAGAGAATTCCATGGACTATACCCATGGGGTCACATAGAGTCAGACATGACTGAGCGACTTTCACTTTCATTCTCTAAATGTAGCTAAGTGATCAATAGATCCCTTGGATCTTGAAATATCTCAACATACCCTTAAGTTGCATTTGATCCATGTATAAATAAATAAAATTTGAATAAATATTTATTTATAATAAGATATAGAATAACATAAAAATAAGTAAATCAAGCTCTAGATCTGGTGATTTGAGCTGTCTTGTTGGTGAATGGTAATCCCTTACTCAGTTCTCACATTTACCCAGAATACCATGAATGAGTGAACTACTGAGGAAGGGACCCTACAGTGAAGTCACAAGGAACCATAGTAAATCTTTTTCCCAGGCTTAGCCAAAGGGATCATCAGCCATTTACCACAGTTATTGTGCATTTGCTTTAAAGACACTCGCTCTGAGCCAGAGCTCAGCAAACTTTTCCTGGAAAGGGCCAGATCACAAATATTTGAGGCCTTGAGGACCATTTTATCTGTTTTGTAACTATTTAACTCTGCTGTTGTAGGGTGGAAGCCTCCAGAGACAAGTATGGCTATGTTCCAATAAAACCTTGTATATGGACATTGATGTGTGGATTTCAAATAATTTTTGCATGTCAAGAATTATTACTTTTTTAACCATTCAAATATGTAAAAACAATTCTTAACTTGCAGGCCCTAGAAGAACAGGCCAAAGATCAGGTTTGGCCTATGGGTTATAGTTTCTCAATCTCTTATTTAAGCTAATGGAATCACCAGGTCCCTAAAACAACAGAGTGGAAAGCTAGCAAAATGAGGTGGCATCCATTTCTAGGATCTCTGGCAAATATGTTGTGTCCAACTCTTTGTGACCTCATGGACTGTAGCCCACCAGACTCCTCTGTCCATGGAATTTTCCAGGCAAACATACTGGAATGGGTTGCCAGTGCCTTCTCCAGGGGATCTTCTTGACCCAAGGATTGAACCTGTGTCTCTGCATTGCATGCAGATTCTTTATAGTCTGAGCCACTAGGAAAGACCATAAGCCCAAAGCTGATACTTTTAACACAGTGACTTTTAACTGTGGTTGTACACTGCAGTCACATGGAGAATTTAGAAAATGTGGGTGCCTTTAATTATTTTGAGTATAGCTTGGTGCTGGTGATATTCTCAATCTCCCCAAGTACCTCTACTGTGTAAACAAGGTTGAGAGCTACAACCCATACAGTGGGGTATTACACAGCAATGAAAAAGGAAAGACCATAACTGGATTTCAGAAACATTATGCTGAATTTAAAAAGCCAGATGGAAAGGTATACAGTATGTATGATTCCATTTACAAGAAATTCTACTTCTAGGATTTTTGGCAAGCAAAACTACTATATAGAAACTGTGAGCAGATAAAGGTTTATATGGAGCTGGGAGATGAAAAGATTAACTGGGAACAATTTGGAGTGTAGTATATGCTTTATATCTTGATTGTGGTGGTATTTAGCTTTAATCCTTGACTTTTACATATTATAAGTAATTTGAGATCAGGAGAAGTTTCGTGAATTGTCCAAAGTGATGTAGTTTAAGAATCAGAGAGAAGACAGGTGGATCTAATTATCAATAATTGTTTCTATTATGTTAGGTAACGAGTCAATAGTAATAGTGCTTCCCCTCAAGAACCTAGTAAAACTCTGACCTAACTTTTTTATACAAGTAAAGCATGGACATGAAAGTATAACTATTGTGTATTCCAAACACCTGCATTCCAAACCTCTCCTCTTCCTCATCCTGCTTCTCCTCGATTTCTCCCATGATAGTGCCATCTCTCAGATAATGCTTCCCTGAGGGCTCAGCAGATAAAGAAACTGCCTGCAATGCAGGAGACACAGGTTTGATCTCTGGGTCAGGAAGATCCACTGGAGGAGGAAGTGGCATCCGTTTCAGTATTCTTACCTGAGAAATCCCATGGACAGAGGAGCCTGGTGGGCTGCTAGGTCATAAAGAGTCAGACAGGACTGAGGGACTGAGTATGCGTCTGAACTGACAGAAGAGTTTCCTTTTGGGGTGTGTGGGATTGAACCCTTAGGCCAGGTTGGCATTTTGCTTGCCTGTTAGCCTAAGACATTGTACATGGTGAGTAGGCCACTGATGTGTGTTCAAACTTGTATTTTTGTTCCACTTTTCAGAATACAGAGGTGGTGATAGTTCACCTGAAGGAAGAAATGAAGGTTGGAGTTCTTTCCAAGATGATTTTGACAAGAGGAGCCCTCGTTATGAAGATAATGAATATGAGACTCAGCCTTCACACCACTCTGATGATGATGGAAGTATGGTGATGAGGAATGTCCATGAGGGCCCCAAAGAAAGACAGTAAGTGACCAGGCAGCAGGGTTTGCACACAGCAGCCCCTGGGACAGTCCAGCTCTCCCTGTGGACTTCTTTTCCTTCTCTCACTGTAAAACTGAAGTATGCTAGAAGTGGAATAATGGTTGTGCAACCCTAATTGAGTTTTCCCTGGTGATCAGTGGTAAAGAATCCACCTGCCAATGCAGGAGATGAGGGTAAAATCACTGGGTCAGGAAGATCCCCTGGAGAAGGAAATGACAACCCACTCCGTTATTCTTCCCTGGGAAATCCCATGAACAGAGGAGCCTGGTGGGCTACAGTCCATGGGGTTGCAAAGAGTGAGACACAACTTAGTGACTAAACAATGATCCAAACTGTAGTGCTGGTGTCAAAGAGACGAGTGTGTACAGAAGACTCTCTTAGCACTTATGGCCACTCACTCTTCTTCTCTCCATGTCAGCTTTCCCTATTCCTTCCGAGGCAACGGGAGGAGAGTGAGATGGCGCAGAGAAGGCAATATCTGTGTTACTGTGTGGGGAAATGGAAAACCTGTGATGAGAAAAATGAGGGAGAACACACAAGATGGTGCCCAAGGGAGCTGGTTTAAGGTCACAGTGAGTATCCTGAAAAAAGTATGGAATGCGAAGGAGAGAAAAATCAGGAGGAGTTATGTTGTTCTCATGTTGAGATGCTAGTTTATTCTGCTGGGGACAGTTTGTAATCTGACCATTTTATTGCTTAGTTAACAGTCTTGTTCATCTAAGGAAAAATTCAGAGAAGCAATATAAAGGGAACAGACCGACTGTAAGGAGAACATTGGAGACTATCTCAAGGCAAAGACATAAACTACTGATTAGGATATGGAGCAGCTCTGCACTAGAGGTCTCAGTTTGGCTAGCTGAGTGTGGGACATGGGGGGCCGAGTCTCTGGAGACCTTGTCTGAGGGGCAAGCAGTATCTGCACTAGGTAGGATCTCCTGGAACTTTATTAAAGAAAGATCATCTCTAACACCTTGATTAATTGGCAGAGAGCTTTGACTGGAGAGGAGTATTTTGGAAATCCATATTATGCACAAACATAAAAAATCATACCAGTGGTCCCTTCTTTAGATGCCCTTTCAAGCTCAGTAGAAGACTGGAAAAGAATAGGAAAAGGTTTGTTCTCCAGGCTAAATTCCCTGTCATCTGTCCTCTGTCCTAACCCCTCTTTTCATCCTTAGATTCCTCATGGGAAAAAGTATGACAAGATGTGGCTAATGAACTCAATCCAGAGCCTTTGCAGTGTCTGCTTTACTCCAGTGGATGTAAGAGAGGATGCTGAAGCCAGATGAGTGGGCACAGGGAAGGGGGAGAGATCTGGTATAGCAGGGTCTGTTGGCCTCTGATACTATTGCTGTTGCATTTAATCCCTATAGTTCCACTATGTGAAAAATGGGGCTCGATTCTTCGTGCAGAAAGCTAGCACTGCCTCCGCCTTGATGGATGTAAGCTACAAGATCTATGATGAAGAGAACCAAAAGGTGTGTGTCCAGATCATTGCCTATAATGCATCCTGGGACAGGAGGACAGGCCTGGGGCTAGTCGTCTTCTTGAACTAGAGTTGCTGCTTACCCCACCTCTTCTTCCTGCAGATACCTATCTTTGTCAACCCCTCTGCTGTTCCCTACTCTGTGCGTAATAAGTTGAGACCAGAAAAAATGGAGAAGTTAAAGGTAATGCCAACTCAAGGCATCCTGTATGCCAACACTCACCTCTGTCTCTTCTTCCCCCAGCCCCCCATCCCTCTCACCCCCGATTTCCCTGCCACCACCACAGTCTCAGAGTGGCTCTCTCCCTCTCTCTGTCTCTGCAGCTGGCCTTTAACAAACGATTTGATGTCTCCCAGCAATCTCTTGACCTCCAGAAGCTCCGCTTTGACCCAAGTATGGCTGACAGTAGTAATTTGAGGGTGGGTGTGGGCAGAGGGGGTCTTCCTAGAGGGAGTCTTGGGGATGGTAATGTGGTGAGGGGCTGATTATGGGCCTGGACCCCACTTGGTGTTCTGATTCCCTCCCCTCTCCTTCCTGAAGACTTGATGGGCCATGATATTGAGATAATTCTGAATCAAAGAAACTGTATGGCTGCTGCCCTGCAGATCATCAAGAAGAACTTCCCTGAGGTGAGGCTGAAGGCCCAGCTCTGATATTATGGTAGGGGGTGGAAGAGATGGGGTGGAGGACAGATTTGTCTCCAAGATCCAGAATAGTAACCTTCACTCTAACTCTTCTTCACCCAAAGCTATTGTCCTTGAACCTGAGCTGCAACAAACTGTACCACCTGGACGGCCTGTCTGACATTGTGCACATGGTCCCCACAATCAAGATACTGAACCTCTCCAACAATGAGGTAAGAAGAGGGAGTCAGATCAAAGTTGGGATGAGAGTAGGGGGGTTGGTTGTGGTCATCAGAGTGATGACAGGAGGCAGATGAGGGCACCTGAGGGGTGAGTGGGGTGGAGGCTGGGCTGCAGGGGCCTGGTTGTTTCTCTTGCCCTGGGATTCCTTTTCCAATTTCTTCTCCATATTTCTCAGCTGAACTCTATGTGGGAGTTGAACAAGATGAAGGGGCTGAAGCTTGAAGAGCTGTGGCTGCGAGGGAACCCACTGTGTAACAGATTTCCAGACCAGTCCACCTACTTAAGGTTTGTGTGAGACCATCCTGTCAACCCTTCTTGGTGACCTTTACCCATGGGGGCCTAAACTATTACTGACAGTACCTCTTTGCCAAAGGTGGCAGCCATGATCTTCTGGGAGGATCATAGGCTCTGCCTTCTCTTTTCTGTGTTCCTTCAGTTCAGTTCAGTTCAGTTCAGTTCAGTCACTCAGTTATGTCCGACTCTTTGCAACCCCATGGACTGCAGCACGCCAGGCCTCCCTGTCCATCACCAACTCCCAGAGTTTACTCAAACTCATGTCCATTGAGTCGCTGATGCCATCCAACCTCTGTCATCCCCTTCTGATGCCTCATCCTCTGTCATCCCCTTCTCCTCTCGCCTTCACTCTTTCCCAGCATCAGGGTCTTTTCAAATGAGTCAGCTCTTCGCATCAGGTGATCAAAGTATTGGAGTTTCAGTTTCAGCATCAGTCCTTCCAGTGAATATTCAGGACTCATCTCCTTTAGGATGGACTGGTTGGATCTCCTTGCAGTCCAAGAGACTCTCAAGAGTCTTCTCCAACATCACAGTTCAAAAGCATCAATTCTTCGGTGCTCAGCTTTCTTTATAGTCCAACTCTCACATCCACACATGACTATTGGAAAAACCATAGCCTTGACTAGATGGACCTTTGTTAGCAAAGTAATGTCTCTGCTTTTTAATATGCTGTCAAGGTTGGTCATAACTTTTCTTTCAAGGAGTAAGCATCTTTTTATTTCATGGCTGCAGTCACCATCTGCAGTGATTTTGGAGCCCCCCCCAAATAAAGTCTGCCCCTGTTTCCACTGTTTCCCCATCTATTTGCCATGAAGTGATGGGACCAGATGCCATGATCTTAGTTTTCTGAATGTTGAGCTTTAAGCCAATTTTTTCACTCTACTCTTTCACTTCCATCAAGAGGCTCTTTAGTTCTCCTTCACTTTCTGCCATAAGGGTGGTGTCATCTGCATATCTGAGGTTATTGTGTCCCTTACCCGTGAGGAATTTCCTTCCTCTGACCTGCTTACCTCTTCAGGTCTCAGAAATCTGCTTCTGGTTCTCTGCCCCTAGCATTCTCCACCAGGGCCTCCCAAGAGCATGGTTCAGGAATCAGGGCTCCTCTCCCTCACCGAGACCAGGAGTGACCAGACTTGACCCTACTGCTGGGCCTTGGACTGAGAAGGGTCCTCCAAGTCCGGGCCTCATGCTGAGATGGGCCTTCCTTCTCCATGCTGAGATGGGGCTTCCTTCCTCCATTCAGAGAGGGTCCTTCTCCCTCTACCTCCAAAAGTGTTCCCCTCCTCTTCCATGTTTACACAGGGGCTTTCCTGCCCAGTGCTGGGGGCTGAGGTCCTGGGTGGCTGCTGTCATGACATCCATTCCCTTGGCCCAAAGCCAGGGGCTGGATCCTTCTTAGGAAAAAGCAGGGTTCCTTGAGTCAAGGGGCCAGAAGTTGGCCACTGCCAGTGTGCAGAGAGCTTCCTGCGGCAGGACAGGAAGGCAGGGGGCAGAGGAGTTAGAGGAGACTGCAGGACAGGCCTCTCGGGGGACACCGCCTCTCCCTCCCTGCACACGTCACATCATCCTGCCTGTCCTCCAGAGGAACCCCCGGTAGCCTGAGACACGTGTGATTCCTCCGAGAAAGATCCAACTCAGACAGGTGCAGAGGCCATCAGGACAGAAAGTGGTGATCATGAGGGCGGGCCAAAGACCCTCAGCTCCACACTGAACCGGGACCTGGCCCTTTAAGATCTACCCCCATGGCTACTCTGTTTCCCATGCCCAGGTCTGACCGAGCTCACACAGGTGTCAAAGCTTCAAGAAGCATCTAGTGGCTGGCCCCCAGCCCAACATGTGCATAGTTTCCATTACTACCTGGGGTGCCTGGGGTGTTCCAGGGCAGGGGAAGGAGAGGGCTGCAGCAGGGGCACTACTTCCTCTTCCTTCTGTCTTCTCCCCTGAGCCCCACCATGGTAGAGTTTCCTTCCCTTCCCTTCCCTTTGCTTTCTCTCTCTCCCTTGTCTCTGAGCCCCTATGTCTCCCTTGTTTCTCCCCTCCTCCCTCCACTCTCCTTCTGTCTTCATCCTTCCTGAGCCCCACCTCACTCACCTCCCTGCCACAGCCTCCTGGGCCATCCCTAAGGTGTGACCTGACTTGGCAGAGTGCTGGATGCCCAGTGAGGTAGCAAAGCCCCAGGCTCCCATCCTCCCATTCCCTCTTCTCTCCACAGCCTTCACTGGGCCCTAGAGGAAGGAAGGCAGGGAGGAGAGGAAGGCCTGCAGACTGGATTTGAAGTGCTCGTCCTTGAGGCACAGGAGAAGGGAGTCAGGACAGTCTAGGTGGGAGCTACCCAGGGGAAAGGAGCGGGAGAATGAGAGGAGGAAGGAATATTAAACTTAAGGTACTCAGAGAGATGAGGAGATGGTGCCTTTCAGTCAGATGAGAGATACTCAGTGTTCAACAGGGAAGTCAACCCAAAACCCTCAAAATCAGAAGTTGAGGTGGGTACAAGGGGCTGCTGAATGGGCAAGAACACCCCAATCTGTGTTTATCATGTTAATGTTTTAATTCAAATTAGGCATTACAGCCTTGAACTATCAATCATCTCTTCTCTATTTTTGGTTTTGGACAGTGCCGTCATAGAATGTTTCCCAAAGTTACTGCGCCTGGTAAGTTCTTATGTAAATCATTGTATCTTACTAACATTTCAGACCTCCTACACTCAAGCCCTTTGGGTCTTGCCTAGATTATGTGTTGGCATCAGACCCTTGACCACTTTAGGGGATATGGAGTCTTGAAAATGACATGGATATGCTCACTGGAAAAATATCCATAAACACATACACAGACACATAAAAGTTGCATATAATACTAGAGACCTCTAAGACATCATGATGAAGACACCCACTGTAAGCTTGCCTATGGACTTTCTAGGACCCTTTTACAACTTACCTCCTATCCTCTGTGTCCTGGGATCATCCTTTTCCCTGATCATCCGGGGTCACCCCTCTGGTCTCCACTCCTGACTTCCTCTTCCATTCTACAGGATGGCCAGGAGTTACCCTCAACAGTTGTCACTGACAGTCACCCTCCCTGTGCAACAAAGCCCAGCAAGGTGAGGAAGAGGATCAGAGAATATTTGGGGCTATTGCAGGTATGGGTTTATCCACTACATAGTCTCAAATGCCTTTTGATTCCAGGAAAACAATAAAGAACCTGACACACTGAAGAATATGATCCTTCAATTCCTGAAGCAGTAAGTTCACTTAGACTTGGCACCATGAGGAATAGAAAGGGCTGAGTCTGGGTCAGGCCACCAAACCGCAGGTCTCCTTTGGGGTTTGGATCACTGACAGCCTGTCCTCGTTGCTGTTCCACAGATATTACTTGATCTATGACTCTGGAAACCGATATGGCCTTCTCAGTGCTTACCACCACAAGGCCTGCTTCTCCTTGACCATTCCATTCCACTCTGAGGATCCAGGCCTGTGAGTATCACTGCCCAGACTCCTCCCTCAGGCTGTGTGGTTCCCCATCAGACACAGGCCAGCTCTTGCTAACATCCCTGCTGGCTGGACCACCACCCATTGTTCCTCTGTCTCCTAGAAGCAGCTTATGTGCGTACTTCAAGGACAGCAGGAATATGAAGAAGGTCAAGGACCCCAGTGAGTGTGTGGTGGGAAGGCTGGGCAGGAAGAGTGGTGAGGGAGCCAATCATAGGGTCCAGGGCGTGGCAGCCCTGACTTTTGCTTTCTTCCCCTCCCATACAGACCTGCGTGTCCAGCAGTTGAAGCACACAAATAGTGACATTGTGCGTGCCCTCTGTATGTTGCCCAAAACTCAGCATGACCTCAGCTCCTTCCTGGTGGACATGTGGTTCCAGACAGTGAGCGTTTGTTTCTTCCCTTGGTGGGGCGGCAGTGACGGGGTGGGGAGCCTGTAGGGGGATGGTCAGGCAGGAAGCCACAGGTGGGGAAGAGGTTGAAGGGGTGACATTACCTGGGCTCTTCCTTTTCAGGGTACGATGCTCTGTTTCTCTGTCAACGGGATGTTCAAGGAAGGTAAGTGTGTGTAGCCCTCTTTGCCCAGATGCCCCACTGTTTCCTCCTCTGGCTAGGCTCCCAGCTCAAGAGCCCTTCCAGCTTCTCTCCCCTCCCCTCGACTCCCCTCCCCTCCCCTTTCATTATGTCCCCTCCCCTGGACTCCCCTCCCCTTCACTGCCCTTCCCTTCCCCTCCCTTCCTTCCCCTTCTTTCCTTCCCTTCCCCTCCCTTCCCCTCTGTGTCTTCCAGCCCTCAGTCTTCCCATAGACAACCCAGATCTGAACTGCGTCCATGTCTGCCTTCCTGCCCTGGGCATTATGGACATAGGCTGTGGAGTTTGGTGGTTCCCATCTCAGATCTTTACACTGAGAACTTGGGCCATTACTTAACCCCACAGTTTCCTCATTTGCAAAATGGGGTCATAATGTCCACCTCTTGGGCAGCTATGAAAAATGCATCCCATGAACTTGTGAAGTGGTTGTCATGGGGACACGTACACCAGGAGCAGACAGCTCCTACAGTTGCCCTCCCCATTCCTGACACCGTGGCTCCCCAAATGAATAGCTGTCCCCTCAGCATGACTGGGGTCCACCATGGGAGCCTGTAAACATGTAGGGCTCTAAGAGGTATTGTTTGTTGTTTGTTGTTGAAGTGGAAGGAGGGTCTCAGGAGTGTGTGCGTGCCTTCACCCGGACCTTCATCATTACCCCTACCAGCTCTTCAAGGTGAGAGCCGTGTTGTGGGCAGAATGACCCATCCAGCATGGTTTCAGGGTCCTGGACATGTGGTGGGGCAGACCTTACGTTTACTCAGTATTGTGGAAAGCCAGCAGGGAGCTCCAAGGAACAATCTAGCCTAGTGGTTAGGAAGAGCATGGACTCTGGAATTGGCACATGGGTTCTCTCCCTGACCCAACACTCTCTGTGTGACCTTGGTCAAGTCACATGACCTCTCCATGACTCAGTGTCTTCTGAAAATGGGGATCAGACTGTACACTCCTGTACTGTAGTGTACTGGGCTGCTGTTCAGGGTAAACGTGAAGTTGTCTGTGGGTTGGGGATCAACCTATCCATTGAGTGAAGCTGGTAGACAATCTCTCTGAAGGTGGGCTCTGTGTGAGGGGCAGAAGAACCAGTCAGGGAGCCTGGGGACAGACACAGGAGGGGGATGGAAGGAATCTGGTTGCTGAATGGCAGTGGCAGCAGTCAGGATTGGGGGTGCTGGTTGTCCATCCATCACTTGTCTAAATGTGTATTTTTCCTCCAGTCTTTGTATAGTGAATGATGAGCTATTTGTGATGGAAGCCAGGCCTAAAAACACCCAGAGTGCAGTCTCCATCCCAGTGCCCACACCGTCCACCAGCTCCGTGGCCACTTTGTCCGAGGAACAGCAGCAAATGGTACAAGCCTTCTCCACTCAGTCTGGGATGAACTGTCAGTGGTCTCAGAAGTGAGTATTATGTGTGCATGAAGATAAGGGGGAGCTGGGAGAATGATGGAATTAATAATGGCAACACACAGGAAATTTGGAAAAATAAGTATTTGGATATTTTGCTTGCAAAAAAGTAAGCTCGTGAAAAAGATAAACAAATTTTATGATTATATATGTAAAGCATTCTAAAAACAGTACATGCTCATATGACATGATATTTTATATGGAAAATGCTAAGAAATTCACTAAGAAACTGTAAAAATACATAAATAAGTTCAGTAAAATTTCAAGATATAAGGTCAGTGTACAAAATTCATTTATATTTCTATACACTTAAAATGAAAAAATCCTAAATTGAAATTAAGAAAACAATTTGATTTATAGTAGTATCAGAAAGAATAAATATTTAGAGCAAAATGTAACTAAAGAAGTAAAAAAACTGTACCTTAAAATCTTCAAAACATTGTTGGAGTAAATTAAAGAAAATCTAAAAACAAACACAGAAGGATATTCTGTGTTCATGTTGAAAGACTTAATATTATTAAGATTGTAGTGCTATTCAAAGTGATCTACAGAGTCTATACCATAGCAAAAAATCCCTGTTGGCTCCTTTCCAGAAATTGATTAAATGATCCTCAATTTTCACATGGAAGTGCATGGACTCAGAATAGTCAGAACAATATTGAAAGTGAATAATGTTGAGGACTCACAAGTCCTGGACCTCACAATTTCTAAACTTACTACAAAGATACTATAATCAAGGCTGCATGGCACTGACATTTGATAGATCAGTGCAATAGAATTGAGAGTTCTGATGTAAACCCTGACATTTGTAGCTTATTAATTTTTAGTGGGTGCCAAATTAATTAATGGAGGAAAAACAAATAATCTTTTTGACAGATGGTGCTGGGACACATGAGTATTCACATACCAAAAAAAAAAAAGAATTGTGTCCCCTATCACAGACCATATACAAATATTGATTCAAAATGGATCAAAGACCTAATATAAAATCTACAAGTGTAAAAACTCTTGCTGACTTTCACTTAGTATGATAACCTCTAGGTCCATCCATGTTGCTGCAAATGGTACTATTTCATTCTTTTTTATGACTGAGTAATATTCCATTGTATATATGTACCATATCTTCTTTACCCATTTCTCTGACAATGGACATTTATGTTGCTTCCATAGCTTATCTAATGTGAATAGTGCTGCTATGTACATTGGGGTGTGTGTATCTCTTTGAATGATGGTTTTCCCTGGATATGCCCAGGAATAGGATTGCTGAATCATATGATAGTTCTATATTTAGTTTTCTAAGGCACCTTCTTGAAAAGTGAAAGTGAAAGTCACTCAGTCATGTCCAATTCTTTGCGACCCCATGGACTATACGGTCCATGGAATTCTCTAGGCCAGAATACTGGAGTGAGTAGCCTTTCCCTTCTCCAGGGGATCTTCCCAACCCAGGGATCAAACCTAGGTCTCCTGCATTACAGGCAGATTCTTTACCAGCTGAGCCACAAGTGAAGGCTGTACTGTTGTCCATATTGGTTGTACCAATTTACATTTCCACCAACAGTGTAGGAGGGTTCCCTTTTCTCCACACCCTCTCTAGCATTTATTGTTCATAGATTTTTTTAATGCTAGCCATTCTGGCTGGTGTGAGGTGATACCTCATTGTCATTCTGATTTGCATTTCTCTAATAATTAGTGATGTTGAGCATCTTTTCATGTGTTTTTTGGCTTTCTCTATATAATCTTTGGGGAAATGTCTATTTAGATCCTCTTCCCATTTTTTGGTTGGGTAAGTAAAGTAAGTCAGACAGAGAAAGACAAATATCATATGATATCACTTACATGTGAAATTAATAAAAACGATACAAATGAACTTATTTACAAAACAGAAATAGACACAGATCTTGAAATAAATTTATGGTTACCAAAGGGAAAGTGTGGGGAGAAGTGATAAATTAGGAGATTGGGATTAATATCTACACACTGCTATATATAAAATATATAACTAATAAAGACCTACTGTATAGCACAGGGAACTATACTCAATGTTCTGTAATAACCTATGTGGGAAAATAATCTGAAAAAATATATATATATAAACTCACTTTGTTATATACCTGAAACTAACATAACATTGTAAGTCAATTATACTCCAATAAAAATTTTTAAAAGCACTTAGAAGAAAACATAGGTGTATATCTTCATGACCTTGAATCAGGCACTGGTTTCTTATATGTGACACCAAAAACACAAGCAGCCAAAGAGACAAATAAATTGCACTTCATCAAAAATAAAAACTTTTGTGCATCAAAGGACACAATCATGAAAGTGAACATACCACCCACAAAATGGGAGAAAATATTTGCAAATCTCATATCTGATAAGCTCCACTGTCTAGAATATTGTAGGATTTTACAAGTCAACAATCAAAACATAAATACCAATTTAAAAATGGAGAAAGGATTTGAATAGATATTTCTCTAAATATGGTATACAAATGACCGACAAGCCCATGAAAACATGCTCAACATCATTAATCATTAGGAAAATACAAATCAAAACAACCACTCACATCACATCCACTAAGATGGCTTTAATCAATGAAACAAAAGATAAGCATAGGGGAAGGTGTGGAGAAGTTAGAATGCTCATATATTAGAGGTACATGGAACACTCACTTCGGGAAAACATTTGGAAGTTCCTCAAAATATTAAAATGGAGTTACCATATCACCCGGTAATCCCACTCCTAAGTATCTACCAGGAAAAATGAAAGCATATGTTCACTCTAAAACTTATTCAGGAATAGCATTATTCATAATAGCCAAAATATGGAAACAACTGATGAATGGATGAATAAAACTGGTACATCCATAGAGTAGAATATTATTCAGTCATAAAAAAGAATACAGTTCTGATATATGTCATGACATGGATGAACCTTGAAAACATGATGCTAAGTGAAAGAAGCCAGTCACAAGAAGTCAGATATTGTAGGAAATGTCCATAATTGTCAAATCCACAGGGACCAAAAGATATTAGTGGTTGCCAGGGGAAGGGGAGGAATAGAGAGGGATCATTAATGGTTAAGGAGTTTCTTTTTGAGGTGTTAAAATGATTCTGGAATTAGATAGATGTTATAGGTGCACAATCTTTTGACTAATAAAAAGCACTGATTTTTATGTGTGATTGTATGATGTGTGATTATATCTCAATAAAAGACAGTTGGAAACTAGTACTTTATAATTTTTCATTTGTCATTTTCTTGAATATCTTGATCAGTATATATTGAATTCCCTGTTCTTTTGCACAACTCTATTTTTCTGTTTTAAACTCCAGTGGGCATGAATGCTAGTGACAGATGATTTGGTTTTCACTGGTCTTTCTTCATCATTACACATAGTGTTCACACTGGTCCATGTGTCCCAGCAAGAAAGTGGCATGGATTTAGTGGTGGCATTGCAATGTCAACGTGTCTGTATTGTGGTACTAATGGAGAGCACCTGTTCTTCTCCCACCACAGGTGCCTTCAGGACAATGACTGGAACTACACCAGAGCTGGTCAAGTCTTCTGTATGTTCAAGGTGAGGTCTGGGAATCAAGTAGATTAAAGATAAACGTTCCTGAGCCTTTGGGGAGGCCAAGAAAGTGGAGGCGGATGGCCTGGGAATGGAACTTGGGGACTGGCTTTTTAACACCCCAACTCCTTCCCTCCAGACTGAGGGCAAGATCCCAGAAGAAGCCTTCAAAGAAATCCCCTAAAAGGATCCCTTGGATGTCGTCTTTGGCTTCATCCACATCGTCTTTTTCTCTCTAGCCTCAGGCCACGCCAGTGACTGGGGTTGGAGACTGACCAAGAAGTCAGTTACATTATATGCCAGTTAACATATCCTGAGAGTCAGTTGTTCTGCATATTTCTCTCACTCATTGTTGTTGTGTTTGTTTTCATAATAAAGAGTGATGATGAATGTTATATGTTATGTGTCCTGCATTGCTCTTCCCTGCCCCAATCATGAGCCAGTGGGTCCAGGCCTGAAAAGTCCTGCCCTCCTCCCTGACTCACATTCCCCTTGGTAGTCCCTGGCAGATACATCAAGCTTGATGTCAATAAATTATGATGAGAGGAGACATGATATGCTTCCAGGGATTGGTTTTTGGAGGTGGTGTGACCCAGATGCTCTTCCTAGAGATTCTCAGAAGCAGGCATGTGACCTGGAACAACAGAGGCTTTGCAAGGGATGCCGACTGGCTAGTGAGGGCAGTGGAAAGAAGGAAAGAAGATGAGGACGTACATGTTTTACTTCTTATTCCTAATTACTTCCAAAGACCATACTATGAACGTTTCAAGATTGTCATACAGATGAATGAGAAATCCTGGAGGAAGGCATGGTAACCCACTCTAGTATTCTTCCCTGGAAAATCCCATGGACAGAGGAACCTGGCAGGCCACAGTTCAAAGGTTCACACAGAGTTGGACACAACTGAAGTGATGTGAACATGCATGCACGAGTGAGAAATGGGCCTTTTCACACTTCTCACCATGCTTCCATAGGGATTCTCATTCATCCCCTGTACTGCCCTCTCCCCCTTTCTGAAGGTGCATTGTAGGAGGGATCTCACTTCAGTACCTTAGAGTAGGGGAGAGTCAGCCTGTCTACCCATGCATCTCTCAGAGAGCGGACATCGGGTGCTTGAGGGGGTTGAGCCATTTCATTTCACTTCCAAACAAATAACACGAAATCTAACATTATGGTCAAGTCTGTGTGACCTTTCTCACTGACACAATTAGCAGTACAGAATTGCAAGCAAGAGTTGAAAGGTACACAACTTATTTTCTGCACTTCTGTAATGTCTACCCTTCAGACAACAAGCAGGCATGATTTTTGAAATGAGAATAATAGCAATATCACATTTTAAGCTACATGATGATACAGATGTGGTACCACCCATTTACAAATTATGCCTCCATTTTGGGGTCTTGCATAAGTTATTTTCTACCACATGCAACTTTTCAGTTCTTTATGTACATGAAGGATCCATACATTGGCTTGTGAACTCTTTAAAAATATGAACTAAGGGGATGATTGCCATTACATTAGGAATTTTGCTGTTCAGTTGCTAAATTGTGTCCAACTCTTTGAAGCCCCATGGACTGCAACACACCAGGCTTCCCTTCCTTCACTGTCTCCAAGAGTTTGCTCAGATGCATGTCCATTGAGTCGGTGATCCTATCTAACTATTTCATCCCCTGCCACCCTCTTCTCCTGCTGTCATTCTTTTCCAGCATCAGGGGTCTTTTCTAATGAGTTGGTATTTCACATTATGTGGCCAAAGTACTGCAGCATCAGTCCTTCCAATGAATATTCAGGGTTGATTTCCTTTAGGATTGACTTGTTTGATCTCCTTGCTGTCCAAGGGACTCTCAGGAGTCTTCTCCAACACCGCAGTTCAAAAGCATCAATTCTTCGGCGCTCAGCCTTCTTTATGGTCCAACTCTCACATTTATTCCTACACAACTACAGGAAAAACCATAACTCTGACTACACAGACCTTTGCTGTCAAAGTAATATCTCTGCTTTTTAATACACGATCTAGGCTTGCCATAGCTTTCTTTCCAAGGAGCAAGTGTCTTTTAATTTCATGGCTGCAGTCACCATCTGCAGTGATTTTGGAGCCCAGGAAAATAAAATCTGTCACTGCTTCCACTTTTTCCCCTTCTATTTGCCATGAAGACATGGGACCAGAGGCCATGATCTTAGTTTTTTAAATGTTGAGTTTTAAGCCAGCTTTTTCACTGTCCTCATTCACCCTCATCAAGAGGCTCTTTAATCCCTCTTCATTTCATTCAGTTCAATCGCTCAGTCATGTCCGACTCTTTGCAACCCCATGAACTGCAGCACGCACGCCAGGCCTCCCTGTCCACCAAACTCCCGGAGTCCACTCAAACCATGTCCATTGAGTTGGTGATGTCATCCAGCCATCTCATCCTCTGTCGTCCCCTTCTCTTCCCACCTTCAATCTTTCCCAGCATCAGGGTCTTCATATGTGGCAGTTCTTCGCATCAGGTGGTCAAAGAATTGGAGTTTCAGCTTCAGCATCAGTCCTTCCAATGGATATTCAGGACTGATTTCCTTTAGGATGGACTGGATGGATCTCCTTGAAGTCCAAGGGACTCTCAAGAGTCTTCTCCAACATCACGGTTCAAAAGCATCAATTCTTCGGTGCTCAGCTTCCTTTATAGTCCAACTCTCACATCCATACACGACTACTGGAAAAACCATAGCTTTGATTAGATGACTTCCCTGGTGGCTCAGACAGTAAAGCGTCTGTCTACAATGCGGGAGACCCGGGATCGAGCCCTGGGTTGGGAGATCCCCTGGAGAAGGAAATGGCAATCCATTCCAGTATTATTGCCTGGAAAATCCCATGGACAGAGGAGCCTGGTAGGCTACAGTCTATGGTGTAGCAAAGAGTCGGACACGACTGAGCGACTTCACTTTCACTTTCTTTCACTTTGACTAGATGGACCTTTGTTGGCAAAATAATGCCTCTGCTTTTTAATAAGCTGTCTATGTTGGTCATAACTTTTCTTCCAAGGAGCAAGCATCTTTTAATTTCATGGCTGCAATCACCATCTGCAGTGATTTTGGAGCCCCCCAAAATAAAGTCTGTCATTGTATCCATTGTTTCCCCATCTCTTTGCCATGAAGTGATGGGACCGGATGCCATGATCTTAGTTTTTCTGAATGTTGAGTTTTAAGCCAACTTTTTCACTCTCCTCTTTCACTTTGATCAAGAGGTTCTTTAGTTCTTCACTTTCTGCCATAAAGGTGGAGTCATCTGCATATCTGAGGGTGTTGTTATTTCTCCAAATCTTGATTCCAGCTTGTGCTTCATCCAGCCCAGAATTTCGCATGATGTACTCTGCATATAAGTTAAATAAGCAGGATGACAATACACGGCCTTGACGTACTCCTTTCCCAATTTTGAACCAGTCAGTTGTTCCACTTAATGTTCTAACTGTTGCCTCTTGACCTGCATACAGGTTTCTCAGGAGACAGGTATGATGGTCTAGTATTCCCATCTTTTTAAGAATTTTCCACAGTTTGTTGTGATCCACTCAGTCAAAGGCTTTTGTGTAGTCAATGAAGCAGAAGTAGATGTTTTTCTGGAATTCCCTTGCTTTCTCTATGATCCAACGAATGTCAGCAATTAATGTTATTCCATGTAATGCCTCAATTATCACAGACCAGACTTGACATTCTCAGCTAGAGAACAGAGATCACAGTGTACACGTCTCAGTCACATGTGAGGAATAGAGGCAGACTCCAGTGTAAACCAACAATTGCACTGCCTGGCTCAACTTAGGCTCTTTGAGATCCCTTGTGGACAGGGAACATGGAACTCATTACATGGACCTTCTACATCCTCGCTCTACATCATCAGGCTTCCACATCCTTGACCTCCTTCTTTAGCCAGCTCAGATGCTACCTTGGTCTTCCATTCACTCGTTCTCCTGCAGATTCCTTGCTTTCAGTTCTTTTGCTTTGATGATTCTGGGCAAATGTTAACGCTGCAGCCTGTCTCTCTGAATCTCTTTCTGCCCTTCATTTCCAACTAACTTGTGTACCTTCCCTCAGAATTGCTCTGGCTCCTGTGTGGTACTTTCTACTCCCAACACTTTGTCCCAGAACTTTTGTCTGAACTGATCCCTTACCCTTGGGATCTCCGCCTGTAGCCCCCATCCCCAGCCCTACTACTACTGCTTATATTCAAAAATATGGATTATATTTATCCTATTTACCTGCTCATACGTTTGTTTTTATTGCTGATCTTCATTTTCTACTTAAATATAGATCACTTCACGGGAAATAGAAGGGAAAACAGTGGAAACAGTGTCAGACTTTATTTTTGGGGGCTCCAAAATCACTGCAGATGGTGATTGCAGCCGTGAAATCAAAAGACGCTTACTCCTTGGAAGGAAAGTTATGACCAACCTAGATAGCACATTCAAAAGCAGAGACATTACTTTGCCAACAAAGGTTTGTCTAGTCAAGGCTATAGTTTTTCTAGTAGTCATGTATGGATGTGAGAGTTGGACTGTGAAGAAAGCTGAGTGCTGAAGAATTGATGCTTTTGAACCGTGGTGTTGGAGAAGACTCTTGAGGGTCCCATGGACTGCAAGGAGATCCAACCAGTCCATTCTAAAAGAGATCAGTCCTGGGTGTTCTTTGGAAGGAATGATGCTAAAGCTGAAACTCCAGTACTTTGGCCACCTCATGCGAAGAGTTGACTCATTGGAAAAGACTCTGATGCTGGGAGGGATTGGGGGCAGGAGGAAAAGGGGACGACAGAGGATGAGATGGCTGGATGGCATCATTGACTCGATGGACATGAGTTTGAGTGAACTCTGGGAGTTGGTGATGGACAGGGAGGCCTGGCGTGCTGCGGTTCATGGGGTCGCAAAGTCGGACACGACTGAGCGACTGAACTGTACTGAACTGAGTAATTTTTTAAAAGAGTAAACAAAAAAATTTACAGTAAACATTTCACATAAACATGCATGTCTTCAATTGGTCTTGTCATCCAACCTACTGGTTAAGGCCTGAGTTTCATGAATCCTACCTTCCTTGCCAAATGGAAACATTCAATTTGACTGTAGAGCCTGGTGGGCTGCCATCTATGGGGTCGCACAGAGTCTGACACGACTGAAGTGACTTAGCATCAGCAGCAGCAGCAGCAATGTACATCCACATAACAGAAATCAACAGAGGAGGAGTCCATGAAGGTGGCACACCCACAGAGCCCCTGAGTAGGGCTGGACGAGGGCAGCTGACAAGGCACAAAGGCAAGAAGAACAAGTCCAGTTTGACTGGCAGGAGGGCACATGTGAGAAGTAGTTTATGAGGCCAGATTCTTCATTTCCATAAAGAAAAGTTTCCTTACTCTGCTGGGTAAAACTGGAGGGTTTGCAGAGGGAACCGCCAAAGGCTTGTACAGAGAACAAAACAGGCTGTGCTAGCAGATGTTACAACCCTGCAGGGCCAGGCACAATGGATGACAAGGAGATGCGTTGAGCTCAGAGAGCCTGACTCACCAAGCCCACTGACACCTGTGAGTGCACATGCTAAGTTGCTTCAGTCGCATCCAACTCTTTGAGACCTTATGGACTGTAGCCCACCAGGCTCCTCTGTTCATGGGATTCTCCAAGCAAGTATACTGGAGTGGGTTGCCCTTTCCTCCTCCAGGGGATCTTCTTGATCCAGGGATTGAACCCGTGTCTCTTGAGTCTCCTGAATTGGCAGGGGGGTTCTTTACCACTAGCAGCACCTGGAAAGCCCCAACTGACACCTGCAAGCACTTCCTATAGAAACAAATAACTTGACCCAACAGGCCCCAAACCACGGTTCTGTCTACATACATCAAGACTTTGGGAAGAAAAAAAAAGAGAGACAAATATTTTTAGTTCAAATTCCTAGAACCTGCTCCAGCTTGATCCAGTTAAGAGCAGTGAAATGATTCCCACATCCAGTAACAATTCGTTTTCCAACCATGACCTTCAGCTTCCCTGAGCTGTCATTACCAAATAATTTAAAAAGCAACAATCAATTCATTATAAATAAGTTTCTACCTGCTATGAAATCCACTGAAGCTCCACAAAAGGCTGAGAACCCAGCACAGGCCATTGGCGTGTAAACCCTGAATGACACTGGTGGAGTGGCATGAACATGTTGTCAGGCCCCCTCTCCAGCTCACCATGTGGCTGGAACAGGTGACTCAAATCAAAGCCCCCGACACGAATCATCTAACTTCTTTCTAGGTCCAGACTGCTTCCCTCTACTAGCTGGGGAGGGAGAGGCCACCCCAAGGGAGAAAAATCAGTCTTCATGTTCTCAGTAACACTAAACCGAAACAGACAGAAATTTCTCAGGAATAGTCATTCAAATGACAGAAATGGGCGACTCCATACCCTGGTGGCTCAGACAGTAAAGAATCTACAGGAGATCTGAATTTTATCCTGGTTTGGGAAGGTTCCCCTGGAGCAAGGCATGGCCTGGAGAATCCAATGGACAGAAGAGCCTGGCAGGCTACAGTCCATGAGATCACAAAGAGTTGGACACAACTGAGGTTCCAACACACTATACTAATTATGGGATGAGCTATCATACATCTGCTGCATAAGAAACATTTACTAGTGACCAGTTTCCCTCAATGGCAGATTCATCTGGAAACTGCACACTGCAGAAGGCAATCCCATGACTTTCTTCTAGTTGTACATACAAAATCTGAGTCAGTTTGGGAGTCAGGAACAAACAGTGGTACAAAAGCATGAACAGAGGAACCTTACCAACACGTGTTGGTTTCACACTGCACACCTCTTAATGAGATTCTGGTTTAGAAACTGGCTGCTGGCTCATTTGCTCAGAGGCTTCTTCACCTCATGTCTCTTCCACTCCTAGACCCCACTGAAACCCACTGAAAGAAGCACACTCATTATGGATCTGCTGCTGCTACTGCTAAGTCACTTCAGTCATATCCGACTCTGTGTGACCCCATAGACAGCAGCCCACCAGGCTACCCCGTCCCTGGGATTCTCCAGGCAAGAACACTGGAGTGGGTTGCCAATGCCTTCTCCAATGCATGAAAGTGAAAAGTGAAAGTGAAGCCGCTCAGTCATGTCCGACTCTTAGCGACCCCATGGACTGCAGCCTACCAGGCTCCTCCATCCATGGGATTCTCCAGGCAAGAGCACTGGAGTGGGGTGCCATTGCCTTCTCCACATTATGGATCTACATAGAACTAAAAGCCTCAATTTAAGCAAATCACATGCATCAGCACAGTGGCTGCTGATTTAATCTTTTCCCCCAGCATCATTAGGGACTGCTGTATTCAGGGACTGTTTAGATCTAAATTGGGCTTCCCGCACAGCTCAGTCGTTAAAGAATCCACCTGCAATGCAGGAGACCCCAGTTCAATTCCTGGGTGGGGAAGATTCCCTGAAGAAGGGATAGGCAGCCCACTCCAGTATTCCTGGGCTTCCCTTGTGGCTCAGTTGGTAAAGAATCCGCCTGCAATGTGGGAGACCTGGGTTCGATCCCTGGGTTAGGAAGATTCCCTGGAGAAGGCAAAGATTACCCACTCCAGTATTCTGGCCTGGAGAATCCCATGGACTGTATAGTCCTTGGGGTCACAAAGAGTCAGACACGACTGAGTGACTCACTCCTTTTTGAATCTAAATTGGAGTTAGAAGTAGTTCTGTCTTTTGGAAGCTCTCCCAAAGTTCTCCTTCATCGCAAGCGTCTATAGACCCGGGCTTAAAGTCATAGCGGATGCTGTGCAAGGAGGCCCGTGCTCCTTGCGGTCAGGCTGCAAGTAATGTGCAGGCAGTGCTCCTTGCGGTCCAGCAGGAGGTTGGCAGTCTATTTCAAGGCTGCGCACAGGCACCTTGGTGAGCCTGCGGCCCAAACTCCGGCTCAAGAGTCCAGAGGAGCTGCGCTCCTGGGCCAGTGCTCCCGGGGTGAGCCGCGAGCCAAGCCTGTGCCCACCCGCGGCCAGAAACAAGTATTCAAGGTTTTAATGGTATCGTTCCCTTAATGAGCACAGAATTACCCTCCAAGCACTGTTCCTGTGGTGTGTGTGTGTGTGTGTGTGTGTGTGTGTGTGTGTGTGTGTGTGACTCAGTCGTGTCCAACTCTTTGTGACCACATGGACCGTAGTTCCCACCAGGCTCCTCTGGCCATGGTTTTCTTCAAGCAAGATTAATGGAGTGGGTTGCCATTCCCTTCTCCAGGGGATGTTCCCGACCCAGAAATTGAACCTGGGTCTTTACAGTCTGAGCCACCAGGAAAGCCTCTTATGAGTCTACCACCCTGTAACCCCTGTGCTGGAGAGACAGTAGTTAGATGTGAGCATTTCATTCCTTCCGTGACCAGTATCCTAGGGCAGAAACCTCAGACCCATGTCATGCAAGATTAGACATTGTACCTCACCCCCACCAAAGTAATCTAAAGCAGGAAGAATTAATGTTCAGCTGTTCTTAGCACCCTAACATGCATCAAAGAAAGGTGATGAAGTACTGGTAGGAGGGCAAATTTTCTGGGGGTTGAGGCGGGTGAGTGTTTGTGGCAGGGCCTGAAATTCTGCAGTTGTTACAGGATCCCAGGTGTGGTGGTTAATTTTATGTGTCAAATTGCCCAGACTGTGGTACCCAGATATTTGGTCAAACATTATTATGGATATTTCTGTGAAGGCATTTTGGGGATGATCTTAATATTTATTTATTTAAAATATTTATTTACTTATTTGGCTGCATGGGGTCTTAGTTGCAGCATGTGGGATCGTTCATGGCAGCACACTGGCTTCTCTCTAGTTGTGGCATGCAGGTTCTAGAGCACCCAGGTCCAGTAGTTGTTGCACGTGGACTCTCTAGTCGTGGCACACAGGCTTAGTTTCCCTGTGGCATGTGGGATCTTAGTTCCCCAACCAGTGATTGAACCCACATCCCCTGCACTGGACAGTCAATTATTAACCACTGGATCACCAGGGAAGTCCTGAGATTAAGGACTTAAGATTAAGTCCTGAGTAGGTTCTGAGTAATGCATATGACTCTTTATAATGTAGGTGGGCCTCATCTAATCAGTTGAAGGTTTGAATAGACTGACTTCCCCAGAGAGAGAGAGGGAATTCTGCCAGCAGACTGCATTCAGACTCTAACTACAGCTCTTCCCTAGGTCTCTAGCCTGCCAACCTACCCTGCAGATTTTAGACTTGCCAGGTTCCACAGTTGCATAAGCCAATTTCTTTTAAAAATTAACAACTAGATACCAACAAATTGGACAACCTACAAGAAATGGGAAATTCTTAGAAACATACAACCTATGAAGATTTAATCAAGAGGAATAGAAAATCTGAATAGACTAATCACTAGTAAGGAGATTGAATTAGTCATCAAAAATCTCTCAATGAAAAAAAGCTGAAGACCAGATGGCTTCACTGGTGAATTTCACCAAACATTTAAAGAATTAATGCCAATCCTTCTCAAATTCTTCCAAATAATTGAAGAAGAGGGAACATTCCCAAACCATTTTATGAAGTCAGCATTATTACCCTGATACCAAAACCAGAAAAGGACACTACAAGAAAAGAAAACTACAGGCCAGTATCCCTGATGCTAAAACTTCCAACAAAATACCACCAAACTGAATTCAGCAACATGTTTAAATGATCATTCTTGGGTCCAGAGGTGGGCCCCCAACTCAGCCCTCCCATCTCCCCAGGGGGTTCCATCTGGACAAGGCTCCCCCAGCCTTGTAGACCAGCCCCACTCAACCCCAACCCCAGTCCAACCTGCCCTGGCAACAAGGGTAGCCCCCAGCAGCAGGGCCCTCAGGACCAGGGTTTCTCCCATCTTCAGGATCAACCCACTCACTCCATGGGCCTTGTGGGGATGGCAGTGAGTCTTGGTCAACTGCCTCTCCTAGGTTGCTCAGGAAGCCCCTTCCCCACTGGAAGTTAAGGTCCCCTAGCAGACCAGCTGCCCAGGCCAAGCACCCCAGATCCCAGGCCTTTGGCTTCAGCCTTCCAGCCTCAGCTTGCCCTCTGTGTCCCCCTTCACACCCTAGGCTCCAAGGACACAGACCTGGGGTGGGAGACAGACCCTTCTGGTGAAAGGCTGGCTATTGCCTAGCTCTTGGGAGTGCTGGCCAGATACAGGTGTGTTCCTGCAGGCCTCTGCCCACCATGGGCCTAGTGTCTCCTAAGGCCTATACTCCCCCCAACCCTGTGCTGCCTGCCTGCCTCTCCCAGGGAGCCTCAGCCCCCTTTTTGGGCCCTGGGCAGTCCGTGCTGACCAAGGCAGCCCATTTGGTGCCACTGGCTCCTGTTCCATCAGCCCTGGGCCCTGGCAACTCCACCCCTGCCTCCACCCTCTGACTGAGCTCTGCATGTTCCACTAACCCAGGTAGGTGGTGGGTGAAGGTGCCTGGCTTTAGCTGCCTCCAAGGGCAGAACACTAATCTGACCATAGAGCACCTGCTGCACTCATCCCAAAAAAAGCAATTCCATTCTTGTCTTTTTGACTAGTCATTCTGACAGGTGTGAGGTGCTATCTCATTGAGGGTTGGATTTGCATTTCCCTGATGACTAGTGATGTTGACCATATTTTTTCATGTGCCTGTTGGTGAAGATGTGGAGAAAAGAGAGCATTCATTCACTGTTAGTGGGGATGCAAATTAGTGTAGCCACTAGGGTATGGAGGTGCCTCAAAATGTTAAAAATTGAAACATGTAAAATATCATGTATGAAACGAGATGCCAATCCAGGTTCAATGCACGATACTGGATGCTTGGGGCTAGTGCACTGGGCCGACCCAGAGGGATGGTATGGGGAGGGAGGAGGGAGGAGGGTTCAGGATGGGGAGCACATGTATACCTGTGATGGATTCATTTTGATATTTGGCAAAACTAATACAATTATGTAAAGTTTAAAAATAAAATAAAATTTTAAAAAAAATGTTAAAAATAGAATTGCCAAATAATCCAGCAATTTTACTGGGTATTTATCCTAAGAAAATGAAAACACTAATTCAAAAAGCTATATGCACCTTAATGTTCATAACAGCATTATTTTACAGTGACCAATTTATGGGAGCAACTTAAGTGCCCATTGACAGACAAATGGACAAAAACAATGTGTTATACACACACACACAATGGAATATTGCTGCTGCTGCTGCTGCTAAGTCGCTTCAGTCGTGTCCGACTCTGTGCGACCCCATAGACGGCAGCCCATCAGGCTCCCCCGTCCCTGGGATTCTCCAGGCAAGAACACTGGAGTGGGTTGCCATTTCCTTCTCCAGTGCATGAAAGTGAAAAGTGAAAGTGAAGTCGCTCAGTCGTATCTGACTCTTAGCGACCCCATGGACGGCAGCCCACCAGGCTCCTCCGTCCATGAGATTTTCCAAGCAAGAGTACTGGAGTGGGGTGCCATTGCCTTCTCCCAATGGAATATTACTCAGCAATAAAAAAGAACAAAATCTTGCCATCTGTGACAATGTGGATGAATGTGGAGGTACTATGTCTAGTGATATAAGTCAGACAAAGAAAGGCAAATACTGTATGTTTTCACTTATATGTGGAATCTGAAAAACAGAACAAATGAGTAAATATAAAACAGAAGCTGACTCACAGATACAAAGAACAAACAAGTGGTTGCCAGAGGGGAGAGAGATGGGGGATGGGCAAAGTAGATAAAGGGATTCAAAAGATACAAACTACCAATTATAAAATAAATTACAGGGATGTAATGTACAGTACAGCAAGTATAGTCAATATTTTATAATAATTTTGTATGGTGTGTAATCTATAAAATATTGAATCACTATGTTGTACACCTAAAACTAATATAATATTGTGAGTCAACTATACTTCAATAAAACATTCAAATAAAAATAAATAAAGGATCATTTGCTATGATCAAGTGTGATTGATCCCTCAGATACAAGCACGGTTCAATATGTGCAAATCAATAAATGTGATTCATCTCACTAAAAGAATGAAAAAATATTACATAATGTCAATGGACACAGAAAAAAATGTTTGACAAAATTCAACATCCATTTATTATTAAAAACTCTCAACAAATTAGGTGTAGAAAGAATGTATCTTAACATAATAAAGGCCATATATGACAAGCCCACAGCTAACATCATTCTCAAATGGTGAAAGGTTGAGAGCTTTTTCTCAAAAGTTAGGAATAAAAGAGTGCCCACTCTCATCACTCTTATTCAACATAGTACTGGAAGTCCTTGCCAGAGCAATTAGGTGTTAAAAAGAAATAAAATGCATCAGAACTGGAAAGGAAGAAGTAAAATTGTCTTTATTTGCAGATGACAGGATTTTATATAAAGAAAATCCTAAAGTCTGCCCCAAAACTGTTAGAGCTAGTCAATAAATTTAGTGAAGTGGCAGAGCACAAAATTAACGTACAAAAATCATTTGCATTTCTTTACACAACAATGAATTATCTGAAAAGGGAAATAAAGAAAATAATCCATTTACATTAGCATCAAAAAC
This sequence comes from Bos taurus, assembly GCF_002263795.3. Classification (NCBI taxonomy): domain Eukaryota; kingdom Metazoa; phylum Chordata; class Mammalia; order Artiodactyla; family Bovidae; genus Bos; species Bos taurus. The sequence continues at coordinate 50,463,282 of NC_037357.1, forward strand.
AATAAAGCACTTAGAAATAAATTTAATTAAGGAGGTAAAATATATCTCTACACTGAAAACTACAAAACATTGATGAAATAAATCAAAAAAGACATAAATAATTAGAAAGATCTCTAATGTTCATGGATTAGAATAATTAATATTGTTAAAATGTCCACACTACATGAAGCTTTTTATAGATTCAGTGCAACCCCTATCAAACTTCCAATGACATTTTTTACAGAAGTACAAAAAATAACCTTAAAATTTATATGGAACCACAAAAAACCCTGAATAATCAAAACAGTCCCGAGAGAGAAGAATAAAGCAGGGGCATCACACGTCCTGATTTCAAGCTATGTTATAAAGCTATAGTAATTAAAACAGTATAGTACTGGCATAAAAACAAACAGAAGATCAATGGAACAAAATGGAGAAGCCAGAAATAAACCCAAGCATATATGATCAACTAATATTTGACAGAAGAATCAAGAATACTCAATGAAAAACCATCTCTTCAATAAATGGTACTGGGAAAATTGGATATACACATGTAAAAGAATGAAATTAGACCCCTATCTTCCACCATTAACAAAAATTAGCTTGAAACGGGTTAAGGACTTAAATGTAAGACCAAGACAGAATATTAGAAAGCAGAGACATCACTTTGCTGGCAAAGGTCCATCTAGTCAAAGCTATGATTCTTCCAGTAGTCATGTATGGTCATGAGAGCTGGATCATAAAGAAGGCTAAGTGCCAAAGAGTTGATGCTTTTGAACTGTGGTGCTGGAGAAGACTTTTGATACTCCCTTGGATAGCAAGGAGATCAAACAAGTCAATCTTAAAGGAAATCAGTCATGAATATTCATTGGAAAGACTGATGCTGAAGCTGAAGCTCCAATACTTTGGTTATCTAATGTGAAGAGCTGACTCATTGGAAAAGACTCTGTTGGCAGGAAAGATTGAGGGCAGGAGGAGAAGGGGGCGACAGAGGATGAGATGGTTGGATCGCATCAATGACTCAATGGGGATGAGTTTGAGCAAACTCCAGGAGATGGTAAAGGAAGCCTGGCATGCTGCAGTCCATGGGGTCGCAAAGAATCAGACACAACTGAGCAACTGAACAACAACAACAAACCATAAAACTCCTAGGAGAAAACATAGGGGGAAAAAAACTCCTAGAGATGAGTCTTGGCAATAATTTTTTGAATATGACAACTAAAGAACAAACAATAATATGAAAAACAAGTGGAGCTACATCAAACTAAAAAGCTTCTTCACAGCAAAAGAAATTATCAACAAAATGAAAAGGCAGCCTATGGAATGGGGGAGATTTTTGCAAATCATATATGTAATAAGAGGTTAATATTCAAAATATAAAGAACTCATACAACTCAACAACAAAAAACAATCCAGTTAAAAATATGCAGAGGAATGGCTGCAATCCAAAAGTCTACAAGTAATAAATGCTGGAGAGGATGTGGAGACAAGGGAACCCTCTTACACTGTTGGTGGGAATGCAAACTAGTACAGCCACTATGGAGAACAGTGCGGAGATTCCTTAAAAAACTGGAAATAGAACTGCCTTATGATCCAGCAATCCCACTACTGGGCATACACACTGAGGAAACCAGAATTGAAAGAGACACATGTACCCCAATGTTCATGACAGCACTGTTTATGATAGCCAGGACATGGAAGCAACCTAGATGTCCATCAGCAGATGAATGGATAAGAAAGCTATGGTACATATACACAATGGAGTATTACTCAGCCATTAAAAAGAATATATTTGAATCAGTTCTAATGAGGTGGATGAAACTGGAGCCTATTATACAGAGTGAAGTAAGCCAGAAAGAAAAACACCAATACAATATACTAACGCATATATATGGAATTTAGAAAGATGGTAACAATAACCCTGTACACGAGACAGCAAAAGAGACACTGATGTATAGAACAGTCTTTTGGACTCTGTGGGAGAGGGAGAGGGTAGGATGATTTGGGAGAATGGCATTGAAATATGTATAATATCATATATGAAACAAGTCGCCAGTCCAGATTCAATGCACGATACTGGATGCTTGGGGCTGGTGCACTGGGACGACCCAGAGGGATGGTATGGGGAGGGAGGAGGGAGGAGTGTTCAGGATGGGGAACACATGTATACCTGTGGCGGATTCATTTCGATATATGGCAGAACCAATACAATATTGTAAAATTTAAAAATAAAATAAAATTAAAAAAAAAAGAAAAGACAAAAAAAAAATATGCAGAGGACCTTATTTAGACTTTTTTCCAAAGAAGTCACAAACGGTCAAGAGGTACATGAAAAGGTATTCAACATCACTAATCATTTGGGAAATGAAAATCAAAACCACAATGAGGTATTGCTTTATGCCTATTAGAATGGCTGTCATCAAAAAGATGAGATAAATGCTAGTGAGTATGTAGAGTAAAGGGAACCCCTGTACACTGTTGATGGGATTGTAAATTGACACAGCCACTGTGGAAAATAGTATGGAGGTTCCTCGAAATTAAAAATAGAACTACCATATGACCTAGCAATTCCACTTCTGAGAATGTATCTATAGGAACCAAAATCACTATGTCCAAGGGATATCTGCATCTCCATATTCCCTGCAGCATTATTTACAATAGCCAAGTCATGGAAACAACCCAAGTGTATATCGGCAGGTGAATAAGAAAATGTATACAATGGAATAACATTCTGCCTTTAAGGCAACTGCTATTTGCTATAACATGAATGTGCACTGAGGGCATTATGCTAAGTGAAATAAGTCAGACAGAGAAAGATAAATACGGTATGATATCTTTTATATGTGGAATCTAAGAAAACTAATAAAGAAACCAGATTTGTGTTTACCAGACATGAGACTTGAAGGGTGAGGGGATTGGATGAAGGTGGTCAAAATGTATGAACTTCCAGTTATAAGATTAATAAATATTGAGGATATCATGTACAACATGATGACTGTAGTTAAAGCTGCTTTATGGTATATTGGAAAGCTATGAAGACAGTATATTCTAAAAGTTCTCATTGCAAGGGGAAAAAAACTTTTTTTCTTTTCTAACATCTATATGATATTATATGATATCACCACTTACTGTGGTGATCTTTTTGCAATATATGTAAATGGTCATTTCCAAATATATTGTGCATGTGTGCATGCTCAGTCACTCAGTCCTGTCTGACTCTTTCAATCCGAACTGTAGCCCACCAGGTTCCTCTGTCCATGGGATTCTCCAGGCAAAAATACTGGAGTGAGTTCCCACGCCCTCCTCCAGGGGATCTTCCCGACCCAAGGATCAAACCTGTGTCTCTTATGTCTCCTGCATTGGCAGGCAGATTCTTTCCCACTAGCACCACCTGGGAAGTTCCCCCACCCCATTATCAATATCATGCTAGAGTTGTACATTTGTTACCATTAATGAACTGGACATCATAATCATCCCCTAATCCACAGTTTACAGATGAATAATGGCATGAATCCATCATTTTCACTTCAATTTTTATTGAATTTTTATAACTATACCTGTGCAATTTCCTAAGCCATGCATCTTAATCCACACCTTTGGAAATGCCACACCTATTTCATATTAAATAAGTATATATTCAGTCCTGTTCATGAGTTTTCTACAGTTTTCCTTTAATCTGTATGTCAATCAGTCTGCTCCCAATGGTGATGAAAGTACAGCACCACAGAATAATTGTTTCCTGGCTATGCAAATCCCACTCACAGGACTGTCCTTTTGGATGGCTGGAGAAGTAATGGTAATTACAATGAATACTGCAAGCATGTATTCAGCACTGTAGGTGCTGCACATTGCTCTGAGGGCTTTCAATATAGTATTTGATTTAATGTTCACTGTAACCTTAGGGAGCAGATACTGCCTTGATTCCCACTTAACACCAGAGAAAAGGTGAGACTTAGAGAAAGGAAACTGTTACTAAAGATCATGCATTTTGCAAGTAAAGGGACCTAAGTTCAAACCCATGCCCTGATCCACTGTTTAAGTACTGTGTTAAAACTGAGGTCAGCACAGAGTAAGGAATTCAGCCAAGCTCGCGGCTTGACATGGGCACAGGCCTCCTGAACCAAGTCTCCTGTCCAGCAGACCTTTCATTGTTTTTTCCCATATGTTGTTGTTGTTCTTTAGTCACCAAGTCATGTCCGACTCTTTGTGACCCCATGGACACAGGCAGCACGCTGGGCTTCCCTGTCCCTACCATCTCCTGGAGTTTGCCCAAGTTCATGTCCATTGAATCAGTGATGCCATCCAACTATCTCATCCTCTGTCACTCCCTTCTCCTTCTGCCTTCAATCTTTCCCAGCATCAGGGTCTTTTGCAATGAGTTGGCTCTTCACATCAGGCGGCCAAAGTGTTGGAGCTTCAGCTTCAGCATCAGTCCTTCCAATGAATATTCAGGGCTGATTTCCTTTAGGATTGACTGGTTTGATTTTCTTGCTGTCCAGGGGAATCTCAAGAGTCTTCTCCAGCACCACAGTTTGAAAGCATCAATCTTCAGTGCTCAGCCTTCTTTATGGTCCAACTCTCACATCCTTACATGACTACTGAAAAAACCATAGCTTTGACTACATGGACCTTTGTCAGCAAAGTGATGTCTTTGCTTTTAAATACACTGCCTAAGTTTGTCATAGCTTTTCTTCCAAGAAGCAATTGTCTTCTAATTTCATGACTGCAGTCACCATCTGCAGTGACTTTAGAGCCCAACAAGAGGAGAATCTGTCACTGCTTCCACCTTTCCCCTTCTATCTGCCATGAAGCGATGGGACTGGATGCCATGATTAGTTGTCTTTTTTTTTTTTTAATATTGAGTTTTAAGCCAGCTTTTTCACTCTTCTCCTTCACCCTCATCAAGAGGTTCTTTAGCTCCTCTTCATTTTCTGCCATTAGAGTGATATCCTCCGCATATCTGAGGTTGTTGGTATTTCTCCCAGCAATCTTGATTCCAGCCCGTAATTCATCCAGCCCAGCATTTCGCATGATGTGCTCTGTGTATAAGTTAAATGAAGAGGGTGACAATAAACAGCCTTGTATTCCTTTCTCAATCCTGAACCAGTCAGTTGTTCCATACAGAGTTCTAACTGTTGCTTCTTGACCCGCATATACGCTTTTCCAACAGTTTGAACATTCTTTAGGACTGCCCTTCTTGGGAACTGGGATGAAGATTGATGTTTTCCAGTCCTGTGGCCACTGCTGGGTTTTCCAAATTTGCTGACATATTGAGTGCAGCTCTTTAATAGCATGATCTTTCAGGATTTTAAATAGCTCTGCTGGAATTCTACCACCTCTACTAGCTTTATTGGCAGCAGTGCTTGCTAAGGCCCACCTGACTTCACACTCCAGAATGTCTGGCTCTAGGTGAGTGACCACACCGTAGTGGTTATCTGGGTCATTAAGATCTTTTTTGTACAGTTCTTATGTATATTCTTGCCACCTCTTCTTAATCTCTTCTTCTGTTAGATCCATACCGTTTCTGTCCTTTATTGTGCCTGTCTTTGCATGAAATGTTCCCTTGGTATCTCTAATTTTCTTGAAGAGATCTCTAGTCTTTCCCATTCTATTGTTTTCCTCTATTTCTTTGCATTGTTCTTTGAAGAAGGCTTTCTTGTCTCTCCTTGCTATTCTCTGCAACTCTGCATTCAGTTGGATATATCTTTCTCTTTCTCTGTTGATTTTCACTTCTCTTTTCCCATATATGCTTTTTTAAATCTGAGGCTCAGTTGGAAAGTGCTGCTCCAATAGCAAATCAGAAGGTGGAAAAGGGGACAGGAAATCACCTAGAATAAAAGCAGAGTATTTTATTTTTTTTCTCAAAATTCTCATGCAATTCATCTCACAACACAGAAATGACACCAAAAGCTCATGCATCAGGTAAATATCTGTATGTTTTTCTTCCTTGACTACATTTCCAGATGCTTTCTATAACAGATATGCTCATTGGTTTATTTAAAAGTCATCTCTTTCATGGGATGGAGGGATGGGCTGGGCAGTACTCTTTGTCCTAGTCCTACAATGTGCGAGACATTTCTATAGGTTTTCTCCTTTTTTCCCCCCAGAGACCTGTGAGGAAGGTATCATTATTCCCATTTTATGAATGATCAAGTATAGGCCCACAAAGCACGGTACTCTTACAGGGTTACACATCGATTCAGAAACAGAATCTTTCCTTCTCCACTATATACCCATTAGCTTCCTTTTTAAGGATGGGCTTCCAAAGCTTAAAGGACTGACTGTTTTAAACTCTCCTGGAGTTTTGCTCATGGGTACTTACTCAACACAGTGCTGATTACAAGATGAAACCTTGTACCAGGATGGTCACTCTAGTTCCTGAAGTGTTAAGCAAGACTGACATGAAAGCAGAGCTGTTGCTTTCTCTCTGGAGAATGACTTGAGAAAAGGTTACTGACATTTACACAAGGACTTTAATCAATAGGTACTTCATACTTTATTTAATTTAATCCTTATAGCTATTCAAGTTACTGTTCATTGTTGACATTATTCAGATCGGGATACAGGACTTATAAGAAGTTAGGCAAATCTCCTCAAGGATAAAAACTTCAAAAAAAGTGCTCAGGAACTCAAAATCTGGAATTTAAGAGTGCCATTATTTTTCTGCTCTGTTATGTGAGCAGGCACTCACTGAAGCTAAGTGCATTGTCTAGGGTTTCTCTTTAACAATGAGCTTTACTGCTTTTATATCTGAAGTCATAGTCAATAAATATATATGTGAGATATATATATATATATATATATCTGTGTGTACTGTATATACATAAAACACCATCTGTATAGCAAAATTTTAAAGTACCAAATATATAAAGGACAGAAGAAAATTCTGCAACTTGTATTGCAGATATGGAGTTAGTATCTCTGGGTCTTAACCAACAGAGAAATAAGCCAAAGATTAGAACAGAGAATGTGCATTAAAAACTATGACACACTTGAAAATGAAGCACAATGAAACACTTGAAAACATGACAGAACATATAACTGATGAAATGCCAAAAAAGCTCTCATTCTAAGCGAAACAGGTAAATATCAACACAGCATGTAGAGAGTGATCACAATTTGCTAAAAGAATATTCTTTTTTAAAAATTTTTTTAAATTTTATTTTATTTTTTAACTTTACAATATTGTATTGGTTTTGCCATATATCGAAATGAATCCGCCACAGGTATACATGTGTTCCCCATCCTGAACCCTCCTCCCTCCCCATATCATCCCTTTATATTTGGATAAATATCTGTATATTTTATTAAGATATATACTGGAAAAAGGGCTTCCCAGGTGGCCCAGCGGTAAAGAACCCACCTGCCAATGCAGGAGACAATAAGAGACACAAGTTTGATCCTTGGGTTGGGAAGATCCCCTGGAGGAGGGCATGGCAACCCACTATAGTATTCTTGCTTGGGAAATCCCATGGACAGAGGAGCCTGGTGGGCTGTAGTTCATGGGGTCATATTAATTTGACAAAATGTATAAAATCCTCAAAATATTATTTTCAAATACTGGTTATAGAACACTTTTCACTAAAATAATGATTATCCTTATTCTGAAATGACTATTTTTCTGTCCTCTTCCTTATTTTAAAATGCATAATTCAAATTAAGAGCTACCATATTTAAATAGCTACAGCTCTGTGCTGAGAAGCCAGTGGACAAAACTTCATAGGCAAAGTAGCTTCAATGTGCACAGATGTAATGCCCCTAGAGAAGTGGCCTGGATCCCAGAAGTAAGCAATAGGTGCCAGTAAATGTCACCTCCCTGAAGTCAGAAGGGACCTATTGCAGTTAAGTAGTGGTAAGTCCACCGTGGGTGCCAGACCACCCCTTCCCAGGAGAATATCCTTCAAGTATCTGTGCATGAGGAAAGGAGGCCGATATAGGATCAGTGCAGTGGGTTGGGGGAGGTGTCTACGCTGAACATGACACATTTGCAACATAATTTACAGACTTAATTAATATGCTTGATCTATAAGGAAATCTGACTAGTTGAAAGAGTCATGTTCACATGTACCAACAGGTAATTCAAAGAAGAAAAATGAATTGCAATCAAATATAAGTAAAATTGCTCAACCACACCAAAGATGAAAGAAATGTAATAACAAGATACAGAACTTAACGTACAATATGATCTAAATTTTGAAAAATATATATTGTCATAAGAACATACATGTGTAATTTTATTTTTTTATTTTTTAAATGTATCCTTTATTTTTTTTTCAACTTTTTTTCCCTGCATTGCGGCACGTGGGATCTTAGTTTCCTGACCAGGGATTGAACCCACACCCCCTGCATTGGCAGCATGGAGTCTTAACTACTGCAGTGCTAGAGAAGTCTTCATACGTAATTTTAATAATAAACAATCTCACACAAACATATCTGGAGAATATCAAGAAATACATCAAGTGGTTATCTTGAGGTGGGACATAAAAGTTGAAGAGGGGAGATAAATCCTTTTATACAAGATAATTCTTTTTATGTATATTTCTTCAGTGTTTCTAGGAACTTAGAGGAACATGTACACTACTTTAAATAAGCAAAATAACTAAGATAAAATTATGACAGCATGAGATAAACCTAGTTGTGTTTTTATTTTCAAAAGTAATGCTCAGAGGAGTGGATAAACAAGATGTGGTACATATATACAATGGAATATTACTTAACCATAAAAAAGAATGAAATAATGCCATTTGCAGCAACATGAATGGATATAGAGATTGTCATACTGAGTTAAGTAAGTGAGAAAAAGCCAAATATCATATGATATCATTTATATGTGGAATTTAAAAACAATGGTACAAATAAACTTACTTACAAAACAGAAATAGAGTTGCAGATGTAGAAAACAGGAGGGAAATGGAAATGGACGGTTAAATTGGGAGCTTTGGATTGGCATATACACACTACTATATATAAAATAGATAACAATTAAGGACCTACTTTATGGAACAGGGAACTCTATTCAATATTTTGTAATAACTATAAGAGAAAATAATCTGAAAAAGAATAGATATATGTATATGTATAACTGAGTCACTTTGCTGTACACCTGAAACTAACACAATATTGTGAATCAACTATACTCCAATACAATTTTTAAAAGTAATGCTGAAAATATATATCTAGATCATTAAAAGATGTTAAGTATATGGTAAAGTTAAAAAGTTACACATATTTATATTTATAACCACACACATAAAAGCTCTCCTTTTTTAATTTGAAAGAAGGGCATAGAAAACTTCTTGTCAAAGAAGTTAATATTCATGGTTGCTGTCCGCGTCACCACTTAACATTTCCTTTGCCATATAAACCCCGGATGGCTCTCTTTCCCTGTTTCCTCTATGCATGCTGTGTGCTAAGTTGCTTCAATCGTGTCCGACTCTTTGTGACCCTATGGGCTGTAGGCCACCAGGCTCCTCTGTCCATGGGATTCTCCAGGCAAGAATACTGAAGTGGGTTGACATTTCCTCCTTCAGGAGATCTTCCTGACCCAGGGATCGAACCTACGTCTCTTATGTCTCCTGCATTGGCAGGCGAGTTCTTTACTGCTAGCGCTACTTGGGAAGCCCTACCTTGTCTCCTTGGAAGTGAAGTGAAAGTCACTCAGTCCAGTCCAACTCTTTGAGACCCCATAGATTGTACAGCCCATGGAACTCTCAAAGCCAGAATACTGGAGTAGGTAGCTTTTCCCTTCTCCAGGGGATTTTCCCAACCCAGGAATTGAACCCAGGTCTCCCACATTGCAGGTGGATTCTTTACCAACTGAGCCACAAGGGAAGCCCAAGAATACTGGAGTGGGTAGCCTATCCATTCTCCAGTGGATCTTCCCAACCCAGGAATCGAACCGAGATCTCCCACATTGCAGGCTGAGAAGGTTGGACACAAGGGGTCGCAGTTTTCTCTACAGGCTTCTAAAAAAAGTGATGCCAAGCTGCAATTCTGGATTTAGTCACCAGATGGCACTAACCTCCAATGTTTGTTTTATTTTCCAATGGAAAAAATAATCATTTGGCAAAATGAGCAAGTTTTACTTCAAATGGAAGTTATGAAACTATGCAAAATAAAATCATGATTAATTCCTTACTTCGGCAATAAAAACATTTCAAAACACTCCTTCAAAACATTGACAATGAACTGTACTGAGTTCTTCACCATAAAAATCAATGAGATTGAAAGATGTATGAAAAAATGAAGAGAAAATTATCCATATACACCTCAGAAAGCATTCTGTATACAAGGAATTCTCTTGAATTAGGATACAGATAAATAAATGAAAACTATAGGTTGCAATTAAACTTATGAAAAGATACCAACCATAATAATTATACAAATAAAAATTTTGGTAGTTTTATCCTTAGCTCAAAAAAGGTAAATTGCCTGATAGTTTTCTGTAATCCCATTCACACACACACAGAAGTGCATATATCTGCTCATACATCTGAATGTATTGTGAACATATATATTGGAGAAAAGCATTTGCAAAATGTGCTCCACACCACTGAAAAAGGATTTCTCAGCAGAGGGAAATGAGGTAGATATAGGATCATTTCATTTCCTACTATACATATCTTTTTTTGTTTTATTTCTACAAATCACAAGCATATATTAGTTTTATAGTTGAGGAAAGTAGCAAGATGCACTTTTGAAAACAAGACTTGTTATAATCCAGTCCCAGAAACATTTCATACAAATCTACTGGCCTGAAAAGGAATTCACAGTTAATTGTTTAAAAAAAGTTACATGATGTATGAACAATGTAATTGCAATTGTTGTTGATAATTTGCCTATATGTATGTGTAGATGCTTGTATAAAGCAAACATGTCTAAAAGGATAGAACCCACAATAGTTACGTACACAGACATACATCCCCTCACAGACCCTATGGCTGCTTTTTTTTCATGAGATAAGGGTGAAACTTCCGTGGAGAGCCCAGAAAAACAAGAAGTATCTGATTCTGTAGTAAGGCCTGTCTATGCCATTTGAACCTCCAACAAGCCCTGTATGGTGGGTCAGACCAAAGGCCCCTCTCTCCCCAAACCCTTTCTTAGCCTCCTCCCAGAGATATTGGAGAAGGCAATGGCACCCCACTCCAGTACTCTTGCCTGGAAAAATCCCATGGACGGAGGAGCCTGGTAGGCTGTGGTCCATGGGGTTGCTAAGAGTCGGACACGACTGAGCGACTTCACTTTCACTTTTCACTTTCATGCATTGGAGAAGGCAATGGCAACCCACTCCAGTGTTCTTGCCTGGAAAATCCCATGGACGGGGGTGGCTGGTGGGCTGCCGTCAATGTGGTGGGTTTGCACAGAGTCGGCCACGACTGAAGCGACTTAGCAGCAGCAGCAGCAGATATTGAGACATGCCATTCTGGCTCTGACCAGCAGGTGGTGACAGTCTCAACAGGCTACCTTTGCTGCAAAGAAAATGCATCAATTTTTGCAAAGAGAAACAAAGACAATATAAAATGAATAGTGCTCAATACACTTGAAAAAATCATACGTATGTGAAATATTCATATATATATATGAAATTGTAAGTGTATGTAGTTTCATTTGTTGATTTGTTGTTATCTAGTCGCTAAGTTGTTCCCTACTCTTTTGTGATGCCATGGACTGTAGCCTGCCAGGCTCCTCTGTCCGTGGGATTACTCAGGCAAAGATACTGGAATGGATTGCCATTTCTTCTCCAGGGGATCTTCCTGACCCCAGGGATCGAACCCATGTCTCCTGCATTGCATGAGGATTCTATACAGCTGAGCCACCAGGGAGGTCCTCCTTTGTTGATGATGATTCCCAAAGCTGAGTCTTTCACAACCACTTATTTATTCAGCATACACATATGGGACACTGCTAGCTTGAGTCCATTTATCCATCCCACTCATATCTCTGATTCCCAGATTCTCATTTCTAACCACCTACAGAACATGTTTATTTGGAGAAAGATGACTACAATTACCTCCTACTTGTATGGAGTGAGTATGTGTGTGTGTGTTTATTTCTCTCTTGTGTTAAACTGAATAGTGGGGCTGGTGGCTCAGATGGTAAAGAATCCACCTGCAAATGCAGGAGATTGGAGTTTGATCCCTAGGTCAGGAAGATCCCCTGGAGAAGGAAATGGTTACCCACTCCAGTATTCTTGCACGGCTTCCCTAGTGGCTCAGTCAGTTAAGAATCCGCCTGCAATGCAGGAGACTTGGATTTGATCCCTGAGTCTGGAAGATCCCTGGAGAAGGAAGTGACAACCCATTCCAGTATTCTTGCCTGGGAAATCCCATGGACAGAGGAGCCTGGCGGGCTACAGTCCATGGAGTTGCAAGAGTTGGACATGACTTAGCGACTAAACCACCACCAAACTGAAGAGTAAAAATCAGATAGGAAAACTCATCAAATAATAAAAATAAATGGCACAAATATCCTTTCCTCTTCCAAATTCCATCAGAAAACACACTATGACAAAACAACAAAATAGCACCACAGCCCATAAACGTGTGTACATTTCATATCTTGTGTGTATATATGCATATGCCCTTTATTACAGTTATGCTATTTATTTTATATCAAAATCTCCTTATTTATGGAAAAAAAGCCTCTGGGACTAACACTTCTTAAAGGCCTAATATGTACCAGGTACTTTCTATAGTTTATCTAATCTTGTCCATAAAAATTCTGTTAGCAGGATTTTTGCTACTAAGCAATATCTATTTCTTTTGTTATTATTTTCCATTCACATGTACACTTGATAAAATATTGAGCTTTCCAGGTGGCGCTAGAGGTAAAGAACCTGCCTGCCAATGCAGGAGACTTAAGGGAAGTGGGTTCAATCCCTGGGTCTGGAAGATCCCCTGGAGGAGGGCATGGTAATCCATTCCAGTATTCTTGCCTGGAGAATCCTGTGGACAGAGGAACCTAGTGGGCTGCTGTCCATAGGGTCGCATAGAGTGGGACACGACTGAAGCGACTTAGCGGTGGCGGCATGACCTCTTCACTTTAATGTAATATCCTGTACTCATGCCTTCTGCCAAATCATTTCTGTTTCCAGTGCATGAAAACGGACTGTCTCAGTTGGAGAACAAGGATTCTTTGTATTCAGTCGTATTTATTTTGAGAATTTAATATAGAGCATTCATAGTGAAACTATGTTTTTGTCAGACATCCCTTAAATAGGAATGAAGGCAGTCTAATTTTGTTCTCAATATGTATGGTCTGAATTTATGTTACCCACAAGCAAATATATTGTCATTCAATCTTGTATTGGTGAATGGATTAAAATTAAAATACGTAATTTCAAGAAAAATCATGCAGTAGGAAATTATGTTTTTCTATGCTCCCTGTCTAGTTTTCACAATGAGATATTTTTGAACTGGTGAATTTTTTTTCTGTCAAATGAAAAATAGGTTTCTTTTCTCTTGTAAACAGTTAATGTATTAGCAGATTAAACTTTATAAATTGGGGTGAAAGGTGTCCTGAGTTTTCATATTAATAGGATTTTAAAAATAGTGTTCAAAGCTCAGCAAAACTAGGACTAACTTTCTGTAATCTAGACATCCGGTTGACATTTCCAGTTTCACTATGTGAACTTGTAACTGCGGTTTGCTTGAATAAAAGTTTACTTATTTCTAGTCCTTTCTCCAGAACATCCTTTATGCTCTTGATTTCCTTATCTATGAAATGTGGATCATCACTCCTTGATGCAAAGGGGACTGTGATCAATATATAAGAGCTTATAAATGCAATCCCTGTACAACATAAGAAAGTGATATTTACACTACTCATGGCAGGTAAAAAATGAGAGCCATTCTTATTTTAGGAAGGTTCCTGGGGGCCAACCATAGAGTCCCCATTTTTCTCATTGAATAATATACTTACTCTTGATAGTTTTGAATTTTTGGTAAACATTTTCATTAACTTCCGTAATAACTCAAGCAATAAATTCTTCTCATCTCTTATTGTTTGGAAGAAGTATATAATGTCAGCTTCTTTGTCTTTCTTAATTTTATTCCTTCTTTTTCTATTTCAGATTCCTTAATTGACTTTTTATCTAAAGGTAATATCTAAAGGTAATTGTGCAATACTCATGGTTAAGATGGTAAAGAATCTGCTTGCAGTTCAAGAGATGTGGGTTTGACCCCTGGGTAGGGAAGATCCCCTGGAGAAGGGAATGGCTACCCACTTCAGTATTCTTGCCTGGAGAATTCCACGGATAGAGGAGCCTGGTGGACTACAGGCCATGGAGTCACAAAGAGTGGGACATGACTGGGTGACTAACACTTTTACTTTTGCCTCCACTTAGTCAAACAAAAGTGGGGAACCAAAAGTCCAAGAGCATTGTTCATTTTAAGAAAACTAGAGAGAGAGCATTTATCTGTGGAATCAAAGGCTCATCCCCAAATTTATATTTATTTATATATATATATATATACACATTATATGTATGTACATATCTGCCTCTATTATTTACATTACCATTATGACCCCCATAAGCCTTTGAGTTTAGCCTTCCTGGAATTAAAAGTCTCCCATGTCACACCACTAATGTGCTACACAATCTTTCTGAGGAGAATATGATGTATAGACACATTGTAAAATCTTTAAACAAGTAAAAGATAAGGATATTTAAAACAACTTTTTAAATGGCAGACTAGAAGAATGTTTGACAGGATATAATGAACTGTCATTTGCCATATTTAGCGCTGTCATGTTTTCTTATCAAAGGAAGGATTATATTCTTCCTGCTGGCAGGTCACAAAGGGATTTTTGAGGATAACATGGTATCTGAATTTATTATATAAATTCAGTTTTGTGCCAAGTTACCTCTCGCCATGATATTTTCCTCTGACCCAATGAGTGAAGCTGCATGGAAATAATATTTCAACTTTGCCAGCTCAGTTTTTAGGAGGTAGATATTGGTCTGTATTAGAAACCTCTAAGACAAACTTTGTCTGTTTTCAGAATGGTTTGCTTTATGCCCTTACAAGAATTGTATTGCAAATATTCAACATAAGTGCATAAAAGCTTAGGTAATGAATTTAATGGGCTTCAAGTGTAGATAACAGAAGCAATTCCTACTGCCTTCTTCTTTTGTAACTTTTATTTGTGAACCATGAGAAAGCATTAACTTAACTGTTAAAGCCCTCCCTTAAAATTTCAGGTATTTTATTTGTCCATACTCCCTTCTGGCTCTTGCTCATATCCAGCTGTTTGGTAGTATCATGAAAACAGGCTTGTTCTTTTGTCTATCTGATCAATTATGTGTTATTATGTGCCTTGGTTTTAAAATGAACACATGCATGCAGTTCCACTCCTGGTTGTATACACAAGAGAATTTAAAACAGGTGTTCAAGTGACATCCTTGGTGGTCCAGCGGCTAAGACTCTGCACTCTCAGTGGGGGGCCCAGGTTTGATTCCTGTTCGTAGAACTAGATTCCACACACTGCGACTAAGACCTGGTGCACCCAAATAAACTAATAAAAATAAAACACGTGTTCAAATAAAAATGTGTGCATGAATGTTTCTAGCAACATTATTTATAATAGCCAAAGGTGGAAGTAAACAAAACGTCCATCCACATTTCATTTGAATGGACAAACAAAATGTGGCATTTTCATATTATGGAATATTATCCAGTCAAAAGTACTGATACATGCTCCAACATGGATGAACCTTGAAAATATGCTAAATGAAAGAAACCAGGGGGAGAAGATCACATATTGTATGATTCCATTTATATGACATGTCCCTAATAAGCACAGCCATGTTAGTTGCTCAGTTATGTCCAACTCTTTGCAGCCGCATAGACTGTAGCCCACTAGGGTCTTCTGTCCATGGGATTCTCCAGGCAAGAATACTGGAGTGGGTTGCCATCCCCTTCTCCAGGGGCTCTTCCCCGCCCAGGGTTTGAAACTGGGTTTCCCACATTGCAGGCAGATTCTTTACCATTTGAGCCACCATAGAGGCATAAAATAGATTAGTGGCTTTTTGGGGCTAGGGAGAATGAAGAGCTAGGAAGTGATAACTAAAGGTACAGGATTTCTCTCTAATGAAAGTTAATGAAAGCATTCTAAGATTGACTCTGATGGTGGTTGCATGTATCTGCAAAAATACTAAAAAAAAACCCTTGAATTGTATACTTTAATTGGTAAATGTTATGGTATGTGAATGATATCTCAATAAACTGTCACAAAATGTAAATTTTAAAGATAAACACATGAGCCCACTGGTTTTGATCACTGAACTTTCAGTTCAAGGGGTACTTGGGGCCACCACATCCAAGTTTTCAGATTGACTCCCAGTGCAACTACAGCAAGGCAGACATTTTTGTTTAACTTTTGTTTAATACTATATCTTCTGTGTCTAGCAAGGTGCCAGTGAATTCTCTTCTGAACACTGTGGGTAATTCTCCAACATTTTACAATCATTACCTGCTAAAATATAAGTGTCAGGATGGCAAATATTTATGTCTCTTTTCTTCACTGCTGATTCTTCTGACCTTGAAGAATGCCTGGTTCAAAGTGGGCATTCAACAAATATTTGTAAAATGAATGTACTGCTTTATCCATCCACTACTCAATGGAAAACTGTGTCTAACATCCAACCAGGTAGTAAAATGCTGGGAGAAGACAGTAAATGAAAGAAAAAGAATTGGCAATGAATAAAAACAGATCATCCTAAAAAGAAATGGCAATCAAATGTATAAAAATTTTCTCAAACCTAAAAATCAAAGGAATTAAAGGAATGTGAAGTGCGGGCTGATCGCTCCGAGCACTTGTAGAAACTAAAGCTTGGGTCAGCACTGCACTAAGATATTGAGCT
The DNA here is from genome assembly GCF_002263795.3 of Bos taurus. NCBI lineage: Eukaryota > Metazoa > Chordata > Mammalia > Artiodactyla > Bovidae > Bos > Bos taurus. The sequence goes on from NC_037357.1 coordinate 50,480,125, forward strand.
TATGTCTCCCCTACAGACTCACAGAGACTCTTGAGAGTCTTTTGGACTCCAAGGAGATCAAACTAGTCAATCCTAAAGGAAATCAAATTCTTTGGAAGGACTGATGATGAAGCTCAAGCTCCAATACTTTGGCCACCTGATGCGAAGAACTGACTCACTTGAAAAGACCCTAATACTGAGCAAGATTGAGGGCAGGAGGAAAAGGGGATGACAGAGGATGAGATGGTTGGATGGTATCACTGACTCAATGGACACGAGTTTGAGCAAACTCAGGGAGTTGGTGATGGACAGGGAAGCCTGGCGTGCTGCAGTCCATGGGGTCACAGAGCGTCAGACATGACTGAGCAACTGAACGACAGCAACAGATACACAAGCACAGCTGGAACGACAGACAGGAGAGACAAGGAACTTCTTGCTTGGTGAAGATGGAGGCGCATCAAGAGTGGTCCAGATAGTTGACTCTCCTGATAGGGAACTTGGTTGTCACACATTACACATTCAGGTCCTTTCCTCTCTTCCTTATACTTGACACTTCCATTGGAGTGTGTGTGTGTGTGTGTGTGTATGTATTTATGTGTCTGCTGTAGAGTGAATCAGATCCAGGTCGTGGCCTTCAACCAGAAACTCTCATCTCACATCCATTCATCAGGTAAGATTTAGTTTAGAAAAGGTTCGGACCTAAGGTGCTCAAGAGTGTGTCTGAACATCATTACCTTCAATGCCCAAAAGAGGAAACAGTGAAACATAAAGCTGATGTAAAAAAGTCAAAGAAAACTTGAAAATCCATCCCAAAGCCAGAGCTTTGACATAAATCAACTGGGGAATGAGCAGTCCTGGGGTATGAGCAGTCCAACCAACTGTCCAAGATAATGCAGTTAATTAATCACAGAGAAAAGTCTGGGACTTGATTCTCAGAAATAAGGCATATCCATTACCCTGCACAGAAAGTCAAGATGTTTATATCAGCTGATTTATAACCGTGGGATTTACAGCTGTGGCTCCATGGCATCCAGAAAGGAATGTAGGACTGGCAGGCAGAAGGACTTTAGTTCTCATGTGTTTAACATTTAGTGGCTGTGTGATCCCAGTAAAGACGACTCACTGATTTGTGTCCCAGTCTCTTTACTTAGGAAATGGAGGTGATAAATTCCCACATCCCAAGAACGGAGAGGAAAAAACTGACAGCACTGATAGGGCAGCAATCACACTGCCTGGCACACAATAGACAGGCTCAGCTCCCAAGCAGGCAGAAACTAAGTGCTCTATTTCTTGATTCCTCTTTTTCCTCCTTACACCTCAACCTTCTGTGGTCCTAACAGCCTTCCCCAGCACAGTAATTAAACAAGGAAAGGTCAGTGAAACTCCCAAAGGAAACTAATGCCAGTGTGAAATTGGCCCCTCATTCTATTGCCAGTGCTCTTGCTGACCTTAACATTAGCCCTCCAGATCAGGTGTCTCCCTTTGTTCAACTCCTGTGACCCCAGTAAATATCAGCTCCTTCTTGTCTAGAAGGCAGCTTCAATGCCATTGCTTCAACAATTCTACCAGTTTCCTCAATTTTTTCACTCTATCCTCCTTCTAAACAAACCACTGTTCAAAAAAAAAAAAAAATACTGTAAGGTATATTTATCAAGCAGAAATCTAGAAATAAGACCAAGATAAATTCACAGACATCTTATTATAGGTTCAGGTGTTCTGTATGTTCACAGTTTTTAAGTGCTGTCATACTTTCAAACATATTTACATGATGTTTGGGAAATGTACTCAAATTTTAAAATGCATAAAATAAAGATAAGTATCAGAAAAAACAAGAATTATGATCACTGCCCCTACTCAGCAATAACTGACCTTTTCTTGTTCTTATTATCATGAGGATTTCTATATATGTGTGTACCTGCATGTATGTATAGACAGCTGTGCAGTATTACATACATGTATATATACAAATGTCATTGGTGTGCTTTAGGTAACTTCTCTGACTCTGTGCTGAGAGACTTTGCAGATGTAAGATTTCTGGGGTCAAAAGCAAGAGACCAAAACAGTGTATGGAAACTTTGGGACCCCACACTAATAATCAGAGCCACAGTCTCTAATGTAGAGTATGGCAAAAATACAAATAGATCCTCTCCTTTTCCCAACACCTTTGGATAAGTCACCTCATTGCTTAAAATGGCCCTGGTCCTCAATCCTAACATGAGGGGTTCGTATTTAGGTTAGATTCCCAGACACACTTCAGAGGGATTATGGTGTCAGGCATCCCTTTTATTGGAGGATGGAGGAGGTGGGCTAAGGCTTGGTCCAGCATTTTTTTGCAGGCCAGCTACATGCCAGACACTTCCTATGGGTTTTCCATTTCCCCCTCACCATGATCCCATGAGGAAGACGCTGTTAGTCTTATTTAACATATTACCCAACCAAGGCACAAAGGCTCATCCATCCTGTAGGAGACTTATAAAGAGTTCTGGATCTTGACCCATAATACCCAGAAGTCTTCTATCTGGAGGCCTTATGGGATTCCAGGCTCAAGGCTTGGTTATCTTGACTTGCTGGGTTGGCTCCATGGGTTGTTTCATGAAGATAAGAGGTAAGTGGCCTTAGCATGGTGGCCATGTGATTTAGCCAGTCCTCAAGTTCCTAGAAGGAAATGGTAACCACTCCAGTATTCTTGCCTGGAGAATCCCATGGACAGAGAAGCCTGGTAGGCTACAGTCCACGGGGTCGCAAAGAGTCAGACACAACTAAGCGACTTCACTTTCACTTTCATTTTCAAGTTCCTGAGGTCCTTTTGTAAAAGCACAGGTTTTACTCTGGAGAAAGAAGACCTCTGAAGAGGGTGAGAAATTATGTATTTAAGAGTCCCACCTCATGCCAGCATCTTTTAAACCCTTTAAATCCTAACCACAGTCAATGGGGACCAGATATATAATTCCTATGATATAGATGAAGAAAATAAAGCAAGGACAAAGATGGCAAGTTTCTTGAAAACTGAACCAAGCCTAAAACATAAGCTCCTTTTACAGCGTCTTGCTGCTTTTCTAACAAGAAAACACCTCTCAATTTTGTAAGTATGTAATTTGCAGCTGAGGAATTATGTTGCAGCTGAACTAGGTGTTATCTTGAAGAGAATATGGGAGTCAGAGAGGCATTGGTTACCATCTCTGTCTTTCTCTTTCACAGAGTCGGACACGACTGAAGTGACTGAGCAGGCACAACCCTAGAAAATATGTCTGTTGTTATCCAGCTTCAGTCTCCTAATCTAGAGAATAGAGATAATAATTGTTTTCCTCACAGGAATAAATAAAATATGCAGAGCAGATGCTCAGAGTTCCCTGAGCTCCCTACAGGGCAGGCGCCACAGAACTCATATGCAACAGAACCATTTATCACTGGATATTTAAGTAGCAACAGTAACAGCAGTGTCACTATCTCTGCAATAGTGGAGGACAGAGGAGCCTGGCATGCTGCAGTCCATGGGGGGGTGGGTCATAAAGAGTCGGACAAGACTGAGCAACTGAACAACAACAATAGCAGCAGTAAATTGCTTGAAAATACAATGAAGTTCAGAGGTGATAATATAAATAACCAGTAACTCAAATACCCATTGATAAACAAAGTTAATATTTAGATACAGTATATACATGGGACTTCCTAGGTGGCTCGGTAGGTAAAGAATCTGCCTGCAATGCAGGAGACAGAGGAGCCACGGGTTCAATCCCTGGGTCAGGAAGATCCCCTTGAGGAGGGCATGGCAACCCACTCCAGTATTCTTGTCTGGAGAATCCCATGGACAGAGAAGCCTGGTGGGATACAGTCCATACCGTGGCAAAGAGTCAACCACAACTGAAGTGACTTAGCACACATGCATATACATATTGATTTTTAATTTATAAAACTTGATTAGTACCATAATATAGATGGAGGTCAAAAAAATACAAGACTATTATTTGTTTTTAGCAACAATATTATATTAATTTTGCAAACAGTGAAAATGAAATAATTTGAAAATATGGGACAAATCTGTGAATTAAACCACAAAAGTCATTTTAGAATTGTATTCAATTACTTGAAAATTATACTGTTACAGGGCTTCCCAGGTGGCACTAGTGGTAAAGAATCTGCCTGCCAATGCAGGAGACATAAGAGAAGCGGGTTTGATCCCTGGGTTGGGAAGATCCCCTGGAGGAGGGCATGGCAACCCACTCCAGTATTCTTGCCTGGAGAATCCCATAGACAGAAAAGTCTGGTGGGATACACAGTCCATACGGTGGCAAAGAGTCGACCAGGACTAAAATGACTTTGCACTCATACTGTTGTATGGAAAAGGCATGTTATGAACATATGTTACGGTAAGATTACATTTTCTTTGAAAATATATTCTTTATCTATTACATATATATATTTATATCTCACACATGCATGTGTATGTGTATATATACATACATACGCAGAGTTCTCTTGAGTTGAGAATATAGCTGAAAAAAACTTGCTAACATTTACTATGGTTTAGGACAGTATATATTGTTGAGGAAAATCAATTCCAATAATTCATTACAATAACTCACATTTCTAACTCAAGCTAAAACAAGTCATTTTAACAAATGTTCCAGTTTTCTAAATATATACATCTATATATGAAACGTATATTTTTAAAACCATAATGACTGAAGAATTCATCCTTATTTGGTTTCTCTGTCTCCACTGGAGTAGTCAGTTCTCACTTTCACAATTAAATTGCTCCCAACTTCTTTAGAAAAGAAAACCAGTATTTTATTCTTTCCATAATTAAAGGTAGAGTATATATTTCAAACCCAGTAATGACAGAATAAAAGGAGACAGGCAAAAGGAAAAGAGGGCAGCAGAGGATGAGACAGTTATATAGCATCACCTACTGAATGGATATGAATCTGAGCAAACTCTGGGAGATAGTGAAGGACAGAGAAGCCTGGTGTGCTGCAGTCTGTGGGGTCACACGACATGACTTAGCCACTGAAAAATGACAGATTAACTCATACTGGACCAATCCTCTTATAGCTCACAATTATTAACTCTGGAAACAAATTAACTCAGCCATCTGAAAGCTCTTGAAAAAGATTGCAAGCAGGTAGAGGTTGAAGGGAAGTTTACTTGTGGAAGAAGGAATAGAATGTTGCTGCATGTTTTTATGTCTTTCTGCCTGGTTACATGTAGAATGGCTAAAATTCAGATGGCCACCTATAGTCTTAATAGTTGAGGAATCAATGGCCAGATTTTGGGACAAGCACTACAGCTGGAAAATGAGGAAGGAACTCACTGAAAGGTGAAAGCCACTATAAGGGTGCCACAAATTTCATGTAAAATCTTGACTCAAACCTATGGCTGACCCTGAACTACATGTACATGGTGAGGAAGATGATAAACTTCCATTCTTTTAGCCTGAGCTAAAATATTTCAGCTAGTGCTAACTGCAGAAGAGATTGGATTGGATTCAAAATTCAGGCAAGTTAACAGCTTGTAAAAATAAGCCAATCAGTACTCTTGAGAAACAAAATTCAAAATCTACAAGATATGTTTTACAATATCCATGATTACAGTCCAAAATTATTTGACATAAGAAGAAACAGGAAAATGCAACCCATCCTAAAGCAGAAAGGTGATCAACAGAATCAATACCAAGATGAGCTAGATTTTGGAAATACCAGATGACGTGCTCAAAAGCATGAAGAAAAATATACTCATAATGTATGAATAGATAAGAAATCTTGACAGGAAAAAGAGACACTGATGTATAGAACAGTCTTTTGGACTCTGTGGGAGAGGGAGAGGGTGGGATGATTTGGGAGAATGGCATTGAAATATGTATAATATCATATATGAAACGAGTCGCCAGTCCAGGTTCGATGCACGATACTGGATGCTTGGGGCTGGTGTACTGGGACGACCCAGAGGGATGGTATGGGGAGGGAGGAGGAAGGGGCGTTCAGGATGGGGAACACATGTATACCTGTGGCAGATTTATTTTGATACATGGCAAAACCAATACAATATTGTAAAGTTAAATAAAATAAAATAAAAAACAAGTATTTAGAAATGGAAATGTGAGAACTGGAAAATAAATCTAAAAGAAAAAAAATATCCTGAAAGGTCTTCACAGAAAACTGGAGCCAATGGAAAAAAAGTCGGTAAACAATGTTAGATCAATAGAAATTACACAATCTGAAAAACAGGGAGAAAAATGTTTGAATTATTTAAAGAGTCATGGTAATCTGTGGGTAATGCCAATAAGTCTACCATATGTGTACATGGAGTGCTGCCAGGGTAAGACAAAAGAGACAATGGGGAATAAAATGTATTTGAAGAAATAATGATGCAAATTTCCCCAATTTAGTGGAAGGGCATACATTTACAGATTTAAGAAGCTGAGAAAATCCTAAGCGAGACAAAGAAAATCACACTTAAGCACATAATGGTTAAGTTGTTGAATACCAAAGACAAAGAAAAATCTTGAAAACAATCAGGTCAAGATGATCTATTATATACAGAAGAGCAACAATACAAATGATAAATGACTTCTCTTCAGAAACAATGGAGGTTAGAAGACAGTGGGAAACATCTTTAGAGAGTTGAAAGAAAAAAAAATCTTATCAATCCGTAGATCTCTATCTGCAAAATATGTCACTAATCAAAGAAAAACAAAGACAGTTATACAAACAGAAACTAGTCATCCGTATATCTGCAATGCAAGATATGCTAAAAAAATTTTTTCAAGATGAAGAGATATAATACCAGATGTAAAATCAAATCTGTAGGAAGGAATGAAAAGCAGAAGCAATGATAAATATGCTGGTAAATATTAAACACTGTCTTTTGTTTCCCCTTAATTTCTTTAAAATACAAATAATTGTTTAAAGCAAAAATCATAACATGTGTTGTAGGGTTACAATATATATGAATGTAAGATGGATGACCACAATAGCACAAAAGAGAGGAGAGATACAAGGAACTGTATGACGACATGCTTCTTTAATTTTATGTGAAGGGGTAGAATATGAACTCTAGGAACATTTAGTTAGGGATCTATATTATAATCCCTAAAGCAACCACTTAGAACTGCAAAAAGGTTTAGCTACAAAGTTGATAAATGAAATGGAATTCTAAAATATATTCATTTAACCTAAAAGAAGGCAAATAAGGGAAAAAAAATATACTTAAGAGAATACATTAAAAATAGCAAAATAGTACAATTAAATCCAACTTTATTGCTAGTTACTTTAAATGTATATAGACTAAACACATCAATTAAAAACCAGATATTATAAGACTGGATTAAAATGTCACATCTAAATATACATTATCTGAAGGAAATGCAATTTAAATACAAAGATCAAATAGGCTGAAAGTGAAAGGAGAGAAAAAGATGTACCATTCAAACAGTAGGCATATGAAAAGTGTAGTGACTATATTAATGTTAGATTTTTGACTTGGCAACTACAGGATTCTCTGTGTCTCTGCCTCAGTGTGTAATAATGAACAGAGTCCTTGCCTTTACAGAGCTTATGACATAGTGGAGTGAATAACAGCAAACAAGAAGTATAGAGTACGTGAGATGGCATAGGTGCTCTAGAAAGGGTAATGATTAAGATCAGGGAACTGGAAGCCAAGATGATGAGTTTCAGTCACAGTTCTGCCCACATTACAGCTGTGTGACCTTAGGGAAGGTACTGGAATCTCTCAGGGCCTTCCTTTCCTCATCTCATAGATGTAGGTAATGACAATAGCAGTAACAATAATAGTACCTTCCTTGATGTGAGAAATAAATGTTAGTACATGCAAAGCACTTAGAACAGTGCATGTCTAAGAATGAGCATTACCTAAGTTTTTGTTATTGCTTTTATTTTTAAAAAACTAACTTAGGGAGATTTTAAAGTGATTGTGCCCCTCGTACGGCATCTTGCTGTGGCTTCTCCTTTATTCTTGGACACAGGATATCTTTTTTTGGTGGGTTCCAACATCCTTCTGTTGATGGTTGTTCAGCAGTTAGTTGAGATTTTGGCGTTCTCGCAGAAGATGAGTGCAGACTCTTGAGTCTCTTGTACAGCAGGAAGATTAGACCAGTCAATCGTAACCGAAATCAACCTTGAATACTCATTGGAAGGACTGATGCTGAAGCCCAAGTTCCAATACCTTGGCCACCTGAAGTGAAGAGCCAACTCATTGGAAAAGACTTTGATGCTGGGAAAGATTGAGGGCAGGAGGAGAAGGGGTGACAGAGGATGAGATGGTTAGATAGCATCACCAACTCAATGGACATGAATTTAAGAAAACTTTGGGAGACAGTGAAGGACAGGAAAACCTGGTGTGCTGCAGTCCATGGGGTTGCAAAGAGCCCAACACGACTTAGTGACTGAATAACAACAAAATGTAGGGACAGGGAATAGGGAGTGTCTGGGAGAGAGGGGCTGAATTTTTAAAGTGGTGTAGTCATAAAAGTTCTCACTGAAGAAGGTAACACTTGAGCAAATATATATTTCTACATAGATGATGATAGTGTTAGAGTAGAAGGCAGCACAGGGCAAGCGATTCACTTAAAGACTTCTATTTATATTTTTTATTTGAAGTATAGTTGCTGTGCAATATTATATGTTTTAGGTGTACAATATAGTGATTAACAATTTGTAAAGGTTATATCCATTTATAGTTATTATACAATATTGGCTATATTCCTTGTGTTGTACAGTCTATCTTTGTAGCATGCTTATTTTATGCATAATATTTGTACCTCTTAATCTCTTACCACTATATTGCCCCTCCTTCCTTCGCTCTCTCCCTGGTAACCACTAGTGTGTGTATATATTTTATTCATGTATATTTACGAATATTGTTCAGCCATAAGAAATGAAATGTTGCCATTTGCAGCAACATGGATGGACTTGGAAGGTGTTATGCTAAATAAAATATCATACAAGGAAAGACACTGTATGATATCACTTATATGTGGAATCTAAAATGTACAATGAATTAGTGAATATAACAAAAAAGAAACAGATTCACAGATAGACGGAACAAACTAGTGTATGGATATTAATCTCTTATTGGTTATACCATTTGCAAATGTTTTCTCCCATTCAATAGGTTGTCTTTTGGTTTTGTTGATGGTTTCCCTTGCCGTGCAAAAGCCTTTAAGTAGGTCCCATTTGTTTATTTTTTGCTTTGCTTTAGTAGACGAATTCAAAAACACGTTGTGATTTATGTCAAAGTTCTCCATATATTTTCCTCTAGGAGTTTTCTAGTTTCTAGTGTTACATTTAGATCATTAATCCATTTTGATTGTATTTTTGTGTGTGGTGCTAGAGAATGTCCTAATCTCACTCTTTTACCTGTAATTGTCCAGTTCTCTCATCACCACTCATTGAAAAGACTGTCTTTTCTCTATAGCATAGACTTGCTTCTTTTGTCACAGATGGACATGAAAAAAAATATATATACATACATTTAATATACATACATAGATACACATGTATATACAGAAAGTTTTACAAAATAGTTATTTGTATTCAGGCATTTATGTATGTGTCTTACTATACACATCTACATGATCCAGACAACCACATGGTGTGATCACTCACCTAGAGCCAGACATCCTGGAGTGTGAAGTCAACTGGGCCTTAGGAAACATCACTACAAACAAAGCTAGTGGAGGTGATGGAATTCCAGTTGAGCTATTTCAAATCCTGAAAGATGATGCTGTGAAAGTGCTGCACTCAATATGCCAACAAATTTGGAAAACTCAGCAGTGGTCACAGGACTGGAAAAGGTCAGTTTTCATTCCAATCCTAAAGAAAGGCAATGCCAAAGAATGTTCAAACTACTGCACAACTGTACTCATCTCACACACTAGTAAAGTAATACTCAAAATTCTCTAAGATAAACTTCAACAGTACATGAACTGAGAACTTCCAGATGTCTAAGTTGGATTTACAAAAGGCAGTGGAACCAGAGATCAAATAGCCAACATCCACTGGATCATCAAAAAAGCAAGAGAGTTCCAGAAAAACATCTACTCCTGCTTTATTGACTATGCCAAAGCCTTTGACTATGTGGATCACAATAAACTGTGGAAAATTCTGAAAGAGATGGGAATACTAGACACCTTACCTGCCTCCTGAGAAATCTGTATGCAGGTCAAGAAGCAACAGTTAGAACTGAACAAGGAACAATGGACTGGTTCCAAATTGGGGAAGGAGTATGTCAAGACTGTATATTATCACCCTGCTTATTTAACTTACATGCAGAGAACATCTTGAGAAATGCTGGGCTGAATGAAGCACAAACTGGAATCAAGATTGTGGGGGAGAAATATCAATAACTAGCCTCAGATACGCAGATGACACTACCCTTAAGGCAGCAAGTAAAGAGTAACTAAAGAGCCTCTTGATGAAAGTGAAAGAGAAGAGTGAAAAAGCTGGCTAAAACTCAACATTCAAAGCACTAAGATCATGGCATCTTGTCCCATCACTTCATGGCAAATAGATGAGGAAACAATGGAAACAGTGACAGACTATTTTCTTGGGCTCCAAAATCACTGCAGATGGTGACTGCAGCAATGAAATTAAAAGACGCTTGCTCCTTGGAAGGAAAGCTATGACAAATCTAGACAGTGTATTAAAAAGCAGAGACATTACTTTGCCAACAAAGGTCCGTCTAGTCAAAGCTATGGTTTTTCTAGTAGTCATGTGTGGATGTGAGAGTTGGACCATAAAGAAAGATGAGCACCAAAGAACTGATGATTTTGAATTGTGGTGTTGGAGAAGACCTTTGAGAATCCCTTGGACTGCAAGGAGATCAAACCAATCCATCCTAAAGGAAATCAGTCCTGAATATTCATTGGAAGAACTGATGCTGAAGCTGAAACTCCAATACTTTGGCCACCTGATGAGAAGAACTGACTCATTGGAGAAGACCGTGATGCTGGGAAAGATTGAAGGCAGGAGGACAAGGGGATGGCAGAGGATGAGATGGTTGAATGGCATCACCAACTTGATGGGCATGGGTTTGAGCAAGCTCAGGGAGTTGGTGATGGACAGGGAGGCCTGGTATGCTGCACGTCATGGGGTTGCAAAGAGTCGGACATGACTGATCAACTGAACTGAACTGAAGTGAACATATTTTTTTAACATTACTCCTCTCTCTTTCTCTCTCTCACACACACACAGAGGCACACACACAAGAGAGGCAGCTTTTTATATCCTGGAGGAAGATGAAGAAGACTTCCTATCATATGATTTAATGTTCTGGGGCTCTCTTTGACTTACTTTATCTGCTTAATAAACTTCCAGAAAATTCCTTCTGACAAGGCTACACCTTCCTTGCTAGATGATGTCTAAACCACCATTGTGGATCTTATCACTAGATGCTACTAATATCCAATTTCTGATTTTCTCAGATTAAAAAAACATTATTTGGAAAAGAGAAATAAATGTCTATTAACAAACATCTACTTTGTATTGTGAGTGGTGACAGTGTATGTAAAACAAAATCATGATCAAGTTCCTTTAGTCAACAGTTCTTTTCTCTATAGTTCCACAAATGTAAAATATACTAATAGTATCACACTCTGCTGAAAGGACTGGTGGATATTATAGGCCTGGGGTCAGAATAAAGAGGGTAGAAGGGTTCAGGTAATTTTATAATTGTGCCATTAAATTTCAGATAGTTTTCTGGACATGCCCAATTGCAAGGTTGTGTATTTCCACTTGGGATTTCCACATGAGTGAATCAGGTCATAGAGTATTTCCTGACTGTCATATCTGATTAGGGTCTCAGAGTAGCTCTGTGCTCCCTTCATCCCCTGGTTAATGTCTCCCTACGACTCAGGTCTCAGTTTAAGCATCATTTACTGTTAGAAGCCTTCTCAGACACATCCTCATGGTTTCATTATTGTTAGTCATCTAGGAACTCTACCAGCTCACTATTTCCAGATACATTTTTTTCATTTAAAAGGGATCCAGTGAGAGTGAGTTCAAAATTCCTCATGGGCTGTGGCTTCACACAGTGGACTGAGGACTCTAAGAGCTTTCAAATGTCTCATCTGAAACTTTGCTCCAGGATTTGGTTCTTCCACTTTTGAGGGGGATGCTGAGGACATAGATCAGATCTGCAGTGGAAGCCCAGAGCAATTCTACAGGCAACAACTGTGGCATGCACTTCAGAGATGCTGTGGAGGTTGTTAATTGATGCTTCCTCTTCTAAAAAATCCCATGAGAGTTCTGAAATGACAGTCTGTGATTTTAGCAGATACATTTTTGCCTGACAAAGTACATATGAGGTAGAATTACAAGTTTGAAAGTTTTAAAACTATTGACTTTGTGGCATACTCTTTTAAATACAATAAGTCCAAAATATTTAAAGGAATTTGGGAAAGAGGAAAAACTAAAGAAGCAAGCCAAATTCTCTATTAAGCCATGGTTAGATAGCATCATTCTTTGTATTCTCATTAATAGTGTGCCTTATATGACACTGATTTATTTTTTAATCTAAAGGGTTCACACGGTGTTTCCCTCTTCACAGATGAGGACACTGAGCCTCACATCCCAGGTCTGACTGAAATCAAAGCACCCCTGTAATGCCTTGTGATTTCATCAAATGCTGACAAGAACACTTTGAGGGAGGGTCCTCTCCTCAACTCTTGACTGGAGAACCTGAGGCTCAGGGAACTCAGTGCCCTCTCCTGCTATGCCACCAACAGAGCCAACACTGGAATTGACACCTTTCTGATTCCCAAGCCCTACTCTTTCTATTGAGAATACTGTTATGGACTTTGTTTCTGACCATAAACAGGAGTTCACACTCAGTTTAGACAATGTGGAAAATACATCCAAGGATGGAGGAGAATATATAAATAATCAGCAAACCCTACAACCCACTGATGGTTAACTTTTGGTGAGTTGTAGAGTTTGCAGTCACTGGTAATAAAAGTGTAAAGTAAAGCATGGGGATCATAAAAAAAAATTTCAACCCCTGAGCAATGGGAAAGTACAATAAGGGAAACATATACAGTGAGCTTCTAATGTAATTACAGCCACAACTTTCCCTCTTAAAATATTTCAGTTGCCTTGCATACTTTTTGGTATGTTGTGACTTTGTTGTCATTCATCTCAGAGTGCACACGGAATACTGTCTAGATTAGACCATATGTTAGGCCATAGTACAAGCTAAGAATGCATCTTATCTGACACAATGGTATGAAATGAGAAATCAACAACATAATGAAAATTCAAAAACTCATAAATATGGAAATCAAACAATGCACTCTTAAACCATTAATGTTCAAGGAGAAATCACAAAAGAAAATGGAAAATACCTTGGAACAAATGAAAATAAAAACAGCATACCACAATTTATGAATGAAGTGAAAATAGTGCCCAGAGGGAAATATAGTATCAATGCTTACATTAAAAAGAAAAAGATTTTAAAAAGTAACCTACATTTACACCTTAAGGAAACAGAAAAAGATGGGCAAAATAAGCCCAAACCTAGCAGAGGAAAGAAATATTAAATATTAGGGCAGAGTTAAGCGAGTAGAGAATAGAAAAACAATATACAGAATCAACAAAACCAAAAGTCGGTGCTTTGAAAAGATCAACAAAATTGACAAATCTTAAATTAGAATGAGAAAAGAGAGAAGCTTTGAATAACTGAAATCACTAATGAAAGTCAGAGTATTACTATTGACCTCACAGAAATAAAAAAGTATTATAAAAGAATACTATGAACAATGATATGCCAACAAATTTTATAATCTACGTGAAATGGAAAAATTCCTAGAAAAACACAAATGATCGCAACTTAAAAAGAAAATCTCAACAAAGCTGTAACAAGAAAAGAAATTGAATCACTATTCTATAATCTCCTGACAAGGAAAAGCCCAGCACCAGATGGCTTCATTGATGATTATTACCAAACATTGAAAAAAGAATAAACACCAATCTTTTTCAAATTGTTCCAAAAAATAAAAGAGGACAGGGTACTCCCTAACTCCCAAACAGAAGAAGCCAATATTCTTCTGATACCACAACAAAAAATATAAACCAGCCTCCCTTTTGACTATAGATGCAAAATTCCTGTATGAAACACTAGTAAATTGAATCCAAGGATGAAAGGATTTTACACCATAACCAAGTGAGATCTGGAGAAGGAAATGGCAACCCATTCAAGTATTCTTGCCTGGAGAATCCTGTGGACAAAGGAGCCTGGTGAGCTGCTTTCCATGGGGTCGCACAAAGTCAGACACGACGGAAACAATTTAGCATGCATGCATTGGAGAAGGAAATGGCAACCCACTCCAGTGTTCTTACCTGGAGAATCCCAGAGACAGAGGAGCTTGGTGGGCTGCTGTCTATGGGGTCACACAGAGTCGGACACGACTGAAGCTACTTAGCAGCAGCAGCAGCAGCAGCAGCAAGTGGGATCTATCCTATGAATGCAAGGGTGACAATACAAGAAAATCAGTAAATGTGCTGTACATTTATGCATGCGTGCTCAATCATGTCTGACTCTTTGTGACTCCATGGACTGTAGCCTGCCAGGCTCCTCTGTCCATGGAATTTTCCATGCAAGAATACTGGAGTGGGTTGCCATTTTCTCTTGCAGGGGATATTCCTGACCCAGGGATCAAACCTGTGTCCCCTGCACTGGCAGGTGGATTCTTTACTACTGATTCACCTGGGAAGCTGTACCATATTTATAGAAAAAAAGAAAAGAAAAACATACGCGATTACCTCAATTGATGAAGAAGAAGCATCTGACAAAATGGAACACATTTTCAAGATAAAAGCATTTAGAAAAGTAGCAATAGAAGAGCACTTCCCCAATATGATAAAGGGCACTTCTAAGATCAGCAAGAAGACAAGGATGCCCACTTTCACCACTGCTATTCAACATAATACAGAGAGTTCTAGTCAGACCAATTAGGCAAGAAAAGAAATAAAAGACATGCAAATTGGAAAGGAACTAAAACTATTTCTACCAACAGGTAACATGGTCCTATATGCAGAAAATCCCAAAGAATCCACAAAAGTCTATTATAGCAAATAAGCTAATTTAACAAGTTTCAGAGTATAAGATCAAGACACAAAACTCAATTGCGTTTCTGTACAATAACAATTGAAAGGGAAATTGAGAAAAGTTTACTCACAATTGCATCTAAAGTAACAACATACCTAGAAATAAATTTAACCAAGAAGGTGAAAGACATGTACAATGAAAACTACAAAAAAGTTCCTGAAAATATTAAGGAAGACCTAAACAAATGGAAAGACATCTCTTCTTTGTTCATACTTAGAAAACTTAATATTGTTAAGATAGAGATACTACTCAAAGTTGCCTACAGATTCAACACAACCCCAAGAGATATAAAGCATCAGTTCAGTTCAGTTTAATCACTCAGTCGTGTCCGACTTTTTGCAACCCCATGAACCACAGCAACCCAGGCCTCCCTGTCCATCACCAACTCCTGGAGTTTATCCAAATTCATGTCCATCGAGTCGGTGATGACATCCAGCCATCTCATCCTCTGTCGTCCCCTTTTCCTCCTGGCCCCAATCCCTCCCAGCATCAGGGTCTTTTCCAATGAGTCAACCCTTCATATGAGGTGGCCAAAATATTAGAGTTTCAGCCTCAACATCAGTCCTTCCAATGAGCACCCAGGACTTATACACACAAAAACTTGTACATGAATGTTCATAGCAACATTATTCATAATAGAGAATAAGTAGAAAAATCCATATGTCCATCAACTGGTAAATGCGTAAACAAAATGTGGTATATTCATTCCATGGGATGTTACTGGGCAAAGAAAGAAAGAATGAAATAACATGGGTGAATCTAAAAATAATTATGTTTAGTGAAAGAAGCCAGATCCCTCCTGCATCCCTCCAAAAGAATATTTATTATATGGTTCCATTTGTACTAAATTCTGGAAAATATTAAACTATAAAGACAAAAATCAGGTCAGAAGTTGTCAGGGACTGGTGGGAGAGAGGAGGAGATTGACTACCAAAGGGCACAACTGAAATTTACCCAATAATAGAAATGTTCATTTATAAGACTAATATGGTGGAGGATGTTAACATTTTTGGTCAAAGTTACAGAACAGAACACCTAAAAGGAGTCAGAGTGACTAAACCTCAGAAACTTGAGTTGAAAAAGACAGACCACATTTAAGATCAGTTGTGAACTGAAGAGGCTGATACAGTACTTAGAGAAGAATACTTGTCAGAAACCACAGGAAACTTTTAAAAACAATTAAGACAGCAATTGTTAACATTTGGTTCTTTTCCTTCCCCTTTGTGCACATTTTCTAGTTTTAAGATAAAGTGAACAAACTGTAAAAATACACACACAACAACAACTTAATGATAATGACTAAAATAATAATGCTAATAATAATAATGTATAATTTCCAGAGAAGTATAATTAAATCAAAGGATTTAAAAGGAGGAAAAAAGCTTGAAAGATCCAAAAGATTTCAGGAAAGTAGAGAAAATAGGAGCATAGAAAAGGCAGGAAAACAGAAAGGATAAAATAAAATTGTATAAATAAATCCAAATATATAAGAAATCATTCTAAATATAAATAAACTAATGCAACCAACTTTTTAAAAGCAATAACTGATTGATCTTTTAAAGTCTAGTTGTATGCAATTTACAAGACACGTGCCTAAAATGTAATGGCACTGAAAGGAAAAAATTATTCCAGTTTTATGGAGTTAGCAAGATTTACAATTGAAACATAATGGCATAGAAATGTTGAAAGTAAGAGGACAGAAAAAGATACGCTGGGCAAAAACTGAACAACAGAAATCTGATGTAGCTATATTATTGTCAGGGAAAAAAGTAGTCTTTAAGGCAAAAAGCATTATTAAGGATAATCAGAGTCAGTACAGAATAATGAAAGGTATAATTCTCCTGGAAGGTATCACAGTTATATGCTTTTATGCCTCCTAATAACACAGCTTCAAACACCACAAAGCAAAAATTGACGAATTACAAAGAGAAATTGACAAATCTACCATTATAGTGAGAGTTCTTAACATACCTCTCTCAGTAACTGATAGATCAAGCAGACAAAAAAAAAGAAAAAAACAGTAAAGATATAAAAGACTTGAAAAACAAAATTAACGTGCTTGATATAATAGGCTTAGGATTCTACAACAACTAGAGAAACCAAATTCTTTTCAAGCACTTTGTAAATGAAATGCTTGTAAAAATGGACATTATACTTGTCCATAAAATAAGTTTCAAAAATTTACAAGCTGATTCCTAATTATATTGGGAAGAGCAAAAGTTCAAAGATAATTCTGAAGTCAAAAACAAGGTAGGGAGACTTGCTCTACCAGACAACATGACTTATTAGAAATCTATAATACTTAGGACAGCATGATGTAGGCACAGGAAGAAACAAATATGCTTGTCAGATAAAATACAGGAAGCCCAGTTAAGTTGAAATTTTCAGATAAACAATGGGTATATGTGTTATGTGCTAAATCTGGCTATCCTATAAACAAATAAATCATTGAACCTAAGAAAAAGCCTGGACACATAACCATCCAGGTACAGAAACTCAATCTATGACAGAGGTAGCAGTCACTCAGAAGAGATGGGATATTTAAAAAGTGGTAGTGGGACAATCATTTATTTAATGCAAAAATTTTAAAAATTACTTCTGGATTTTACACCAATCAAAATCTAATCCTAGGTGGATTAAAGGTTAAATATGAAAAACAAATTTGAAACATTTAGAATTAAATATAGAGCTTAACTTTTTGACATTAGAGTAGGAAAACTTCCTAAAACAAGACCCAAAAAGTACAAAGAATAAAGCAAATGACTGATAATTAAAGTATGCTGTGATGCACTGTGCTTAGTTGCTCAGTTGTGTCTGACTCTTTGCCACTGTATGAACTGTAGCCCACCAGCCTCCTGTGTCCATGGGGGTTCTCCAGGCAAGTGGGTTACCATGCCCCTCTCCAGGATCTTCCCAACCTAGGTCTCCCACATTACAGACGGATTCTTTACCATCTGAGCCACCAGGGAAGCCCAAGAATACTGGAGTGGGTAGCC
Source organism: Bos taurus (assembly GCF_002263795.3). Classification (NCBI taxonomy): domain Eukaryota; kingdom Metazoa; phylum Chordata; class Mammalia; order Artiodactyla; family Bovidae; genus Bos; species Bos taurus. Next base: position 50,498,220 of record NC_037357.1, read on the forward strand.
TATCCCTTCTCCCAGGGATCTTCCCGACCCAGGAATCGAATCGGGGTCTCCTGCATTGCAGGCGAATTCTTTACCAGCTGAGCTACCAGGGAAGCTCAATTAAAATATAACAAAATATAAAACTTTGTGTTTCAAAGAATGCATTTTAAAGCCCAGGAAAAGGCCAACCTCAAGGTAGAAAAACATATCTGCAACAAATATAATGAACAAGGGATTAGTATCCAAATTCCTGAATACTATGTAGTGCCTTATATGAATCAATAAGAAAATCACCACATGTAGTCTATGTAAGGTTCTAGAAAATTCAAACATCTTGACTTTTGAATTTTGGGTGGCTTCTACTCTTGAGCCTGCATATCTGGTCATGACTGGACTTCTAGAAGCCCCTTAAGTCCCTTAGACTGAAGAGGGATGGAATGTGAAGCAGTGTGAAGCTGCTGCTGCTGCTGCTGCTGCTAAGTCGCTTCAGTCGTGTCCGACTCTGTGTGACCCCATAGACGGCAGCCCACCAGGCTCCCCCGTCCCTGGGATTCTCCAGGCAAGAACACTGGAGTGGGTTGCCATTTCCTTCTCCAATGCAGGAAAGTGAAAAGTGAAAGTCGCTCAGTCGTGTTCGACTCTTCGCGACCCCATGGGCTGCAGCCTACCAGGCTCCTCCATCCATGGGATTTTCCAGGCAAGAGTACTGGAGTGGGGTGCCATTGCCTTCTCCAGTGTGAAGCTAAATGGCTGCTGTAAGTGGTAGAGATTTCTTCATATGGGTCAGAGATAACACAATGCCCCACTTTTCTCTTTTAAGCAAGAAATAACTTTGCTTAGAATTTTAAAGTCCTTGTAAAAACAGAATCAGCCAAATGCTTTTACCTACAGGCCTGCAGAAGCAGATGTGAAGCATAAAACAACAGGGTCTTGCAAGTGATGGACACTTTCAGATTTCACTTATTCTTAAATTGTTAAAGGCATATATAGTAAACAATATTTATCATCTTATAATCCACACAATATATACATAAAAATAGTCTTATTTCATATTTCGAAGCGCTCCCATTTGTTTTTCCTCAGGGATACTCTGCTCCTTACTTTTGAAGATACCATAGGTCTCACTTTAGTCCATTTAGCTGTTTGGTCTGTGCATTTTCGGGAGGAGAAAAACATGGTGCTCCATGTCCATGCACATTGGGAAACTGATATTTCATCTAAAAACAAGCAATAACAATTAATTTCATATGAGGGCCAATTATGTAAGGAGATACTTAGCAGTATAGAGTAATAAGGAAATATAGAGTCAGAGAGACCTTTATATTTTACTTTACGCGTGTCTATATTCTTGGTGTCTAACAGACAAGTAATATTTTATTATTAAAATAATGCTGTGAAAAGGAAATGAGAGTCAAAATTCTGAAACTAGAGTTTTAGCCTTTTGAACTTGCCTTGCTCCCATCCTTCCTCAGTTTTCTTTTATTCAGCTAGAATTTTAATGCCAAGCCAAAATCGTATATAATGTTATAAATCAATATTACTTCAATAAAATAAACTTTTTAAAAGCACATTTACTGTGCTTTTAAACATTTAAAAGCACATCACCTTTAGTGATCTTTCCATGTCTTTTATAGGCAAGCCTTTTGCCATGTTTTGCTTATGTCTAACATCCTGGATACTGAAAGAGGAACTCCCCAGGTCAGTAGGTGCCCAATATGCTACTGGAGATCAGTGGAGAAATAACTCCAGAAAGAATGAAGGGATGGAGCCAAAGCAAAAACAATACCCAGTTGTGGATGTGAATGGTGATAGAAGCAAGGTCCGATGCTGTAAAGAGCAATATTGCATAGGAACCTGGAATGTCAGGTCCATGAATCAAGGCAAATTGGAAGTAGTCAAACAGGAGATGGCAAGAGTGAACGTTGACATTATAGGAATCAGCGAACTAAGATGGACTGGAATGGGTGAATTTAACTCACATGACCATTATATCTACTACTGTGGGCAGGAATCCCTTAGAAGAAATGGAGTAGCCATCATGGTCAACAAAAGAGTCCGAAATGCAGTACTTAGATGGAGTCTCAAAAATGACAGAACGATCTCTGTTTGTTTCCAAGGCAAACCATTCAATGTCACAGTAATCCAAGTCTATGCCCCAACCAGTAATGCTGAAGAAGCTGAAGTTGAATGGTTCTATGAAGACCTACAAGAACTAACACCCAAAAAAGATGTCCTTTTCATTATAGGGGACTGGAATGCAAAAGTAGGAAGTCAAGAAACACATGGGGTAACATGCATATTTGGCCTTGGAATACATAATGAAGTAGGGCAAAGGCTAATAGAGTTTTGCCAAGACAACGCACTGGTCATAGCAAACGCCCTCTTCCAATAACACAAGAGAAGACTACACATGGACATCTCCAGATGGTCAACACCGAAATCAGATTGATTATATTCTTTGTAGCCAAAGATGGAGAAGCTCTATACAGTCAGCAAAAACAAGACCAGGAGCTGACTGTGGCTCAGATCATGAACTCCTTATTGCCAAATTCAGACGTAAATTGAAGAAAGGAGGGAAAACCACTAGACCATTCAGGTATGACCTAAATCAAATCCCTTATGATTATATAGTGGAAGTGAGAAATAGATTTAAGGGACTAGATCTGATAGAGTACTGGATGAACTATGGACGGAGGTTCATGACATTGTACAGGAGACAGGGATCAAGACCATCCCCATGGAAAAGAAATGCAAAAAGCAAAATGGATGTCTGTGGAGGCCTTACAAATAGCTGTGAAAAGAAGAGAAGCAAAAAGCAAAGGAGAAAAGGAAAGATACAAGCATCTGAATGCAGAATTCCAAAGAATAGCAAGGAGAGATAAGAAAGCCTTCCTCAGCGATCAATGCAAAGAAATAGAGGAAAACAACAGAATGGGAAAGACTAGAAATCTCTTCAAGAAAATTAGAGATTCCAAGGGAACATTTCATGCAAAGATGGGCACAATAAAGGACAGAAATGGTATGGACCTAACAAAAGCAGAAGATATTAAGAAGAGGTGGCAGGAATACACAGAAAAACTGTACAAAAAAAGATCTTCATGACCAAGATAATCACTATGGTGTGATCACCTACCTAGAGCCAGACATCCTGGAATGTGAAGTCAAGTGGGCCTTAGAAAGCATCACTATGAACAAAGCTAGTGGAGGTAATGGAATTCCAGTGGAGCTATTTCAAATCCTGAAAGATGATGCTGTGAAAGTGCTGTACTCAATATGCCAGCAAATTTGGAAAACTCAGCAGTAACCACAGGACTGGAAAAGGTCAGTTTCCATTTCGATCCCAAAGAAAGGCAATGCCAAAGAATGCTCAAACTACCACACAATTGCACTCATTTCACATGCTAGTAAAGTAATGCTCAAAATTCTCCAAGCCAGGCTTCAGCAATATGTGAACCGTGAAATCCAGATGTTCAAGCTGGTTTTAGAAAAGGCAGAGGAACCAGAGATCAAATTGCCAACATCTTCTGGATCATGGAAAAAGCAAGAGAGTTCCAGAAAAACGTCTATTTCTGCTTTACTGACTATGCCAAAGCCTTTGACTGTGTGGATCACAATAAACTGTGGAAAATTCTGAAAGACATGGGAATACCAGACCACCTGATCTGCTTCTTCAGAAACCTATATGCAGGTCAGGAAGCAACAGTTAGAACTGGACATGGAACAACACACTGGTTCCAAATAGGAAAAGGAGTATATCAAGGCTGTATATTGTCACCCTGCTTATTTAACTTATGTGCAGAGTACATTATGAGAAATGCTAGGCTGGAGGAAGCACAAGCTGGAATCAAGATTGCTGGGAGAAATATCAATAACCTCAGATATGCAGATGACACCACCCTTATGGCAGAAAGTGAGGAGGAACTAAAAAGCCTCTTGATGAAAGTCAAAGAGGAGAGTGAAAAAGTTGGCTTAAAGCTCAACATTCAGAAAATGAAGATCATGGCTCTGGTTCCATCATTTCATGGCAAACAGATGGGGAAACAGTGGAAACAGTGTCAGACTTTATTTTTGGGGGCTCCAAAATCACTGTAGGTGGTGATTGCAGCCATGAAATTAAAAGATGCTTACTCCTTGGAAGGAAAGTTATGACCAACCTTGATAGCATATTCAAAAGCAGAGACATTACTTTGCCAACAAAGGTCCATCTAGTCAAGGCTATGGTTTTTCCAGTGGTCACATATGGATGTGAAAGTTGGACTGTGAAGAAAGCTGAGCACCAAAGAATTGATGCTTTTGAACTGTGGTGTTGGAGAAGACTCTTGAGGGTCCCATGGACTGCAAGGAGATCCACCCAGTCCATTCTAAAGGAGATCAGTCCTGGGTGTTCTTTGGAAGGAATGATGCTAAAGCTGAAACTCCAGTACTTTGGCCACCTCATGCGAAGAGTTGACTCATTGGAAAAGACCTTGATGCTGGGAGCGATTGTGAGCAGGAGGAGAAGGGGACGACAGAAGATGAGATGGCTGGATGGCATCACCAACTCGACCGACATGAGTTTGAGTGAACTCCGGGAGTTGGTGATGGACAGGGAGGCCTGGCGTGCTGCAATTCAGGGGGTCTCAAAGTTCAGACATGACTGAGGGACTGAACTGAACTGAACATCCTGGCACTTTGCATTTGCTTCCTGTACATACATGCTCTGCAGTAAGAAAACTCCATATATGGTAATGTGGATTCCATTAAGTAGGAAGCATGAAGTAGTAAATTCCATTACTTAGCAATGCAACTGCAGGCATCTTTCAAAAGAACACCCTACATCATCTCACCCCATTCCCAATCAATCCTCACCCCTGACCAGAAGGTATTAAGTAAATCTTTTTATATTACTCTGTAAGTAACACGTGAGAGGGAGGCAGAGCAACATAAGGCTAAGTGTCAGGCAAGTGAGAATTTTAGAGAACAAAATGTGAATGGGTTAAAGCGATTCTGGTGATTGAATCCAGCTTCTTAATATTTATTTACAGCTGAGGAAAACATAGCATACAGATATGCAGTAGCTTGCCCAAGATCACAGAATCACTGCACAAGAGGGAACAGACTAGCACCTAGCTATCAGAAATGAATATACATATTTCTACAGTATGACACAATAAATACAATAGGAGAAGAAATCATTAACTGATTTGAACAAGTCTGATTTATCACTAAGCTTTTTAATTATGTCAAGAACATGGGATTTGATATCAGAAAAAGATAGACTTCAGTCTCAGTTTTCAACAGAATAGATGCATGGCCCTACACAAATTGTTACATTGCACCCACTCTAAGACACACTTTTGTTTCACTTTTTAACACTTCAGTTATCGGTATCTTATGCTGTTCACTCTCCAAGTTGTGTCCAACTCCTTGAAACCCCATGGACTGCACTATGCCAGGCTTTCCTGTCCTTCACTATTTTCCGGAGTTTGCTCAAACTCATGTCCATTGAATCGGTGATGCCATCCAGCCATCTCATCCTCAGTCATCCCCTTCTCCTCCTGCATTCAGTCTTTCCCATTGGTATCTTGTAACAGCAAGTATTTTGTCTTTCTTAGTATGGCCTAAAGTTGCATGAGTCTTGAAAGCAATGGAATCTTAAATTCAATGAGACATAGTTCTTCACCTGTTGAACCCTCAGTTTCCTCATTCTAGAGAGTAGAGCTGAAAACATCTCCTTTACATAACTGTTAGGAGAATAAAGTAAGGTAAACTATATACGGCTGCAATCCCAAAGCAGGCATCTAGAGTTTCCTGGGTTCCCCAGAGGTGGGGAGCATGGACCAAGGAACCCATCATCTTATGCTTTTGCTTTGCCTCCGTGCATCAGACTCCTTAAATCTGTCATTCTTTCCCCATCCACCTTATAGTGCATGACCCATCACTTCAACACTTTCACTTCAGTAAACTTCAACTCTTTTGTCCATTGATCCTTCTCTTCTCAACCATGGGGTAAATTCCTGTAATACAAAGCTGTGCAGATTGTGGTGCAGGACAAGTTCCTGTAAGAGGAATTTCTGGGTTGAATTCCCAAGATCCTTTTAAATCATTGAGCCTCTGTGGGCAAAGAGGCTCTCTCACCCATTGTTGGTGGGAGTGGGAATCTGTGTTGAACATTTAAAATCTGCATTTGGCAATGCCATATGCTTTGGGGGACTACCATCCATGGGGGTCGCAAAGAGTCAGACATGACTGAGCAACTAATACTTTCATATGCTTAAGATAAATTTTTTCACTCTCAGGAATTTATCCCATGGAAAATCTTACACAAGTTGCAAAAAGATATGCACAATCACCACGATTGTACCATTGTCCAAACGGGAAATTCTTGAAGCAAGTTTTGTTGTAAGATAAATCCCTCAGTGCAGAATGGCAGAATCAAGGCTTCTCAGGATGGAAAATATTTAATTAAATAGAAAAAAGTAAGAATTACTTAAAGAAAATAAAAATTACCATGAATTCTTCTGCCACCAGTCAGAAATAATCACCTAATATTCATGGAAATGGGTACCTGGGGGAAGTAGCTATCATGACATTATGTTTGACAGCTAACATCGTATATAATATCTCAAGATTCATATTATCATTACACTTAAAGATGAGGAAACTGAGATTCTGAAGGGTGAATAAACTTGTTGGAATAAGTAGATGAGTTGAATGGGATCCCAGATATACTTGAGAATAAAGCACAGCACAATAATCGGTAGTTTGACAATTTCACAAAGTCAGTTCAGTTCAGTCGCTCAGTTGTGTCTGACTCTGCGATCCCATGGACTGCAGCACACCAGGCCTCCCTGTCCATCATCAAATCCCAGAGTTTACTCAAACTCATGTCCATTGAGTCGGTGATGCCATCCAACCATCTCATCCTCTGTCGTTACCTTCTCCTCCCGCTTTCAATCTTTCCCAGCATCAGGGCTTTTCCAATGAGGCAGTTCTTTGCATCAAGCAGCCAAAGTATTGGAGTTTAAGCTTCAGCATCAATCCTTCCAATGAATATTCAGGACTGATTTCCTTTAGGATCAACTGGTTTGGATCTCCTTGCAGTCCAAGGGACTCTCAAGAGTCTTCTCCAACACCACAGTTCAAAAGGATCAATTCTTTGGCTCTCAGCTTTCTTTATAGTCCAACTCTCACATTCATACATGACGACTGAAAAAACCATAGCTTTGACCAGATGGACGTTTGTTGGTAAAGTAATGTCTCTACTTTTTAATACGCTGTCTAGATTGGTCATAGCTTTTCTTCCAAGGAGTAAGCATCTTTTAATTTTATGGCTGCAGTCACATCTGCAGTGATTTTGGAGCCCCAAAAAATAAAGTCTGACACTGTTTCCACTGTTTCCTCATCTATTTCCCATGAAGTGATGGGACCAGATGCCATGATCTTCGTTTTCTGAATGTTGAGTTTTAAGCCAACCTTTTCACTGTCCTCTTTCACTTTCATCAAGAGGCTTTTTAGTTCCTCTTCACTTTCTGCCATAAGGGTGGTGTCATCTGCATATCTGAGGTTATTGATATTTCTCCCAGCAATCTTGATTCCAGCTTGTGCTTCTTCCAGCCCAGCTTTTTTCATGATGTACTCTGCATATAAGTTAAATAAGCACAGTGACAATATACAGCCTTGATGAACTCTTTTCCTGATTTGAAACCAGTGTGTTGTTCCATGTTCAGTTCTAACTGTTGCTTCCTGACCTGCATACAGATTTCTGTATGTTTATACATGTGAATGTTTCTGGCTGCAAAGATATGCAAAGAACCATGAATGCTCTTTAGCAATGACAGTGAGATTGGAGGTTATTTGTATCTGTTTATATTTGTCTGTGCTTTTAATAATATCCTGAGTGAACATGAATTAATTTATAGTCAGAAACAAAGTGTAAAAGCTTTCCTAGTTAAGGAACACAAGGCATATCTTTGCAGCCACAAACATCCACGTATATGCACATACATGTACAGCTGCACATACTTCTATGTAACTTGAGTTACATTAGACGGATATGTGGTATTATGTATGAATACTTTGGCCTTCACGTGATATCATATGTCATGTGGATAAGATCTCCCTTTGCTTTGTAGTGAACAATTTACCAATGATCCAGCATCAATTCTTATTCAATGAATTCTCAAGCAATTGGAAGTGCCACACTTATTGGATACTCAATATTTCTGTGCACTTGGTTTTGTTTCTTTTTTTTTTCTGTCCTATTAAAATATATGTCAGTATTTCACCAGGATTGAAGTGTTTTAATACTGCATCTTCATTCAATCTTATTATCTAAGATGATACTCTACATCTCTCCACAGGAATAATACCTTTGTCCTTCTTCTGACTGGCTTGAGAAGGCTAATGAAGATAATATTTATGGAGCACTTAATGCCAGTTGTTGTTGTTTAGTCGCTAAGTCATGTCTGACTCTTTTGTGACCCCCATGGACTGTAGCCCTCAAGGCTCCTCTGTCCCTGGTATTTCCCAGGCAAGAATACTGGAGTGGGTTGCCATTTCCTTCTCCAGGGAGGATTCTTTACTACTTGGCCATCAGAAAAGCCCTCACTTAGTGCCAGACATTTTACTAAATGCTTTACATGCACTTTCTCATTTAATTTTCTATACTACCTAATGAGTTGTTGCTGTTGCAATAGCCATTTGAAAGATTTTTTAAATGGGGCTCAGAAAAGTTAAGCAATTTGCCAAAGGTCATGTAACCTGAAAATACTAGTGTTGTTGTTGTTTAGTCACTAAGTCATGTCCGACTCTTTGTGACCCCATGGAAAACTATCTCATCCTCTGTCGTCCCCTTCTCCTCCTGCCTTCAATCTTTCCCAGCATCTGGGTCTTTTCTGATGAGTTGGCTCTTGGCATCAGGTGGCCAAAGTATTGGAGCTTCAGCTTCAGCATCAATCCTTCCAATGAATATTCAGGGTTCATTACCTTTAGGATTGACTGGTTTTATCTCTTTGCAGTACAAGGGACTCTCAAGAGTCTACTCCAACACCACAGTTCAAAAGCGCTCAGCCTTTTTTGTGGTCCAACCCTCACATTCATACATGACAACTGGAAAAACCATAGCTTTGACTAGATGGACCATTGTCAGCAAAGTAATGTCTCTGCTTTTTAATATACTGTCTAGATTGGTCATAGCTTTTCTTCCAAGGAGCAAGTGTCTTTTAATTTCATGGCTGCAGTCACCATCTACAGTGATTTTGGAGTCCAAGAAAATAAAATCTGTCACTGTTTTCATCGTTCCCCCATCTACTTGCCATGAAGTGATGGGACCAGATGCCATGATCTTAGTTTTCTGAAAGTGGCATTTTAAGCCAGCATTTTCACTCTCCTCTTTCACCCTCATCAAAAGACTCTTTAGTTCCTCTTCACTTTCTGCCATAAGGGTGATATCATCTGCATATCTGAAGTTATTGATATTTCTCCATGCAATCTTGATTCCAGCTTGTGATTCATCCAGCCCAGCATTCTGCATGATGTACTCTGCATAGAAATTAAACAAGCAAAGTGACAATATATAGCCATGACGTACTCCTTTCTTAATTTTGAACCAGTCCATTGTTCCATATCTGGTTCTAACTGTTGTTTCTTGAGCTGCATACAGGTTTCTCAAGAGGCTGGTAAGGTGGTCTGGTATTCCCATCTCTTTAAGAATTTTCCAGGTTGTTGTGATCAACACAGTTGAAGGCTTTTGTGTAGTCAATGAAGCAGACGTAGTTTTGTTTTTTTCTTTTTTAATTTCCTTGCTTTCTCTATAATGCAACAGATGTTGGCAATTTGATCTCTGGTTCCTCTGCCTTTTCTAAATCCAGCTTGAACATATGGAAGTTCTCAGTGCACGTACTATTGAAGCCTAGCTTGGAGGATTTTGAACATTACTTTGCTAGCATGTAAAATGAATACAATTTTACTCATTGTAGTTTGAACATTGAGTAGTTTGAACATTTGAGTAGTTTGAACATTCTTTGGCATTGCCCTTCTTTGGGATCGGAATGAAAACTGACCTTTTCCAGTCCTGTAGCCACTGCTGAGTTCTCCAAATCTGCTGGTATATTGAGTGCACCTCTTTAACAGCATCATCTTTTAGGATTTGAAATAGCTCAGGTGGAATTCTACCAACTCTACTAGCTTTATTCATAGTAATGCTTCCTAAGGCCCACTTGACTTCACACTCCAGGATGTCCAGCTCTAGGTGAGTGACCACACCATCGTGGTTATCCAGGTCATTACACAGGACCCAACTCCCTAACCATTGTTATATTTTGTGTGACCCCATATTAGAGATGAGGATGGCACAGGGAAAATGACTTACGTAAAGTCCTGAGGTCCCTTATGCTTGAATCCCCTGTTCTGTCTCCTTTCCAGGGCTTAGTGGAAAACTGTTTCTTTGGATGTTCAAATAGAAAGTGAAGCAACAGGGACAGGAAATCACATGGAATAAAAGGATAGAGTGCAACGACTGTCTTTCCTTTCCCTAACTTCCTCAGATCCCACAGCACAGAACTGGCACTCAACTTCCTACATTATGTAAATATTTAAGCATCTCATTTCTTGTTGCTACATTTCCAAAGACTCTCTCTGACAATTCTGCTCTTTGTTTCATGTCAATCTCTTTTACGATAGAAAGGAGTCACAGTGGGTAGGACAAGCATCTGTTGAAGGCACACACAGTACGCAGACATTTCTTTTAAGTTTTCTCATTTTCCCCACACAACAACTCTTTGGAAAAGTTGTTAGTTCTCCCCCCCATTTTACAGCAGATGAGTTCAGGTTCAGAGAGAAAAAAAAATTTCCCAGAGTCACACATCTAATAAGGGACAGAAATGAAGTTCCAATTTTTGCCCTCTCCATAATATACAAAGAGCAGCCTCCCTTTCAGAAGATGGGCTTCCAGGGCTGGAGAAATGGTCAATCTCACTCCCTTCTATTGTAGTCCCACAGTACTCACTCACCTACCCCTTTGGGTAAGGAAGAGGACAAAGAAGATGAAACCCACCTCTGTATCCAGAGACCTGGGTGTTGACCACATCCATTAGCTCATCCCTGAAGTGATGAGTTGGAGTCTGGCAGAGGCTCAGGTTTTTAGACACTGGGAAAGTGACCTGGGAAACGGAAATGGACATTCATCAAACATTCTATACCATAGGAATTTCGTATCTCCTCTCCTTTAATCCTGAAAACAAACATTCAAGTTAGAGATTGTTATCTTCTTCCAAACCTAGAGCTCAAGCCAGAATATTGAGGTCAGCAATATTTTAAATTGCACACCAGGGACTCTGAGCTTGGAGCTATTCTAAAACCCAAGCTTTTCCCACTGTGCCCTGTGGCCTCATGAGCTTTCAATACTCTCTCTGTCTAATCTCTCAGAAGAGTGCCAATTACTCCACCCCAGTGTATTCTTCCAGCATTTATAATTAACCATATTGTTTTTTACAATGAAAATCAATATGATTTTAAAAACATTTGCATTGTAAGAAAATGAAATGAAATATAAAATGGGAATGAAAGTTGTGCACATATATTACGGATATTGAGTTAGTGTTCATGTTATACCAGAAGGTGACCATACAGCTTTATATGCTCCCAGTTTATGTCTATTGTTGAACAGTGCACCTTTCACGCTCAGAAGTGTCCAGTTTGAACAATGAACTATATGGCCATCTTCATTATAAATAATTCTGATTAGTAAAAGATAGATAAAGGGTAACTTGTAATTTTCATCAAAAACAATATAAGTGCCCATAAACCTATGAAAAGATAGCCCAAATACAATAATGAAAGAAATATAAGCTATTAATAAAACTTTAAGATTTCGTAAGTGAAAAAAGGGAGAGGTGCACATTAGCATGTTGTTTCCTCTTTTTTCTTGAAGAATAGATGCATGTGTGCTCAGTTGCTAAGTTGTATCTGACTCTTTGCAACCCTATGGACTGTAGCCTTCTGGGCTGTCTATGCAATTTCCCAGGCAAGAATACTGGAGTGGATTGCCATTTCTTTCCCCAAGGGATCGTCCCAACCCAGGGATAGAACTCACGGCTCCTGAGTCTCCTGCATTGGCAGGTGGATGCTTTACCACTGAGCCACCTGGGAAGCCTCTGAAGAATAGAACTGCACAGCTATACATTTATATAGTGCATATATGTGCATTGTGTACATATATTTGCACAAAAGTACTTATATATGTGCTAGTACACTGTCTTAGGGTAAAAACTTTTGTAGAATATATTAGCATTCTATTAAGAGTGTTTATCTTAGGAGGACAAACCACACAGTTTCATTTGTATTTATACATTTCTCTATAACTTCATGTCCTTAATGCACAAATCTAATGATCTGACTCATACACTAACGTTATAGAAGTATTCACTTGGAATGGTATTGACTATTAAGCATAAAAAGCAGATGATACACCATAAATACAGTATGATTCCATCTATTACTGATAATACTCCTATGTTTATAAGTAAGTACATGTTATAAAGCAAAAAGTACATGTTATAAATCTAAAAGCTATGATCCCAAATACAAAATATGCACGTACACACACACACACACACACACACACACAACTCCCTTGGAGACACTCAAACTGGAGTCTTTCTCTTCATCTCATATAGGGGTAGAACTTCCTGTGGAGCTCTCAGAGAACTAGGCAGCACCTGATACTGCAAGAAGGCTTGTTTGTGCCATTTCAAGCTTCCAGCAAGCCCTGTTTGGTGAGTCAGACCAGATGCCCCACTCTCCCAAAACTCTAATTTAGCTGCTTCCCAGAGATATTGAGGGGTTTTCCTGGTGGCTCAGTGGTAAAACATCCGTCTGTCAATACAGGAGGCACGGGTTCGATCCCTGTGTTGGGAAGATCCCCTGGAGAAGGAAATGGCAACCCACTCCAGTATTCTTGCCTGAGAAATCCCATGGAGAGAGGAGTCTGGCGGGCTACAGTCCATGGGGTTGCAAAAGAGTCAGACAAGACTTAGGGACTAAATAGAGATATTGAGAGATGTCCTGACTCTGACCAGCAGGTGGCAATCATCTCAATAGGTTACCTCTGCTACAATAAGAAAGCATCAATTTCTCAAGGAGAAACACTAGTAATTGCTGTGACATTTATAACAGATTATGAAACTGTTTGTATACTATGATCCAAAATATATTGGAAAAATTGGTATGGATAAGAAAAGATAGAGAGAATGTAATTCTTCTTTATTTCTTGATGATGACTCCTGAATCTGTACTTCACTTGTTAATTCATTTATTCTGGAAATATTTATTCAGGGGAACAGATACTTTCATCTTAGCTGTGTTAAATTTCTGCACAATATTTCTTCGTGGATAAAGTCATAGGTTGGGGGATTACCTGACTAAGCTGTATGTTTTACTCCTCTTTCTGCTTTTTGTCTATCAACTTGTCTTATCTTGCCAAGCTGGGTTTTTGATCCAAGAGTTGGTATAGCTTTGTGGTCACCTTTATTGGAAGGGTTGCATTGTTTATAGCTAACTAAGGTAAAAAAAACACAAACCTTACTGAAGAGTCAGTCTGATGTAAATAAATTGGACAAATATTTATTGAGATGTAGCCATCTTCTGGGCATAGTGAATTCTCGTAAAAGGAAGAGTTTCTATGTAGACAGAACAGAGTGGTAGACTTCTGGGAGAGTTTGGGGCTTATCTCACCCCTGGGATGGTGATCCATTCAATTTAGAATTCTTATTGTCCTTTATGTCCAATGCTCTCTCTGAAAAGGGGAACATTTTTCTGCTTCAAGTCAGAGTTCCTTTCTCAAGTGCACAGGAAATTCTAGGGAGTGGGAGTAGAGGGAGGTAAAAGCAAATAACACTATACATACACTTCTTATGTTCCATGTGCTTTCCTGTCTTCTTATGCTACTTTCTGGATATTAATATCAGAAAATAATTTTTGTCCTTTTTAAAAAAAGTCTTTATTGAATTGTTACAGTATTGCTTCTGCTTTATGTTTTGGTTTTTTTGCCCACAAGCATGTGGGATCTTAGCTCTCTGACCAGGGATGGAACCCACACCTCCTGCATTGAAAGGCAAAGTGTTAACCACTGGACTGCCAAGGGAGTCCCAGTTTTTTGTCCCTTAAGAAGCAAGCCAGTACTTTGGCTTCTGGAGAGTCCACCTAAGTAAGGAAACCTCTCTGGATCCCAGTGACAGACTTAACCCAGTAGCTATGTAACAACTTTTGATAGACACCTTCACCTCTTTATAACTCTGCCCATCTGAATTTCACCTGTCTTGCCTCTCAACCACACAAAATTTTGCAGGAGAAAAATGAGATCTATATTGCAATCAAGTATCTGAGACTGTAGGGAATCAATGTATATTAGCTTGGAGCTTTTCACTGCTAATGACACAGGTCGTGGACTTATTATCTTAGATTCATTCTAGCTTTCAGAGAAAGATATGAAACTACTTTAAAGGCCCCTGAATTAGGCTTTGGTTATCATTTTACTGCAAGATGAAACCAAGTTAAACACTGTATTCAGAAGTCACTTAACTCCCCATCAAATTGCAGTATGTCCTTTGCTCTAAGATATACCATCTAGCTGTTCTCTCACATTATCTATAGTGTTTTCTTCTAAAGTGGAGGGCCCTTTTCTATACTCAAGGGATGATGGAGTAATGACATATACCTCTGTCTTTTCCCAACAACATCAGAATGTAAAATGCAGACCAGGATTGCTCTTCAAAATAGACCTCTAGTCCCATGAATCATATACTTGTACACTGACATTATCATTGACCAAGACTTTAGCAATTATATATAATGGAATATTACTTGGCCATAAAAAAGAATGAAAGGATGCCATTTGCCGTAACATGGATGGCCCTAGAGATTATCATACTAAGTGAAATAAGTCAGACAGAGAAAAACAAATATCATGTGATATGGCTTATATATTTTCAAAACACAGAAAACATCTAGTTTTAAATTGAATCACAAAACCGTTAATGTAAAATACATGTATTGATATTGAAAGTTGTTTACAATATACTCTTCAATAGGAAAAAATATAATTATAAACTATGCAGTAAGATCCTATTATTTCAAAATAAATCAATGTATTTGTGAAGTATGTTAAAATATATAGCCTCAAATATTTACACACACACACACACACACACAGAGACACACACACACACAATCTCCTCCTAAGATGGATCTAGAGCTTTCTATTCATCCTCTCTCAAGTCTGAGGCAGCAGCTGAGTTCCTTAGCAATATTCTGGTTCCAGAAGACTTCCAGAAAGCTCTGTCTGCTTGATAGAGAATAGGCAGCTCCCTCATTTCTCAACTTCCTGGTTTATGATATTCAAACTGCAACCCTCACTAACGTCAATAGGCATTTTCTTTTTTTGAATTAATTCATTTTTAATTAAATGGCCACTCCAGTACTCTTGCCTGGAGAATTCCATGGATGGAGGAGCCTGGTGGGCTACAGTCCATGGGGTCGCAAAGAGTCGAACACGACTGAGTGACTTCACATTCACACACATTTTTAATTGGAGGATAATCGCTTTACAATATTGTGTTGGTTTCTGCCATACATCAACATGAATCAGCCATAGGTATACATATGTCCCCTCTCTCTTACACCTCCCTCCCATTTCCCACCTCATCCCACCCTTCCAGGCTGTCACAGAGCACCTGATTTGAGCTCCCTGCATCATACAGCAAATTCCCACTATCTATTTTACACACACACACACACACACATATATATATGTTTCCATGCTACTCTCTCAATTTTTCCCACCTTCTCTCTCCCCCACTGTGTCCACAAGTCTGTTCTCTGTGTCTGCATATCCATTGCTGCCCTGTGAATAGGTTCATCTCAAAAGATATTTTCTATATTTTATTGAAAGGGTAAAATGACTTTCTAATTATGAAAATCAATAATATTTTAAAAATCAGAGTGGAAATATATAATACAATCCCAGTCCATTTCAAAAAATAAATATGGATGGAAACTCTTTGAAGAGATAAACAATTTCGTTTTCTGCTGTTTCCAAAAATCTGTCATTCATTCATTCATTCATCCATCCTTCCATTTGTTACATAGTGTTTGAGTGTCTCCAGTGTGCCAGCCACTGCCAGCCTAAATCTCTGTGCCCTGACCTCCTCTTTCCTGAGCTCCAGAACTGTAATATCTGTTCTCCACTAGATCTGTCTAGTGTTAACGTTTACCTCTACATGCATGGCCGGGCTCAGACATGATAACCCACGAGCGTAAACCAAAGAATCCAGGAACCTTGGAAGAGGAACCCTAGAGATATCCTGTTGCTTTGACCATTTTAGCTACCCATGCATTCACTTTCTAAAAAACATATTAATGATTTGTATATTTCTCCTGGTTGGAGCTCACTGCCAAAATGGTGCAGAAAGAGTTAAAGATGAGACAAATCTTGGGAAGTCTCATTCTTGGTTTCTCTCATGGATGAATTGCAGAAACTGCAAGTGAAAGTTGCTCAGTCATGTCCGATTCTTTGCAACCCCATGGACTGTCCGTGGAATTCTCCAGGCCAGAATACTGGCGTGGGTACCCTTTCCCTTTTCCAGAGGATCTTCCCAACCCAGGGATTGAACCCAGGTCTCCCACATTTCAGGCAGATTCTTTACCAGCTGAGCTACAAGAGAAGCCCAAGAATACTGGAGTGGGTAGCCTATCCCTTCTCCAGCAAATCTTCCCAACGCAGGAATCAAACCAGGGTTTCCTGCATCGCAGGCAGATTCTTTACCAATTGAGCTATCAGGGAGGCATGAACTGCAGAGTTCAGGCAATTTCTACAATTGTATTGTTAAGTTTCACAGTTTTCCGAACATGCGCAACTGTGGGTAATGAATTTCCACACAGGATTTCCCCAGGGATGAACCAGGTCAGAGAGTATTTCCTGAGTGTTATATCTGACTAAGGTCTCAGATTAGCCTTGCCCTTTCTTTACTCAGCTAATGCCTTCTTATCCCTCCAGTCCCAGTTTAAACATCACTTCCTGTAGGAAGCCTCACCAACACACCCAGGACCAGTCAGGTACTTGTGCTATCTGTTTTGTTCCCACAACACTCTGACTTCCTCTATCAGAGCAGCTACGACACTCTATCATTTTTGCTGGTTTTAGACTGTAAGTTCAAAGAGGGCAAGGACGATGTCTGTGTTTTGTTTTGTTTGTTTTCACCATTGTAACGTGTTACACCTCTAAGGCTTCATGTTCATATATTTTTGTGCTCAGCTACTTCAGTCATGTCTGATTATTTGCAGCCCCATGCACAGTAGCCTACTGGGCTCCTCTGTCCATGGGATTTTCCCAGCAAGAATACTGGAATGGGCTGCCGTGCTCTCTTCCAGGGGATCTTCCCGACCTAGGAATAGAACCTAAGTCTCCCTGTGTCTCCTGCACTGCAGGCAGATTCTTTACCTGCTGAGCCACTGGAGAAGCAGATTCCTTACCATCTGAGCCACCAGGGAAGCTCTTATATTTTTACTGAAGTTCAAAAGTAATGTGGATTCTTAGTGATGATTTTTGCTATACAAAAGAGTGTCCTTGCTCTTTTGCAGTTTCATTATAATTTAAGTCATGCCAAATGTTTCCACATGCTGTTAAAATTCCAGAAGTTTGTGTACCTATACTGATGTTGTTGTTGTTGTTCACTCACTAAGTCGTGTCTGACTCTTTGAGACTCCATGGACTGAAGCATGCCAGGCCCCCCATCCTTCACTATCTCTCCAAGCTTGCTCAAACTCATGCCCATTGATTTGGTGATGCCATTCAACCATCTCATCCCCCGTCGCCCCTTTCTCTTCCTGCTCTCAATCTTTCCCAGCATCAGCGTCTTTTCCAATGAGTCGGCTCTTCACATCAGGTAGCCTAAGTATTGGATCTTCAGCTTTAGCATCAGTCCTTCCAATGAATATTCAGGGTTGATTTCCTTTAGGACTGACTGGTTTGATCTACTTGCTGTCAAGGGACTTATACTGATGAGAACCTTCAATTTTTATTGATAGACCTTCATTCTTTAATTTTATGTTTTATCTCATAACACCTATGAAGAAAAAACTAATACAAAAGATAAAAATAACATAAATCTTTCATAATCCTACCACACAACTAATACATTTTTCTTATAATAAACAATGGTGAAATGAAAGTCATCTTGTCAGTTTCTGTTGTGAAATAAGGTGTTTCACATTTGCATTTAGAATAGATTTAGCTCATTTATGAGTTTGTCTTTATTCCCCCATAAAACCCCTGTGGGCACTTTTTAGGCTTTTGGGAATAAACCCCGATACTGTGAGTGTGTGTTTGTGTGTTTCTGGAACACTTATGTGTGTTTCCATGTACCCCTTCATTGATAGATATCCTTTGTGTTCTTCTTATCCTTCAGTAAATTTATGTCTGTGGTAAAAAACAAAATTAAGTATTCAAGTTGATGAATGTTATTGTTTCTATACAGTCGTGAACATCCTTAACTATTTCCTTAGGGTACATTTCAAGACATGGAATTGCTGCCTCAAATTGTATACACATGCTTAATTTAATTCCCCACCTTCCACCCAGAAAAGTTGGACCAATTTAAAGTCCATAAACTGGAATTAAGTGGAAAAAAAGCCTCAGGGAAGTGACGAGCATGGCTGTACTGATGCCCTGTTAGAAAGTGCAGACCTTAGATTCCACCGAGCAGCCACTGTAAGGCCACAATAACAGTAAATACTGCTCAGAGCGATCAGTAATGAGCGGTAACAGTAAACAGAGCACACGGTGATATAGCAGATAATGGCCAGAGCACAGATCTTGGAGTCAGTAGCTCTGGATTACAGTTGTAGTTTGATGAAAAAATATGAAAAACTGGTTTAAAAACCTTGCATTATCATTATCACAAAACAAATAGTACCCTGCAAGCTGGTACCACACTTAGCCAGAGTTGACCCAAGTTCTCATTGAACCAATGTGTGGATCAACCGGCCTCCCACCCAAGTTCCACAACAGGAGACTGTTCTGTCTGCTGATCACAACAGTTTTCCAAAAGGATCCTGCTCTCCTTATTACCTGAAAGCTCTTTGCTAAAGATTCCTAATAAAGAGAAAGAGGCTTGAGCTTTGCAAGATGTTGAAAATGACTGCTTAGCACCTCTCTTGAAACCGAAAAGTTGGTGCTTTTCATGTTAGTGTCCAAGAGATAAAAGGCTCAAACAAATGACTTTGACAGTGGTTGCTGATTTTAGTGATGAATTGGCCTGGTCCCCAAAAGAAACCTCTGAACAGTAAAGCATTAATATAAAGGTCATATGACAGAAGCAGAAAGTAATTAAGCAATTCCAGACACTCTGCCTTAGACCCTGAAAAGAGAGAGACATTTATTTTTCTACTTGAATGTAAGCTCTTCTTTCTCTTTTCCAGCAGATACAGTTTGGCATGGCAGAGATCCTCTGAAATGGTATGACTCAGCCAGATGCTACAGAAAGAGGCCTGAAAAAAGCAGGTTTATTCCACTGAATTAAACGCAATTTTTCAAAGGGTAGACAGGCATTATTACATAATACAATTTGATCATGACTTTCACATTTTACTTCAGACACTCCTAGAATTGAATTCTTTTATGATTACCATCAACATTTTTTCACACTTTAACTACCATAAATTTGTAATTAAAAAAGTTTTAAATAATCAAAGTATGAAATAAGAGGGTAAATAAGGAGAAAAATCATTACTATGATAAACTGGGTTTTACACCAGTCTTCTTTAATATGGGTTCGATCCCTGAGTTGGGAAGACCCCCTAGAGAAGGGAAAGGCTACCCACTCCAGTATTCTGGCCAGACTGAGCAACTTTCACTTTCTCTAACCTTTTTTTCAAACAAAATTTGTGTTAACAAAATACCATTTTATACTCTTTCATTTCCTATATTTTTCCATAGATATACTTTGTATTAAGCTCTCTCCATCTACAGCATTCTGAATAAGTAAAGTATGAACTGGTTATTACTATAATTTAAAGACCTTACAACAGAGATTCCTTTTAAAGACAGACAAACCCCTAATGTTTAAACTACTGTTCAGTTATTATACATTATCCTAATATCAAAAAGAGGTACCAAACCATAAGGATATGTGGAAGGTCCATTGTAATAATACATCAGCAGATGTAAAAAGGTTAAGACCCCTTGATCAATCCAGTTGCCTTATTTTTATGGCTGAGGAAACAAGCCTCCCTGAGGAGGCTCAGTGACTTGTGGATAAAAGAGCTGATGTGTGGATGAGAAAGGACTACTAAGTATCAGAAACAGAAAACAACACTTCTAAAGATTCTGAACAACAGGCATGTATTTTCCACTGTCCCTGTGGTAGACATCCACATTACCTTCAATTTCCCACTACCACAGATATATCCTTATGCATATTCTCTTAACTATGTAAAAAATGACTCTGAGCTATACCTCCATTAGCAGAATTGCTGGGTCATTGACCATGTGTACCTTGCTGTGACTAAGCACTTCTGTATTGATTCCAGAATGAATGCACCAGTATGTACTTCTACCAGCTATTTGTGAGAGTTCTCATAAAGCCCCAGCAACACTTGGCATTAATTTTTGCTTATGAGGTAAATGATATTTCATTACTGTTTTATTGGAAACAACTACTGATTTTGACCACTAAATACTTAAAGTATGTACTATATAATTTGGTTATGTTTCTGTTTTTTTATTACTATTATTATTGTTATTATTATTTACCACTAAGCTGTATATTAGTTTTTGCATCAGTACCATGGTGAGTTTTTAAATTTCATGTTTATGACATGAGAAATTAAGACGCTTACTCCTTGGAAGGAAAGTTATGATCAACCTAGATAGCATATTCAAAAGCAGAGACATTGTCAACAAAGGTTCGTCTAGTCAAGGCTATGGTTTTTCCAGTGGTCATGTATGGATGTGAGAGTTGGACTGTGAAGAAAGCTGAGCGCTGAAGAATTGATGCTTTTGAACTGTGGTGTTGGAGAAGACTCTTGAGAGTCCCTTGGACTGCAAGGAGACTCAACCAGTCCATTCTAAAGGAGATCAGTCCTGGGATTTCTTTGGAAGGACTGATGCTAAAGCTGAAACTCCAGTACTTTGGCCACCTCATGCGAAGAGTTGACTCATTGGAAAAGACCCTGATGCTGGGGGGCATTGGGGGCAGGAGGAGAAGGGGACGGCAGTGGATGAGATGGCTGGATGGCATCACTGACTCGATGGACGTGAGTCTGAGTGAACTCCGGGAGTTGGTGATGGACAGGGAGGCCTGGCGTGCTGCAATTCATGGGGTTGCAAAGAGTTGGACACGACTGAGCGACTGAACTAAACTGACATGAGAAGAGAATCAAAAGTTATGTTTTTTAATGAAACATTTACCAACTGACCCAATACTACTATCTGAATAATCCATGTTGTTCACTGATTAGAAATGCCAAGTTTAACACCTTCTTGGGACTGAAATTTTATTCTGTCCCATTAAATTTTATCTTAGATTTTTCCACCAGTCTTATCCTGTTTTAATATTGTTGCTTCATGAAACATTCTAGTAGCTAAAAAGTAATACTTCCCCTATTATTTGCTCTCTGGAAATTCAGGAATAGCGGCAACAACAATAAATGTAGCTAACATTTATTGAGCATTTGCAAAGTTATCTGCAAAATCTGTTAGATTATAACACTTAATCCTCAGTAGCAAATAAGGGTGTAGATACTTTTCTTATCCCCATTTGAAAGATGATAAACTTGAAATATAGAAGACTCAGATGGTTTGGTGTGGAACATAGCAAATTCATATTTCTAACCACTGTTATATTAAAATGAACTGCATGGTATGGGGAGGGAGGAGGGAGAAGGGTTCAGCATGGGAAACAAATGTGTACCTGTGGTGGATTCATTTCGATATTTGGCAAAACTAATACAATATTGTAAAGTTTAAAAATAAAATAAAAAAAACTAAAATAAATAAATAAAATGAACTGCATGAAATAGTCAGAATTTGAGCATTTCTAACCAAGAAAAATGTCAATTTCTTATTGATCAACCTAATATATGGTATTTTTTATTTAAAAAATGAGGTTATCCAAGAGGAAGAAATGTACCCTTGGCCCAATAATTGCTTACATGTGGGCTATCTGGACTCTCTGGTCTTCTAACTTCAGTCTTCTAACCAGGAGAGTCATTACAGTCATTTATTTCTTGAACTCAAGAGGAAACGATTTCTCTGATGACCTACTAGAAGGTAATATAAGAGAAAGAAAAGCACATGAGAAAGGAAATTGCATAATGGTTATTTTCCCTTTGCCAATTTCACCAGGTAATCCATCCTACAACTCAGAAATGACACTGAAGTTCACAGATTATTAAAAATACATTGACATTTTACTTGTTGCCGTTACACTTTCTAATATTCTCTACAATAATTTTGTTATTTAATTTATATTAAAATAACATCTTTAATGGGAGAGAGAAGGAAAGGAGGCAACAGTGATACTTTGTCAAAGTCTACTATGTTCTAGACAATGCTGAAAGTGTTGTAATTTTCACCTTGCCTTAGCTCTGTCGGTGTATAGTGTATTGTGTTTACTAAAAAATATCATTTCACAACATAAATAGACTTTTTTTTAACTTACAAAAAAACATTTTTGAAAATAGCTCCCAATTCTGTTTTCAATCATATATTTAAAAATGAAATAGTCATTCAGTTTTATTTGCTGGTTTGATGGTGACTAACAAATATACGGGCTTCCCGGGTGGTGCTAGTGGTGAAAAACCTGCCTGCCAATACAGAAGACATAAGGGATGCAGGTTTGATCTCTGGGTCAGGAAGATCCCTTGGAGGAGGGCATAGCAACCCACTCCAGTATTCTTGCTTGGAGAATTCCATGGATAAAGGAGCCTGGCGGGCTACAGTCTATGAAGCTGCAAAGAGTTGGACATGGCTAAAGTGACTTAGCACACATGAATGCAACAAATACATATTTCTTTCTTTCTCTATTTATTTAGTCAACAAATATTTACTGTACACCTAGTAAAGGCTCTGCCAGACCAAATCGTATCTTCACCACAGGCATTTCTTCAGCATTCCAGACCTTATTATCCAACTAGAGCATGATACACATTCAAGTGTATGACCAGGTATAAATACTTTATCAAGCCAATTCAAATGATACAGTCCTTGAGTTCTGAAAGTTTACCATCTAAGTAGTAGTAGCAGCAGAAGAGCCTAGGGCTTGGAAATGGGCAAACATGGGTTAAAATTCTTGTTCTGCCACTTATTTAAGGTGTGTAAACTTGAAAAGTTCACTTCAGTTCAGTTCAGTCGCTCAGTCATGTCCGACTCTTTGCGACCCCATGAATTGCAGCACGCCAGGCCTCCCTGTCCATCACCAACTCCCGGAGTTCACTCAAACTCACGTCCATCGAGTCAGTGATGCCATCCAGCCATCTCATCCTCTGTCGTCCCCTTCGTCTCCTGTCCCCAATGCCCCCCAGCATCAGAGTCTTTTCCAATGAGTCAACTCTTCGCATGAGGTGGGCAAAGTATTGGAGTTTCAGCTTTAGCATCAGTCCTTCCAAAGAACACCCAGGACTGATTTCCTTTAGAATGGACTGGTTGGATCTCCTTGCAGTCCAAGGGACTCTCAAGAATCTTCTCCAACACCACAGTTCAAAAGCATCAATTCTTCAGCGCTCAGCTTTCTTCACAGTCCAACTTTCACATCCATACATGACCACTGGAAAAACCATAGCCTTGACTAGACAGACCTTTGTTGGCAAAGTAATGTCTCTGCTTTTGAATATGCTATCTAGGTTGATCATAACTTTCCTTCCAAGGAGCAAGCATCTTTTAGTTTCATGGCTGCAGTCACCATCTGCCGTGATTTTGGAGCCCCCCCCAAAAATAAAGTCTGACACTGTTTCCACTGTTTCCCCATCTATTTCCCATGTAGTGATGGAACCAGATGCTATGATCTTCGTTTTCTGAATATTGAGCTTTAAGCCAACTTTTTCACTCTCCTCTTTCACTTTCATCAAGAAGAAGCTTTTGAGTTCCTCTTCACTTTCTGCCATAAGGGTGGTGTCATCTGCATATCTGGGGTTATTGATATTTCTCCCAGCAATCTTGATTCCAGCTTGTGCTTCCTCCAGCCCAGCGCTTCTCATGATGTACTCTACATATAAGTTAAATAAGCAGGGTGACAATATACAGCCTTGACGTACTTCTTTTCCTATTTGGAACCAGTCTGTTGTTCCATGTGCAGTTCTAACTGTTGCTTCCTGACCTGCATACAGGTTTCTCAAGAGGCAGGCAGGTCAGGTGGTCTGGTATTCCCATCTCTTTCAGAATTTTCCATAGTTTATTGTGATCCACACAGTCAAAGGCTTTGGCATAGTCAATAAAGCAGAAATAGATGTTTTTCTGGAACTCTCTTGCCTTTTCGATGATCCAGTGGATGTTGGTAATTTGATCTCTGGTTCCTCTGCCTTTTCTAAAACCACTTAGCAACTCTAAAACTTAACTTCCTGATCTGTACAAGGGGATTGTTATCCGTGTTTCAAAAGAAAGCCTATTCGGAAGAAAAAAGAAAGATAGCCTATGAATGCAGTGTGCCCAGTCATTCTGTCTGGCAACTCAACATTTTAAGTTTTTCTTACTCCATCTCTTCCCTTTCTTAGCAGAAATGACTGTGAAATGATTTCAGCTGCATGCATGCTCAGTCGTGTCTGACTCTTTGTGACCCCATGGACTGTAGCTCACCAGGCTCCTCCATACATAGGATTCTCCAGGCAAGAATACTGGAGTGGGTTGAGATGCCCTCCTCCAGGGGATCTTCCCCACTCACAGATTGAACCCACATTTCCTATGTCTCCTGCATTGGCAGTCGGGTTCTTTACCATTTAATGCCACCTGGGAAGCCCATTGCATAACTGTAAATCATAGAAAACATCCAGAATTGTCACGGTTAAAAGAAAATTAAACATACGTTTACATTATGAATGTGACCCAATTCTGTTTCTATGTCATGGAATAAGTTGGCTGATAGAGTTCAATCCTTGTGCTTTTCCTGATGCATCTGGACCTTATAGATTAACATGATGCATATGTGTAGCTTAGGATCCTCTAGTATTCTTTGAGTGTCAGAATGTTAAAATATATTAGAAAGTCAATGCATAACGTTGATTCTGCATGAAAGACACAAGAACAAGAGTCAGAAACTCTGAGTCTCAGTTCGTAAGCAGTGTCTGATGACAGGACAAAATACTCTTAAGCTTTCATCAGTGTTGTGGAGATCAGTGAGAGCTCCATTTTTGCAAGCATTCTGAGTTATCAGAAGGGAAGGAAGAAGTTCTCTTATGTGTAAGGTAACAATTTGTCTTCTATTAATTTTGCATTTTTAATGCCTGTTGTGTTTGGCAAGGAGTCTGGTAGAATTTGGAGACCACTCCAAACAATGAAGCCTGGCCATTAGGGAACAAGCTAAAGGAACTCTTACTCTGAATCACTCCTTTACATGATCAACTCATTT
The DNA here is from genome assembly GCF_002263795.3 of Bos taurus. Lineage (NCBI taxonomy): Eukaryota > Metazoa > Chordata > Mammalia > Artiodactyla > Bovidae > Bos > Bos taurus. The sequence goes on from NC_037357.1 coordinate 50,523,794, forward strand.
AGGTATGTTGGCGAGGCTCTCAGAGAAATTGTTCTGGAAGAAGGATTATTCAGAGACAGTAGTGCTCTATAAGCACACATACACAAACATACATGTGTTATTTGTATCCCTGCTCCTGTCTGCAACTATTTTCTACCTGACTTTGTGAACTTTCATTGCTACCCTCTTGTTGGGGATTCTCTTTTTATCTCTAAATGTGGATGTTTATCAAAGGATTTTAGCTCACTTTTAGGTGAATGTCTAAAATCACACCTTAAATGGGTTTTCTGACTGTTCTGGCTATACTGACCCTGATGCCAGACCTCTGCTAACGAAGGATTGCATCTAGTGAATGTTAATGGATGTTATTGAGACTGTCTGGAACAACTGTACATTCCATTCTAGAGATGTAATTATGACAACAAGGTGTCCAAACAGCCAATATTCAGAATCTTTTCTCTATTAAAATGATATGATATATTTTTCTTATTGTAAGATTTATTTCCTTTTCTCTTCCTTCCCTTCTGTCCTGGAACAAATTGAACTGTAGCCATAGCTGTTTTCACTGAATTTCATAGTGAGGATCTGTTGGTGATTATGGAATACTGCAGCAGCCCTTGGATGTTGATCAAATTCTCCCTTCCAAAATGAAAGAAGTCAATCCAGGATACAAAATAATCAGAGAGAAAGGGGTCATTTCATTCCTCTCTTTCCATTTCATAATCACTGGAATATTCTTATCACTCTTCAAAAAAATAGAAACACAAACAAAAAACAGAAGGCATCATGTGCAGATGTTATGCTCTAAACGTCATTAACTATGTAGTAGCATCTCTATGCAACCCCCTCTTTTTAAAGATTTTGAATTATAGTCTGAAGGTTGTGTCTCTCTTTTCTGAGAGGCCCCTGTATAGGAAAGGCCCTTTCAAGGTATGGGCCAGAGAAGCATGGCTCATCAGATCTTCAAAAACATATAGTCTTTCCCACATGTTTACCAAACCAAATATTGACAGTACTTGGTTATGCACTGCTGCATAACAAATCACCCCAAACATAGAAGCTTAAAACATCAACAGTTTAATTTTATTATTTGTCATGATTCCGTGAGTTGGCTAGGTGGTTCTTTTGCTACAGGTGATTTCAGAGTACAGGGATGGTCAAAAGATCAAAACTAGCCTCACTCACATACTAGGGGTTGACACAAGCTACTGACTGGGAGCTCAGTTAGGGCTGGCAGCAAGGACACTCAGTTCTCCACAAGGGCCCTTCCACATCACCGCTTGTGCTCTCCTCACAGCATAGCAGCTGTGATCCAAAAAGGAGGACTCCAGGAGGCAAAGGTGAAAGATGAAGACTTTATAAAGCATAGCCTTGGAAACTCTCCACCACTTCTGCTGCATTTTACTGGTCATAAATAATCACAGGGACAATCCGGATTTGAAGAAAGGGAAAGTCAAACTTCTCTCCTTAATGGGACTGAAGCAAGGTCATATTCCAAAAGAGGATGTGGGATGAGAGATATTGTTGAAGTCATCTTTAGTAACATGATCTATCATAGGCACCAATCTAAAGCACCATCTCTCCCAGATCCCTACAATGTCCCTTACCCCATCATCCACTTGAAGCTTCTGACACAAAGATCCCACATCTTCTCCTCACCTTTAAACAGAAGCAGTCTTGCTTTCCTCTCTCCTGTGTGTGTGTGTGTTATTCACTCAGTTGTGTTCAATTCTTTGTGACCCTAAGACTGTAGCCCACCAGGCTCCTCTGTCCATGGAATTCTCCAGGCAAGAATATTGGAGTGGGATGCCACACCATCCTCCAGGGGATCTTCCTCACCCAGGAATTGAAACTACATCCCTTATTCTCCTACACTGTCAGGCAGGTTCTTTACCACTGAGCCACCTGGGAAGACCTTATTCTCTCCTAGACATCTGTATTTCGTTGAGGAGTCCTCAGGCTTCAGTCATCCATACCTGTGAATTAAGTACTGCTTGACACAGTACCTGAATGTTCAGATTCAATGCCTCTCATTCAACTTTTTGCTTGAAATCTGGTACTCATCTAAGTTGGGGGATGGGGTTTGATCATTATACTGTGTACTTCATGTTACAGTCATTTCTTTAAGAGAAGGAAGATATGTGAAATTACATAATGATATTCTGGAAGCCCTAGTACATGCCAGACACTTTCCATAGATTGCTTCATTTTCTCTTTGAAAAGAATCCTTTAAGGAAGATGGCATAATCCTTATTTTTCAGATAATTAATTTCAGGTTTATGGAAGGTAAATACTTTTCTAAGGATGAGCACATAATAAATGGAAATAACAGATTCTAACTCATTCTCACCATCTGCCTTTCTATTAGTCATTTTCTAGGGTTCAGGGACTGGTTGTTTTAAACTTGCTAGACATAGTGTGCCAAGTATATAAAGTGGGAGGCAGGAGGAAGAGGAGAGGGAAAATGATATCAACAGAGGATACTGACACAGGAACATCATAAAGGTAACTTTTTTATATCCATTAATATTAGTGAAACCTCTAGAGGCTCAGATAAGTTAAATACTTAGCCCAGATCACCAAAAGTGTAAATATGAGAGCAGGGATTCAAAACTAGGACACTCAAGGCCTTGCCCCTGACACTGAGTCCTGCCTTTCCCAGTCTTTAATTTCTTGGGTCTTTAATTCTGCAGACTTTTAATCTCTTGCTTAGCTGGCTTTCTGGTTTATACAATCAACAGAGTGGTGAATGCGTTGCTACAGTAAGCCCCCTACATATGAATGAGCTCTTTTCCAATATCCCACTTTAAGTTCAATTTGTTCATAAGTCCAACAAATTTAGCTTAGGAACCTAACTAACACAATCAGCTATATAGTACTGTACTCTAATAGGTTTATAATACTCCTCACACAAAGAGTACATAAAAACAAACTAAATAAAACAGCTTTAATCTTATAGTGCAGTACCTTGAAAAGCACGGTAGTATCATACAATAGCTGGCGTACAAGGGCTGGCATCAAGTGAACAGGCAAGAGGAGTTATTCACTGGAGGAGGTAGAGGAGGTGGGAAATGGTAGAGCTGAAGGGTCGTCAGCAATGGAAGACAGAAGGCAAGCTGCAATTTTACTCATGCTTGCCATTGATGAAACACATGCTCACATCTTTGAAAGCTTGCAACTTGAATGTTTGTATATAGAGGACTTACTCTATTTGGTTCAAATTTATTCATGTTGAACTTTGTACATACACTAATTTTAACACATTTGAGATGACAAAAATAATCATGAATGCAATTAAAAGCCATTAAAGAAACTTTGTGACCCCATGGACTATAACCCACCAGGTTCCTCTGTCCATGGAATTCTCCAGGCAAGAATATTGGGGTGGGTAGCCATTCTTTTCTCCAAGGGATTTCCTGACCCAGGGATCAAACCTGGGTCTCTTGTCTTGTAGGCGGATTCTTTACATCTGAGCCACCAGGGAAGCCCAAAGAAACTTGAGAGAAAATACTTGTAAAATGTATTACAACCGTGGTCAATATTCTTAATGTGTATAGAGTCTTTACAAACCAACAGAGGAATAGGCTAAGAATATGAACATTTTATGTGTGTGCATATATTCATGTTAATATTGTTGTTCAGTCACTTAGTTGTATCCAACTCTTTGCAACCCCATGGACTTCAGCATGCCAAGTTTCCCTGTCCTTCACCATCTCCCGGAGCTTTCTCAAACTCATGTTCATTGAGTTGGTGATGCCATCCAACCATCTTGTCCTCTGTCATCCCCTTCTCCTCCTGCCTTCAATCTTTCCGAGCACCAGGGTCTTTTCTAATTAATATAATACATGCAGATATTCTTAAAGGATTTTTATTTTTATTTTTTAATTTTATTTTATTTTTAAACTTTACAAAATTGTATTAGTTTTGCCAAATATCAAAATGAATCTGCCACAGGTATACAAGGATTTTTAAATGAAAGGATATCTTTGGATAAAGGAGGAAATATAGAGAGATTCATTTTGTGCATGTCTGCGTTATTTAAATTTATTATAACAAGTATGAATTTCTTTCACATGTCTTAGTTCTGAAAATGACTGGGTATTCTAGGAATGATTCCTTTACTACATAGTCTTCTGGTACAGGGGAGCTGGACAGGCTACAGTCCATAGGATCACAAAGAGTTGGACATGACTGAAGTGACTGAGTATGCACACACAGAGATTTCCAGACAGAGCTCTATACTGAGTTAGAACAATGATCCTTCCCTCAGTGATCCTTCTTTCCCTTTTGTCTGAGATATATAAGTTTCATTTATGGCTCTGATCAAGAGCTGAAATCCCAGTGTTTAATAAAACTTCTTCAATAAATAAATATATTTTATGAGGAAGAAAACATATGGAAAGTATGAATTTTCTAGCCATAGTAAAGCACTCAGGTGCATAAGAAGTGTTGCTTTGCATAATTTTCCATATTGTAATTGAATCTAATTTCCACTTTGAGCCCCAAGTCTACTGTAAGTAAGAAGTATAGTGTCTCCAGTTCAGGGTAAATTCAGTTCCTTCTTGGTTTTCTTTGTAAATGTATGGTAAATTCAAATGTATGATATGTCAATCATATTATATGTCTCCATTTCTCATCACATGACATCTAAATTATCAGAACTTATGTAGTGTCTTGATCTATACTGTCCTTGTTGACATCTCCCAAGATATTTGAATTCCCATCTAAACCTCAAACATATGGTTCATATTGCCATGCTGCAGCCTCTCATCTCAACCATGAGGCTGACTCAGGACTGTAGCACTGTTTTTCAGCTAACTTTTGTGCTCTGCTCAAAGTGTGAAAGTGAAAATGTTCATTGCTCAGTCGTGTCCCACTCTTTGCGACCCCATGCACTGTAGCCCCATCAGGGTCCTCTGTCTATGGAATCCTCCAGGTAAGAATACTGGAGTGGATTACCATTCCCTTCTCCAGAGGATCTTTCCTGACCCAGGGACTGAATCTGTGTCTCTTGAATTGCAGGCAGATTCTTTACAGTTTGAGCCACCAGGGAAGTGGAACACAGCAAAATTTGTGAGAAACTCGGCACTAACTTAGGCCTTCTCTGACCTTTATATAAAATCACGTCTTGTGAGGCTACAGAGAGGGAAAGATCACAGGGAAAATTTATATGTGAGGGAGCAAGAAATATGTCATATGTTCTTTCATCTTGCCACATTTCCTAACCCTTGACAATCCTTGTTCCCTCACAAAGAAACATATTTTCATGTAGGTGTCACTCTATCAAATAAGGTAGGAATAGACTTGTTGTCCAAAATTTGTCTAGAATAGTAATTCTCATATGCAAATAAGTAAGAAGGTATTATCTTTCCCAGGATTCCCTTTTGTCAGGTGGATAAAAATGGATACTGGGTAGGTTTTTCATCTCCCTCATTTAAGGGTGGTTACGTGTTCTTCTGGGCTTCTTCTTATTCTTCCAGTAGCTCAGCAGTAAAGAACCCATCTGCAATTCAGGAGCCACAGGAAACGTGGGTTCGATCCCTGGGTCAGGAAGATTCCCTGGAGGAGGGTATGGCAAACCACTCAAGTATTCTTGCCTAGAAAATCCCATAGACAGAGGAGCCTGGCAAGCTATAGCTAATGGGGTTTGCATAGAGTTGGACACAACTGAAGCAACTTAGCACTCATTCTTCCAGGCCAGACAATTGTTGCCAGACAAATCATTCTTACCCCCTTCATCTACGATTCAATGATGCAGTATAAGTCCTCCACTTCTGGGATTTAAATTTCAGCCTAAATTTATTTAGCCCACACTGAGTTGATTGGGAAAAACCCTGTGGTGACTGAATTTACCTTCAATTAGCAAGATTAGGTTTCCCACAACTAGCAGAATGGGACTCAAAATGCATCCTAAGATCAGTTATATAAAAACAGAGATCTCTCTACTAGCTGAGAAATATCCTGAAAATTTATACCCACTTAAAAAATCAATAAAAGTTATTTCTAAAGAGATTATGAAACAGTTTGTACAGTCTGATCTCAAATACTTTGAAAAATGGATGTGCATAGAAAAATACTAGAAGGATAAGCACTCAGTTTTACTTGCTGGTGACTCTCAAAGTCAATAATTCATCCAATAATTCATTTATTCAAGAAATATTTATTTGGTGCTATTATGCATCAGGCATTGAAAATTCAATTCCGTAGCTTCATCCCATAACTTATTTCTCCTAAATTGCAGACTTATATGGCAAATTCCTTGCTATACATGCCCATTTGAGGAAGCTAAATAGTACTAACCTACTGAATGACTATGGACCCACATGGACTGTACCAAACAAATTTAGACCAATCTTGGCCCTGAATCCTAAAAACTCAGCATATAAAAGGAAGGCCATATATAAGAATGAAGAGAGCTTGGGTTTTTAAGTCAAACTACAACTGGGTTAGAACTCTGGCTCTGCCTGTTATTAACTGCATAAACTTGGAAAATGTAATTAACTTCTCTGAGCTTCACAGAGCATACTTAGTGAAAAGATAAGCAATAAGAGAGATCATTGTACAGCATTTTTAAGCATTTAAAAAGAAAAAGTAGTTAAAGTGCTTAACAGGTTTTGGTCCACACTGGGCGCTCAGCAAAAGTTTACATCCCATCCCATTCCCTCCTTTCTGCGGCAGAGGTGGCATTGCCATAAATTAAATAGCACAAATATGTGATTAAAACATTTGGAGTGGCTAGAATAGAAATAAAACACCAAGATACATTTATGTTACACTGGAAATATACTATATTCTTTGTTATATAGAAATTGCTGATATTTAATTTTTTTTGACCTATAAAACAACAATTTCATATCTTTAAATCTAATAGAGCAATATGCATGTTGACTTGAAAGAGGGGGACAATGTTCACCTTTTTTCTGTTGAACTGAGTTTTCCCCTCTCCTATTGCTCAAGGTAGACATCAAGAAAGCACATTAAAAACATAAAAAATTTGTTTAAAAAGAAAGCACATAATACAGGTGTCTCTACTATTCTTTTAGCCCAAAAGGACTATGGGTGTACAAAACTACAGTGATAGCTCTATCAGGCAGAGTGCTGGAGAGAGGGTCTGGAGAGCTGCCTGGCTCCCAGGACTGGAAGCATCACCTATAACAGGACCTTGGCTGTGTCATTTCCCCTTTGTTAGCCTAGTCTCATCACTGGAATGAAGTTGAGGAGCCTACCAAGACATCCTGGAGTGTAATGGAAACCCATGAGACCTAAGCTGAGCAAGCACTCTGGGTCCTCAGCTATGAAAATCTCTAAAGGCCAAAGAACTATTTTAACAGAAATTAATTTGCGAGAATAAAAGAACACATTAGACACTCAAAAGGCAATTATTCATGAAATGTCAACAAACTTGTAAAACACAAATGACACCCAGATGGATATGGATCCTGACCTCTACAAAACTAGGAAAACCCAATGTGAATTGTACCTGCTAGCGTGCTATGGGCTTTCCATGTGTTGCCTCCTTTAACACTTAAAGTGAGCCTATGAAGCAACATTTATTATTTCAGTTTTCAGATGAGTATTTTTACCTTTCATTATTTCAATGTTAACTATGTAAGTAGAGAGCCAAGAACTCACATCTGGCCTTTCTATTTTCCCAATCTGTGCTCTTTTCTCTCCAGGACATTAGCATGGTGCTAATCAAGCTCCTGGTGTGTCCAGCCCTAGGCCTTTTAGCCCAATGACAAGAATAGCATGTCTGTTACCAACACCACCAAGCACTCAAGAATGTGATTGTGTGCTTGTGGTATGTGACACAGCACGCAGATGGAACAACGTAAGCAAAACATGAATTCAAAGGACCATTTGGCCTACCTGAGAACTGGAACTGGACTAAACACTCTGAAGAAAGGAGTTCTTCAGACTAGAACGGTCTCATCAGTCAAAAACCCAACTGTAAATTTCGGGTAAAGGTATAGCACAACTGGAAGCCAAATACGTTTTTAAAATTATTTGAGGCTTATTATTCTTCATTATCAGTTTCACATTCATAAATCAGTTCAAATTTTAAAATCAAAGTTTAACAGACCTAGGACTAACTATGGGTCAGAGACACCATTAGGCTCTTATATCTGCCTACAGAAGGTGGGCAAAATTTGGAAGAAATATCTTTCTCTTTGTTGTTATCCTCTAACTCAAATTGAAGGTTGAATTTTGCAGGTTGAATTTTGTCATTAGAATTGTGGAGCATGTCCTCCATGTTCCTCATCAAACTCACCTGGGTTAAAAATGGACTGGGAGATGAAAACCTCATCAGTGCTAGGGTGTGCTGGTTTCTGCAGCTGTCCAAAAAAGTCCTACTGTAATTTGTCTTTGCATGTGTACATTTGTGTGCTTCTGCCTGGAGCAGTTCTGTGTCTTTCTCCTTTGTTGTTGTCAGTTTCTTTTTTGTTCTCTAATTCAGGTCTTTGTCAAAGAAGTTAATTCAAAATTTAAGTACGGACAAGAAATCATACTTGGCCTTGCTTCCTTGGCAGTTCTGTTTAATATGTCAATCTTTGCTGACTGAGGAGTCGACCCAAAAAATGTTGATGGACCTTGTAATGAAAAGCCAGGACATCTACCAGATGGCACATAGCATTCTAGACATGCAAGTTTAAAAATAAAGGAGAGCTTTATGGTCAAGAGAGTGGTGTTTCCAGACAGCTCATATTTGAATTCTGACTCTCTATTTAAGAAAAATGGAGCATTTGTTTGTTTGTTTTTCCTCATCCAGGGTATCCTATATTATTCATTAATTTATTTCTTTATTCATTCTTATATTATTCCAAAGCCTGAGAGTATCTAGTGTTCAGTACTTTTCCCTGGAGGTTCTGCTGATATTTGCTGATGTGTTTCAGTTGCTACAACAACCCTTGTATATGGGTATCATTTTTCCTTAACAAATGCAAGAAAAAGGTCCAAAATATAAAATGGTCCGTGAGAGAAAGAGGCCTTTTCATTTCCTCATTTCTTTTCCAAACTCATTTTTACAAACAATGTCTCAGAACAATCTTAGCAGTCAGAGACTTCATTTGCAGACCTTAAGCTTCAGATCCACCACCTGTCCCTGCTGTGACTCATAATATAAACATAGACCCTCTGTGTAATGTGTTTCCTAGAACTTTAAAATATAACTCACAGCTGGTGTCTCCCTTTCTGAGAGGCCCCTGTGTATGAGAAGCCCTTTCATGGAGTGAGCCAGAGAGTTCAAAGGTCCAGCAAACTTTGTATGAATTTCCAATCATAAGAGACATCACAAACTTCCGCTTTTCTCCAAATATGTTAGTACAATCTGAACCATCATCTCTCCCAGACTCTACAATGTCCTATAGGACATCCCCATCATCCATTTCAATCTTCTGCCGCAAAGATCTCATACTTTCTCCTTACCTACATCCAGAAATCATGGTTTCCCCTTCTCTTAAACTTGTATATTATTTTGAGGAGTCCTCAAGCCTTGGTCATCCACATCTGTGAATTAGATGTTGCTTGACACAATGACAGAATGGTCAAATTCTAATGCCTCTCATCTAGAGTTGATAGTGTGTATTTTTGTTTACTTTTTAAATAGTATTTAGAAATAAATAAAAATTATATACATTTCTTAATCATATTGTCCCCAGGGAGACTGCAGCTCATTGAGAAAGAAGATACTGTAACTATGGGTGGTCATTAGTTACATCCATTAAACTATAATTCGCTTAATAAATAATGAACTGCAACCTGCCTTCACTGATCAAGCTGGGCTTTTACAGAAAACTTGCATGTCTTCCAAGTGTCACATAGTCTAAACAAAAAATGTTTGCCCAAGTTGTTTTTCAGGAACTTGAAGTCAGCTTGTGTCCAGTTAGAACCTGAGCCAGCGAAGACTGGCTGGGACCACCAACCCTCCAACTGGGCAAGCGTGAGTGCCCACTCAAGTGGCCTCTTGATGTCAGAAGCCCCAAAACCTTCCTCTCAGAACATGTTGATGCCACCATTTTCTTTCTTTTTTTTTTTTTTTTGATGCCACCATTTTCTAAACATGTGTCCCATGAAGAATCTTGTAGTTTAGTTGTGCCTGTGCAGAAGGATGATTACCTCAGCTTTTTATTTTTCAGTCATCTTTCCCCATATTCCCCTAGCTTTATCCCATAAATATCCCAAGCCCTTCACCTTCAGGAAGGCGAATATGAGATTTGTTCTTCTGTCTCCTCACTTGGCTGCCTCATTAATAAACCTTCTTTGCCACAAATCTCAGGTTCAGCTTTTGGTTGGTTGCACAACAAGCAAAGGACAAGATGAGTCCCCATGTTTGTGAATTCTAGAAAAATAGAAAATGGACAACATGAACAGAGGATCCAATACATAATTTGACAGGCTTACCATGAAGTAGACCTGCTGAAAGAATTATATTAATTCTTTATCTGTGTTGATCATCTAGCCCAGGGGTTGGCAACCTTTTTTTTTTTCAGTAAAGGACCAGATAGTAAGTATTTTGTCTTTGGGGGCCATGTAGCATCTGTCTCAACTATCTAACTCTGTTGTAGTGCTAAAGCATTATGGGTGTGTTCCAGTAGAACTTTATTTACAAAAATAAAGGGTGAGCCAAATTTGGTCCATAGACCACAATTTACAAATCCCTTATCTAGCAGATGGGCTTCCCAGGTGGTATTAGTGGTAAAGAACCCACCTGCCAATGCAGGAGACGTAAGAGACGTGGATTTGATCCCTAGGTAAGGAAGAGCCCCTGGAGGAGGGCATGGCAACCCACTCCAGTATTCTTGCCTAGAGAATCCCGTGGACAGAGGAGCCTGATGGGCTACAGTCCATGGGGTCACAAAGAGTTCGACACCACTGAATTGACTTAGCACAGTCTAGCAGATGGTATAGTCTGTACCTGCTTGTACCATAATATCAAAGAAATCAATATGCAAATCCTAAGTGTTTGTTAAGAGATGGGGCTTCTATTCCTCAATTCAGTGCCTATCAGCTCAGATTCATGTTACAAATGGATACTTACCATTGGTTATATTCAGACTTTTTTTATTAAAGTTGATGTTGAGGTTCCATGGGTACTTGTACATCACTACAATATCCTACGGAAGCTGGAATCATTATCTCTTCACATGTGGAGAGAAAGGGTTCAGGATACTAAAAGTTAACAGGGAAAAAAATAGTTTTCATTTCCTAACACTTGACACCACCCTTGTGAATAACTCTTCAATGTAATAACCAGCCAGGCTCCTCTGACTATGGAATTCTCCATGGAAGAATACTGGAGTGGATAGCCATTCCCCTCTCCAGGGGAATTGAACCTGGGTCTCCTGCATTGCAGGAAGATTCTTTACTGTCTGAGCCACCAGAGAAGCCTATAGTAACAACACTCAGAAGTAATATTCCAGACCAGCCACCTGTTTCTGCAGTTACTGAAAAGTGCAAGCATAAATAAACTTTAGATTCATTTTCTAGAGGGCAATACTCTTGCCTCCTTTTCAACTATAAGTGTGAGTAATATTAATGTTAGAACAGAACCTCAAATTTTGAATATCTAATGAATGAAATAAAATTAACAGAAGATAATGAGAAGTGTAATATACAATATGATAAAAATAATTACATTGCTCTATGTTAGAAATGGAAGTTAAGAAAGTAAATCTAAAGAGTTTTCAACACAAGGAGAAAATAGTTTTTCTATTTCTTTAATATTATGTCTATATGAGATGGTGGATGTTTAGTAAGCCTATTGCGGCAATCACTTTGTGATGTATGTAAATAAAATCATTATGTTGTACACCTTAATCTTATACAGGGCTATATGTATGTCAATTATATCTGGAAAAATTTTAAAATAAAAAATCTAAAAAAAAGAGGTAATGATGATATTTTTTTCTTTTTTGTTCCTTCCATTTATTTCAAAATTTACATGATCAGACTGCTATAATTTTTGCTCTTGAGAAAACCAAAAGTTAATCAGTGGATACTCAAGACCAAAATAAGGAAATAAAGGGGGATAACATCTCTCTGAGCAAATGTTAAAGCATACTTGTTCCAACTTCGGAGTAAATTCAATGTCTGAAAGGCAAACAAGCAAAAACCACACAATATATATGTAAAAAGTGGCCAGTGGGTTTAAATGTCAAGAGTACTGCCTACTAGAAAATGAATCTAAAGGTCCCTTGGCATTTAAACCCAGTGGCCACTGTTTACGTATATATTGTGTGGTTTTTGCTTGTTTGCCTTTCAGAGATTGACTTTACTCCTAAATTGGAATGGGTATGCTTTAACATTCTCTCAGAGAGATATTATCCCCCTTTATTTCCTTATTTTGGTCTTGAGTACCCACTGATTAACTTTCAGTTTGATTGTATTCCCCATGTTTGGCCAGAGGGATACATAGTTCTTTTATATCGCTTTGTCCTAATTTTCTGCAGTGCAGTCTTACATAGTATGAGAACATCATTAGGGGGAAATCTTCTGGTCTCCAAAGCTTTTGTCCAGGAAGGTACCTGCTGAGTCATTTCTATCCTATTTGTTGCTTGGTCACCTCGAATCAATCATCCAAAATACATAGTTCTTTGCAACATAGTTCTGCCTACTATCTCTGAACCAGGCTTCCTCTGATTACCTACTGGTCTTTAGTCCTGCATTTATCCACAAAGATGTTATATAGGCTGGTGGTTCACTATGGTCATCTTCCCTTACAGATACTCTTTCCTTAAAGGCCAGAGATTCAGCATATCTTAGAAATGGTTGGATCATTTTACTTCTTTTCCTCTTCTTGAATCTTTCTTAAGTTCTGCCACATCGTGAGTTATACTTAGGTCATCCATTATTTAGTTTTATTTAAAAAAATATTTTTCTACATTTTTCCTAGTACTATTTATGTCTATTTTTTTTTATCCCAAGCCTTCTAATGTGTTTCCTGGACACAGCTTAAATTCTGCTCAGTAAATGTAAGTGTCTTTTAGTCCTGCCACCATAAGATTATTGCTCCTTGGATGGAGAAGTAGTACACACATTCTTCAGTAATACATGTACTGTTTATCTCCATCTTCAGTCTTCAGTCAGTCAGTTCAGTCACTCAGTCGTGTCTGACTCTTTGTGACCCCATGGACTGAAGCATACCAGGCTTCCCTGTCCATCACCAACTCTGGGAGCTTACTCAAACTCATGTCAATCGAGTCAGTGAGGCCATCCAATCATCTCATCCTCTGTTGTCCCCTTCTCCTCCCGCCTAATCTTTCCCAGCATCACGGTCTTTTCCAATGAGTCAGTTCTTTGCATCAGGTGGACAAAGTATTGGAGCTTCAGCTTCAGCATCAGTCCTTTCAATGAATATTTAAGATTGATTTCAGTTGGGTTGACTGGTTGGATCTCCTTGCAGTCCAAGGGACTCTCAAGAGTCTTCTCCAACACCACAGTTCAAATGCATCAGTTCTTCGGCGCTCAGCTTTCTTTATAGTCCAACTCTCACATCCATACATGACTACTGGAAAAACTATAGATTTGACTAGACAGACCTTTGTTGGCAAAGTAATATCTCTGCTTTTGAATATGCTGTTTAGGATGGTCATAGCTTTTCTACCAAGGAGCAGGCGTCTTTTAATTTCATGGTTGCAGTCACCATCTGCAGTGATTTTGGAGCCCCCCCAAAATAAAGTCTGTCACTGTTTCCATTGTTTCCCCATCTATTTGCCATGAAGTAATGGGACTGGATGGCATGATCTTAGTTTTCTGAATGTTGAGTTTTAAGCCAACTTTTTCACTCTCGTCTTTCACTTTCATCAAGAGGTTCTTTAGTTCTTCTGTTGGATAAAAACCTCATTGCCAGTAGATTATTCTTCTTAAATTCTCAAGTTGTATGCTTTTTGCCAAGTTATCTTGGGGTTTGGGAAAGCACCTCACTGGCTTTCATGTATTTATATTATTCTCTTTATTTTGGGTCTTCTTTTAGAAAAGAAATAATTCATGACAAGTATATGACCAGTTCCATCAAACTGGTTGAGGAAATGCTCATATTTTTCCAGTCACTAGAGCCTGAGTTTGGGCAAGTATTATTCTAATAACATGGTGAGTTTTCTTATTACCTGGTGGCTCAGATGGTATAGCATCTGCCTGCAATGTGGGAGGCCGGGTTCGATCCCTGGGTTGGGAAGATTCCCTGGAGAAGGAAATGGCAACCCACTCTAGGACTCTTGCCTGGAAAATCCCATGGACAGAGGAGCCTGGTAGTCTACAGTCCATGGGGTCACAAAGAGTCAGACACGACTGAGCGACTTCACTTTCACTTTTCTCTCTCTCTCTCTCTTTTTTTTTTTTTTTTTAATTACAGGTCTATGTTTAATCCCAAGTATCTCAGAGCATACTCATTGTCATCCTTCATGCCAGTTTCCCTTTCAGAGGCCCTTTCTCTCAGATGAAAAGAAGACTTTTGGACAAGGCTTATTTAATGCAGCTGTTATGCTGGAGTTGCTTCAAAATGTCAGTGCTAAATATCAAAAGACTGCTTTTGATTAACAAGCTATGTACGTAACAGCCATCCCTGACCCTCACCCTATCCTTGACTCTTTTTTCCAGAGAACAGATCTGCTTTTCTCTTAACATTTTCCACTTTCAACGTCTATGGTCAGTAAGTCTCTGTGGGATCTGGGGCTACTATTCAGACACTCATTATCCAGTCAGCTTCTCAGTGGAAAGTCTTACATGTTACTCTCTCCTTCATTTGCATCTTGATGAGCCCACTGGCATTTCTCCTGCATCTGATTTATATAGTCTAGGAGATTCACACTTTTTAATTTTTTTGGACACATTATTATTATTCCTTAGATTTTACCTAATGTTGTTTCTCTGTTCCAGGATTTCATCCAGGAGACCACATTACATTCAAATGACATGATTTCTTAGACTTTTCTACACTGCTACAATTTCCCAGACTTTCCTTGTTTTTGATGACTTTAAAAGTTATGAGAGTTTGTGGAGACACATTTTGTATAATATTTAAGAATTGGGATTTCTTTTACTTTACAATCAAACCGCAGTTTTGGGTTTTTGAGGAGGGCTTCCCAGGTGGCTCAGCAGTAAATATTCCACCTGTCAATGCAGGAGATGCAGATTCAATTCCTGTGTAGAGAAGACCCCCTGGAGAAGGAAAAGGCAACTCACTCCATTATTTTTGTGTAGGAAATCCCATGGACAGAGGAGCCTGGCGGGCTACAGTCCATGAAGTTGCAAAGAGTCACAAACAACTTAGCAAATGAGCATGCATGTGCACACACGTAGGTTTTTGAGAAAAAGGTCAACAAGGTTAAGGGGTCATTCTCATCAGATAACAAGAGTTCATGCTACCAACATGACATCAGTGTGGATATAAACCACAATCACCCAATTGAGGTAGTGTTTCTCAGATTTCTCGAATGTAAACTTACTCTTTCTCCTTTCCATAAACTATACTTTGGAAAGAAGTCACACTTAGGGGATAAAGAGTGATTTCCACTCTCTTTACCATGAAAAGGGAGTAGCTATATAAATTATTTGGAATTCTTCTGCAGAGGAAACTTGGCTATTCTTCTCCATTTATTTATCTATTTTTGAATCACTTATTTATATCAGTATGTGGTCATGGGATTTCCCAGGTGGCTGGCTCAGTAGTAAAGAATCGCCTGCCAATGCAGGAGACGCAGGTTCAATCCCTGGGTCAGGAAAATCCCCTGGAGAAAGAAATGGCAACCCACTCCGGTATTCTTGCCTGGGAAATCTCATGGACGGAGGAACCTGGTGAGCTGTAGTCCATGGGGTAGCAAAAGTGTCAGACACAACTTAGCGACTGAAACAGCAACAACGAGCTCATGATATTTATTTTATACTTTGTTATAATCCAACACCTTGTTATTTATTTTACTCCTCAAATTATTCTAGCCTTGGCCATTGGGTGCTCTTTTGGCTGGCTTATGCACCCTTTAGCATATTACCATAAATGTGTATGGCATTTTATTTTATTCTGTTTAGGTTCATATTTTTATATAGCCTTCTAGTGGTTCCAGTACCATTGATTGGAAAGACTATCCTTTCTCCAATTTGAAAATTAAATTAATTTAAATGAAAAAAACCCAAACAGTTCAAAACAGTTCACACATTTCTCCTACCCCTACCCCTTACCTCTGGAAATCACTAATCTGTTCTCTGTTATCTGTGAGCTTGGAGATATAGATATAGATATATAGTGGACTATTATAATAGTCCACATATAAGAGAGATTATATGGTATTTGTCTTTGTCTGACATTTCATTTAGCATCGAGGCCCATCCATGTGGTCAAAAACGGCAAGATTTCATTTTTTCATGGCTGAATAATATTTGATTTTTCCTTATCCATTCATCCATTGATAGACACTTACGTTTCCAAGTCTTGGCTACTGCAAATAATGCTGCAATGAGCATGGGGATGCATATATAACTTTTGAAATTAGTATTTTTGCTCTCTTTGAGAAAATACCCAGAGGTGGAATTGCTGGATCACATAGAAGTTCTATTTTTAACTTTTGAGGAATCATCATACTGTTTTCCATAGTGGCAACCAATTTACATTTCTACCAGCAGTACACAAGTCTCCCTTTTCTTCACATTTTCACCAGCATTAAATAACTCTTGCATTCTTTGGCAATAGCCATTCTAACAGGTATGACATGATAATTCATTGTGGTTTTGATCTGCATTTTCCTAATTATTATGATATGGAGTATCTTTTTATGTGTCTATTGGTCATCTATGTTTTCTTTGAAAAAGTGTTTTTTTCTATCCATTATTTAATTGAACTGTTTAGGGCTCTTTTTTTTTGCTATTGAGCTATGTTAGTTCTTTATATATTTTGGTTATTAACCCCTTATCAGATATATGATTTACAAATATTTTCTCCCATTTAGTAGGTTGCCTTTTCATTTTGTTGATGGGGTCCTTTGTTTTAGTTTGGAGTAGTTATACTTGTTTTTTGCTTTTATTGCTTTTGCTTTCAGTGTCAGAGTCCAAACATCATTGCCAAAACCTACACTAAGAAGTTTACCGTCTATGTCATACAGCTCAATATTAAAAAAAAAAAAAAAACAATCAAGAATGCACAGAAAACATTAATAGACATTTCTGCAAAGAAGACATACAGATGGCCAAGAGACACACGAAAATATTCTCAAAGTCTCTAATTATTGAGGAAACACAAATCGAAACTATAAAAAGGTTTTATCTCGCACTGGCCAAAATGACCATCATCAAGAAGTCTACAAATAAATGCTGGAGAGGTGTGGAGACAAAAGGGAATCCTCCTAAGCTGTTGGTGGGAATGTAATTGGTGCAGCCACTATGGAAAATAGTATGGAGGTTCCTTAAAAAACTAAATACAGAGTTACCATATTATTCAGCAATCCAAAGCCTAGGCATATATCTGGAAAAGGTGAAAACTCTAATTCAAAAAAATACATGCTTCCCAGTGTTCATCAGTTCAGTTCAGTTTAGTCGCTCGGTCGTGTCCAATTCTTTGCAACCCCATGAACCGCAGCACGCCAGGCCTCCCTGTCCATCACCAACTCCCAGAGTTTACCCAAACTCATGTCCATTGAGTCAGTGATGCCATCCAGCCATCTCATCCTCTGTCGTCCCCTTCTCCTCCTGCCCCCAATTCCTCCAAGCATCAGAGTCTTTTCCAATGAGTCAACTCTTCTCATGAGGTGGCCCAAGTACTGGAGTTTCAGCTTTAGCATCATTCCTTCCAAAGAACACCCAGGGCTGATCTCCTTTAGAATGGACTGGTTGGATCTCCTTGCAGTCCAAGGGGCCCTCAAGAGTCTTCTCCATCACCACAGTTCAAAAGCATCAATTCTTCGGCGCTCAGCTTTCTTCACAGTCCAACTCTCACATCACACATGACCACTGGAAAAACCATAGCCTTGACTAGATGGACCTTTGTGGACAAAGTAATGTCTCTGCTTTTGAATATGCTATCTAGGTTGGTCATAACTTTCCTTCCAAGAAGTAAGCGTCTTTTAATTTCATGGCTGCAATCACCATCTACAGTGATTTTGGAGCCCCAAAAAATAAAGTCTGACACTGTTTCCACTGTTTCCCCATCTATTTGCCATGAAGTGATGGAACCAGATGCCATGATCTTCGTTTTCTGAATGTTGAGCTTTAAGCCAACTTTTTCACTCTCCTCTTTTACTTTTATCAAGAGGCTTTTTAGTTCCTCTTCACTTTCTGCCATAAGGGTGGTGTCATCTGCATATCTGAGGTTATTGATATTTCTCCCGGCAATCTTGACTCCAGCTTGTGTTTCTTCCAGTCCAGATTTTCTCATGATGTCCTCTGCATATAAGTTAAATAAGCAGGGTGACAATATACAGCCTTGACATACTCCTTTTCATATTTGGAACCAGTCTGTTGTTCCGTGTCCGGTTCTAACTGTTGCTTCCTGACCTGCATATAGGTTTCTCAAGAGACAGGTCAGGCGGTCTGGTATTCCCATCTCTTTCAGAATTTTCCACAGTTTGTTGTGATCCACACAGTCAAAGGCTGTGGCTTAGTCAATAAAGCAGAAATAAATGTTTTTCTGGAACTCTCTTGCTTTTTCGATGATCCAGTAGATGTTGGCAATTTGATCTCTAGTTCTTCTGCCTTTTCTAAAACCAGCTTGAACATCTGGAAGTTCATGGTTCATGTATTGCTGAAGCCTGGCTTGGAGAATTTTGAGCATTACTTTACTAGTATGTGAGATGAGTGCAACTGTATGGTAGTTTGAGCATTCTTTGGGATTGGAATGAAAACTGACCTTTTCCAGTCCTGTGGCCACCGCTGAGTTTTCCAAATTTCCAGTGTTCATAGCAGCACTATTTACAATAGCCAAGACATGAAAGCAACATAAATGTCCATTGATGGAGAAATGGATAAAGAAGATGTTGTATGTATATGTATATACACACACACACACACACATATATAATGGAATATTACTCAGATACAGAGATTAAAAAGAATGACATAATGCCATTTGCAGCAACATATATAGACCTAGAGATTATCATACTCAGTGAAGTAAGTCAGAGAAGGGCAAATATCATATGATATCACTTACAAGTAGAATCTTAAAAAAAAAAAAGATTAAAATGAACTCACTTACAAAATAGAAATAGCCTCACAGACACAGAAAACACTTAGGATTACCAAAAGGGAAAGTGGTGGAGGGATAAATTAGGGATTTGGGATTAAGAGATTCATACTACTATATATAAAATAGATAAACAACAAGGTCCTACTGTACAGCACAGGGAACTATACTCAATATCTTTAAACTACCTATAATGGAAAAGAACCTGGAAAAGATATATGTAAACATCTGAATCACTTTGCTGTACACCTGAAACATTGTAAATCAACTATACTTCAATTAAAAAAATTTAAAGAAGAATATGAAACAGGGTAAGGAGTAGAAAATAACTTTGGGTTCCTTTATATAATTAGGAAAGCACTCTGAGAGGGTGACATTTAAACTAAGCCCTGAATGACAAGGAATCAGTCAAGTAAATATCTGGAAGAAGAAAGAAAACAAAAGGAACGAATATGAAAAGGTCACAAGACAGGAAAGGAAAAGCTTATGTTTATAGAAAATAAAGGAAGGAAATATACCAGAATAGTAGTTTTTAGTGGGTGATAGGATGATTTGTTGGAGAAGGCAATGGCACCCCACTCCAGTACTCCTGCCTGGGGAATCCCATGGACGGAGGAGCCTGGTGGGCTACAGTCCATGGGGTCGCGAAGGGTGGGACACGACTGAGCGACTTCACTTTCACTTTTCACTTTCATGCATTGGAGAAGGAAATGGCAACCCACTCCAGTGTTCTTGCCTGGAGAATCCCAGGGACAGTGGAGCCTGATGGGCTGCCGTCTATGGGGTCGCACAGAGTTGGACATGACTGACGCGACTTAGCAGCAGCAGCAGCAGCAGGATGATTTGTTATGTACGTTTTTTTTGGTGTAAACTTGAGCATGGTTTCTATAGTTTCAAAAATGAGAAAAATTACTTTCATGATCATAAAAACCATTAAAATATTAATAATAAGAAGACATGGAAAATGTAATTTAGAAGAAAATGCAAAGGCTTGGAAGGGAGACCCAGATTGGAAACTCAACCATGCCAATTACTTATTGCTGACCCATGACAAGATGCCTAAACTTTCTCTAAACCTCAGTTTTCCAATCAAGAGAATGGAGATAATAGTTCCATGTAGGGTCTCTAGCACAGTGCCTTGACCAGAATGCTGTTACTAGTCATGTGATCATCAATAAGTTTTCTCATCCTCTCCAGAACTTAGCTTCTTCATGTATAACATTGGATATAATAATGTTGTTCTTCAGGATCGTCCTTAGGTGTTAGATGTGTTATTGTATACAAAATGACAGCACAGTACCTTTGTAGACACACACTAAGTGGTAGATAAAATTGATCATCTGTAAATAGGAGATTGGTAATGATTTTTATTTTCTTTAAACCTTGATATACTGCCTAAACTTTTAAAATAATCTCATATTTGTAATAAAGTGAAAATTATCTTCTTTCATGATTAAGGTAGTTTTATTCTAGCTCTACACATTTGTTCCACAAAAACATTCACATAAGTTACAGGAATGTTTACTACAGCATTGTCTGTAACTGCAAGCATTTATAAACAAACATCCATCAATATATAAAACTTCTGTAAATTAAGTAAATTCTCTCCATGGAAAAATGATGAATCAATTAAAAGGAGTTAGGTAGAACCATAATATGGACTAACATGGAAAGCAGTTGAAGATATAAATTTAAAATAAGATTGCAAAACAGCTGTTAGTAATATAATAAGCCCCTTTTCATCACAATTATTATATACAGTATATTAGTTTGGGCACAGAAAAAAATGTCTGGAAGAATAAACAATGATCTGCTAACAGTCCTGATTGTTTCAGGTTGGGATTACAGGGCTCTTTATTTTTTGTCATATATTTTTAAATGTCTAGATTTTTTTAATTTAAATTTATTTATTTTAATTGGAGGCTAATTACTTTACAATATTGTATTGGTTTTGGCATACAGATTTTTTAAGTATTATAGAGTTTTCTTTGTACATAGAAAAAGAAAAACAATTTAGAAAAGGAGGGAATGATCAAATGCTAGCTTGAGATCACTTGTGGGTAAAATTGAGTTACCCATTTGATTCTGCAACACTGAAGTCATTTACAAAGTGCAATTTCATAGGAGAGATAGTGCTACAATCCAGGCTAGAAAAAGTGGGAGGTAAGAAAGTGGAAATAGAGAAGTATACAATTCTTTGCAGTACTTTGTCTGAGAAAGGGGGTGGCACTCGCTGGAGAGGGGTGTAGGGGCAAAGTAGGGCTTTGTTTTGTCAATTTGTCCTTTTTTCTGGGAACAATTTGAGTATACTTAAAATTTATTGGGAAAGTAGTTGGATGAGAGGTTGAAATTACAGAAGAAATTGAGAATAACTGAAGGAGTAAGCTCACAGAAGGGGCAGATCCAAAACAAAAGTGAAGGGCTTAGCATTAAAGAAGAAAACGATGAGATAGTGGGGAAGGTTCTGAGGTTTAAGAGTGGAAAAAGTCTTGACACTATGAAAGTGAATGAGAGACAAAAGCAGTGAAACATTGAAGAAACCCTGGGCATACCTGGACTTTGAGACCAAATGTTACATAGTTTTCCCAGCAGCACTCAGAAACAATGTTAGGAACAAAGGAATGGAAACTGAATTGTTCATCCATGAATGGGGTTTCTCCAGGTGGTTTCAGATTAGCACAAAGAGGCAAGGGAGTTAAAGAAATTGGCTTGTCAAAGAGAGGGGCAGCATGTGTCTAAGTCTTGTGGCAGGATAGATCATGGTGCATTTTAGATTCTTTAACAGTTCATGTGGCTAGTGTGCAGAGAGTAAAAAGAGTAATATGAGATAAGATTGGAGAAAAAGATCTTTAAGGGCCAAGAAAAATAATTTGGGTATTGTAAGTATGACAAGAATCTATTGGAGATTTTAGGAAGGGTAGTAATCGGATATAAATTAACTTTTTAAATGGTTGCTCTAGATGAAGAATAAATCTGGAGCAAGATTAGATGAAGACACTAAAATCAAGAACAAAGCAAGGATCCTCACTTTTGCCATTTCTATTCAACAGTGTACTAGATGCTCTTGCCAGGGAACTTAGGAAGGAAAAAAAGTTGTCCAAATAGGAAAAGAAGTAAAACAATCTCTATTCCCAGATGACATGATATTGTACATAGAAAATTCTAAGGATCCACAAATAAACTATTAGAATTAGTAAACAAGTTCAGAAAGATTTCCAAGCTAAAGAATCAACATGCAAAAATCCTTTATATTTTAATACACCAACAATGAACAACCCAAAAATGAAATTAAGAAAACAAATTTATTTAAAATAGCATCAAAAAGAATACAATACTTTGGAATCAAGGAAATGCAAAAATTATACACTGAAAACTACAAAACATTGTTGTTGTAAGAAAATTTTCGAAGACCTACATAAAAGGAGAGGCCGTTATGTTAATGGATTGGAAGATTTACTGTTGCTAAGATAGCAGTACTCCTCAAATAGATCCATCACAATTGCTTTCAAAATCCAAGTTGGCTTTCTTTTTTTGCAGAAATACTCAAACTGAAATTAAAATTAATACCAAAATACTATAAGAAACAGAAAATATAGCTAAAAACAGTCTCAAAAAAGAGCAAAGTTGGGGGGACTCAAACAACCAAATTTCAAAAATTACCACAAAGCTACTGTAATTAAGACTGTGTAATCCTGATAGGGACAGTCATAAGTAAGCTCATTTATTTACATTAATTGACTTTGAACAAGGATGGCAAGACAATTCAATGGGAAAAGAATAGGCTTTGCAACAAATGGTTCTGGGGCAAGTGCATATACTCATGCCAAAGAATTAATTTAACCCCTACTTCACACCATATACCAAAGTTAACTCCAAATGAGTCAAACATCCAATTGTAGGAGCTAAAACTACAAAACTCTTAGATGAAAACATAGGGAGAAATCTCTGTGAGTTTGAATTAGTCAATGGTTTCTTAGATAAAACACCAAAAATACAAACAACAAAAGAGAAAATAAATTTGACTTTATCAAATTTAGAAATTTTCATGCTTCAAAGGATTATCATCAAGAAAATGAAAACACAATCTATAGAATGGGAAAAAAGTATCTGCAAATCATATATCTGAAAAGACTTTAATATTCAGACTATTTAAAGAACTCTTACAACTGAACAAGAAAAGACAACTCAATTTAAAATAGGTGAACGTAGGTGGGCTGACATGTTCACTGACCATATTAATGCTCTGTTCAAATGGTTCATCTCTTCAATTCAGAACACATTCTTAAGGGAGAAGCTATGAATGGCTTGACCCCACCTGCTTCTCTGAAATTCCTCTGAATATGAGCTTTCTCCTAACAGAACTATTGTATTTGTGTTAGTAACTTCTATTAGGCTTATGTTATTGCACCTTGAATAGATATTGTACTCAATATTGATATGTACTGTAAAGTACTTTGTATAAGTAAATTGAACTGAGCACACAAGTTATTATTTATTGCTGAAATTCAAAGTTAAATGCCAGGAAATCTATGAAATAATGAGATACATCAATGGACTAAAGGGAAAAGACATGGTCATCTCAATAGATGCAAAGAAGACAAAATGTCAACAATAATCTTGATTATTTGCTAATATTTAATAAACTAAAACACACAATTGTTGTTCAGTCACCAAGGTGTGTCTGACTCTTTGTGACCCCACGGACTGCAGCACGCCAAGGTGTCTTCACTATCTCCCGGAGTTTGCTCAGACTCACATCCATTGAGTCGGTGATGCTATCCAACCATCTCAACCTTTGTCGCCCTCTTCTCCTCCTGCCCTCAATCTTTCCCAGCATCAGAATCTTACTGACATAATACTACCATTTGTAATACTAATAAAACCCAACAAAACTTCAGTTTTTAAAAGATGAAAAAATGATTTGAATAGGTATTTCTTCAAAGAAGATATACTAATGGCCAATAAGCATATGAAAAGATATTCAAAATCATTAGTTAGTAAGAAAATGTATATAAAAATGTCAATTAGATACTAATCAGCATCCACTAGGCTAGGCATAATAAAAAAATAGACAAAAATAAGTTTTGGCAAGGATGTGGATAAACTGGAACTCTCTTACATTTATGGTGGGAATATAAAATGGTGCAGTCACTTTGGAAAAGTGGCAGTTACTCAAAACGTTAATCAGAAAGTTATCATATGACTCACCAATTCAACTCCTAGGTATAAAATACCTCCTAAATTGAAAACGTATTCATATAAAAATTGTATATATAAATGTTCGTAGCAGAATTATTTGTAATAACTCAAAAGTAGAAATAACCTAATGTCCATCTAATGATGAACGGATAACAAAATGAAATATTATTCAGTCTTAAAAAGGAATGAAGTACTGATATATGCTACACTGTGGATGAACCTCAAAAACATTATGCTAAGTAAAAAGAAACCAGTTCAAAATACCTTATATTTTATGATTCCATATATATGAAATGTTCAGGATAGAAAAATCCAGAGGGGCAAAATACAGATCTTTCGCCATAAGGAGAGTGACTGCTAATGGATACAGAGGGTTTTGGGGTGTGAGAGGGTTGATAAAAATATTCTGACATTAGTGACAATGGTGACAAAATTGTGTAACTATATTAACTATATTAAAAAACCACTCAATTGTGAGGTTTAAATTTTATGATTGTGAATTATATCTCAATAAAAAGGAAATAAGGAAAGAAAGGGAAGAAAAGGAGGAAGGATGGGAGGAAGGGAGGAAAGAAGAAAGAAGTGAATTTGTTTAGAACTACAGATAGAAAAAAGTGAGCATTTGTTCTCTGCAATTTCTCAGCTAACTGAGAAACTCCAGCTATGTACATTTTCCCCATTCATTTTAGACACTTAAGAAGAGGAAATTACTCCTTGTTTGTTTCTAAAATCAGGGGAAAAAAGGTTAAAGTTGCATTCTGAATTCGAGATTTCTCTTCTCTATGTCCACTGTGTTATCAAAATAGTGAAAATTTGCATGTGACCATGTATCTACTAGTATTTCCAAAACCTAAAAAGAATTTATAAATTGTTGTATCAATTATTTGGGGAAAACTTAATTTTTTTCTAAAAATTTTATTACATTTGTTTTTCTTTCTCTGTTTACTCTGAGACTTTCCTTACTAATGACATCAGTTTTAAAAAAAATGAAAGTCAGTGTCTTTTGCATATTTAATATGCATAAAGTAAAGGCTAAATGTTGAGAATTGTGTAAAATGGGTAAATTCTGTGTTTTTATGTGGATGGTGACTTAATTTGGTTATATTTCCTATTCCTGGAAGCTCCTGGAAGTTATTCCTGGAATAAATGTCATTTACTCTAAAATACGGGCTTACCAGGTGGTTCAGTGGTAAAGAATCTGCTTGCCAATGCTGGAGACGCAGGAGATGAGGGTTCAATCCCTGGGTCAGGAAGATCCCCTGGAGGAGGAAATGACACCCCACTCCAGTATTCTTGCCTGTAGCCCTGCAGGCTGTCCATGGGGTCACAGAAGAGTCAGACATAACTGAGCGACTAAAACAACAACATAGTAGTTTAGCAAAGAAAAAGATGTTAGTTTGGACTAGTGCAATAGCAGTGGAGTTGGAAAAAAACGGAGAGTTTGAAAATACATTTAGGGGATAGGATCAATGGGACTTGGAAGAAACTGGGGGTGAAGATGACAAAGAGGTATCACAGTTTCTGGTTTGTAAAAAAGGATGATGTTACCTGCCATTCATTGAGATAAGGAAAGGTAAGGGAGGACTGTGTTGGAGAATGAGAGAAAGTAGAGATGATTAGACTAGTTTTGGATATCTTGAATTTGAGATGTCAAGGTGAAAAGCAGGTTGCTTAATACAAGTATGAAACTCAGAGAAGATTTTGGACAAGAAATAAACTTGGGAGTTATAAGCATATAAATAAAACCTTTGGCTTCATATTCTATGTACTCTTTCATCCAGCAATCCCACTTCCATGAATTCAACCTAAGAAAATAGTCCAGGATATGCACGAGGATAAAATCAGGAATATTCATCTCTATATATATCCCTAGTTTCAGTATTTGGGCAAGGACAAGAATTTAGAGGAGTAATTGCTACATGGGAAGAGTGTCAAAAATGATTCAAAGGAAAGAGTTCTAGGCAGTTGCAAACATTATCAGAAACACAACATATCACTACTATCAGCAACACCACCAACAACAGCAACGGTCAAATTCTATTCTCCAAATTCTAGGATTTACATGTGTGATTTTACTGGAGGGGAAAACATGTTTTAGAATATCTTTATGATCTATGATGTTCCAGAAAGTGTGTAAAAATTGTCAGTCTCTTATACCCTTGATGTGCCTATAAATTGCTTCAGACTTTTGAAGGCAAATATCAAATGTGTTTGTTATTTGAGACTAATTTCACTCATAAGAACTAACAAAATAATGGGTGCACTAAGTTAAGTGCACAAAAGTAAAGTAAAATGGGCATCCATTTCAGCATGATTTGTAAATTATACTTCTGTACAATGGAATCCTCTGACTGGGTTAAAGGAAATTAGGTGGAACTCTATCGAATGCCATAGAAAGATGTCAAATATATATTTTTAAGTAAAAAAAACCAGCATGTTGTTTCACAATATACCCAATATAATCTCATTTTGTGCAAAAGAACATATGTGTGTCTGTGTGTGTACATGACGGGGGTGGGCAGAGAGATTAGTATTTTGCAAAGAAAAAACTGGAAGAATAGATACCAATAGTTACTTCGACAGGTAGATGAAGGGAGCAACAGAGGATGAGATGATTGAATGGCATCACCAACTCAATGGACATGAGTCTGAGCAAACTCTGGGAGATAGTGAAGGACAGGGAAGCCTGCTGTGCTGCAGTCCATGAGGTCGCAGAGTCAGACACGACTGAGTGACAACAACAACAACCTTGACAGGGAAAGGGAGATATACAGGGAAATTTCACTTCTTAATTTATACCATTTGTATCCTTTGAATTTTTGCAGCAAGCGTATATAATTTATAATCAGAAAAAAATCCTAAAATTAGAAACAATCTTATTGAATAGTGAGTGATTCATAAAATGATGTAGAAGTATATTTATTGACCTGGAATATGTTCAGAGTTTATTGACAAGTAGAAAGTGCAGCCTGCAAGCTTTGTAGGAATGGGTAAAATTAGAAATACACATGAAGAATAACTATCTTTTCAGTATTGTCTCACTTTTGCAAAGAAATATATTTGTATATCCCCCAAGAAAATTCTCTTAAGGAATGTTCTCAAAGCTATAAACAGAGAATATTTCCACAGATTTTCCAAGTGAAGGAGATGAGAGACAATTTCATTATCTCTGTTATACGTTTTTATTTTATTTGATCTTTATAAGAATATTTTACCTTTGAAATTGGAAAAATAGAGATTAAAGTTTGAAACCTGAAGAGTTATTTTAAAGTGATTTATAAAAAAGTGCAAATCTATTTATTGACTCTGAAATTCACAACATGAGGTTAAATTTAAAATGGTGGTTGCATTTCTTGAAAGAAGAGAATTTTTCCCAATTCTGTAGGGAGTCAATGTGACTTTCTACTTACTTTGTACCCGCTTACCTGGATTATAGGGCTTCCCAGGTGGTTCAGCGGTAAAAAATCCGCCTGCCAAGCAGGAGACATGGGTTTGATCACTGGGTAGGGAAGATCCCCTGAAGAAGGAAATGAAAACCCACTCCAGTATTCTTGCCTGGAAAATCTCATGGACAAAGGAGCCTGGCAGGCTACAGTCCATGGGATCACAAAGAGTTGGACATGACTGAGCGACTAACACTTACTTACTTCCTTAAGACTCACTGGACTCATTGGAAAAGACCCTGATGCTGGGAAAGATTGAGGCAGAAGGAGAAGGGGGTGACAGAAGATGAGATGGTTGGATGGCAACATCAACTCAATAAACATGAGTTTGAGCAAACTCTGGGAGATAGTGAAGGACAGGGAAGCCTGGCATGCTGCAGTCCATGGGATTCGCAAAGAATCGGACAGGACTGAACGAATGAACAACATGGTAATATGTATTTTCTTCTTTACATTTTCCTGAACCTTATAGATTTTTCTCAATGGGCAGGTATAACTTTCATAATTTTAAAAAAAGCTTCAAATGAGATCTTATTTTTATTTTAAATCCATGCATGTGTGTGGGCACATACACCCCCCGCCCACACACACAGCTTCTCTTCAGCTGCCAGTGGAAGATTCCATAGGACTGAATTGGCTCCCTGCCTGCTCTGAACCGGCCTTGACAATTGTTCCCACCCTGATTTATGTATGTTGTAGGAGGAGGAGGTTGATGAGGAAGATAGAGGAGAAGGAAGAGGAGGGGGAGGAGAATGAGGGGAAGGAAGGGGAGGAGGGGGAGAGACAGGAGGAGAAAGAAGAGGAGGAAGGGGAGGAGGAGAAGCGGAAAGCACAGTAAAGACCTTGCTGACTAGCTTTGAGAAAAATCTCAGCAGAGACTGCTTGTCCCAGCTGTGTTTCCTATGCCACACAAACTTCTGGAAAGCTCTGTCTGGGGTTAGAGCAGCAGTCTCCTGCATTTACTACATCCTTCCTACCTTGCCTTCCAGCATTCCTGCTGTATGCTGTTCAAGTTGCAGTTTTGACTTTGAACTCCAAGTGGCACTCATTTGTATTTTCTAAATATTTCCCAATTCACAGGTATCATTAGTCCAAGGGGAAAAAAAGCAATGAAAGTCATTTTCTAAACAGGCTTTGAACAAGAAATGATCATTTCTCAGTTGATTGATAGAAATTGGAAAGAAAAGCAATGATACAGTGTCTAGGAGATATTCAGCATTTGGCTAAGGGTATATACTTCACTTCTTTTCACAGCTATTTGTAAGGCCTCCTCAGACAGCCATTTTGCTTTTTGCATTCTTTTTCTTGGGGATGGTCTTGATTCCTGTCTCCTGTACGATGTCACGAACCTCCATCCATAGTTCATCAGGCACTCTGTCTATCAGATCTAGTCCCTTAAATCTATTTTTCACTTCCACTGTATAGTCATAAGGGATTTGATTTAGGTCATACCTAAATGGTCTAGTGGTTTTCCCCACTTTCTTCAATTTCAGTCTGAATTTGGCAATAAGGAGTTCATGATCTGAGCCACAGTCAGCTACCGGTCTTGTTTTTGCTGACTATATAGAGCTTCTCCATCCTTGGCTGCAAAGAATATAATCAATCTGATTTTGGTGTTGACCATCCGGTGATGTCCATGTATAGAGTCTTCTCTTGTGTTGTTGGAAGAGGGTGTTTGCTATGACTAATGCATTCTCTTGGTAGAACTCTAGAAGGCAATGGCAACCCACTCCAGTGTTCTTGCCTGGAAAATCCCAGGGACGGGGGAGCCTTGTGGGCTGCCGTCTATAGGGTCGCACAGAGTCGGACACGACTGAAGTGACTTAGCGGCAGCAGCAGCAGCCCTGCTTCATTCTATACTTCAAGGCCAAATTTGCCTGTTACTCCAGGTGTTTCTTGACTTCCTACTTTCGCATTCCAGTCCCCTATAATTAAAGAAGAGAAGCAAAAAACAAAGGAGAAAAGGAAAGATATACCCATTTGAATGCAGAGTTCCAAAGAATAGCAAGAAGAGATAAGAAAGTCTTGCTCAGCGATCAATGCAAAGAAATAGAGGAAAACAACAGAATGGGAAAGACTAGAGATCTCTTCAAGAAAATCAGAGATACCAAGGGAACATTTCAGGCAAAGATGGGCACAATAAAGGACAGAAATGGTATGGACCTAACAGAAGCAGAAGATATTAAGAAGAGGTGGCAAGAATACACAGAAGATCTATACAAAAAAGATCTTCATGACCCAGATAATCACAATGGTGTGATCACTCACCTAGAGCCAGACATCCTGGAATGTGAAGTCAAGTGGGCCTTAGGAAGTATCACTACGAACAAAGCTAGTGGAAGTGATGGAATTCCAGTTGAGCTATTCCAAATCCTGAAAGATGATGCTGTGAAAGTGCTGCGCTCAATATGCCAGCAAATTTGGAAAACTCAGCAGTGGCCACAGAACTGAAAAAGGTCAGTTTCCATTCCAATCCCCAAAAAAGGCAATGCCAAAGAATGCTCAAGCTACCACACAATTGCACTCATCTCACACACTAGTAAAGTGATGCTTAAAATTCTCCAAGCCAGGCTTCAGCAATACATGAACCGTGAACTTCCAAATGTTCAAGCTGGATTTAGAAAAGGCAGAGGAACCAGAGATCAAATTGCCAACATCTGCTGGATCATTGAAAAAGCAAGAGAGTTCCAGAAAAACATCTATTTCTGCTTTATTGACTATGCCAAAGCCTTTGACTGTGTGGATCACAACAAACTGTGGAAAATTCTGAAAGAGATGGGAATACCAGACTGCCTGACCTGCCTCTTGAGAAACCTATATGCAGGTCAGGAAGCAACAGTTAGAACTGGACATGGAACAACAGACTGGTTCCAAATAGGAAAAGGAGTACGTCAAGGCTGTATATTGTCACCCTGCTTATTTAACTTATATGCAGAGGACATCATGAGAAACGCTGGGCTGGAAGAAGCACAAGCTGGAATCAAGATTGCTGGGAGAAATATCAATAACCTCAGATATGCAGATGACACCACCTTTATGGCAGAAAGCGAAGAAGAACTAAAGGACTTCTTGATGAAAGTGAAAGAGGAGAGTGAAAAAGTTGGCTTAAAGCTCAACATTCAGAAAACTAAGATCATGGCATCTGGTCCCACCACTTCATGGCAAATAGATGGGGAAACAGTGGAAACAGTGGCTGACTTTATTTTTCTGGGTTCCAAAATCACTGCAGATGGTGACTGCAGCCATGAAATTAAAAGATGCTTACTCCTTGAAAGGAAAGTTATGACCAACCTAGACAGCATATTAAAAAGTAGAGACATCACTTTGTCAACAAAGGTCCATCTAATCAAGGCTATGGTTTTTCCAGTGGTCATGTATGGATGTGAGTCAGACTATAAAGCAAGCTGAGCATCGAAGAATTGATGCTTTTAAACTGTGGTGTTGGAGAAGACTCTTGAGAGTCCCTTGGACTGCAAGGAGATCCAACCAGTCCATCATCAAGGAGATTAGTCCTGGGTGTTCATTGGAAGGACTGATGTTGAAGCTGAAACTCCAGTACTTTGGCCACATGCTGTGAAGAGCTGACTCATTGGAAAAGACCCTGATGCTGGGAAAGATTGAGGGCAGGAGGAGAAGGGGATGACAGAGGATGAGATGGTTGGATGGTATCACTGACTCAATGGACATGGGTTTGGGTGGACTCTGGGAGTTGGTGATGGACAGGGAGGCCCGGCATGCTGTGGTTCATGGGGTCACAAAGAGTCAGACACGGTTGAGCGACTGAACTGAACTGATATACTTCACTATTATCCTGAGCTCTTCCCATCCAAAGCAGCCAATCTTTTAATCAACAAAGCTTCCTATGTCATAGTAAGCCTTTACAAAGTAACAGCAAAAAGCAAAAGAGCCACTATCATCTAGATTATGTAAAAGAGTCAGTGTTGTTTCTGGATGTCAGTGATGTCATTGCACCCCCAAAATATTAAGACACTATAAAGCCACAAAGCACAATAATAATGTGATGGACAGGACGTTGGAATGAGAAAAAAAAAGCATATAACGAGGTGTGGGATTCGTTGGGAATGCCACTACTACCTTACTTTAAAATTATCTCACGTTGAACTTTTTCCCCATAATTCATTCTACACCCCTCTCTTTACACAGCATCTTTTTACAATTAAAAGGCAAATGTTTAGTGCTTAAAAGAATAAAGTGGAGTTATGCTACATTACAGAAAATCAATTGAGTCTATAAAGCTGCTGACTTGACAAGGATTCCTGACATCCAGGCAATGGCCTGCTTCTCAAGCATTATTTGTTAGCCATGTTAATGACTACGTAACCATGACAACCATCAGGATTCTGACACCCTACCCACGCTCTTCACTGCTACTTTATTGTGCATCTTAATGTACATGTCTAGGAAGTCCCCACCAGCAGGCTCTGGCAGACAGAACTGCACAAACAGCCTGAAAGAGGAGGGGGAAAATGAAATCGCCTTGCTCAGAAGAGGAGGAACACCAAGAGCCCTCAAATACAGCCCAAAGAATGCATGGAGAGGAAAAGGATGACACACCCTTTCCCAGGCCACCCCACCTCCAGAAACACAGATACACAGTATGCAGGAAAGTGAAGCAGTAAGGAAAGAAATGATACTGACTTTGGGATGTTCCAAAAGTCCCTCTTGTGCACACCATGGGATGTACATTTGGTCTGTGCTATCTGAGCCTCAAGTTTTCTCCTGGTTCCCATTTCCCTTCTCCTTCCTCTAACAAGCTGATCCACCCACAGGCTCAGAGGATGATGATGCCCATATCTTTATCTCTGGGACAGATATCACAGTCCAACTCCAGATTCAAGTCATCAACTGGTCACTGAAGTGCTCCATGTAGACAACTCACTGACTCCTAAAACTCAACTCTTTCAACCTGAACTCCTCCACTTGCTCCTCAAACTGTTCCTCCTCCTCCTTCTGCTCCCTCTGCCCCTCTCCCTCCCACTCCCCTCTTTCTCTGAGGGGTCTCACTCTCAGCGAAAGGCATGGGCAACCCACCCCACTGCCTAAATCAGACCCTGTCTTCTGCCTCACTCCCACATCCCATCTGTCTACTTCTGCAATATCCGCCATCCGTCCCCTCCTTCCAGTCACCACTTCTGCCAACCTTGCCCATCAAGGATGACTCCTTGCATCCAGGAATCATCTGTCTGTCTTGGATGACTGCAGCAATCCCAACAGGTCTACATGCCTCTGCCATGGGGTGGGATGTGGAGAGCTCCAACATACTCTGCCGCCTGAGATCTCCCTCCAATCTGTGTTCCTCCATGTCTCACTTCAGACCCCTCAGTGGCTGGCTTCCCGCTGCACTGGGGTGAGTTCCAAACAGCCAAGCTTTCCATAGCCCTGTCCCTGCCTACTCTTCCTTCTTCACTCCTTTGGCCATCCTGAACCTTTCCATGTTTTGTGAATGCACCATGGTCTCTCTCATATCCTAGCTCTGGCTCATATTGTCCCTTCTGCCTAGAACACGGTCTCTCTCCCCCTTCATCTGGCTGATGCCCCTTCAACCTTGACTGCCATATTGGGCGTGTGCGTGTGTGCTGTTGTACCTGTTTAGCCAGTCCTTTGATTGTGTCCTACAGTCTACTGTTCACACTCACTGTGGCTGGGTTTACTTGTTTAGCTTTGAGATACAAACCACTTCTAAGCTCTTGCAGGTGTGTGTGTATGTATGTGTGTGTGTATATTTCTTTCCTTAAAGAAACTTGGTTATAGGATGATTTAATAATTTATTGCTAAGACTGAATTTAGCCCTTTGTCTCTAGTCATGAATTCTTTTAATCCTCTAGTGTACTTTCTCATTGCTAGTGTTTATTGATGCCCAAGAATATCTATGGCTTTATGTTTTTATCAGAACTGTATAATAGTTATGAATTTGGGCTCTTCAGTCAGATTGCATAGGTACAAATCCTGGTTTTATTGCTATATGTAGGACTTTAAGCAGGGTTCCCTGGTAGCTCAGCTGCTAAAGAATCTGCCAGCAATGCAGGAGACCTTGGTTCAATTCCTGGGAAGATTCCCTGGAAGAGAGCATGGCAACCCACTCCAGTATACTTGCCTGCAGAATCCCCATGGACAGAGGAGCCCTCCAGGCTACAGTCCATGGGGTTGCAAAGAGTCGGACACAACTGAGCGACTAAGCACAGCACACATGACTTTGAGCAAGTCATTTAACGTCTTGTTTTTTTATTTTCTTATGTGAAAAATTTCGATAACAAACATCCTTTCTCACAGGGTATAATTTAGTGTAAAATATTTAGAGCAGAGTCTGGTATGTAGTAAGTGCTCAGTAAATTTAACTAAAATTGTCACCCTCAATGTTACTTTCTCCTGCATGTGTCTTTTCTTCTCAGAGAACAGAACAGCTACCCTTTGTATTTTAGAGTCTGTAGCTATTAGGTCTCTTCCAGTTGTAGCTTTTCAAACATACCTTACTCTCTCAGCTTCTTGTCCATTTACAAAGTGAGAGTTAAATATATCCAAAGATTATTACAGCTTCAAAGACCACAAAGGAATTAAAAGGAACTGGTCAGTGCTTAATGGAGAAAACATTAATTTGGGAATTAATTGTTCCTGTGATTTGGGACATAATGAATCTAATGTCTGTCTGTGGTGAGAGTGATAGAAACTCAGTCTTCAAATAAAATTGGATATGTAATATGTTTTTGATTTGTTTTATTGAAGTATAACATTAAAAATCACAATGAGATCTGATAACAAGGTCTAAGTACTCAAGCAAAATCTCTCCCTCCTACCATCTCTTAATTAGCTGACATTTTAAGGTAGGATGCTTTTGAATGACCAGCCAACTGTGAAATAGGTTTCCTTTGTTCCTTTCATTCCCTGCCAATTGAGTTAGAATAATCACATCATTAAAATGCTTCTCTGGGCAGCCAGCTCACAGGAGCGACTGAATGAAGTTGGGTCACAGGTGAGATGTTGAAAGCATGGACATTTTAAACTACTTCCCTTATCCTGTGCTTCAGTGTATCAAGACATCAGCCTTCTCTGGAAACTAGGAATCCCTGTCTTCAGAATGTACTTAGTTCATCAATCATACTGCTTCTTTCAGGTCTATGGAGGGCTCAAAGCCATATTTATCTAGAAAAAATACTGGCAAACATTGATATTAAGAGAAGAAAAACAGAATGGAAGAGAGAATGAGAGAGAGTGCTACTCTCTCTGAATTTTAGAGTCTATAGCTATTAGGTCTCTTCCAACTGTAACTTTTGAAATATACCTTACTCTGCCAGCTTCTTGCCCATTTACAAAGTGAAAATTAAGTATATCCAAAGATTATTACAACTTCAAAGACCACAAAGAAATTAAGAAGAACTAACCAATGCTTAATGGAGAAAACACTAATTTGGGAATTTATTGTTCCTATGATTTGGGATATTATGAATCTAATGTCTGTCTGGGGTGAGTGAGAGAAACTACAGTTAAGTTCATGCTGTATACTTTCCTTTATCCTAAAATTTGAGCCTGTGACTTGTAAATCCTAGTTAAAATACCCTGATTACCTTAAAAATTATGAATTGAAATATTTAAAGACTTTCTAGGAAAGTGGCTGGTAACAGAGAAGCCTGGAGTGAGATTTGGGCATACAGTGGGTAGAATTTAAGTGGGATGTTTCAGTTGGAAAAGACTGATATTAAGACGTGTGTCCTGGGGCTGATTAAGTAACTGGATACTCAGTGAGTACCCAATTATACACCTTTCTTTGCCTGTGGAGTGGGAATGACTGAGACCAGCTGGGATCCTGGTGGTAGCCATGGCCTCTTGCACTCTGTACTGCCTATGTTATCTCTTCTGAACACCTCTGCAATCTTTGCTGCCCTACTTTCTGTTTGTCTGCCCAGGGAGTAAGAACCAGCTCAAAATCTGGACTCGCAATCTTATCTCCCACTCCCTGATTACTTTCCTATTTTCAATCAGTCTGCCTCTTCATACTCCTGATTGTGACTCTTGAGGGAGATTGTTTCTGGTCAGTGAGATGTATGAAGGGAAAGAGTCGGGGGTGGGGGGCATAAACTTCATGTGAGAACAGCTTGACAAGCATGGCCATGAATAAAGAACTGCAAGTGTTTGTCCTCTCTCAGACATTTAATATCCAATATTTATCTAGTTGTCTTTTGGGTGGGACTGCTTCAGCCTCTCTCATTATTCTTTTTTCTGTTTATTTGTACAATTACAGTTTCTGCTCATACATTGATCTGTGGAGAGAGGGAAAATGTAGCTAGAAACAGGTGTCATGGAATCACCTAAGAGCAAGTCTACAAAGTAAGAAATAGTGGAAAACCAATGTTCTACATCAGGAAAAATAGGTATTGCCACTGATGACCAATGATGGTCAGTCCACAAAGCAGTTGTTAAAGCTGTGTGTTTGGAATATCACCTTGCACATAAGAAAATAGAACCATGATCCCAGCTGACTGCAAGTCTCACCAGAGCACTAAATTAAGATTGAATCCTAATCCATAACAGAGGATTTAGGAGGTGAAGAATAAGAACAGAGATTCAAGGGGAAGGGAGCACAGATAACTTGGGTTTTGTCTGGGTTTCAGGTCCTTTTCTAAGTCCTGTCCTAATAAGATGCGAAAGTCTTTATAACCTTTGAGAAGACTCCTGGCTCACAACCCAGATAGCAATTCAACTGTTTCCTCAACAGCGTTCTCTCCATTCAGGAACACTAGGTTTGCTTCTCCATCTGAGGCTCCCCTACTCTGCCATCTTGCCTCAAGGAAAGTCTTACTGATATTCTCCTGGACTTGCTTTTGTTTTTCTTTTTATCTATAGCTTTGAACTTGAATATTAGATCTATTATAATTCCCATTTGCTTAGAGACCAGCCTCAATGAATCAACCCAGTGATAAGACAATAGGATACTAAGACAGTTTTATTGTGCTTAGTCTCTCAGTCATGTCCGATTCCTTTTGACCCCATGGACTGTAGCCCACCAGGCTACTCTGTCCATGGGGATTCTCCAGGCAAGAATACTGGACTGGGATGGCATGCCCTCCTCCAGGGGATCTTCCTAACACAGGGATTGAACCCAGCTTTCCTGCATTGCAGGCAGATTCTTTACCTTCTGAGCCACCAGGGAAACCCTTAGGAAGTATAACTGAGTATACAGAAGAATAAATAAATCACACGTTACTCTGCTACAATCTAGAGATCTTTTCTGTAGTTGAAAACATTCGGTGATTATTTATTTATTTGCTTGTGTGGGGTCTTAGTTGCAGCTGGGGGGTTTAGTTGCCCCAGGGCATGTAGGATCTTAGTTCCCTGACCAGAGATGGGACTAACATCCCCTGCATTGGAATGCAGATTCTTAACCACTGGACCACCAGGGAAGTCCCCTCAGCTTCTCTTGAACTGGAAACTTTTGGGGCTTCTGGTTGGGTAGAGGGAAGACCAGATATTTATTACGCTTTCAGTCATTTACAACTTTATCAGTGTGTGTGTGTGTGTGTGTGTGTGTGTGTGTGTGTGTAGGAAGGCAAGTTATAAGAAGGGTAATAGTGAGGTGAGAAATGTTGGGAAATCACTACCCAGAATCAGGAACTATGAGTTGTGAGGTCAAAGTTCTTTAGTGATCTTTGCCCTGTTTTTGATCTGGACATGGGGACAGCTACTCTACTTTTAGGGACTGCTGTCTATGAGTTGCTAAGGAGGTCCCAGCCCCAGCCATGTCCTTAACAGTTCATTCATCCACAGGCACCAAGGAAAGCACCAGTTCCGTAAGAGACCTACTGCAGATCTTGCTGCTGCTGCTAAGTTGCTTCAGTCATGTCTGACTCTGCGCGACCCCATAGACAGAAACCCACCAGGATCTCCCATCCCTGGGATTCTCCAGGCAAGAACACTGGAGTGGGTTGCCATTTCCTTCTCCAAGGCATGAAAGTGAAAAGTGAAAAGTGAAAGTGAAGTCACTCAGTTGTGTCCGACTCTTAGCGACCCCATGGACTGCAGCCTACCAGCCTCTTCTGTCCATGGGATTTTCCAGGCAAGAGTACTGGAGTGGCGTGCCATTGCCTTCTCCAGGGGATCTTCCCAATCTTATTGAAGCCTTAGTTCAGGGTTAACTTCCAGTTGGGAGGTGTGGAGGTTGAAGTCAGAGCTTCTAGAAGGAAGGAAATAGCTTTTATTGAGCCACAGCTGGATCCCAGTTCATCATGTCAGGATACATTATTCCTTTTTAATCCCCGAGAAAAATCACTGATTTTTGCATATTCAGGCAAAAAGAGGCTTAGTGGACTTCTTAGCAAGTGTAATAATAAAGAAAAACTTCCTTTTCCTTGTTTTCCAGCTGGTTTTTATTTAGTCACAGGAAATCTATTCATTTTTATGTATTTATCTTGTTAATGGTCACTTATTGAACTGGCTCATTGCTTCCAATGGCTTTCCAGTTCTTTTTATTGGATTTTTCCAGTTATTGAATCCTATCACCTATAAATAAAGATAAAATTTGCTTTCGCCTTTCCAATACTTTACATATCTTTTTTTTTTTCTAATGCAACTGGGCTGATATTTCCAGAACTATGTTAAAATAAAATGATGAAATCACTGTTACCTTGTTTCTGATTTTGCTGAAAATGCTTCTGTGGTGTTCCCTCATTAATGACTTTAACTGAAAATATAATATTTATCAACTTTACAAAGTATTTTTAAAAGGATTAGTTGGGAAGTATTAACACATTCCTTTTCTACATCTTTAAGAATGATCATATGGTTTTCCTCCTATAATTATTAATTTGAAAATTATAGCAATACATTTCTTAATATTGCCACAAGTTTACCTAGCTGAAATGAAACTTAACAAGGAATATTATTTTAAATGCAATGTTGAATGCTATTTGCTAATATTCTATTTGAGCTTTTGCATTTTTTATTTTTTGAAGTGTAGTTAATTTAATGTTGTGTTAGTTTCAAGTGTACAACAAAGTGATTCAATTATAAATATGTATATATTTTTTCAAATTCTTTTCCCTTATAGGTTATTAGAAGATACTGAATGTAGTCTCTGTGTTATACAGTAGGTTCTTGTTGTTTTTCTATTTTATAAGAGTTTTGCATTGTTATTCACTTGTGGAAGATATTTTGGGAAAATATATTTATAACTTCTATAATTATTGCTATGCTGTGCTTAGTCACTCAGTCATGTCCAACTCTTTTTGACCCCGGGGACTGTAGCCCACCAGGCTCCTCTGTCCATGGGGATTCTCCAGATAAGAGTGGATTGCCATGCCCTCCTCCAAGGGATCTTCCCAACCCAGGGATCCATCCCAGGTCTCCCCCATTGCAGGCAGATTCTTTACTGTCTGAGCCACCAGAGAAGCCCAAGAATACTGGAATGCGTTGCCATTCCCTTCTCCAGGGGATCTTCCCAACCCAGGGATCAAACCCGGGTCTCCTGCATTGCAGGTGGATTTTTTTTACCGTCTGAGCCACCAGGGAAGGTTTATAAAAAGGTATGTGAATGTTTTAATATTTCCTTCATGCTCTTGAATAGTTTAAATCATAGGGGAATTATCTGCTTCTTAAAGAACCATTGAAGTTTTAATCTGGGAAGTGGCTTAATAAAAATCTCTCCTGGCAGTAATGTGCAGAAGAGACTGGAGACAGGAAAACAGTCTAGAAGTCATTTAATAGTATAGGCCTGAGATGAAGAAGGACTGATACAAAGAGGAAAAGGTGAGAATGCTGCAATTGGAGGCATGGTTATAGAAGTGAAAGACACTTCAATAAAAGGAGAGAATTTGGTAGCTGATAATGTTGCCAAATAAAATACTGGGTGCCAAATATTGAGTGACACAGAGGAAAGATTGTATAATCCAATGCACATTTTGATAGGTAAAAGCTCTTTCTCTTGAGCAACTCTAGTGATTGTGTAACTGGAAAAAAATTACCATTTTGAATAATGAGAAAAGAGCAGCAGTGGAAAGAACAACCTAGAGTTCACACATGATTTGTTTTATGAGGTTAGAAGTTTAAGTCTGTTTTCTTTCAGAACACGGACAATGGTAAGACTTTTTATGACAGCACTGAGTTTACTTAAGAAAAAAATGCACCTTCCTTTTTTCTTTTCCTGCTTCACTGAAGTAATGAAAGGATGGTAAGAAAGTAGAACAAATGAACATGATTTTAAAAAGCCAAAGTATTTTTTCTGAGTAGTTTGGGTTTCACAAAGGAAGGATTTCTTTATAGAAGGAGATTTTGATACTAAAATGCTTAAGTCATTTGTCCTAACTTTGTGACTCTTTGAAGAATGGTGAAAATTTTGAGTGTATGTTCTATATTCTTGACTAGAGCCATAGGATTTTTTTCAAATATTAAAAGCGAATTTTGAGTCACAGATTATTTTCACAGTATTGTCTAACTTAAAATAATTTAAGTTTAAAGGAAAAATGCAAAACACTAAGCAAGTACAACTATAATTTTCTGAAATAAAAATCATGAGTCTTTGTAAAAGAAATAGGTTAATACTTAGAGCTGCATCTCATTGTAGAGTTGGAGATATTTACAACTTCTAACTGATCTTTTTTCTGACTTCTTACATTATTTTATTTTTTTTCTTACATTATTTTAATTCAAAGATTACAAGGAAAGAAATTCAAGCTTTCAAAATTTTTAGCTAAATACACTGAACATCCTTGTTCAGTAAAACGATCTTTTCAATTTAAAATATTATTATTCATTTATGATAAATTTATTACTCAAGCCCAGTGTGGTACAATTAACTTTTTCATACTAAATAATTGATCTTTTGTTTGTAATTTCTTTGTTATTCCTATCCAACATAGAAATGTTGGTTGACAGAGACAGCAATAAGTTTCTAATATTCAGACTAAGGATGTTGAATTGAACATTTAATCCTTTGAGATTTTATATTACATCGAGTTATTAAATCAATGAGCTCAAATGATTTTCATGTATTTTTTATTATCACCTCAAGTTTCAATCTAGAGAAGACTAAGAGGAGAGCTTCTCTGCATTCAATTTGGAAATCAGCTAAATTCAAAACCATTTGGAAAAGAAGATGCCACATGTTAAATAGGTATTTAGAGACTCTGACTTGTTGAGAAAAGAAAGAGAGCAACAGAGACCAAAGACAGCACTGCTGTTCATTAAAACACATGCATCTTGCTCTACCCGAGTGACTAACCACCCTCAGAGACTATCCCAGTGTGTGCGTGCTCAGTCGCTCAGTCGTGTCTGACTCTGCATTCCCATGGACTGTAGCCTGCCAGACTCCTCTGTCCATGGAATTTTTCAGGCAAGAACACTGGAGTGGGTTGTCATTTCCGCCTCTAAGGGCTCTTCCTGACTCAGGAATCGAACCTGCTGCTCCTGCACTGCAGGCAGATTCTTTACCACTGCACCACTTGGGAAGCCCAGATTATCCTTACTGTCCTGATTAGTTCTGATTCCTTCTGTCCACTAAGGGTCAGCAGGGCATTCTGAATGGAAGTCCCCCTCCTCTTTATTAGAGGTTTTCTGCCTCTAATCTTTACCAACCTCATCAGTACCAAGGGTTTTATGAAGTAATGTAAGACATCCAAATCTTTCAAGCTACAGCAGCTACTTGTTGTGTGAACTGAACTCCTTAACAGCAAATCCAACCCAAATGGCTCTCAGACTGTGCTGACCAAGAGAAAGCTGAGTACAAACCAGTGATCTAGGGAGAGATAGTTTCTTCTCTGGCAGTATTCCCCTGCTAGAGGGCTCCTGCTACAACCCAGAGCCCAAGGAGTTCCCCTATGTAAAGTTCTGGATAGTCTTAGGAAAGAAGAAATACCCAGTATGTCAGCACTGGATTAAGGGTGTAAGACGTGATGGAGGAACATGTTAATCTTTTCCAAGTATTCTTCCTTGAAACTTGGAAAGAAAAAATCATTTCCAATATTGTTAGAGGATGGTTGTTTGTGAAATGGAAAAGATTATTTCAATGAAACTAATAAACTTAACTGCCAAGGAATATTTCACTTAGTAGTTCCTACTAAACTATAATTTATTCAAAGCCCTGCCCCTGCATTTTAAGGAACAGAAATATTAGTCCTGTTTTAACCGAACTGTCCTGACAGTGAAAATGTAGCATGTGACGCTGGTCAAGAGGCTGACTTTCTTTAACAAACATGAGAACTTAAAATGCAAATAAGTACTGACCTTCAAAATAGTTACCTTTGAAAGAAGGCATGTGCCTCTGTTGTCTTTGTTTAAAATACCTTGGGAATTGCTTTCGGAACTGGTTCCAAAGTCATACAGGCAAAACAAAACCAGTCAAAATGAAAATAAAAACCATTGCTATGCCTGTATAGGTATATTCTATAGTATAGTTATAAATTATTTTATACATTACATAAAGGACTTTCCAACTTTCTGAGCTGCTGAATTTTCTATTTAAAGGGGATGTTACAATAATCTTCACAGTAAACAGATAATAGGGAAAGTAATCTGGAGAAAGCTGTGCTGGGGGTGACTAGACTCCTGACAACTTGCTCCCTTTAATCTCCTCCTCCCCTCAGTCTCTACCCAGGGCCATAAGAAACTTGTCTGTAACACAGAGCTCTGTAGAACACATTTGAAAGCACTATTTTACATGTCTGTCAATATTATATTAAAAATATTAGCAGCAGAGAGAAAGCGCTGCAAAAAAGCAGTGCTCATAAACTTGGGTGTAGAAACCTTTCACACACTGAAGTCTGCAAACATTATTTTTTAAGAATCTAAAGAGCCAGAAACAAAACTTAAAACCGAATCAACCTAATTTCTATTTTGAGATTATCACTCCCCTAGGATGGCATAAATTTAGTTCCAAATAAAGTTTGGATTCTTCCATTTTTTCAGGGTTGTGTTTAAAATTCCCAGTGCAGAAAGGAGACAGGAGTAAAGATATTGGTTGGAGATGGATATCTGGTCCTTGAATCATACGTCACAAAGGTCTGGGTCATCAGTCCTTGGAGATTGCTGCCGAAAGTCCCTCATTCTTGTCTGATGGCACTTCAACTCTAAAACCTCTGTCAGATGCTTCCTCTATGTGCCAAGGCACAGGAACTCTGTAAGGTTGCTCAGGGCCTCATCCATCTCAGCATGACTTGCATGCATTTCCTCCCTGGAATCTCTGCTCTTATCACTTCCTTTCCTTCTCTCCTCTCCACTGGGTTGGGGGAGGGCCTTCTCTCTAATTTGGGAAAAATCCTCCTCCCTGTAATTCTTGGTTTTTTTTTTTTTTTTTTTGCCTCAGAGGCTCCTAGAATAATGGGCTCAGGTTTTTACAGAAACACAAAAACCAGGAAACCCTGCTACAAACCTTCACGGATATCTGCATGAATGACAGGAAGGCAAAAGAGTGAAATGCCCAAAGGAGTCACAGGAATATAGGTTAATATCTGAAAAACACTATTTCACACACAGCTAAGGTAGAAGAATGCATGGAAAATTATGCATGCTTTTGACATCAGTGAGGGGGCATCTGATTCAGTAGCACAGTACTTGGATCAACTTAGGCAAATCATCATGATGCAATCATAAGAGGGAGGGGTTTTTCACTTGTGGAACCCCAAGTGCTCTGTTCTTCCACAGACCACAGCATGGAGAGATGAAAGGGACTAAGTAAAATGGCTGTAGGATGGGACAGAACCCTTCCTGTCCCAGTTGAACTTCGGGCTCATGAATGTAGAAATGAAATCCCTGAGCACCTTGTCATTAGGACTTTATCCAGTGGCAGCAACTGCAGTGGTAGTAGAGTCTGGGAGTCCCTTGGAGCAGCAGGAGAGAAGATTGATTCAGGGCTAGGGAGTGGCAGAGGAATGTGGATTAAAAATGACTATGAGCTCAGAGAATTGAAGGTACTCTTGAGAGGACAATTACCCATGAATCCAGACTGAATCAAGATTAAAGCAAGATGGGTTAGTACCTGCCAGGCATGTGGGTTTAATGAGAGAACACACTAGAGATAAAGCACTGGAGATGGGTTGTAGGATTCTTCCTTAAAGATTATCTGTGGCTTCTAGGGCCTTTGGGTAATATAAATTAAGAGCAAGAGACTGTTGGGAAGCAAATCCTATTTACTGTCAATATAACATCCTTCCAGACTACATGAGTGAAGTCTACTCTGAACCCAAAAGGCCTTAGAGAGGAGTACCATAAATATTCTGTTATGTCTGTTTTTGTCAGTTCCACTGTCAGGAAGTCTGTCTTCACTGTAACCATACAAATGATCAAGTAGGGTGAGGGTAGGAAGAGTTAATGAAACATTATCAGGGGGTATCAAAGAAATTACTAATTGCTACAACCTTTTCCCTTTTTCCTGATTTTTTCTGATGATCTATGATTTTTTCTTGCACAGTAAATGACTGTGTCACACTTTTATATTCCACGTAAGCCACAACCACAGATTCTTTGGTCCCTCTGCCAAATATAAGCTATCAGATATTTTCTACATAATCATTGTATGTGCTGTGCTTAGTTGTGTCCAACTCTTTGCAACCCTATGGACTGTAGCCCACCAGGCTCCTCTGTCCATGGGATTCTCCAGGCAAGAATACTGGAGGGGGTTGCCATGCCGTCCTCCAGGGGATCTTCCCGACCCAGGGATCAACCCTGTGTCTCTTATGTCTCTTGCACTGGCAGGTGGATTCTTTACCACTAGCGCCACCTGGGAAGCCCTAAATCATAAGAAGTAATACTTGTATGGCACTTACTGTGTGCCTGGCCCTGTTCTAAGTCCTTTCCATATATTATTCAT
Source organism: Bos taurus (assembly GCF_002263795.3). Lineage (NCBI taxonomy): Eukaryota > Metazoa > Chordata > Mammalia > Artiodactyla > Bovidae > Bos > Bos taurus. Next base: position 50,568,387 of record NC_037357.1, read on the forward strand.
GTAATCCTTACAATACCCCTACTGAAGTATAATCGTCACTATTTCACTGATGAGCAAGTTGATGCACACTGAATTAGCTACCTTATCCAACATCACACAGCTAGTAAATGGTAGTTGTGGGATTTAAAAGCTAGGCACGGAGACCTGACAGGCAGGCAGGAAGCACGAATCTAGAATCAAGTTGGACTGCTTCACCTGTACTGCTTAGTGTACTTGACTAATGAGAGGGCTGACTCCAAAGCCTGGGCTTCTCAGGTGGTGCTAGTGGTAAAGAAACCACCCGCCAATGCAGGAGACATAAGAGACACGGGTTCAGTCCCTGGATTGGGAAGATCCCCTGCAGGAGGACATGGAAACCCACTCCAATATTCTTGCCTGGAGAATCCCATGAACAGAGGAGCTTCCTGGGCTTTGATCCCTAGGGTCGCAAAGAGTCAGCACGACTGAAGCAACTTAACACAGCATAGCACACAGCACAAAGGAACAAAGGAATGCCTTCCTCAGATGACTCACCACTCACAGCTATCCTGCTTTAAGTACCAGTAAATGGAGAGGGAGTAAGGTTAGAAAAGTTTTCTTCCTCAGAGTCCGCTGCCAAAACCATATTATCTACAGTCTTCCACACAATAATCGTCCACCTCAAATCATAACAAGTGCTAAGAATATGTCATTTCATCAAGGTATTAGAGATTTCACTAGAAATAGTTCTATGTGGTTAGGTTAGTGTGAAAATGGCATGGCTCAGCCAGATGCTGGAAGTAGATGCCTGTATAGCTGTTGCTGGCAGGGACATTTGCACAGAAAGAGGGTGGGTAATACATCAAGGCAGTGTGTGGAATAAGAGGTTGCTAGTCAGCATTTTATGAAAACACAAGTAGCCTTGGCTTTTTGAAAGTGTTGGCTTAATGTGAAAATTGTTTAGAACTCATGCAAAGGGATAGGGAAGAAGAACAAGGAAATGGGAATGCAGGCAAGCTCAGTACAAAGTTGGAATCTGAGAAGCACTGGAGAAAAAGAAGAAAAAGGGCAGCAAAAAGGGAAGGGGAGAAATTCACTTTTTACACTATGTGATTTTACACTGTTGAATTTTTATCACAGTGATTACTTTTGGAATTTGAAACAATAGCAAAGGAGAAAATTGATTATCGATATTGTTTTTTAAAGGGAAAATTTTATTTAAAAATTGCCAGTATAAGTTAAGTTTCTCTTAGATTCACCCCTGATTTTTCCAACTATATTATCAATGCCCCAGTGCCCAACCAAACACTGTTTTACATTCTGAATAAAGCTTGGTAGGGGCAGGAGGAAGTTTTCCCATGACAGCTTTATATTCCTAAGTATGGTTCCCTGACCTCTTCTTCCTAGTCTCATGGAGAGTCTAAAGCAGAAAAATAATCAAGTGACAGAGATAAAAAATAAAATTGACAAAATTTAATACCCATTCATGACAAAAACTCTCAACATTTAGGAATAGAGAGGGAAATTCCTTGGCTTGGTACAGAACATCTACAAAAGATTACAGCTAATACTGTATTCAATTGTGAATGAATGAATAAATGCTTTTTCCCATTAAGATCAGGAGCAAGGAAAGATTTCTTCTCTTGACACTCTCATTCAATGCAGTGCTGGAAATTCTTTTTTTTTTTTTTAAACCACGTGCCCAGCGGGCTCGAGCCTGCCCCAATTGCGGCCCCGCGCACGTGCGCACACTCCCTGCTCAGCCACGATTGGAAATTCTAACCATTGTGATAGGGCAAGAAAAGGAAATGAAGGCATGCGGGTCAGAAAGAAAAAAAAAAAACCTGCTGTTTGCAGATGACATGCTTGCCTACATAGTAAATTCCAAGAAAATTACATATTGTTATCTTTCACCTCCACATGAATTTGCTAAGAAGTGTATTTCAAAGAAAAATATCCTAAACAAAATAAAAGGAGACCATTATTTCCTGATGTGCAATTATTCTATACAAGTGTGTCACCAGACTACTTATGAAATGTTAAGAGGTTTGGTTGTCTTGACACTCCACCTGGCTACAGCCTCAAAGGATTTCATGTTAAGCTAGGGGAAAATTGAAGTAACCAGGAGAAATCATTCCTATCTCACCAAGTTGTACGCCCAGGACCACAAGAGACTGTCACATCCCCTGCCTACCAGGGAACATCATAGGAGTTGAGAGTGAGGATCCCTTTGTCCCTTTGTCCAGGGATCAAAGATATGGGTTGAGTCTCACCCTTGCCACTTACAATTAGCTGGTGCTGCAGACAAACCCCTTCAGCCTCAATTTCCTCTTTGGTAAAACAGGTATAAAAGGTATAAAAACAGGTATAAAACCTACCTCATAGACTTGTGCTGAGGATTAGATGACACAAGTAGAGCACTTAACACAATCCCTGTCACACAGTGTAGGGTATGTGCAGTAAAGCTTACTTACAAAAGCTGTACATAATGAGAAACTTCAGGAGATAACCACAAAAATATGCAGAGGCAGAGATAAGGATATTTGCTGGGTTTTATATTTTTTGCTCTTTTTTCACATGGCGTGGAGATCCGAGGTTCTGAGACAAGTCAGAGCCAGCTATTTAATACCAAGAGGTGATGGTAATGGATTACACTATCTTCTCTTTCTGCCTCTTCTTTGTTTATTTCTTCTGAGAGTTGAAGACACCAACGGAGTTCTAGAATTTTTCTTCTTAGAGAAGATGCACCTCCTGGAGTTAAGTTGTCTGACGTTGTTTCCAGTTTGAAAAGCCATGCTGGATGCTAATATAATGAGGAGTAGGAGAGAGAGGATCAGCTGCAACATGAAACAGTGATAGAGAATCATGTCTGACCAGTTGCCCATTGTGATGAACAGGTTTCTACTCAAAGAAGGCCCTCTCTTCACTCTGCCAACATTAAGAAGTTCGTAATTTTAAGGTGTTGGAAGAGGAGCCATCCCACAGTCACAAACTCTCCAGGTGGTTGTTGCCTCTTTCATCCAGCCTAAGCTCACAGTGATAGGTGATTTGGGCAAGAGGCTTAAAGGGAGTCTGACCATAGGCGTTCATTGGCTGTTGACCTGGCAACGGGGGGCTTCATTATTACCTGTCTCTTTTTCTCCCCCTCTGGAACTTTCATTATTACTCAAGCACTCAGAGCTGCTCATCAGTCTTGGTTTCCAGTTTAGCCTTGAGTAGAAAAGCTACTGCTAGTTTTCCTAGGAACTTTATTCACTGACTAAGTTATTTGGTGTTTCCCATTTTGTACTGAAAAATGACTTGTGATTCTTTTTTGCCAGTATTATCAGATGGGAAAAGAAATGTTGCAGCATTCATTAAGGGTCCAGCCACTGCTTTGTCACATGTAGTTGTCTCCTTCTGGGCTTCACCATAAATCCTTACTCTTGTTTTGGGTAGATTATGCTAGACATGGGATTATTTGTCCCCCAGGGCCTTCAAGGAAAGAAGTCATCCAGGGGTCCTCTTTCCACCCTCTTCTCCAATTAGTCTCTGAGAGAGGAGGTCATTTCTCAGAAGCCCTTTTCCTGACTCTCATTGGAGGCAGCTTCCTTCACTTTGCCAGAAGGCCTAAATTAATTCCCATAAGAGAATCTACCACATGAACAACCTTACTCTGTGATGAAGTCTCTGTATGTCTAAAACTGCTGGAACTGAACAGAACCTGTGAGTTCTAACTCTTGCCTGTGCGTGCTCAGTCACTTCAGTCGTGTCTAACTCTTTGTGACCCTGTGAACAGTAACCCCCAGGCTCCTCTGTCCATGGGATTCTCCAGGCAGGAATACTGGAGTGGGTAGCCATTCCCTCCTCCAGAGGATCTTCCTGACCCAGAAATCGAACCCGCGTCTCCTGAGTTTCCTGCATTGCAAGCAGATTCTTCACCCACTGAGCCACCTGAAAAGCCCCAACTCTTGCCTAGAAACAGCCTTCTCCCAGAGGAAGATCCTGCCACCACCCTGCTCATCCCTGTGGAGTGATGGCTCCACCAGGATCAGAAAGATGCTCATCAGGAGGCATTCAGTGCCCTGGGAATGTGAGGACGGTGCAGTCACTGTCTAACTTGGGGCCTTGGTCCCATTCCCTTCCAGCCTCAATGGGCCTGTGAAGATAGAAGCTTCTGTGAAGACAGGAACTGGGCCATACTTTCAAAGGGAAAAGGAAGAGGGACTCATACTTTTTGAGGACGGATCTGCTGAGAGTCAAGAATCTGGTGGAAGTGGAAGGGGCAGGAGAATGTGAACTACAGATGTGACACTATTTGAGGGGCAACATGATCTGGAGAGTAGGTGGAGAGAAGAAGGAAAATACACTGTGAGTCAACACCATTTTCTGTGGTGAAATAAGTGCCCTGATGGGGCTGGGGAAGATAAGACAGTGTTTGCACAATTTCCATTCAATTGAGTCATGTACCCCATGAATGGAGTTAGGGGTAAGGGAATGAAGCCACCACCTACCCCATTCTCTACATTTTTCTGTTGCCTTAGCATACCCTCTTGTTTTGCATAGGAAACGAGTATTTTCTTTGAAGTCCTGAAGACTGAGATCAAAGCCCACACCACTGAACCACTGCAAAAAATGCAGTGGATCCCAAACTCAAAACACTGGGTAGAGGAGGTGGCCCATGGAACCAAATTCAGGAATATGATATTGCCACAAGGACAGCTTGCTCCTGCCTTTACCAAGTTGCCCAGTATTTCCCAAATGGGAGAGGCAGTCAGTCATGCACTTGTGTACCTGCTTCCAAGGATAACCCTTACTACCTGCACTCTGTCACACATTTGAGGCTGAATGTGTGTAAAGGAAAGCAACAACTTGTTAACTCTGGAGCATAATATTGGGGAGTTAAGAGAGAAATATTTTTTTTTTTAAGTTGAAGTACAGTTTATTTACAGTTGTGATGGTTTTGGGCATACAGCAAAGTGATTTATTATGAGTGTATTATATATATGTGTGTATATACATATATATATTTATATATTTATATATTTATATATATATATATATATATATATATATATATATATATATATATATATATATATTGGACTTCTCTGGTGGCTCAGATGGTAAAAAGCATCTGCCTACAATGCGGGAGACCTGGGTTCAATCCCTGGGTCAGGAAGATCCCCTGGAGAAGGACATGGCAACCCACTCCAGTACTCTTGCCTAGAAAATCCCATGGATGGATGGAGGAGCCTGGTAGGCTACAGTCCATGGGGTCACAAAGAGTCAGACACGGCTGAGCAACTTCACTTTTAGTCTCATATATATATTATTTTTCTGATTCCTTTACATGAGAGATTTCATTTTTATTTTGTGTTCCAAAACATTTGTTATGACAGCATATAAGTTAATAAGTTTATTTTATGTCATTTCTGCATTGTGTGATATTTTGTAATCTGTGTGATATAAAGATATTTCTTCCAGAAAGGAATAAAAAAGACGTAGAATTTCAAAATTAAAGAAACATCTCATCAGTTAAATATGAAAGATTGCAAACTTTATCTTTTTATTTTGTCTAACTATACTCAACTTTAACCAGACTTGATCTAAAATAGTTTCCATTTTTATGTTTTATCTAATTGAAAGCATATTAATTTTTAATGGCATAATTAAAACTAATCCATATGTAATTGAAATATTTTTTAAAAAGGCATTATACTAAACATGCCAACAAAAGCATGGTCAAATTAACCAGTAATCAGAAATAAAAAATAAAGCAATGTGATACTGGTTTTATATCTGGTAAGCAAAGTAAAAGGCAAAAAACAAAAAAGGAAAATTTGCAACAAATGCATCAGCATTAATATCTTCAGTATATAAAAAAACCTTGCAAAAGAAAAAAAAAAAAAAACAACTACCCAGGGCAATTCATAGAAGTGGAAGCACAAAATAGCCAATAAACATAGGAAAAGATGTTTGATCTCATTAATATATCTACAAACAAAATAATCTTTTTTTGTCTATAGATTAGTTAAGATTAAAAAAATGATAAAACTCCATGCTGATAAGAGTGCAATAAATAGGTTTTTAAAAACTATTTATTTATGGTTGTACTGGATCTTTGTTGCTACACATGGGCTTTCTATAGTAGCAGCAAGTGAGGGCTACTCTTGGTTGTGGTGCACTGGCTTCTCATTCCGATGGCTTCTCTTATTGTGCAGAACAGGCTCTAGACACATAGGCTTCCGTAGTTGCAGCACAAGGGCTCAGTAGCTGTGGCACTTGGGCTTAGTTACTCTGCAACATGTGAGATCTTCCAAGACCAGGGATCAAATCCATGTCCCCTTCACTGACACGTGGATTCCTATCCACTGCATTACCAGGGAAGTCCAGGAAATAGGCTTTTAAATTTTCTGTTAACTTGAGTGTCAGTGCACATACAGCTTTTCTGATGGTAATTTGACACTTTTTAAAAATTATAAATGTATTTACAATTTGATTCAGCAATTCTGTTTCTAGAAAACAATCAAGTGTGCACCCTGGTGTATGTTAGGATGTTTATTGAAGAGTTTTTTGTAGTGGGGGGGGGAATGGGAAAAATCTAAATTATCATAGGTAGTGGTTAGACATACTTATGGTATACTCATACAATGGGATACTCTGAAGCCATGTAAAAGAATGGTTGAAACCTATACTTATAGATGGGAGAGATATCTACAATATTATATTACATGAGAAAAAGATTACAAAAAATACTGTGAATAATACACAATAATTTTCTTTCAATTAAAATTTAAATATTATTAGTATTGCTAAATATACACAGAAAAAAATCTGGAAAATTATACACTAAACTGTTTATCTCTGGCTGTAGGGAATCTGGGGATCTTTTAATTTATACTTCTGTACTTAAAAAATTATATTAATGTAAGCAGAATTTATAATGGCAAAAAGATTTAACACAACCTAAAATGCCAACTGTGAAGAAAGCTGAGCACTGAAGAATTGATGCTTTTGAACTGTGGTGCTGGAGAAGACTCCTGAGAGTCCCTTGGACTGCAAGGAGATCCAACCAGTCCATTCTGAAGGAGATCAGCCCTGGGATTTCTTTGGAAGGAATGATGCTAAAGCTGAAACTCCAGTACTTTGGCCACCTCATGCAAAGAGTTGACTCATTGGAAAAGACCCTGATGCTGGGAGGGATTGGGGGCAGTAGGAGAAGGGGACGACAGAGAATGGGATGGCTGGATGGCATCACTGACTCGATGGACGTGAGTCTGAGTGAACTCCAGGAGTTGGTGATGGACAGGGAGGCCTGGTATGCTGCGATTCATGGGGTTGCAAAGAGTTGGACATGACTGAGCGACTGAACTAAACTGAACTGAACTGAAAATACCAACAAGCACATTGGATGGTTCCAAATATGAGACACTGTTGACAATGATATTTTTCAAGTATGTTGTTGACATTATATATTATTTTTTAAAAATCATGCAAATATACTTTATCATTTTCTTATGTATTTTTAATATTATCTCAGCTTGGTAAAAGAAAAGAGCATGTATGGTGGAAGAATGTATTTAAACATCAAATCATTATTTAGTGTTTGATTCACTATATTTTTCTTCTCTTTCAATCCCCCTCCCCAATCCCAAAAAGGGATTTAGGCTTATTGTACTCCTTTACTTCTGGGGAAGTTGGTGGCATAAGGCTGAAAACAGATGTTGTCTGCCAATAACCTCCCTTCCTGGCTTTTGTTTTCTGAAAGCCTGAGTTCCTAGGGAGGGTTGTGCTGTGGGGAGGCAGGGAAGTGTTAGGGGAGAGGTGATTGAGAGGGAGAAGGAAAGCAGCCAGTTTTCCAAGACTGGGAAGAGGGCTGGCAGTTTACAGATCTTTTGTTACATAGAAGCTACAATTCCTACTAGTGCCCAAAGAAGATACATAGTAGGTGCTCAGAAAAGAACATCTCCATGATATGATTAAGAGGGTTGGACCCCAAACATCAAAACTTCTAGCCTCAGCAAAGAGTCCTGGGACCAATCTTGGCACAGAAGTAGCACAGATCCTTGCACTCTAGAAATAATCCAGACTTGGGCAGTGAACATATCAGCAGCAATCATAGTATCCCATGTTCTGGATACTCTTTCATTCTGGTGAGACCTTGTGGAGGAAGAACAACCCAAGAACAACAACAACAACAAAAATCAACTGCAATTGCATTTTCCACCAGTCATGTGGGATGTAAGCTTGAAGTCAGAGGGTTCAGGATGGGGAACACATGTATACCTGTGGCGGATTCATTTTGATATTTGGCAAAACTAAAACAATTATGTAAAGTTTAAAAATAAAATAAAATTTAAAAAATAAATAATAAATAAATAAAAGATACCAATGTGGCATTTCATATACACATGTTTATGAAGTAAGATTCATTCCCTTCAGGGGATCCTTCTGACTCAGGGATTGAACCTGGGTTTTCTGCAGTGCAGGCAGAATCTTTACTGTGTGAGCCACCAGGGAAACCCTCATACAAGCTACACATGTTTATATAAAAGAAACCATTCTGGAAAGATGAAAACAAAAATGATAACAATGGCTATCTCTGGATAATGAGATTATGGATATTAGTAAGTTTTCTATATTTCGTATTTTTTAGTTTTTTGGTACTGGGTCAGTTCAGTCACTCAGTCGTGTCCGACTCTTTGCAACCCCATGAATCGCAGCACGCCAGGCCTCCCTGTCCATCACCAACTCCCAGAGTTCACTCAGACTCACATCCATCGAGTCAGTGATGCCATCCAGCCATCTCATCCTCTGTCGTCCCCTTCTCCTCCTGCCCCCCAATCCCTCCCAGCATCAGGGTCTTTTCCAATGAGTCAACTCTTCGCATGAGGTGGGCAAAGTATTGGAGTTTCAGCTTTAGCATCATTCCCTCCAAAGGAATCCCAGGGCTGATCTCCTTCAGAATGGACTGGTTGGATCTCCTTGCAGTCCAAGGAACTCTCAAGAGACTTCTCCAACACCACAGTTCAAAAGCATCAATTCTTCAGCACTCAGCTTTCTTCACAGTCCAACTCTCACATCCATACATAACCATAGGAAAAACCATAGCCTTGACTAGACGGACTTTTGTTGGCAAAGTAATGTCTCTGCTTTTGAATATGCTATCTAGGTTGGTCATAACTTTCCTTCCAAGGAGTAAGTGTCTTTTAATTTCATGGCTGCAATCACCATCTACAGTGATTTTGGAGCCCAAAAAAATAAAGTCTGACACTGTTTCCACTGTTTCCCCATCTATTTCCCATGAAGTGATGGGACCGGATGCCATGATCTTTGTTTTCTGAATGTTGAGCTTTAAGCCAACTTTTTCACTCTCCTCTTTCACTTTCATCAAGAGGCTTTTGAGTTCCTCTTCACTTTCTGCCATAAGGGTGGTGTCATCTGCATATCTGAGGTTATTGATATTTCTCCCGGCAATCTTGATTCCAGCTTGTGCTTCTTCCAATCCAGCGTTTCTCATGATGTCCTCTGCATATAAGTTAAATAAGCAGGGTGACAATATACAGCCTTGACGTACTCCTTTTCCTATTTGGAACCAGTCTGTTGTTCCATGTCCAGTTCTAACTATTGTTTCCTGACCTGCATACAGATTTCTCAAGAGGCAGGTCAGGTGGTCTAGTATTCCCATCTCTTTCAGAATTTCCCACAGTGTATTGTGATCCACACAGTCAAAGGCTTTGGCATAGCCAGTAAAGCAGAAATAGATGTTTTTCTGGAACTCTCTTGCTTTTTCCACGATCCAGAAGATGTTGGCAATTTGATCTCTGGTTCCTCTGCCTTTTCTAAAACCAGCTTGAACATCAGGAATTTCACGGTTCACGTATTGCTGAAGCCTGGCTTGGAGAATTTTGAGCATTACTTTACTAGCATGTGAGATGAGTGCAATTGTGCGGTAGTTTGAGCATTCTTTGGCATTGCCTTTCTTTGGGATTGGAATGAAAACTGACCTTTTCCAGTCCTGTGGCCACTGCTGAGTTTTCCAAATTTGCTGGCATATTGAACGCAGCACTTTCACAGCATCATCTTTCAGCAGACAGGGATCAAGACCATCCCCATGGAAAAGAAATGCAAAAAAGCAAAATGGCTGTCTGGGGAGGCCTTACAAAATATTCTGTTTAACACAGTCTAAAAGAGGTGAGGATATGATCTCAGAAAAAATAATGAATTAACTGAAACTTGACAGGAAAATAATTTATAAGAGGCATAATTTAACTGGGATCCAGGGTAAAAGAGTGTCAAACTTGCTTTATAAGCTTTTAAAACTGAGTGAAAAAAAGGAGAAAATGGCACCCAGGGTGATAACACTGATAGAATACAGGCATGAGTTACTATATCATAACATATCCTTGAGGATCAGTAATGATCAGTAACGAGAGAGCACACTGCATAATTAAAGGAACGCTTGGACTGAGAAAATGAGCTAAAATCTTCTTCTGGCAATAAATTATGAAATACCTGTCACCCAGTTTGATAAGTTAGATCATGTACATATAACCTTTTTTTTTTTTTTTTTGAGAACTGAAAGGAAGGATATTATGTTGGTAGATAGGAGGTTCAGTGACTTAAACACACACACATTCAAGAGCTTAGATATGAAGTTTGTATCTCAAAGCTAAACAAGTAAACCCAGCCACAGTGAGTGTGAACAGTAGACTGTAGGACACTATCAAAGGACTGGCTAAACAGGTACAACAGCACACATGCACACGCCCAATATGGCAGTCAAGGTTGAGGGGGCATCAGCCAGATGAAGGGGGAGAGAGACCGTGTTCTAGGCAGAAGGGACAATATGAGCCAGAGCTAGGATATGAGAGAGACCATGGTGCATTCACAAAACATGGAAAGGTTCAGTATGGCCAAAGGAGTGAAGAAGGAAGAGTAGGCAGGGACAGAGATATGGAAAGCTTGGCTGTTTGGAACTCACCCCAGTGCAGCGGGAAGCCAGCCACTGAGGGGTCTGAAGTGAGACATGGAGGAACACAGATTGGAGGGAGATCTCAGGCGGCAGAGTATGTTGGAGCTCTCCACACCCCACCCCATGGCAGAGGCATGTAGACCTGTTGGGATTGCTGCAGTCATCCAAGACAGATGATTCCTGGATGCAAGGAGTCATCCTTGATGGGCAAGGTTGGCAGAAGTGGTGACTGGAAGGAGGGGACGGATGGCGGATATTGCAGAAGTAGACAGATGGGATGTGGGAGTGAGGCAGAAGACAGGGTCTGATTTAGGCAGTGGGGTGGGTTGCCCATGCCTTTCGCTGAGAGTGAGACCCCTCAGAGAAAGAGGGGAGTGGGAGGGAGAGGGGCAGAGGGAGCAGAAGGAGGAGGAGGAACAGTTTGAGGAGCAAGTGGAGGAGTTCAGGTTGAAAGAGTTGAGTTTTAGGAGTCAGTGAGTTGTCTACCTGGAGCACTTCAGTGACCAGTTGATGACTTGAATCTGGAGTTGGACTGGACATCTGTCCCAGAGATAAAGATATGGGGATCATAAGCCTCTGAGCCTGTGGGTGGATCAGCTTGTTAGAGGAAGGAGAAGGGAAATGGGAACCAGGAAAAAACTTGAGGCTCAGATAGCAGACCAAATGTACATCCCATGGTGTGCACAAGAGGGACTTTTGGAACATCCCAAAGTCAGTATCATTTCTTTCCTTACTGCTTCGCTTTCCTGCATACTGTGTATCTGTGTTTCTGGAGGTGGGGTGGCCTGGGAAAGGGTGTGTCATCCTTTTCCTCTCCATGCATTCTTTGGGCTGTATTTGAGGGCTCTTGGTGTTCCTCCTCTTCTGAGCAAGGCAATTTCATTTTCCCCCTCCTCTTTCAGGCTGTTTGTGCAGTTCTGTTTGCCAGAGCCTGCTGGTGGGGACTTCCTAGACATGTACATTAAGATGCAGCATAAACTAGCAAGGGAAAGTGTGGGTTTAGGAGACAGTTCAGACTCTAACTCCACTAATTTTTAGCTTTGTATGCATTATAAAAGTTGATTAACATTTCTGAATCTTTATTTCCTCATCTATAAACTAATCCCTATTCTTAATGAGATTTTATAAAAATTGAAATAGATAACATATAGAAAGCATTCATCACATTTATCATTATTATCATTTCTATTTTTATTATTCTTGCTCCAGGACAATCTGGAACCTTCCACCCTAGGAATTTTATGCCAGGCATCAGGACGAAGAAAGAGTGCCTGAGAAGCATATAGTATTCATGAATTACAAGAAACTTTTACTTTCCAGATGAAGAGAAAGCCACAGGACTAGTTTGAGTTTGATGAGGTAGTTTTGAGCGTTGATTCTGAGAGCCCAAGGCAAGGGTTCCCTTTCCTAAGATGCCATCTCATCTACTACAACACATGACACAAGAACTTCTTATATTCCAGCTGATTAGGTTGGAGTTCCAGCATCTCTCTTGATGACATTTTGATTAGATGGTCAACCAGTAAACCAGTTCTATATTCACTGTTTAAAATAACTACAATAGGTAAAACGTTTTTCTGAATTGCAGATCCCTGGTGGCCCTAGATAGAGATAATAGAAATACTATTCTCCATTTAGTAGTCAGGACTGTCATGATTACCAAACAGTTCACAAGACTGGTAAGTACAGCCTGCTTTTCTATGTATATGTATTTGCATTTCAAAGGAATCCACAGTTTCAAAATTCCCTTCTAAAAACATTCGCTTCAGTGGGGGAAATGGAATTAAGTCTGGAACAGTTGAGACTTGCAATAGCAAATTTATGTTTGCTGCAGGAATTTCAATAATAAAGGTTTTATTGGAGCTTTAAGTGTATAGGTATAAAATAGGCTTCCTGATGACAAATTCAGGGTTTGATTACATGGAACATTTGTTCAGGAGTAACAGCTTTTCTTTTCCTTATCACCAACAGCTAAAGCTGAAACTCCAGTACTTTGGCCACCTCATTCAAAGAGTTGACTCACTGGAAAAGACTCTGATGCTGGGAGAGATTGGGGGCAGGAGGAGAAAGGGATGGCAGAGGATGAGATGGCTGGATGGCATCACCGACTAAACGGATGTCAGTCTGAGTGAACTCCAGGAGTTGGTGATGGACAGGGAGGCCTGGCGTGCTGCAATTCATGGGGTCGCAGAGAGTCGGACACGACTGAGCGACTGAACTGAACTGAACTGAACTGAACGGCTTTTCTTTTCCTTATCACCGACATCTCTATCATTAGAACAAACCTTCTTACACAGTCTTATCAATTTGTATCACTTTTATCACCCACTGGTAGGATAAACAGTATTTAAAGTTGGTATGTTCTTAAAAAAAATAAGTGATAGTGGCTCTTGATTTTGATGGCATTAATACCAGCCACTCTTTATATAATGTAAATTTGGTTTTCCTAATTAATCAAAGACCTTATATCTGATTTGAATTACGAAAACATGGTTATAAGAGAAATACACACACTGTATAAAAATAGGCCATTAGCTGGGACTTGGAAATCTTTGTCATGGAGACATTTTTAACAGATTCTTACATAATATCCTATAATGTGTTGTAATATTTAATTATCTCACAACATTAAAAGATATAACTTTTAATTATAAGTGAAACTGGTTAGGAATAGGAGAAGGAAGTAAATTAAATTATAATAAAATTTCTTAATATCTAACTATTTTAATAAGATATATGTTTTTAAAATGAGAAAGAACTTATCCATTGACCTATCAGTACCTGTAGGGTCTTGGTTAACTTATTCTCTCTTGATCTCATTTGTTAAGTTGAGCAAGATAACTGATGATTTGAAGAGATAGGAATTTCCCCCTAGTCAAGAACATTCACCTGTTCTGGGGAAGGGTTAGTGAATGTGAAGAAATGAGGGACTCCTGAACAAGGAGATACCTGTGCCCTGCCCCAAGAGTGCTTCAGAGATGTGGCAAGCCTCAGATAGGACGGCCATGATGAGATGCTCAACAATTCCAGTTTTGATAAAGAATTCTGTTCCTCTGGCATACAGCAGAGGTGCTAGAATTTTCAAACCTGAAATGGGTTTGCAATTTGGAACAATGTATATCTTATCAGACTGTGTAAATAGGCCTGCCTTTCTGATACTCTGGCTCCCAAATTTTGACATTTGAAATGTAAGGGAACCACGAAAAAAAATGAGGAGGCTTCTTTTTCACATTAGCAAGATGAGGGCTCAAATTTTAAATTCCTCCAAGGACCCTTCTATCTCCAAGAGCCCAGGGCCACCACATGAATATTAAATTAATGGGCAGCCCATTTGTCAGGCTAACAAGGTCTCTTTGCCTTTACATCCTCCTGCCTCTGCTTGGGTCTAAGTGAATAACACCTGCCCTTCCTCTAGCACCTTCTCCACTAGTTTCAAGAATTTGGAAGAGAGTTGTATGGCAGTCAATTTAACACTTGCCAAGGCCTGTTCTAATTGGACTAGAGCCATACATCTGTATCTAAACATCTCTCAACCTTTGTACTAGCCTCCAATCTCATAGGCAGAACATATTTTTGCAAGGTGCTAAACTGCGTGCTACACATTAGCCCTCCAAAATCCATATATTGAAGGAGGAGAGCTGATTCTTACTTAGGCTGTAGAGAGAAAATTAGCCTCTGAGAGAAAATGTTTCTGAGACAACTACTAGGAGACTGGAGAAGAAGCAGCACTCTCCTCTTTTTGTTTTGTTTATGGAGAAGCTGGGCATTTCCTGATAGACCACACCCATGAAATAACTCTGCAGCTAGTAATGCTGAAGTTAAGGCTTCCTGATGGGAAGTTCACATGGATAGGAAACACGTTTTCATTCCAAGAATGCAGACTGGCTAGTTATAGTTGAGGGGGTTGTTGTTGGTGGTGGTGGTGGTGGTTTAGTCGTTAAGTCATGTCCAATGACTCTTTGGACCCCATGGACTGTAGCCTACCAGGCTCCCCTGTTCACAGGATTTCCCAGGCAAGAATATTGGAGTGAGTTGCCATTTCCTCCTCCAGAGGATCTTCCTGACCCAGGGATCGAACTCGGGTCTCCTGCATTGCAGGTAGGTTCTTTACCATCTGAGCCACTGGGGAAGAAGGCACTATTGATGCCCTGCCCAGATTGCACTTCCTGGGCTAGTTACAGCCACCCCACTCAGTTGCTATGAGCATTGGTTGCTAAAAATTCATAGCCACGCCCTTGTCAGAGGATATCTTGGAAGCTAAAACCCCTTTCCTCTCATACCAACTCACCCATTGGTGGATGGATAAAAGGCTTTCAGTTGGTGGATAGAAACTTGGCTCCTTTGTCTCAAGATGGATCAGTTCTGTGATGCTCTTCACATCCCAGAGCTGCCCTGGACTCAAGCTGAAGCTACATTTCAGCTGAACAGTTATGCCTAGTTTCTTCCCCTGTCCTGCGCCCCTCATCTCCATACATGTTTCATCTGAGAACACTCTGTCAATAAACCACTTTCAGAAGAAGCCCCATGTCAGGCTCTGCTTCTAGAGAACCTCACTTAAGCTTTTAATTTGTTTCATTTCCATGGCTGTCTGTGTTCCCTGCTCTCCCTTTCTCAGTCCAGCCAATTCTGTTACTTCCTTGCCTCAGAGAAAGTTTGTGGCAGGATTTCCCAGATATTATTTCCTCCAAACCCCAAATTCATTGTGAAAAATGAAGCTCAGGGAGTGAAGGATTTCCCTCATACTAAAAAGAAATCCCTTCTCCCACTCAATGGAAAACGGGAGAGATCTCAGAGTCCCTTGAATAGATGAGACCACTAGCCTGCTTCCTGACAGCCCAAAGAAAAGAGGAGGAAATTAAAGCTGCTGGCCTTAATGATACTCCTACCCAAGGCTGTCAGTCTCACCAAATTCCTATGCCCTCTATGCCAAGCATGGCACCAAAGCTACCTAATTGGTCCTTCTGGAAACAAGAATGATGGATATCACAGCTATAACTAGTATGGAAAGACATCCCTGCGAAAGTCTATGTAGACTTTCTCTATGTGTGTGTGCATGCTCAGCCGCTCAGTCACATTCCATGCTTTGTGACCTCACGAACTTGTAGCCCTCCAGGCTCCTCCGTCCATGGAATTTTCCGAGCAAGAATACTGTAGTGGGTTACCATTTTCTCCTCCAGGGGATCTTACCAACCCAGGGATCGAACCTGAGTCTTCTCCGTCTCCTGCATTGGCAGGCGGATTCTTTATCATTGATCCTCCATGGTTATTTTGTAGAAAATTAAGATATCTAATATTTCTTTCCTATCTGAAAGGCCAGCAAAGGGAGAAGATTATGATGTTATTATGAAACAATCTGTTAAAAGACTGTTTATGAAGCATATTCATTAACTGATGAAAGGCATACCCTACAAAGTAACCTGAAAAAAAATAATTCTAGGATATCATACACAGTATAGTTTCAATAATGTTAACACACACATCCACATTCTTACACAGACAGAAAGACAAGGAATAGCAATTATTGGTGACTTATTTTTATTTTCTTCGTTACAGTTTTCTGTATTTTCTAAACTTTTTGTAGGCAGGATTAATGTCTTTCGAATCAGCAGGTCTCTTCTTATTCTGCTCTCCCAACGTCAGTCGGTATATGTAGTACCAGGAGCCAGCCCCGACCACCAGGCCTGTTGCCATCAAGCCCAAATTCTGAGCACGGCCCATGCTGCAGCCGAAGGAAGCTCTCAGGGGACTCTCGTAGGCTGTCGAGAGCCGCCTGGACGCAGGAGTCTGTAACCGCAATCTAGCTGGATCTAGGGGGCAGGGGTGTTGGGGGCGGAGAGGGAAGAAGAAAATGAGGCGTTAAGAGGCTTTTTCTTTTGCATCATCAACCCACTGATAGATGGACCAGCAGACAGGGACAGACCAAAACGAGAACCAGACAGAAACAGATAGGAGACAATGGGGACTCAGTGCTGCAATGAATACAGTGAACGCACCAACAGCTAAATGTGGGCTCAAACCCGGAACTTTTCCTGTCAGTCCAGGTAGTCAGGCCTGTCTCTCACCTCACACCGCACCCCCCCATGGCTCCACTCCCCGACAGCCTCCTCCTCCCTTCCCCTCTGCCCGCGGGAGTCCCCCACGCCAACATTTTCAGCTGTCTTTTACAAGGCAGAACACAAAAAGGAGCTGGGTTCGTGTGACTCTGACGGGGTGGGGCGGGGGGGATGGTCGGGGAGACTGAGAAGCCCCTCCAAACTCGAAAATCTACCCTCCACCCTCATTTCAAGAGTCTCCAATCAATACCCACCCTCACCGTGAGCGGCGGGAATCAGGACGGGTTTCCTCTTGTCCTCCTTCCCTGACCACAGTCACACCACCTCCAACGAAATCGGGAGTCGGTTACCTGAGTAAGAACCGCTATCTGGACCGACTTCAGTACACAGGCTCCTAGTCACGTGAAGCTACGTCACGGGTGAGTTCAGGGTCCCAAATTTCCCCTCCTATTATTAGCCAAGCAGAGGGTGACCCGCCCCCTTCCAGCCCCCTTCTCCTGTCCCCCCAGCACCACACAGGACGCTGTCCCTCTTTTTAGTCATTGCACATCCAACAAACGTGTTGTCTTTGATTATTAGAAGAGGCAATATTTTCTCCTGGGCTGCTGGCCAATTCTACTGCTTCTCTGGGGAATGGTCCTGTCCTTTTCCCTGCTCCCTCCACCCTTTTTCTTTGGAATCACTAATGTTCACCTCTGCAGTCCTGAAAATACCTGGAAATAGGGATGGGGGAAGGGGTGGCAGGAAAGGAAGCAGAGAGTAGGAATGGATTTTGTTATTTTCTTGTTAGCACTATTCTGTTTCTTTTTTATAATGCAAATTTTATTGTGGCAAAATAATGATAAAACTACTTTCACATGCGAAGAAAAAGATTATTTTTTTGTAAAGGCCTGTCTCATAAACAATCATTCTCACTATAATGAGTTCCATATGTGCCACTCAAAGCTCTCTTAATACCTTCTACATCTAGTCACATGATAAGACCCTGATTTAGCTAATTATTTACTTGAGAGTTTACAAATCTGCTAATATAGCATAACCAACTGGCTTTATTTCTGGACTGCACAGAGAGTCACTGCAAGTGAAATGTTGGAAAGCCATTCCTTTATGTATTCATTTATTCAACATATTTACTGAGACCTCCTACATACCATGCATTGTTTTACATTCTGTGGTTACAAGGGTGAATAAAACAGAGCTAAATCTCTAAATCATGTGGCCCTTACATTGTAATGAGAGAGACAATAAAAAAGCAAATAAACTATATATATATATATATATATATAATATACTATCAGTGATACATACTAAAAAAAAAATTAAAAGCAGGAAAAGGAGATATGAAAAGTTGAGACAGGTTAAACTTTCAGATAACTTTTCAGAGTGACCAGAGATGGCATCACTAGAAAGGTGACCTTTGAGTACAGACCTGAAGTCAGTGAAGGATCTAAGTGTGGTAACATCTGGGGGAAGAATATGCCAGGCATGAGGACAAGCAGATGCAAAGCCTCTGTGGAAGTAACAAGCCCAGTATGTTCCAGGAACATCAATGAGGCTGGAATCACTGAGTGAGAGAGAGAGCAGTAAAAGATGAAGCAGAAAGGTAATAAGGTTAAGAGAATAGGCCCTTGTCAGTTGTAGTGAAGACATCTGCATTTACTCTAAACCAGGGAAGGTGGGTTGGGAGTTTGAATTTGGGGGAGGTAGTGAGAATAAACTACAGGGAGACTAGAGTGACAGGGAGACTGGTTCATCTACATCTTTCATTGCAACAGCAAGCTGAAGAAGAAAAAAAAACATACAATTAAACCATTTGATAAACTGATTCAGGCAGTCCTAAATTTATATATATATATATATATATATATATATAAAGGAATAGTGGAAACTTGGCTTATGTAGTAAAGAATTATATATTTATAATTTAATGAATTATTATTGGTTAAATTAGATTAAGTTAAATTAATGAAAAGAAAATGGGCTTCCCAGGTGGTGCTAGTGGTAAAGAATCCACCTGCCAATGTAGGAGACACAAGAGATGCGGGTTCAGTCCTTGGGTAGGGAAGATCCCCTGGAGTAGAAAGTGGCAACCCACTCCAGTATTCTTGCCTGGAAAATTGCATGGACAGAGGAGCCTGGTGGGCTACATTGCATGGGGTCACAAAGAGTGACTGAGCAACTGAGCACGTAAAATAGTCTTAGTCTGATGAAGACTATATCAGAGGCTATTCTGACCTAGCAGATTCCTCCATCTTTGTGGGCTACCAAGACCACAGAACTTGTGAGGTAACCTCTACTCACTGATATTATTTCCTTCTACTACTTTTTGTGAAGTACTGATAAACACAAGTAAAAGTAACCTTGAAAAACAGATAAAATGTATCAGAAACAGCAAAAGTTACACTAAAAGATGAAACACAAGAGGTATTCCCATATTC
Source organism: Bos taurus (assembly GCF_002263795.3). Taxonomy (NCBI): domain Eukaryota; kingdom Metazoa; phylum Chordata; class Mammalia; order Artiodactyla; family Bovidae; genus Bos; species Bos taurus. The sequence continues at coordinate 50,587,793 of NC_037357.1, forward strand.
TTCAAGAACAAGATCAGAAGGTTCTCAAGTACCACCATTACTCAACATAGTTCTGGTCCTTATAACACATGCAGCAAAGAAAAAGGGAAAAGTTATACGTATTAGAAAGGAAGAAATGTAAAAAAAATAATTTGAAGATGGTTATGTATACATACCTGGAAAAACCAAAAGCATCACCAGAAAACAATTGGAATCAATCATACAGAACACAGAAACTGGCAGATACAAAATAACTATATAATAGAACATTTTCCTTAAGCAGAAAATCACCTTTAAGAAATTATAATTGGAGAAAGGAATAGCATTTCTGCAACATAAATTTCTAATACCTAGGAAAAATCTATTAACAGGAATTACTTAGCTGAAGAAACTTACAATATTTGATTAACAAACAAAAATAGATCTGAGCAAAATGGAGACATATTTTCCTGGAGGGGAAGTCTCAATGTTAAGATGCTAATATTCCTCAAATTAATCTGCAGATTTATTGCAATTACAATACAAATTCCAAATGCTTATTGTTTATTCTTGTTCAATTCAGAAGTTGATTAGTAACCACAAATGCACTTACTAATATGTGCATAAAAAGAAAGCTGGAAATCTTTAGCAGCAACTAACAATGGAAAAGAGATCATGGAGCTCATTCCTGAATGCTATACATTTCCTTATTGTTTTGAATATTTGTAAACACTAATTTATGCATACACTGGGGCTTCCCAGGTGGCGTTAGTGGTAAAGAACCAGGCTGCCAATGCAGGAGACATAAGAGACTGTGGATTCAATCCCTGGGTCAGGGAGATCCCCTGGATGCCCCGAGGTAAGGTGGCCAGAGGTGAGAGGCAAGCAGGCTGCACCTCTCAGGTCAGGTGGTAGCAGCAGACAGCATAAGGAACAAGGTTAACTGGGCCACCATGAATCAGGGCAGAGCAGGGCAGGCAGGCCTGGGTGCTTTCCCCAGCAACCTTCATGGAAACCCTCTGCTGCAGGGGTAGGTGGGAACAGCAATGCTTTCTGTGAATCCCTAAGTTATCGCTGTGAGGGAGGGAGGGAGGAAGCCAAAGGCACTTACTCAAGTTGGTCATCTGAGTAAATATTATATTTACCACCCTAGTCACCTGTCCATATATACTGTTGGCTTTTGAGATGAGCAACAGAGTCAGGGGCCAGAGGATGAGAGGCGCTGGAATATAGGAGAGGTAGGAGGGCAAGTGCCTTCCTCCCTCCCCTCTTGACAGGACTGGAAGGATTTGACCATATCTGCATCCCTCATATCCATCATTTTCTTCATACAAGAGCTATTCTTTTTGCGCAGAGCTGAATCACAAAACTGGAACCTGATCCAGGGACAGGTGATCAAAACTGTCATGGCTGCAGCCATCAAATTGCAAGAGGTTCACACAGCAGGCAGCAACAGTTTGGGACCATGAAATAAATGTGCTTCTCTAACAGAACAAGACAGGATCATTTATTTATCCAACTTAAAAGCTGTCCCAGAAGGAGAAAAAGTAGGATATTATTTGTCCAAAATAAATAAGATCAGACAACTGAACATCTCTCCATAGATTAATTTACAGATGGTATGGAAACACACTTGTTGAGAAAAATTCCATTTTTAGATATGCAAATACCTTACCATGCTTTGAAAATTATTTTCTATGCAGCCAATAGAATTTTCTATGTGGTAAATATTAACCAAAATTAATGGTGCCTTTCAATATTAGTGGGAGATCTTTTTTCTAGAACATGTCTACTCTTTTTTTGTTGTTGCTGCTGCTTCTCACACTGAACTCTTGTTTTCTTATATTTTCTTACTATAATAATAAAGGGTGGTAACGACTTAAAAAAAAAAAAAAAACAGAGAAGTATTACAGAAGTAAAGACCGCACTACCATTCCCTATCTCCTTTCTGACACTCTGCCGCTTACCTATACTGGAGCAGGGGTAGTGCATGGGGGACTGGGGGTGGAGCGAGGGGAGAGTGTTTAGCTGCTCAAGAAAGGATGTTTAGCTGCTCAAGAAAGGATGAGAGAATTCCCCGACAAAAAAATAAAAAATTGTCAATAGCTCTCCAAGAAGATTCCATCCCCTCTCCGGTAACCAGAGAAAGGCAAAATTCTAACACAGGGAGAACAGGCTACTTGTGGCTTCTGGACTATAAAGACCAAAAGAAAAAAGAAAAAGAGTGACAGGACCTGATGGGGTAGGGTGAGGTGCTAGTGGGGGTAAAGGAGGGGGCTCTTGCTCTTGGTGGGAGTGGAAATTGGGGCCCCAAGCTCACTGGCGATGCAACCCTCACGTGACCAGGAGCTGACGTTAGCAAAGATACTTAAAGCTCTGACCGCCGTCCTCCGTTCTCCTCTGGGTACCAACTCTGTTGCGCTGTGCACTGCCGTGCGTTTAACCCAGGCGCGGAGGAGGAGGAGAAAATCCCCCCAGATCCGGGCAGGTGGGTGTGAGGGTGGCCATGACCCGGCACCCCTGAATAGGGGGTAGCACAGAGATGCGGGAGTCTGAGGCCGCGGGTATCTCCACCTCGCCCGCCCCTGGCCGACTCTCCAGAACCCCGCGCTTAGTCGCAGCTCATTTTGGTGGGCGGCGGGGAGCGGGGGAGGGGGGGACATAAAGACGCAGACATACTTGCAGAGAATCGCTCACTTCCTCTATCAGCCAGTGTTTTTCTGGTTTTGTTTCTGACACTCAGGCCCCGCACCCCACATCCCATCCAGTTTTGAGAGGAGGAGGGAAGAGAAATAAACGTGGCAGCGCATATAAGGCCAGTGGGGAGGTTGGGGAAAGGGTGATCCGAGGGGCACGCAATTAGTAAACAAGCCGGCTTATTCACTCCCACTCTCACTTTTCAGATACCTCCTTCGACCACTGCCCCCACACCCTCTTCCCCGGCCGGCCCCCAGTCCTTTGGGGTGCTAGGAAATGGGTGTGACAGCATTTGTAGGGGAGATGGCGGGTTGGCTCTGGGCTTTACAGGAAGGAAGACCCTGAGAGAAACCGCCGTGCCAAGTCCTAGGCTGCTTTCCAGACATCACTGGCCCATACAGCCCTTCACCTCTGTTTTTTCAGTCCTGAGAAAGGAGTTTGGGTACGCTGGCGGGAGAAATGGCGGTTAACGGGGGTTTGCGATGGGGGGTGGGAGGCGGAGCCCAGAGCAGAGAAACTGTGGAGAATCACGACCCTCAAACCGAAAGGGCAAACACTGGGGCCCGGTTGCTGGCTGATGCCAGGCCTGGAGGCTGGAGCGTGAAGGACGGGTGGTCATACGAGGGAGACGCTAGATTGTTTGGCCATAACCCCTAATCCAGCGACCCAACCAGCCTCCGCAGCACCCTCGCCCCGCCCCCTCCTGTTTCGGTGCAGGAGAAGGGGTGTGGCCGTCTGGGAGAAATGGCGGACGGGGGCGGGGCGAAGGGAAGGAGGGGTTGAGTGCCTGGGGAGTCTGCGCGGGGGCGGGGTTTAGGGTTGCGGGGAGGGATGAGAAGAGTTGAGGGAATTGAGAGGTGGATGCCCTTTGTCATTCTGGTTTGTGAATGCTAAAAAGCAACTGGGGACTCCTGTCTTGAGTCAGTTCCATCCTCCGGGCTCTCAGTCTCCAACGTTTTGCTGTCTGTATTTCTGCTTTTCAGTCTGTCTTTAGGATGAAGCTGTAACTGAACTGAAGGAAAGAGAAACAGCCCTGATCATTGGAGATCAGTGTGAGGGGGGCTGGGAACTGTCTGGGAACCCCTTGTATGGATGTGGCAGAAACCAGAGCAGAAATTGGGGCCAGAGGTTTCTCTTCCCTCATCTTCTCCCTCTTTACAAAAAACACTTGCCCTGGACATGTCCTTTTAGGTGAAGCCAAAGGGGTGTGGCATTTGCTTTCTTAAATCAGGGTTTGAGGAGGAAGAGATATGGTAGGAAAGAGGAGCCCTGGGAGGGAGAAACTTACTCACAGGGGTTCATATCAAGAGAAGAAGAGAATCCTTTTACAAAGGTGCCCCAAACCCCCTTTCTGGGATCTTTCCACAGGTTTCTCTGCCTTTTGGGCCCTGCACAACTGTTAGCCTGGTGGAAAAGTGCAAATTGCTCCTGCTCTCCCAGCAGATTGGTAAGTGTATGGGGATCACCTAGGAATCTTTGGGGTGTGGGTGAGGGAATCAGAGAAGAATCTAGGGTTCCTTCTGGCTCTCTACCAACTTTCCTGAAGTCTATTTGGCCTCTCATCCCCCATTTAGGTGCTGGGAAATTAGGTGTGTTGATACTGGGCAGGGTGGGCTAGGGATAAAGATGTAGAAAACGTTGGACAACCAGGGACCTGAAGCAGCACACAGAGGCCTGGACACCTATATCTGGGTACTAGCCCACCCACCAAGCATTATGTCCCCAGACTCTTCTGTAAGTAGGCCTGGTTAGGCATTAAGTGTGCCAGCCCTAAGCCTCATTTTTATCCTTCACCCCTAGGTCCTGCTTTGCTTGCAGCCTCAGCAGAATTTTGAGCCTGAGCTGAAGCGCCTCACTTGGACGTGCACGCACCCCACTTGGGCACGTCTGGATCAGAGAATTAACTCCAGCTGCATCATGAGCCGTGTTCGGGATGCTGGCTGCGTAGCTGCTGGGATAGTCATCGGGGCCAGTGCCTGGTACTGTGTCTACAAATATGCCAGGGGAAGAAACCATATGATGAAGAAGAGACTGGCTAAACCCAAGACCAGGGCTGTGGCCGAGACTGGAGCCAGGGCTAGAGCTGGACTAAGGGCTGGATTCACAATTGACCTTGGGCCAGGATTCAGTCCTCCAACCCCAGTCCGCACTGGGGCAGAGGAAAGGGCTCAGGATGAATCCTCTGCTCTGGACACTGCTGGAGTTGAAGCAGTGGTCCCAGCTGCATCCAGTGCCGAGACCCAGAGTGGGGCAGGAAATAAGGGCCAGGAGACGGAAGGGGCTTGGGTGGGGCTTAAAGCTGAATCAGTAGCCACAGTGGCTTTTGCAGTGGCACCACCTCTCTGGGAGGCAAAGGCTCCCTTAGCTGCGAAGGCTCCCACAATGGTTGGGGCTCCTAAATTAGCAGAAGCCCCTGGTGCAGCGGAGGCTCCCAGGGCACCAGTGGTGCCTCATGTGGTGCCAGTTCCTACTGAGGCATCACAACCTACAGAGCCAGTGGAGGCTTCCATACCAGCAATGCCTACTGGGGCAGCAGCGACTTTAGGGGTAGCAGCGCCTTCTGGGACTGCAGAGGCTCCTGGGCCTTCAGGGTCCTCTAGAACAGCGGCAGCCACTAAGAAAGCAACCCCCGGGGCTCATACTGGGGCTATACCTAAGGCCGGGTCAGCTACTGGAGCTGTACCCAAAGGTGGAGCTAAGGGTGTAACCAGGTCCCGGACTGGAGGCAAGGGCAAAGGCAAAAAAAATAAGGTTGAAGTAGATGAACTGGGGCTGGGCTTCCGGCCTGGAGATGGGGCTGCAGCAGCCGCAGCAGCGTCTGCTAATGGGGGCCAGGCTTTCCTGGCAGAGGTTCCTGATTCTGAGGAAGGAGAGTCTGGATGGACAGACACAGAATCGGAATCAGACTCTGAGCCTGAGACCCAGCAGAAAGGGAAAGGGAGGAGACCTGTTCCCATGCAGAAGCGCCCCTTTCCTTATGAAATTGATGAGATTCTGGGTGTCCGAGATCTCAGGAAAGTCCTTGCTTTGCTTCAGAAGTCGGATGATCCTTTCATCCAACAGGTAGCTTTGCTCACTCTGAGCAATAATGCCAATTATTCATGCAACCAAGACACAATTCGCAAGTTGGGAGGCCTCCCAATTATTGCCAACATGATCAACAAAACCGACCCTCACATTAAGGAAAAAGCCTTAATGGCCATGAATAACCTGAGTGAGAATTATGAAAATCAGGGCCGGCTTCAGGTATACATGAATAAAGTGATGGATGACATCATGGCCTCTAACCTGAACTCAGCAGTACAGGTAGTTGGATTAAAATTTTTAACAAACATGACTATTACTAATGACTACCAGCACCTGCTTGTCAATTCTATTGCAAACTTTTTCCGTTTGTTATCTCAGGGAGGTGGAAAAATCAAGGTTGAGATTTTGAAAATACTTTCGAATTTTGCTGAAAATCCAGATATGTTAAAAAAACTACTCAGTACCCAAGTGCCATCATCATTTAGTTCCCTCTACAATTCTTATGTGGAATCAGAAATTCTTATTAATGCCCTGACTCTATTTGAGATCATCTATGACAATCTCAGGGCAGAAGTATTCAACTACAGAGAATTCAATAAAGGCTCCCTTTTTTACTTATGTACTGCATCTGGAGTGTGCGTTAAGAAAATTCGAGCCTTAGCAGATCACCATGACCTCTTGGTGAAAGTGAAAGTTATAAAACTAGTGGACAAGTTCTGATTGTCTATGTGCTCTTGAAAACTTGAAGAAATGTCTGGTTTTGCAGTCTGGGAGCAATGAAAATTGAAAGTTACTGCTTTTTCACCCTCATATAGTAAAGGGATCCTTTCAGCTGCCAGTTTTGAATAATGTACCAATCAGAGTGATGTTATCTGCGACTATCTCCAGTTTTAAGCTGAACCATTTTATGAATACCAAATAAATAGTCCTCTTGTCCTGAAAACACATTTGTGACTTTAATCGTGCTGCTTGAATAGAAATATTTTTACTGATTCCTCTGTGTGAATTGATAGTGAACCTGTCCATCATGAATAGCCTATACTTCTATCATCTGTTTTGACTTGAATTTATTCACCAAAGACTTCATTTGTGTATCATTAATAAAATCGTATGTTTCAATCGATTAAAAGAATGGATTTCTTGCTTGAATATAAAATCTAGCTGGAATTTTTCATAATTTCTTTCGGATGTTTAAAACATCTCTTAAATTAGCATTGCTACTGCTAAGTCACTTCAGTCGAGTCCGACTCTGTGTGACCCTATAGACATCAGCCCATGAGGCTCTCCCGTCCCTGGGATTCTCCAGGCAAGAACACTGGAGTGGGTTGCCATTTCCTTCTCCAATGCAGGAAAGTGAAAAGTGAGAGTGAAGTCGCTCAGTCGTGTCCGACTCTTAGCGACCCCATGGACTGCAGCCCACCAGGCTCCTCTGTCCATGGGATTTTCCAGGCAAGAGTACTGGAGTGGGTTGCCATTGCCTTCTCCAAAATTAGCATTAGGGGTATCAAATTTTTTTTTAAGTTATGATGCCAAACACTACTTAGATGAACTAAATGCATTTTTTATCCAAACTTACTCATGTATAAAACAAACATTTTTCTTTAATGGACTCAATTATAAAAAAAATCTAGCTGGAGAGGTGAGGTACACAAATACAAAAAGATTACTAACAGTACTTGGGCATATGCTTATTGTCAAATATATGCTATCTGTTTAAACAAAGCAGAGGTTGCTAGGAAGCTTCAAGAAAGAAGGGCACACTTAAGGTGGGCCCCGAAGGGCAGCATGAGAAAACATAGAAGGGCATTCCAGGAGGGGAAAGGACTTGAAGAAAGACATGCAAATTTGTCTAGTGACAGGAAGTTAACCAGTTTGCCTGGAATGGAAACTGTGGGAAGAGAAGTGATGAGAGACTCAGGTGGAAATATAGGGTGTGAAAAGTTTGGGGAAGATCCTGAACTGCAAGCTGGAATATTGAAATATGATCCTGTCGTTTTCTGGGAGTTACTGGACATTTTTGGCAAAAGAAAAGGTAATGGGGCAATGTGTAAAATGGGCTGGAGCGGGGATGGCATTAGGTGTGGAGACATTTGTTAAGAAGTTATGATAAACCAGGGGGCTTCCCAGGTGGTGCTAATGGTAAAGAACCTGCCTGCCAATGCAGGAGACATAAGAGATGCAGGTTTGATCCCTGGGTTGGGAAGATCCCCTGGAAGAGGGCATGGCAACCCGCTCCAGTATTCTTGCCTGGAGCATCCAATGGACAGAGGAACCTGGCAGGCTATGGTCCATAGGGTTGCACAGAGTTGGACACTACTGAAGTGACTCAGCATGCATGCATGTATGACAAACCAAGCATAAGATGATGAAGAGTGAAATAGGGTGGTGACTATTGGAAATGTTAGGAAATGATAAGAGGTGCTTTTCAAAAAATTACCAAAATCTGCTGTCTTGTCTCTAGGTTGACAGAGAGAAAGGATTGTATGATCTTTTGTGGGGTCTGACAAAGAAAGCCCTCTTCCTTGGGCAATTCTGGCAACCAAGTAATGTCAGAATGAGTTACCATTTCTTTCTTTCTTTCTTTCTTTGGTTTGTTTGTTTGAGTTAACCATTTATAATGATATGAAAGAGAAGTGTGACAAAAAGAATGACTCTTTGTGCAAAGAGTGATTTTCCCACTCCTCTCAAGTTAGAGGTTTAGGTCCATCTTCTTTTAGAAGAGAGGAAGTGGTTGAGGCCTTTATGGGAACTCCACCCCCACCCCTGAGTTCACTTAAGAGCAGGAAGATCTTCCTTCCTCTACTCCCTGGCCCAATGAAGCTATGAAAGAAGAAAATGGGAGAAGTCTCAGAGATTTTTCCAAACCCAGCCTGCTTTCCTGACACCTCTCATGAAATCTTCATTTTGGAGCAAGTGTATGGTAGGCTGTGGCAGAAATAGAGATAGGGACTCCTGGGAGGGGGAGCACATAGAAAATGGACAGGTTGGCATATATATTGGTACAACTTATGTAGATGGCAATTTGGTAATCTATATAAGAAGCTCTAAAGACGTACCTGCCTTTCAGCGGAGCACTGTACTTGTAGGATTTTTTTTTTCCTTAGAGAAATAAATAATTGTATGCAGAGGAATATCAATTATATGCAGTTGACCAATGTTTCTAAGAAAAAAATAGAACCAACTTAAATGGCTAACACCATGGGATTGACTAAACAACAGGTATGTCCACATATAAAATATTATGCAAGAGTATGTCCACACAGTAAAATATGATACAACTATTATTAAAAACTGCGATGTACTTTTATATTATTGGCATGAAAAGATATTCACGATATGTAAGTCTGTGGCATCAGTCAAAAAATCAGTGAAGATTCTTTCAGTTCAGTTCAGTTCAGTCACTCAGCTGTATCTGATTCTTTGCAACCCTGTGGACTGCAGTATGCCAGACTTCCCTGTCCATCACCAATTCCCCGAGCTTGCTCAAATTCATGTTCATTGAGTCGGTGATGCCATCCAACCATCTCATCCTCTGTTGTCCCCTTCTCCTCCTGCCTTCAATCTTTCCCAGCATCAGGGTCTTTTCCAAGAAGTCAGTTCTTCGCATCAGGTGGCCAAGTATAGGAGTTTCAGCTTCAGCATCAGTCCTACCAATGAATATTCAAGATTGATTTCCTTTAGGGTGGACTGGTTGTATCGCCCTGCAGTCCAAGGGACTCTCAAGAGTCTCCTCCAACACCACAGTTCAAAAGCATCAATTCTTTGGCACTCAGCTTTCTTTATAGCCCAACCCACATCCATATATGACTACTGGAAAAACCACAGACTTAACTAGATGGACCTTTGTTGGCATAGTGTCTCTGCTTTTTAATATGCTGCCTAGGTTGTCATAACTTTTCTTTCAAGGAGCAAGGGTCTTTTAATTTCATGGCTGCAGTCACCATCTGCAGTGATTTTGGAGCCCAAGAAAGTAAAGTCTGTCACTGTTCCCATTATTTCCCCATCTATTTGCCATGAAATGATGGGACCAGATGCCATGATCTTAGTTTTCTGAATATTGATGTTTATTATGTCATCACAATGTATTTTTACACAGAATTGGAATCATTGTACATCAGCGGTTCTTAATGTGTAGTTTACAGACCACTACAGGTCCCTGAAACTGTAAGATCAAAATTATTTTCAAAACAAAGCAATGGTGGGTTAAATTTCTGGTGCCTCAGCATAGATCAAGGCAGTGTCCCCAAACTGTACTAGTAGTGATCAATTTCTCTGTAGCCACACACTCAACAAATTCTTGTAATCTAGTTTCATTTTAAAATGTCTTTAATGGAGCCCTATAATAAAATTATATTTTTAATTAAATCTTGATGCTTTTGTGCATATCTTTTAAAAATTCTGTGTAATCGAAGGATGCAAAAAGCACTTCTGCTGCATAGCTTAATACAATGGTTGTCTCAAAGGAAAATGTTTACACAATCATTTGAATTGTGCCTGAATTAGCTGCTTTTGATGTGGAACACCATTTTCACTTGAAAGGATGACTGGCAGAAAGACTGTGGTTTTTCAGACTTGGATACTGGGTAGACATTTTCTTGAAAATGAATGAAGTGAAACTTCAAGGAAAACAATTGATAGTATTTGCCACCAACAGTAAAATTTGAACTTTCAAGCAAAGTTAGAATTTTGGAAAGCTTGTATCCACAACCATAGGCTTGACAGCTCATAATACTTAAGGACTTTTTGAAGAGATCAGTAGTGATAACAATGAATATGGAAGCCTTTTTTCTTTTCCTCCTTTTAGGAGAGAAATGATGGAGGACACTTGGTCTAATGTTGGTCTTACTCAGTTTTACTGTGACCATTGTAACCCATATGACCTCAAACCTGTGGTCATGTAATAAAGAATATCATTGCTCTGGTAATGACATGACCTTGGGTGAGGCTAGATTCCAGATTGTTAGAACCCTTAATAAGGAGAATCTGAAAAGTTGTCAGTCCTGGAATAGTAATGTCTTCTTCTGGATGAAGTAGAGATGGTATCTGAGCTTATATACTGAAGATGGATGTATTAATGTCTCTTGGCTTGATCCCAGCTATGAGGGTAATCCAAGCAGCTTCCTCTGCTCTGATTAACAGTGGAAATTTCCACTGCCTTCAGATGGAACCTATTCCCATGCAGAGACATGTAGACTGGACTTATGAATGAGCTAAGAATCACACAATAGGCAAATATTTCATTTCGTAAAGTCTGAGTTTTTGTGTCTTAGGTCAGATGAGAATGATCAACAGCACAGTCCAGGTGGTGCTGAGACTTAAAAAGGTAGTTCTTTGGAAAGATTTAACCTGGTAAAATTATGACAGTAGGCACCAGGAACTGAGCAGCAGCTACATAGTGTTCTATTACTGCTGCTGCTGCTGCTAAGTCGCTTCAGTCGTGTCCAACTCTGTGCGACCCCATAGACGGCAGCCCACGAGGCTCCCCTGTCCCTGGGATTCTCCAGGCAAGAACACTGGAGTGGGTTGCCATTTCCTTCTCCAATGTAGTACAATTGTTGAAACACTCTTAGACATTCTGTCATACTATAGTTTTTACCTTTTACAGTGTGTGTCCAGGGCATTGTTGAAGTGGAGGCAATTCTCACAAACAAATTTGCATTGAAAAATCTTACCTTCCTTGCTTTAACTTACTGGTCTGGGAAATCAATTGGATCTATAAGTTTTCATGGTCTTTTTTTATTATTTTTGAAGAATATGAACTTGACAAATGTAAGAATTGAGAATACAGGGCTGTCATTTTAGTGGTAGAGCACAAGGATAAAGTGATACAAACTCCTGCTCTTGGAATCCCTGAGATGCACTTGTTTTCATCATTTATCAGGCCAGGTATTCAATTTTTCCATTACTTGTAAGATATATCACAGCATCTTTCCTTAAATTCATTTCTTGTGCTTAACAAAAGTCTACAGACAAAGAGTAAGAACAGAAGTGGGTTAGTAAGCAATAGAGCCTCAAGAAAACATGAGTTATTTGGGCTGAGGTGGGCAAAAGGCAAATAAGGATTTGTTCCACAACCTGGCATTGAAAACCAATAGCCTACAATTAACTGAGAGTCCTTTCCCTCTGACAATACATTCTAGGTGACAATAACCATGGAGAAGAGGATTTGAGTGGGATCAGATGTTTGTTTCTAAAATCAATGAGAAAATTCCAGTGAAAACAATGAGTAGACTAAATTGTGGAATACCTAATTAAATGCAAAAGATAAAATAGAGCAATTACAAAACCCTACTGCATGAATTTTTCTTCACTTAAAGCTGTCAGACAGACAACTTGAAGAATGAGTTAGAAATTGGCCTTTTTCTTTACTTAATTTTATATCAGTTGAATGTACCATTTATCATATTTCTTTAGTAAAATGGGGGAAACTGGTAGTTTGAGTAGGTTATCTGGGAAATTCTGAGACTTTCTGGGCCTTTTAAAAATAGTTAGCTCTGTGCCCTACTTATAAGGAAAATAAATAGCAATTTGTCTCATGCCTTCACTGAGACTCATACTTTCAAATATGAAAACACCCTAGGTCTGAGGATGAAACTGCATTATCAGAACAAAAAAGAAAAGAATTGTAGATTTTATAGATTTTGAGTATGTCCAAGAAGTTTATGTCAGTCCAAATTAATCACAATTGGGACTCTCACCTATTCTTAATATAATTTAATAACTCTAGACTGAAGTTAGATATGAATGATAAAATTGGAAGAGTGACCACTAAAATAATAGATAGCGTAAAATGTCTAATGCATCAAAGGGAAAAATGCACTAAGGATGATTTAATCCAAAGAAGATGAAAAATGAGAAAAGTGAAGCCTCAAAAGAGCAAAAAAAAGAGAGAGAGAGAAAGCATGTAGTTCACATGTATTAATAAAAATAATAGGTAAAAATGGGCTAAACTTACTAGCTTAAAGATTTTGACTGATTTTTAGAAACCCAATATACATGATAAAGAATAAGCATGCAGAAACTTTGAAAGTAAAAGTTAGAAAAATATACCATGTAAACACTAACCAAAAGGAAATTAATAGCCAAATTAATTTATAATACAAAATAGGTTTTAAGACAGAGGCATTATTAAAGATAAAAAAATACATGAATGGTTAAACAAGCCATGATACATCCGTACCATGGAATACTACTTGGCTATAAAAGGAATGAACTATTATTAATACACACAACAACTTGAGTGGGTCTCAAGAGCATTATACTGAGTGGAGGGCAGGGAGCCAATCTTAAAAAAACCCTCACATACTGTGTGATTCAATTTATATAACATTCTTGAAATAAAAAAAAACAATAGAAATGGAGAATAGGGAGTAAGGGATGGTGAGGGGGAGTGCGTGTGTGACTAGAAAGAAAATACAAAGGAGATCTTTGTGGTGACAGAATAGTTTCAAATCTTGGTTGCAATAGTGAGAGAAAATGGATAGAACGACACATAAACATTGTACTGGTGCCAGTTTTCTAATTTTGATATCACATTGGGGAAAACTATGAAGAAAACAGAAGAATTCTCTGTACTGTCCTTAAAACTTCCTGTAAATCTATAATTGTTTCAAAATGTAAAGTTAAAATTACAAAGTTAATACAGGATAAGAGAATATCTCTGTGGCAGAGAATTGGATCAGTTCAGTCTCTCAGTCGTGTCTGACTCTTTGCGACCACATGGACTGCAGCACACCAGGCCTCCCTGTCCATCACCAACTCCCGGAGCTTGCTCAAACTCAGGTCCATCAAGTCAGTGATGCCATCCAACCATCTCATCCTCTGTTGTCCCCTTCTCCTCCCACCTTCAATCTTTCCCAGCACTGGGGTCTTTTCCAAGGAGTCAGTTCTTCGCATCAGGTGGCCAAAGTATTAGAGTTTCACCTTCAGCTGAAATAGATAATAATTTCTTAAACAAAACCTCAGAAATACATACCAGAAGGCAAAAAATTTTTAATATTTAATTTTAAATATTTAAATATTACATAAATATTACAAATATACATATTTATGTAATATTTAACTATTTATGTAATATTTATTACATAAAAATAAGAATTTCTATTTGATAAAGGGCACCATGAACAAAGTTAAAAGATGACAGAAAAAAAGATATTTGCAATATCTTAAACTAACAAAGGATTAATATCTAGCATATGCAAAGTACTCTGGTACCAAAAGAAAAAGACAGGAACACACCATTGTAAATTGGCAAAATACATGAAAAATATACCTAGAGAGGGCTTCCCCGGTGGCTCAGGAGTAAAAAACGCACCTGCCAATGGAGGAGACATAAGAGACACAGGTTCTATCCCTGGGTTGGGAAGATCCCCTGGAGGAGGGCATGGCAACCCAGTGCAGTATTCTTGCCTGGAGAATCCCATGGACAGAGGATCCTGGCAGGCTACTGTCCATAGGGTCGTAAAGAGTAGTACATGACTAAAGTGACTTAGCACACACATACACATACCTAGAGAAGAGGAAAACCAAAATGCTTAAAAATACATGAAGAGATGTTCAAACTCATCATTAATCAGATAATTGTTCATTAAAATACAATTATAAATACAGGTTTTCCCCTAGTCTTCCAAAGTAGGGTGTTTTGTAAACAGAAATGGTCTAAAGTATAGAAATAATCACCTTAGGACACATCTTGCTAACGGATGCACAAAATAAATGCAATAAAACACAAATGCTCACAGATACATTTCAAAGTTTCGGGAGATGCTGAGTGTAGTTTCGGGAGAAAGAGTTTGATGTTCTGGGTGCACGCTGTCTCTACAATGGTTGCTCTACAAACCAAACCCTGAATTGCTGTTTTCACTTTTCTCCATTTTTTCATAAAAGCAAAATCCTCTTCACATTTCTTTCTGTTAGCAGAAAGAGGTACTAACATAAGTCTTTTGTAAAAGTGAACTTTCAAAAAGCAGAGGATGCATGTACATTTACATCTATTTGGCTAGCAATTCAAAAGCTAGGACATGCCAATTGTTAGTAAGGGTGCAAGGGTAATAGGAACTCTTACACATACAGGCAGCTAATTAGATTTTAGACTGTATCTGCTATTCCAAAAAGTAATCTGACAGTATTTAATCAAATTAACTACACACATGCCCTGTGTGTGTGTGTGTTAGTCATTCAGGTGTCTCTGACTCTTGTGACCCCATGGACTGTCACCTGCCAGGCTCCTCTGTCCATGGAATTCTCCAGGCAAAATACTGGAGTGGGTAGTCTTTCCCTTCTCCAGGGGATCTTCCTGACTCTGAGACTGAACCTGGATCTCCTGCATTGCAGGCAGATTCTTTACCATCAGAGCCACCAGGGAAGCCCACACATACTCCCTATGTCCTAACAATTCCATTTTTATATTCCAGAACACTTCTTACACAGGTCCATAACGGGACATATAAGAGGACAATCATGTCAGTGTTTGAGGTAGTAAGGAGTTGGAAGCGGTCTAGAATCTACTTCTAGGAAAATGAAGTAAATTAGAGTGGATGAACACTTTAGTACATTAAGCAAAAGCTGGAAACTACAGAATAAATGTACCCAGAGTAACTTGTAACATTTTTAAAAATACTGCTGAGTGGGGGGGTGGAAAAAAACAGAATAAGAACCACAGCACTGTGTCTTTATTAAATTAAAAATCATTCATACAAAATAATGTAATTTCTAAAAGAACTCAAATAAATAAGAATGTACACATCAAACAGGACAGTTGCCTGTTGGGAGGAAGATGGAAGTGAGGAATAGAGATGAAAGAAACAAAGTAGTAAATGAATGAAGAAAGAAAAGAGGAAAATATTTTTATTAGACCAATGCAAATGGTGTGATATGAAGGAAGGAATTTGATTAGTATAATCTTCATTATCTGAAGTCAGAAAAGGAAGGGAAGAAATCCATCAATGTCATAGTAGCATAAAAGGTTAAAACTGTTATAACAGAAGACTCAAAAACATAGACAGTATGATTTTAAAAGCAAGAATAAGTATTTCTCTCTCACAAAAGAGTCTCAAGTTAATGTTTCAGGTCAGCAGGGAGGTTTTATGGCACATTTATTAGCTGGTGGATGAGAAAGGAGAGAACAAAGATGAAGCATGGAGACATCTTGTATGAAAAAATCTGGAAGTGACTTACATCACTTCTGCCACAATTCATTGGCCCAGAATCAGACTTATGGCTGCATTCAATCAAAATGGACGCTTATCAGGACTTCCCTGGTGGTCTAGTAGTTAAGAATCCACCTTCTAATACAAGGGACATGGGTTTGATCCTTGGTGGGGAAAGTAAGATCCCACATGTCCAAAGGACAAATAAGCCCGCACACTATAGCTAAAGAAGCCCACGCACCATAACGAAGACCCAGCATGGCCCAAAAAGATATTTCGAACTTATGAGGGAGGCCTCACTTCATGCAAGTGCCTTAGTCCAATGAAGTTTTACAATCGTATTATTTTTCCATGTAAGAAGAGTTATAAATGTGCTTAAACTATTTGATACGTTTTCAGACTGAATCTTTCTAAAAAGTGAGATTCAACTCTGGGCAAAGGGAAGAGCTATGAGGCCCAGGCACCCGAGAGTGTAAGAGTTGCAAAGATCGTCTGATTTTCCCTGTCCCATCAGGATGGGCATAAGGTGCTGTCTCTCAACCCCTTCCCAAATTCCACAGCCTCTCATTCTTTGCACCTGACTCTGTTGCTCACCTCAAAAATAACCACGAACAGGTGACCAAAGTGGTAACCTGAGTAAATGCCTTTGGCCCCTTCCATCCCGCTCCCAAATTTCCACAGAGATAACTCAGCCTCAATATAGATGGCAGCACTGTTCCCACCAATGGAAACAGAATGGGATCCCTCTCTCTTAGACCCCTACAACTGAGGGTTTCCATGTAGCCTAGAGAAGTGACACAAACCCACTTTTTCTTTCCCTGAGTAGAAGCTCCCCCTTGGCCATTCTACTACCTCCCACGTAGCCTGAGGAGTGCAGTCTGGTAGGCCTCTCATTCCCAAACTCCTGGGAACCCAGGAGGAGTCTACCTTGCAACAAGGTTACTGCTTGTCATTCCACCTCCTCCCTGGTCACCCCTCAGCCAGGTTTAGGCCAATGTCCAAGGAACTCTCACCCACTGACCACACACTGATATACCTAGACCAGATGTTCTCTTAGCCAAATCTAGAAATACCTAAAGTATATGTAAAGTTCTTTTTAGGAATGAAAGGAGGGTGTATGTGGATTTTTCAGGAGAAATTGGCTATAATCACCAACACATTTTTAATAAGAAGTGTGACCCTCAAATAATTACTGGCCCAGAAGATCTATGTTTATATTTGTTCTAAATGGGATAATCTTTCTTTTAATAATGAAATTAATACAACCATTGTAAAAATATTCAAACAATGCAGAAATGTATTCATTTATCCATTTATTAAGTCTTCATTGAGTGCATATGCAAGGTACTGAGAATACAATGGTGAAAAAAACAAACTAAATCTTTGCATTCATGAAGCTCATGGACTAGTGGAAGATATACATTAATCAAGTAATCACACAAGTACATGTATAATTTTAATTCTGTGTAAGTGCAAAGAAAGAATGGGACACTGGTATATAAGAATATATAGCAGAAGATCAAACCCCTCTGACGGAGTAGAAAGGAGACAGAAAAAATTCCCCCAGGGAGTAAAATTTGAGCTAAAATAAGGAAAAGTGTAGTTAACTAGGCAAAGAAGACAATATAAATGTCTTGCAATCTTATTGCTACAGAATGCCATTCTAATACACTGTGGTGTATCCTTCCAGCTTGTTTACTATCCATATACAAATATGCATGCACGTGTATATATATAATATATATGTGTGTGTGTATTTATGTGTAACCATAATAAATCTCAGTCCACAACTTCAAGTGTGTAAGACAACCAACTTTTATTTTTCATAGCAACACTCACAGTTTTTGTTTTGTCTTCTCATTCCATGGGGGTGACTGAAACAGTATCAGTTTTCTCCATGTTTTCTCCATGGTGTGTCTAAATTTAAAGATGCTTATAAGAGTGCCTTAGAGTCCTTGGAAGGAAGGAGCCCATGTGATTCTAGTATTGTTCTACATAATTCACCAATTTCATTCCCTCCTTGTGGCCTCTTCTGACATGATGGCTCTCCATTTGCTTCTGTTTTCCTTGAATAATCAAGACTTTCTCTTCTGCTTCCTTATCATTGCCATTCCAGGATACAGAAAGCTTGTTAAGACGCTATACTATGTGACTGGAAGAAATATAAAATACGTTCCCCCAAGATGTCTCTTAAGAGGCACCACATAAATCATCTACACAATTCAATCCAACAAAACTATCTGAGGAACTTCCAGTTAATAGCAGACTGAACTGACTCAGCTCTGATCCCTTCCATTGACAACTCACAGAAATGATAGAATACGTACTCCCCTCTAAAAGTAGTAATATAGTCAACCTCGTAATCATGAAATAATCAACCTCATGATCATGAAATGGAAATCCCCAAGAAACAAAGAAGGGACTAACAACAGTGAGCAAGAGATAAAGACAAACAGAGATAAAGACAAAAGATGGATATTGGCTTTAAGGGCTGGGGAACAGGGTTTTAATCCCACACAGTAACAGGAGGCAACACCTCTAGACACTGGAAGATGGGAAGCTGGTACCAAGCTCCTATCTAAATCCAGATCCCATAGAAGTACAACTGGTACCTAATATGATGACTAGAAAACCTTTTCTCACAGCAAAGATATATAACAAGAAAACGTGTCTTTTATGTGAGGTTATGGGTGGATAAAGAGACCCATGGGAGTTATCAGAATCCAGGACAGCTCCACCCAAATACGTAGGGTTGAAATCACAGTTCCTATATGTTAGCAATCCCAAAGGACAAAAACATAAAAATTAATCTGGAACTGGTTAAATGTATGTGGTCTGAGCAGAGGCAAACTCAAAAGCAAGAAGATAACTACAACGTTCAAAGATAGATCTCAAAAAAATCACCCAGAATGCAGCATAAAAACATAAAGTGGTGCAAAATATGAATGAGAAGCTAGAAGACATGGCAGAAAGAATGAAAAGTATCAAAATATACTTGGAAGAAGTTCCATAAAGAAAGACTAGAGTGAATAAGCAAAAGGCAATATTTGAAGAGATTGTGGCACAGGAGTTTCAACAACTGAAGCAAGACATGAATCCTCATACTGAACACACTGACTCTGCAGCAGGTTGAATGTAAATAAAACCATATTTATTACACAGCTTACTGTAGAGCATCAACTATACCTAGCATGATACTTTCATGTGTTTGGGCTTTGGGAAATAACAAAGCCCTTCCATAAACCTTTCCTGAAGAAAAGAATGGGGAAAATGGGAAAGTAAAAAATATTGTGGGAGAGAAAAACGAGAATATAAGTTTATATCAAAAACATAATAGTTTACCATATATTTTGGTTTGGCCAAAAAGTTCATTTGGTTAGTGAATTATGCTGTTCAATAAAGTTCTTGGTGAAAATGAAAAAAATACATCTTTTTATTTTTACTTAAAACTGAACAAACTTTTTGGCCAGGCCAATACATACATGCAAATAGGTGTATATTTATCATCTCCAGTGCAATATTAAATCTCTGCTTTAAGAGTGAATAAGAATCCATCCTCAGGGAAAGAAAGAAATTGCACTTTCCAGGATTCCAATGAGAGAGTACATGGAAATGTTTAATAGTTTTTGGTAAATTACTGTGTATTTTTTTATTTTTGACTATTCAGAGATTTCCTTTGGTGACATAAGTAGGAATAGCCCATTGGGAAATGGTATCAGCTGTTGGTCAAGCCATAGTCTCTACACAGCTTGTTTTCTCTTGGACACTAAATTCTGAACATAGCTCTTTTAAGCTACAATTAAGGTAATCAAAGGGAGAAGGCAATGGCACCCCACTCCAGTACTCTTGCCTGGAAAATCCCATGGATGGACGAGCCTGGTAGGCTGTAGTCCACTGGGTCGCTTAGAGTTGGACACAGCTGAGCGACTTCACTTTCACTTTTCACTTTCATGCATTGGAGAAGGAAATGGCAACCCACTCCAGTGTTCTTGCCTGGAGAATCCCAGGGACGGGGGAGCCTGGTGGGCTGCCGTCTATAGGGTCGCACAGAGTCGGACACGACTGAAGCGACTTAGCAGCAGCAGCAGCAGCAAGGTAATCAACATACAGTACAATAATGATAGCTGGGGCACTGTGGTAATGTGATACATTACAAATCTGGAAGCGGTAGGGGAGCTAGAGTGAGAAAACAAATTATGGTCTAATAATAAAGTCTAATGATACTTTCTGAAAATTATTTAATCTACCACTTAGGTAGGCATCACTGAAAGAAAGTTAAAGTATTAGTCGTTCAGTTGTGTCCAACTCTTTGGGACCCCATGGACTATATAGCCTGCCAGGCTTCTCTGTCCATGGAATTCTCCAGGCAAGAATACTGGAGTAGCCCACCATGCCCTTCTCCAGAGGTTCTTTCTGACTCAGGAATCAAATCCAGGTCTCCTGCATTGCAGGCAGATTCTTTTCCATTGGAGCAACTTGGGAAGAGGGTAATCTACCACTTAGGTAGGTATCACTAGGTATGTCTAAAAAACAATGTTTGAAGAAAATGCACATATAGTGAAGAATAAACACAGAATCATAAAATTTATTTCATTCAAATCCCAGTCCTGCCTCCAAGGGATATCTCTAGAAGACCTTCCTTGGAGTTTCTAGTCTCCAAATTTCTCCAGTCACTTGTATTACTTCCATAAATGACTATTCATATTCATTGTCTGTGCACTTTAAAACTTATATTATCTCCCACTGAAATAGAACTACTTAAGGAGTCAGATATAATCTTTAGCAAAATAACTAATAACAGTGCTGAAAAAAATACAACTAAAGCAGAAAAAATAATTTCTGGGATTGAAAAACATGATTTTCAAATTTAAAAACTTAGATTAAATGAAACAGGAAATACATTCTAAAAAAGGAATGAATTTATAGGTACATTGTCTTAACAGCATAAAATTATAAATAAATAGAAGATTACCATTAAATATAACTGCCTGACCATGTAGCACTGTTCTCCAAAATAACCCCTGGGTCAAAGAGGAAATTAAAAGTAAAACTACAAGCTAAAAGCAAGACAAAAAGAAAAAGAATACATCATATCAAGGCTTATGGGGCATGACTAAAGCTGTACTCAGAGAAAAATAATCTTAATTACCACTATTATTCAAGAAGCCCATAAATAAAAGAAATAAGCCCTCTTCTTGAAGAATTGGTAAAGTACAAGAAAACAAATCTAAAGATAGAAGAAATTTGCAAAAAGTTAAAAATAATGATCAGAAAAAAACATTGTAGAAATGATAAATAAAATCCTGGTTCTTTCAAAGACCAATAAAATAAACTCTTCATAAGTAAAACTAAGTAATAATAGAAGAAAAACAGAAGTATACAAATTATGAATAATGAAGGCTTTCACTACATAAATAGATGTGATTAAAAGAGCTGTAATTTTATATATAATCTTTGATATCAAATTTAAAAATCTAAAGATAATGGATGATTTCCCAGTAGAATTTATCAATATTAATCCAAGAACCAGAAAATTTGAGAAGACAAATTGCTAGAGATAAGATTAGAAATGTGATTGTAGACCTACCACTAAAAAAGGAACCAGGATCAAATGGTTTTGCAATTCAGTTCTGTATTACCTTTAAAGAAGAGATAAGACTTGGGCTTCCCTGATAGCTCAGATGGTAAAGAATCTGCCTGCAAGGGGGAGACATGGGTTCGATCCCTGGGTTGGGAAGATCCCCTGGAGAAGGGAATGGCTACCCACTCCAGTATCCTTGCTTGGAGAATTCCACGGACAGAGGCTACAGTCTATGGGGTCTCAAAGAGTTGGACATGACTGAGCAACTAACACTTACTACAAAGATCAATATCATTTAAACTCTACCAGAAAAGAGGAAAAAAATGGAAAGTTAACTAATGAATTTTATAAAGTTAGCAAATTTAAGATCAAAATCTGCTAAAGATAGTACATAAAAGGCAACTATAAAAATATTAATAATATAAAAAATAAAATATTAACAATGTATAAAATTTATAAACAAACAGAACCCAAAAAGTTTGGCACGAAAAAGCTCTACTATAACCTAGTAGGATAGAAAAAAATCAGCAGCTACTCCTAATGGATACCAACAAGAATAGAAGGGAATGACTTAAATATTGAAAGTGCTTTTTACCAACAGTTAACAGCAATCCTCATTTTAATCATTAAATGCCAGTCATTTCCACTAAAACCAAGAACAAGTCAAGATCATCCACAATCTCTATTTTCATTCAATAATATTTCTGGTGATTCAATTTATTGCAATAAGATAAGAAAATAAACAATTAGTGTAAAATTGGGAAAAGTTAAAACCAATTTCTATTTACAATTGATATGACTGTATTTGTCTAAAACACAAGTACTATTTAAAGATCATGAAGTCAATAAGCAAGATAGAAGAGGTGGTGAGGCAAAGATAAACACACAAAAAAATCAATAGCTTTCTTCTATTCTAGCAAGTTTTTAGGAAGTATTGCACTTTTGAGACCATATGCCAACATTTTCTTATTTCTTTTGCTTAAAAGGATATATATTACTAGTGAAGAGTATCTAATATCAAACTCATTCATAGAATGTTTTAATCAATTGCTACTTCAATCGTCTCCAGTGTCAGCATGTCATTGGTACACTTTTTAAATTATATTATCTATTTGTGCACAAGTGTCTTTTACAAATTTAAATCTGTACGTCTTCCAGTTTTCTGATAAGAATATTACTTTATCTTGTAAGTGTCCTCCAAAACGTCTTAATTCATAGTGCTCAAGCCCTCTAGATCCAACAGTTCATTCCATGTTTCAAAAAGATCAGTTTCTTATCTTTGGTTCCAAGGCATATGTGACAATATGTAATAACTCTTCTGCTTGGAAGACTGAGTTAGTTGGCAGATTTTCAAATTCTCAAATACACCGATTAGCTCATTCCTTGTCATGCTTTGAGTGAAGTGTTGTCACACTCATGTAAGTCACCTGCTAGACTACCATTTACAAATTGTAGCATTTTCATAGCCCATAGTGCACTGTACTTATCCTTTGGTGTTTTAAATTTCTTCAATTTTTTCTCTATTTCATAATAGACCCATAAAGAATTAATTACTAGTATGACAACCCAATATAATTCACTCCATCTTTAATAAACAGGTTCTGTAATATAGGACTTCACCAAAAGTCTCCAGTGCATCATACCAGGAGGATAGCAGAAAGAGGAATAATGTTTCCATTTATAGAGAAGAATAACATTAGGTAGATAACCTATAACTAATGATGTCTAAAAAGGTCTGCCAAAAAGTGGATGTCATAATCAATGTCTAGGCCTGGGAAAAAGAAGTAAAATTATGTCTCTACTTCATACCACATATAAAACTATATACAAGAAGAACTAAACACACACGCAAACAGTTATTTTTAAAAGCTCAAATAAAATATTAAAAATTATTGTAAACTCTTCGGGGAGTAAAAGCTTGTCTCAGCATGCCCAGAAACTTAGAAGCCATAAAGGGAAAGGCTGAATGATATGACTACCATGAACAAAGCTGAATGAGGTAGGATATGTATGGAAATATACACATGATTTTAGGTGAAATAAAAGTTGCAGAACAGAACCATATATGGACAGTGACCTGATTTTCTGATAAAAATATGAATATGTGTTATCATTTATGTTTAAGGTGCTAGTGGTAAAGAACCCGCCTGCCAATGCAAGAGATCTGAGATGGGGGTTCATACACCGGGTCAGGAAGATCCCCTGGAGAGGGGCTTGGCAATCCACTCCAATATTCTTGCCTGGAGAATCCCATGGACAGAGAAGCCTGGTGGGCTACAGTCCATAGGGTCGCAAAGAGTCGGACACGACTGAAGCGACTTAGCACAGCATAGTACAGCACATGCATAGAACACATTAATAGCAAGTAACTATAAAAATGGGTGAGAAGAGGGCAGTTTTATGTTTTAATTTATATTTCATCTGTTTGAGTTGTTAATAAGCATAAAGAACTTCTATGGTTTAAGAAAATATAATAAAGAAGACTAAAATAGAGTTCACTATGAAAAATAATCTCTCAGAGTGCTAACTCCGAAATCTGTCTCAGAGAGGTAGTCAAATGCCCAGGTGGATGCATAATCCTGTCCATCAATGCAGAGGCTATAATATGGTCTTCTTTCCCAGATACTAGTTTTTCCACTTTCTAAGTTAAAATAAATATATCTGGGACTTCTATTCATAATTTAAAAATAACTGAAAAGCAATTCCAGAGTGTTACTAATATCTTATTATTTCCCCAAGTAGTCATTTCCACCTAAACACATATGTGTGACCTATATTTATAGACATTCATGAATTATGACATTCATAACATAAAGGTTTAACTTTTATATCAGAAGAAAATCAATCAGAACTTAAGTAATTTTTATAAGCAACATGGTGTGATTTAATACTTTCAATTTTTGGCTATAGATTACACAGATCAGCATAAAAAGAGGTGAAGATTGATGATCTTAAATACTAAGTAATTACAAAGAATTATTCTCCAAGTCAGTTTAAATGGATTTAAGATTTAGAAAATAGTTGTCTGTTTTATTTGGTCTTGCCTAGATTCCATCTTTTCTAATATCAACAAGATAATCCATTTAATTCATTTTAAATGATGGAAGACAGTAAAAATTAAAAGTTTTCTTTTATTGATCCATTTCATTATGTCAGAATTTTCATTACAGCGTATTGAAATAAAGCCACAAAATTTAGCAAGATTATAGTTAAACCCCATTTTAGCAAACAGAAAACTGAAGTAGAAATGGGAAAAAACTAAAGAGGTAACAATTTGTTTTACCTTTGTTTCCAAAAAATCAGTAACACGTTATCATTACTCATAAGAAAGGTTCAGAAAAGGGAGATACTAATCAATATGTAGGAGGGAATGCATTACAAATACTACAGTTTTCTCCTGTTGTAAAATATACATTTCTCAAATCCTGTATGGAAACTAATTGATAATATATCTTAACAGTCATAAAACTACCATCAACTAATAATCCACCTCTGGCTAAGGGTCATCTGGGCAGACAAAATTTCTAATTGTGTACAGAGAGAAACATGCTCTAGCTCTTGAATACAAGTATTTGATTTCAGACACAAGTCAACCCCCATAATTGACATGGGTGCATCAGGTTCTTCTACTTTGACAGCACCAACATCTAGCTAAGTCAGCTCGCCCCAATTCCCTAAGCACTAAATAAACAACCTTCTGATGATAATGTTATTCCTGATGTACATTGATCTTAAGGACAGAATGTTCTGAGCAGCCAACACTAAAAATCTGTTCTACTTGGTAATTACATTTCTTAGAGTAACAGACTCTCATTCTTTTTTTTATTTTCAAAAGAGAAAATCCATCCAATTTAATAACATGTTATGTCCATGCACAAACTTAGAAATGTTCTAATACCCAAAGATGCTTGTACTACACTTACTCTTTCACTTTTTAAAATGTAAATGGTCAACAAGGGTCAAAGAGTTACACTTAGCCCACTGTCAGTGCTGGATCAAATTCCTTTGACATGAACCTGTTAGAATGAAGCTACCCCCAGTAAGGCTTCTTTCCCACTCCCTCCCTCCTCTCAGGCTTATCCCCAAACCCAACAATGCCCAAGCCCTTAACACAAGGCCTGAGAAGGACACAGTGGAGAGGGAAAAGCATGGAGATACATATCTCTGAAAGTAAATATGTGTTATCCTGCTTGATACCACACCTCAGGGGTCAATATCCTAGTCTTCTGCACCTGGAGATGGCAGCATGATAGTTCTGGTTTAAAAGCAAGAAGAGCCACAGTTTGAACAGAGAAATCAGGAAAAAAAAATTTCAGTCTGGGATACGATGAAGAATGAATGTAAAATGTTAGCATTGAAAATAGTCATAATCATTCTTCAAAAAACCACTCTCAAGGGAATAGAGCAGAGAAATTAACCAAACAGGCATAAACACAAAATTTGCCTGAACTACATCAATTTGCTAAATCTACACTTAGAATCTCTTTTGAAATAAGGCAAGTAAAATATGAATTTAAAAATAGAAAACCAGTTTCCTGAGCTTTAAATATTATGCTTTGGGTGACAATTTGTAAGAGAACTATACTCCATCTTTGTAAAATCACCTTTGAACACATTTGCCTGGAATAGACCCACTTAAATTCCTAAAATCAGTAGATAAAAACAAAATAGCAGAATATCCTTGAGTTTCTAACTTCCTCAGTTTCCAAGAAACTGCCATCCTTTCTAAAGAAAGGACACTGGCTCCTCCCTGCCCCCATGAGCTGCCACAATCACGGCTACTATACTAGAAGGGTGCCCTTCCCAAAATGTTTGAGTGGCAACCTCTGATGTGAAAGCATCAGGACATCAGAGTGTGGCTGGGCTGGCCCTGTGTCTTCCCTGGACCAGGCAGTCACACATCTGTCTCACACAGCACTTCCCAAAGTCCGGGTGACTCAGTTTCAAATAACACCAGGTATGGGACATCAAAATTCATGCAATGCACACAGGGCTGTTCCACACTAAGACCGGTGCTTTCTCAGTTTCTGTTCAATGGTCTGAAAAGTCTTGGCATCCAGCCATACATACCCAGGGTCATCTTGTTACCACAGCAACGACAATTACCATTCTGTATCAAATGCCCACTGGTGCATGACCTGGTGTCATGGAGATGAAACGATCACCCCCAAAAGACACAGAAGCACAAAGAGACTACTGTCAACGGTCTCTCAGAGGAGGAAATAAGAGAAAAGTGTGAAGAAGGGAAAGGGAAGGAGAATGGGAAGGGGATGAGAAAAGAGAAAAGGAGGATGAGAAAAGAGACCTGCGGAGCAGATGGACACTAGTCAGGCCTGTGCCCCTGCTGCAGGGTGGCTTTTTATTACCCAAGTGCACCTCATTGCCACCCCAGGGTGAAAGGTCACTCAGCACCCCAGTCCAATGTGGCTTGATCAGAATATTTT
Organism: Bos taurus; assembly: GCF_002263795.3. NCBI lineage: Eukaryota > Metazoa > Chordata > Mammalia > Artiodactyla > Bovidae > Bos > Bos taurus. The sequence continues at coordinate 50,614,648 of NC_037357.1, forward strand.
TTAGATGTTCATGATACAGATCTGGGTGAGGGAACAAGTTTGTTCTTATTGTCTCTATTTTCTTAAGTATCTCCAATGAATACATTTTAGAAGAAAAGTAGACAAAATTTAAATCAGGTTCTGAAACTTCGCCTACAGTATCATCCAATTTGATGTACAGACTATATAGGTATACTGATAGTTAGTGTCTGGAAGGGTATCCACAGTTGGAATTTGATGCTTCTTTCCCCCAGCTGCCACAATCCCTTATCCAGTTCTTTGTGCTGCTTTCCACTCTTACACTCTGAACCTTCTCTCTGGGGATCACATCCACTCCCATGTCCTTAGTTATCATTTCTTCTCTGGTGGCCCCCAAATCTATATCTGCAGGCTGGTCTTTTCTGAGCACCAGATCAATACACTCAAATGACATTAGGGTATATCCATTTAGATGTCACACAGGTATCTCAAAGTTAATTTATTTTAAATGGATAAGGCTTTCCCTCCCAAATCTTTGTTTCCTGCCTAATAATAGAGCAATAAAAAATTTTAATTCCTTTACCCTCATTCCACCCTTAAAACTGATGTCAAAGGAGCCCCAGTATGATTCAATAGAGTCACCATACCCAACAACTTCAAGCTGATCAGTCCATGGTCCTTTTGTCTATTGTAGGCAACATTTGAGTAAGTATATGGAAGCCTGGGGCTAAAACCAGATCATAACTGAACAGAGCTTTTACCCTTTCCTGGCCTCATGTATAAAGTAGGATAACATCCCCAAACTGACCAACAATACATTGTAAGGGCAGGTGAGATCATGTCTGATACAACATCTTGAGTACGTAGTAAAAAGAAAAGCCTATTTCTTTGAGAAACTATTGTTAACAGTTGCCTTGCAGGAATGACATCACTCTACACAGTAGTCACTTAATAAATGCTAACTTTTATTGTTGTTATTATTTATTAAATGATGCTGACACATGGCAGAATGCCCCCAGCAACACAAAGGTCAACCAGAACAACTATCAACCCTGAATTCTAAATAACTAAGTGTGCTCAATTTTCTTAATTAATTGCTATGTGCCAGAAAATTCTAAGTATTTCACATATATTACTTCATTTAATTCTTACAGTGAGCCCCATCTTTAGCACTCATCTATTATTTCAGAGAGAAAACTTCAACCCATCTTATGTTTAATGTAAATACTCAGTTCATGCTCCAATCAATCACCTGCTCCATTCCCAACACTTTCCTTTTGCAAAAACTTTTGAAAAATCAGTATTTGTTTTAGGTTAATAAGAACACATAGATGAATAAAAAGTAAAAAGGTAAAAATTACACTATCCTTCCACCCAAAGACAATCACTGTTACTATATGGATGTCTGTAATTCCAGAGTTTTTAGTGTCTACTTAAATATCTTATATTCTCAGAAAAATTGAATCCTACTAAGAAGACTCCTATCTAACCTACCTTTCTCACTTAACAGTGCATGATGAACATCATTCCCTGACAATATGGATTGAAATTGACATATTTATCTTACACCATGTGGCGTGCTGCAATTCATGGGGTCGCAAAGAGTTGGACACGACTGAGCAACTGAACTGACTGACTGATGTGAATATTCCTTAATTTATGTAACCAGTCCAGTGTGCTAAATTGTTTAAGTTGTTTTCAATTTTTACTATTTCACACAGTGCTGGGATAAACAGCCTTGTACATACAATCTTTGGCCAATGATTCAATTATTTCCTTAGGACAAAGGGATTACATATTTTAAGGCTAATGATATGTATTACCAAATGGCCCTCTGCAAACCTTGTGCCAGTGTTAAGCGAATTCCTACCACCAGGGTTTGAAAGGCCCCATTTTTGCCATACTCTCATAGACACTGCACAGTAGGTGAGAGAAGGACTTCTATATGAATTCCAATTTTTCTTTCTAGTCAAAATTATTCACTGGCTCTCAGCGTTCGGTGAGGTAATATTCAAACATTTCTCCACAAACTGGCTTCAGCCAACTTTCCAAATTTATGTACTTCCAGTCACACTTTCCACTCTAAACAGACTAGTCTCCTCACTATCACAGCAAGAGTTCCTACCTCCATGCCATTCTCACACCAGTCCCCCTTCTCTCCCATCACATGGAACTCCCTAACTACCTACCCCACTGAGGATTCATTTTAAATGAACACTTCCTCCATAAATCTGTAGCTGACTACTGTATCCTGCAGAAACCTTTGCTTTCTCTGTGCTCTGAGTGCGAATATTTAACAAAAAGTATATGCTTGAGATATTGTTTTCTTTTTGTTTGTATGTTTTTATCTCTCCAACTAGATTACAAACCGAAAGATAAGTATGGTTTCTCTCTTTCTTTTCTTCTTTCCAGCATTATCACACAACTTCATTGATGATACACAAATGCAGTCAATGCAAATGATAGGAGGGAGCTTATTTATGAGGAATTGGTTCACTGTCACTTATGCAGAAGAAATAGTAAAAATATTTCAATCTAGGCAGTGAGATAAAAAGCAACAAACATTTTCAGAACAGGTAGTGATATTCATTCATCCAGCTTAGGCCTGCAGACCAACTCAGATAAATATCAGCATTGATGATACAATATGATATTCATTGCTCAAAACTGGCAGCTGAAAGGATTCCTTTACCATATAGACAAGGTGGAGAAAAGGAAGAGTTTACAACATGTGTTGCTTCTAAACTACAAAATCAAGAACTTATTCCTGGCTCTTTGGAAACATATTCTCAGCCAGTTTGGCCACGAATTTTCCAACTTTCACTTTTACCAAAAAATCCTGATGACTTTCTAGCCCCAGAATCTTATCAGCACACACCTGAAATTCTTTTAAAAAGAAAAAAAGTGAACCTTCGCTGAATTGATTCTGAGTAGATTCATTTTCCTCCCATTTAAAATTGTCATTTATGTTCTCGAATACGACCAGAAGCTTAAGAATCACCTCTTTGTTCTCCTTCTTATTAAAGAGGGAACCCAGCGAGGATGGTACTTGGGCCCTGAGCAGTTCTCTAGTCATGGCTGGATTTTCAGCCAAATTCAAAAGGAGTTTCAAAACCTGAAATTTGGTTTCTTCATTTCCTGCTGAAAATAAACGGAAAAAGTCTGAAATGGAATTAGCAAGCATGTGCTGATACTCATTAGTAACAGTCATGTTCGTAAGCAATCTTAGACCTGCCAGTTGCACAGATGAGTTCAATCGAGAAGTGATTGTGTCATCACAGACTTGATTCATGTATATCTTAAGCCTGCGCTGATTTTCAGCATTCACACTCAAGTTATTTAGGACAATTAAAGCCTTTTCCTTAACTATGGGATCCCGAGTATTGAGAATCTTTGCAACAATTGGGAGGCCACCCAGATCACGAATAATATCTCTGTTAAATGCATAAGCAGCATTGTTACCCAGAGCAATTAAAGCTGCTTCAAGAATATAAGGCTTTTCAGACATCTCAACCAAGCAAAGAACTTTCTGCAGCTCTTGAGGGGACAAAATAGTATCATCTGAATTGGGGGAAGCCCTTTTCTGGACAGCTCGACGAGCCCGGGTGGCCCTGGCCCTCGCCCTGGCCCTAGCTCTGGTTCCAGCCTCAGTCCCAATCCGGGCCCAAGGTGGGTACCATACTACACCTTTGTTCTCACTGTTGTCATCATCATCATCAGACCAGTCATTGTACCTGGCCCCAGGACAATCCCCAACATCATCCACATCCCCAGACCCACCCTCAGCCATTTTCTCCTTGTTCTGTTTTCTTCCTCTGGTCAGTCTATAAATGCAATAGCAGGCGCCAGCCCCAATCACCAGTCCCGCAGTCACCCAGCCTACTTTCCTGGCGTAGCCCATGCAATCGTCCCTGATGGTATCAGGGACAAAGAAACAGAGTAGTCACTCAGGCTGGGGGAGGAGGGCTATGGGCCTGGCCTGGGTGCAGGCCTGTGGAGGATGATCGTCTTCAGCCACTTCAAGGCCGCGACAACTGATTCTGGAGGTGGACCTAGGGGTGGAGAAAGAAAACAGGGTTTGAGTTTCTCTTCTCCTTAAGTTGTCCTCTGCAGAGAGTTGTACAGAGGGACAAGCAAATGAATTCTTGGTAGAAAATGTAGATTGTTAACAAACTCTTTCCCCCTCATTTCACTCTCCCCAGCCCACCTCCTCCCCAAGCCTAGATAAAGGCAGTGGAGCCCATCCTCTCTGCTGGGGCCTCCGCTACCCCAAACTTGGATGTTCCCAGGGAGTGGCACCATTGCACTAACCTCCTCCAGACAGGCAGTTTGCTCCTTCTTCCCTCCCCTGGAGGTGTGCCACGCCCAACAACCCTTGCAATCTGCAGAGAGACCAGAGCCAGTGAGAACTGAAGCCTTGATGGATTGACTGTTCCTCCATTTGTTGCTTTCCTGATTCACCTATCTAGGTTGTCAGATTTTAAAAAAACAAAAACACAACCTCTCTCTGCCATCCAAAACATGCACATGCCTGCCGCTTCCCTAGCCTGAAATGGAGAGATGTTGGAGAAACAGTAACATTGGGTGAGCCTGTCCAACCGCGGGCAATTTCCAACCCCTCCCCCATTCCAGGCAGCCCCCATGCCCAAACCGACCTCTACGGATCCGAGGAAACTTCCTCCCTCGTTTAAACTGGTGCCACCTGCTACAGCAGACCTGCAGGATGACAGATCGAAAACATGGGGACTAAGTGCTGTTGAGAGAAGAGGATTACGAACAAACTATCTGATAGGTTTCCCTTCTGTCATTCTCCCCCACCCCACCCCCCACGACACACGCGCGCGCACGCACACACATACACACACACACTGCACGCCATTTCGCCACAGTCCCAAGAGTGTGAGAAACACACTCAGACTCAGACCTAACCTAGATTATCGCTACCTCTGGTTTCTCCCCACCCCATCCTCCCACCGCCCCCGTTAGGGTCTCTAGATGGTCTTACCCTCAAATCGACCTTCACGGATCCGGGTTAATTTCCTTCCTCTTCTCTAGCCTGGTGTGGTGCCGCAACCTACGGAAAGACTGGCAACCCGGGAGAGGCTCGGATCCACAAGACACAGAGCCATGGTCAGGAAGACACAGTCACAGTAAGAAAGACGGGAAACTGCCGCGACCTAGTGCTTGGTGGACGGACCGGTCCCCAGAACAGAAAACTCTGTTCTTAATTCGGAGGCCTGGCTGTCAAAGGTTTCCCACCCCTTCGACCCCTCTCGGGGTTCTGCTGACACATCACATTGCACCTCCCCTCCCCATGTCCAGCCTTTCCCCTCTGGCACCGTCCTGGAGGACTGGGGGCCAACACCCAGGGCACAGCTCCCTTTCCAGATTACGGCCTCGGTTCCCACCAGATTCCCACGTCCCGATCTCTGAGCTCCTTCCAAACACCCCCCTGCTCACCATTTCGCAGCATCAGAATGGGCTGCGGGCGGGACAGACGTCTTGGAAAGCTGGCGGCGAGTGGAAGAGACGACGGAGGCGCCCCAGGATCCGCGACGGTTTCCGCCCTGCACCCTCGGCCACCCCCACCTTCTGGAATGTCCCAGGCACTGACCTGCACGGATCCTGGATGATCTCCTTCTCCTCCTCCTTCTTTCCTCTGCTGCAGGCCCACTGGCCCTCGGGGCAATGGGGAGCTGATACTCAGACGGGAACAACGACCAGAACAAGAAGGACTTCTGCACACGTCAGCTCTTGGTCACGTGAGACCTACGTCATCCACCAACTCGGGTCCCCAATTTCCCCTCCCACCAGCAGTGCGGCAGAAGAGGGCCCGCCCCCCTCCCTTCCCTCCCCCATAGCAGGCCTTGTTACTCTTTTTTTCTTTCCTAATCCCATCTCCCTGTAGTGGTGTTTGCCTTCCTCTGATTACCAGAAAGGGACAGCATCTTCCCCTGGGGTTACTGGCCACTTGTACTTTTTGAAAAATTGCCTCTTCCTTCCCGGACTCCTGGGACAGTAACCTCTCCTTCCACCTCCCTGCCTCCCAGCTATAAATGTCTACCATTTCCTCTGAAATCTAGTCCCAGATCTGAAAAGAAAAAGCCACCAGAAAAGGAGACCTGGAGTGAATGCAGTTTTTTTCCTTACTTACTGTTTTATTTTTTGTTGTTGTTCTTTCAGTTCTGCCCTTTCCCACCCCCAGACTGCATTCTTTTTAGGAGGAAAAAAATGGCTGTAAAGCTATTTTCATTTGGTAAAAAAAAAAAAAAAAAAAAAAAGAGTGGGAGAGTGATGTTGGGTGATGGCCTCCAAAAGTCCCACATTTTCTCACTTGTAGGGAGTGTTACACACTTCACTCAAAGCAATCTTAGTGTCTTCTGGGGCCTAGCACATAACACAATCCTGAATAAGCTCATCAGTGTGTCTGAGAATACATAAATCTTCTAACTAGGCCAGCCTTCTAAACAAGAGAGCTATAGACTTTTCACTTTCATCAGTTAGCAAGCCACAGGAGCCCTCAGAAGCCAGCTACACAGAAGGGTTGAGTAGTAATCACAAGTATGTCATGGATGTCTGTCAGATAGGAGGCATGCACACTGACAAAGTGAGTGATATACAAAGAACATTACAAAATATACAAATGGACAACAGCATCTTTAAATGAAGTAGGTGTTAGAGGTGTTAGGCCAAGTCAAAATTGGCTGAACTCAGCATCTAGCCATTAGTTTGAAACCTTTTCATTGACTGTATTGGTGAATTCAACAAGTCACCTGTCAGCAATGAGCGAACTTTTAAGAGTGGGAAAAATAATAAAATAATGTCATAACACAGGATCTACAGTGTGATATGCCCTGATAGTTAACATATAAGGTTGTTCTCTGAGTATAAAAATTTTAAGATCCATAGACAATATGGGAGTAAATCAAGAGACTGGGAAATTTGGGAACAGGCAAAATTCCACAGAAATTCATATCAATGTAACTTCTGAAAAATAGTACTAGGATATGACTAAAATGTATTTTTTTCTTCCATTTTTATTGAGATACAATTGATATACAACACTGTGTAAGGTTAAGATGAACAGGATATGACTGAAATTTAGTAAGCAGAAAGCAAATCAACTGTATGATTCTGTGTTTAGAGAAAGATCATGTGCAGTGAGGGGGCTTATTCAAACAGGAGTATATGAAAAGAAGAGTCAGAGGAAAATGTTGATAGTTCCCACCCAAGCACTGTCTGGAGGAGAGGAAGTCTTGGCTAAGATGCGTGGAAAAATTAGCTTTCTTTGGCAGAGCCATCCCCATGATATGTAAGTGTACTTCAAGTTTCTTAGCTGAAAGCCACTTCTTAAAGTGCACCAATGCCCTTGCTCTCTGATTGCAGGCTTACTACGCAACCTTCTGAAGTTGTGGCTTCCCAAGTAGTAGCTTGCCAACGGGGAGAGAAGGGGCTGGTAAAACTAACAGAAACCTCTAGTACCCCTGATGGTTGTACTTCTCAGGATAAATTTTTCAGTTGTCATTTTCTCGTGAGACTTAGCTTCCCTGTGGCCTTCTTACAGGGAGGGAATGCAGAAATCCATGGGTTTGGGCATTCAGATATAGATTTATATATGTCTCTCTGAATGAGAGTCTTCACTTGATACAGGCATCTGCTCTCACTATACAGACAAATTCAGGTATTGATCATGAAGGGATGACCGTAAGACTTTGTACTGTCGATGTGACTGTGTGGAATCCTGTCAAGGAAGTCAGGTAGCTTTGGCCTAGAAGACAGCCTTGTGCACCACCATTTCAGAACTGCACCTCTCTAATGTTCAGTGACAACTAACGCATGCTGTGGCAGATAGACCCCCAGCACCTCAGTCACAGCTGGACAAAAGATGCATATCCAAAGTAGTTAAAGTGCTCCTGCAAATCCACAATAACCTCTGAAACAGTTTACAGTTCTCCCTGGGAAAAGAAAGGAAATGCATTTCACATTTTAAATGCCCTGTCATTTTCCACAGCAAAAGGGTGGTCATTGTGCCCAAAACAAACTGACTCAATACTTACTCTCTTACTGAAATTTAAACCTGAGCAAAGATAGAAAACCAAATATCAGTGGAAGTTTATGGCGTCCTGAAGAGACCATCTATCGGTTCCTCCTACCTTAACACCTCAGAGCTGATGCTGGTCTTCAAAATTCCCTCACTGTTTAAGTTAAACAGATGTGGTTTCTGTTGCTTGCAGTCAAACAAAATTAACTAATATACAACACAAAAACAACACGATACAAAAAGTAATACAGCTTTTAAAGATAGCAATCTTCTATCATTTATTTTTCTTACCCTCCAAAATTCCATCAGTGTTACCATCTGCTGATCCTTTTCTGTTTTTGAATACTTTATAAATCTTGCATCATATATGACCATATACTGATTTAAGCCAAAAGGTTCCTTTTGACAGTGGACTCACATAGTCTTTTGAAGACTTGTCTGAGGGATTGCTTAAGGATTTTCCCATTTTGCTTTTTAAATGGTATGTCAGGCAAATAGCATGCCCTTAAATAAATATTTGTTGGTGGGTGTATAATGGAGGGAAAATAGATTTTAAATGTCAGTCCCCAGGTTCGGTTGTAGGAATTGTGGATCAAAATGACAAAGAGAATTAAAAGGGTTATCATTCCCATGGGGTTAGGAAGTTTAAGAGAGGGAGTGGATCCAAACAGGAAAGATCTGACAGCCTGGGATAATGGTGGTCAGGGGTTATACATTGGAAAAATTGAAAAATATACCAAAGGGGAGAGAGATTTTTAACTAATGAGGAGAGATAAGAGTGGAGCTTTTGTCCCTGAAGCATGGCTAAGTAAGAGTTGTGAAATGAGTCCTTATTGTAGAGCCATGTCAATGACACCTGTCTTTCTTAAGTTTTACATGCTCTGCAGTTCTTTCTAATGTATATATTCAAAATAAATAAAAGCCACTTTTTAAGTTCTTAGCAGCCAAAAGTTGAATGATAGTTAAATCTGCAAGTTCTGTTAGTAAGGCTTCATAAATATAAATCAATTTCTTTGGAGAAGTAAAATAAAGGATGATAAGAAGAACAGTGTAAGGAGAGGATGGCAAAACAAATGAGTTAGGGGTTTAGAAAGATGAGTTGTAATGTTGGTGTGTTTGAACTATAAATGTTTAAGGAAGACCAGAAAGTTGTGACATGTTCTTGACTTGTGAGTTTTTCACCAGCAAGGCACTCTGGGCTTCCTGGTTCACCTCCTGAAAGGGCCTCCCCCACACAGGGGCCCCTCACCCAGGGAGCTTCCTGCTGGGGTGTCAGATTTCAATGTTCTAAGAAAGAGGCTGCCTGAAGGGTTTATATTTAGAGCATGACTCCCCAGCGGGGACAGCTGGATGTCTGGGAACTAAGTTCTGCAGACTTTGTTACTACCTTCTGGGATTATTCTGAGGGACTTGTATAGATAGTACAGTGAAATTGTAACGTAAGGGAGAGGGTGAAAAGACCTCTTTTTCCTGGCAACACTGCTTCGGGTCCTGTGAACTGTGCCTTTTGTGAGGGAAAAAGGCCGTTGATCTCAAGGGCTGTCAGGTTGTTGCAGTGATTTACAGTCACCCACAGACCCTCACCATTATTTCCACTGGAAAAGGCTGAACACCAGGCACTACTAAGAGGACATACAGTGCACAAATGACAAATACCGGAGGTCTTTCACCAATGTGATCAAATGAAAATTCCACCTATCATTTTTATCAATGGGATAGCAGGGAATCCTCTAATTTCTGGATGATTTATGGGTTACACCATGAAACTTGAGAATAGATTTTAAATAAAGAGCTTTGAATGAAGAGCAAGCTAATCTGTGAAGTTACTAATTTGTAAGGTTCATCTGAAGACATAAGATTCATTGAAATTTGGGGTCTGCAGAGAGTCTGTCCTTCAAAACCAGAATGGAAGCCATCCAGCAGTCTTCTCTAACACATAACACTATGAGTTCGGCCAAGAAGAAAGGGATAGTGGTTCACTTCTCTAAACTGGTCACAATTAAAACACTGACCAATTTACTATAGATTCATTTTATCCATCAATTTATAAATCATATTGAAAGTACACTGGCTTTGTTTGTAAGGGTATGTTTTTAAAGTTTCATATGCTATTTGAAAGCTGCTATCTCCTCTGCAGTCAGAAGAAAATGTTTTCAATGTACAAATTAGCTTAAATCAATGAGGCCTTCGTATTAACTAGGAAATCTTGTTTTATACACACACACACACATATTTGTATTTTCTGACTACAAAATAGTAACTTGAGTCAATTAAGAAAGAATGGAAGAAATAGAATATAAATATATTAAAAATAGGAACAAAAATCTCCCTGTTACTTGGGCTTTTTTTCCCTGCCCCTCTGCTTAATTTTGGTGCAGAGACTGCATGTGGGAAGGGGTAGAAATGAAGAAAGAGGGGACAGGAGTTTCAGAGCCAAAGAAGGAGTAAGACATTCCCCTCGAAAGAAGTGTAAGTAAATGATAGACCCAGGAAAAGTGTTGCCCTTTTCTGTAATTAGAGAAGGCAAATGCAAACACCAGAGAGCCATGCACTTCTGGCATTGTTACAGAGGAAAAGAGTAACAAGGCCCCTTGTGATGGGGGGAGGTACGGGGCAGGCTGGCGCCTGCCGCACTGCTTGTGGGAGTGGAAATTGGGGGCCAGAGCTCGCTGGTGACGCGGTCGTCACGTGACCAGAGCTGCCTGGAGCAGAAGTACTGCTAGTCGCCTCCGTCTGGGTACCAGCCCCCTATATCACTCTGCAGGCGCGTGAAGGAAGAAGGAAAGTGGCCACGGGCGTTGCAGGTCGGTATGAACGTGGGCTCTGCTTGGAGGGAGATGGGGTTGGGAGAAGGCCAAGAGCGCCACGGATCCAGGTTCCGGCAGACAGGGGTCTGTGTCCCCTTCTCTCCTACTTTCTAAATACTGCCGTCCCCCTCCTCATGCCCATTTTCATGGAAAGAATTGGCGGACTTCGGGCGGCGGGTGAGGGAAGTGAGTGGCTGGCATAGAGTCTCCGAGGAAAGAAAGGTTTCAGGATCAGGGCACTCCTGTCCAGAGTGCTGCTCCGTCCACCAAGCACTCCGTCCCCTCTGTCTCCCCCCCACCCCCCACCGTCTGTCTGCAGGTTTGTAGATCTGTTGGCCAGTAGGTTGCCAGGGAAAGTCGCGGCGAGGGAAGGACCAAAGTGCCTTGGGACCGTGCAGGTCGGTGTGAAGGTGGGATGAGCCTTGGCCCCTGGGTGGGGATGGCGGTGGGGATGAGGGAGGGGGGCTGGGATCGCTGCGGGCCGGGTCTGAGCCGCCCTCTCCAGGCCCTTTCCTCCATACCCCCTCCCATTTCAGCGCAGGGAAAGGGGTGTGGCGGCCTTTGCTGGGGAAATGGCGGACGACAAGGGGGGAGGGGTGGGGAAATCAGTGTTAGGAAAGTCAGAAGGGTGTGAGAAATATTTTAAGCTCAAAGGCTGGAAATTCAGAAAAGGGACCTATGTTCTCATTGCTGATCCATCCACTACACTTTAGTTTTCCAAAGCCGGCTATCTGTCGTTCTCTCTGTCCTTCTGCCAGACTGTCCATCAATCACTGTGGAAGGACTATTGACCACAGAAGACAAGAAGAAGGAATTTACCTGGCTTTGGTAGAGGTTGGTAGGTGAGACTGCCTCTAAGTCTTTGGGGCTGGGGGTGTGGTGGAGGAGGAGACTGCCTGTCACCCCCTGGTGGTTATAGCCCAGCCCCAACTCCTGCCCTTCTCTGTAGGCCCTGGGACACAAATGGTGGGTCCTGAGGGGAGACAGAGGATAACGGAAAAGAACAAAGAACTTATTGCCAAATAATCCGCTTCTCTCAGCTGGAACTCAAACTCCACTCTGTCGGGTGAGGCAAAAATCCAGGTATTGCCAAAAGCCCTAATATCATTTTTCACCCATAGATTCATCACAGGAGAGCCTCAGGAGCCTGGAATAGGCTGAAGCTGTCTCCCCTCCACCATCACTCACCCTGGTCTTAAGAACCCTCTTCTTTCAGGTGAAACAAGACCCTCTCCTGTTCTGTCCTACCCCACGCCCCACCCCCAGCTGAACGGATCTGAACATGGGCCGGGCTCGGGAAGTGGGTTGGATGGCTGCAGGACTGATGATTGGGGCTGGTGCCTGCTACTGCGTTTACAAACTAACCATAGGAAGAGATGACAGTGAGAAGTCGGAGGAGGAGGAAGAGGAATGGGATGATGAGCGGGAACTGGATGACGAGGAGCGCGAGATTTGGTTTGACTTGACAACTATGGCACGGCCCTGGAGTGAGGATGGGGACTGGACTGAACCAGGGGCACCCGGTGGTGCTGAGGACAGACCTTCAGGTGGGGGCAAAGCCAGTCGAACATACCTGGTAAAACAGCGCCCGTTCCCTTATGAACACAAAAATACTTGGAGTGCTCAGAGCTTTAAAAATTTCTGTTGTGCTCTTGGCCTCTCCAAGGGCCCTTTCATTCAGGGAAAAATGTTGTTAGCTGAGCCCAAGGATGCGAGTTTTTCATTTAGCCATGATATCAACAGTCATTTGGCCAGCCTCTCCATTGATGGAAACACAATCCCGACTCCCGACCCTGCTGTTGAGGAGGGAAAGGCTTTGTATGTCCCAGATAACTTGAATGCCAGTGTTGAAAATCAGGGCCAGATGAAGACGTGCATCAGCCAAGTGTGTCGGGAGACTGTGTCACTTTGCTGCAACTCATTTCTGCAGCAGGCTGGATTAAATTTGTTAATAAGCATGACAGTTATTAAGAACATGCTTGCCAAGTCCGTTCCAGGCTTGATGCTTCCTTTGATACCAGAGGGAAGTGAATGTGCTGAGGGGCAGGTTGTGAAACCCCTGACGGGTTTGTCTGAAAAGCCAGCCTTGTCGGGGGAGTTGCTGAGAGCCCAAGTGCTATGGCCCTTCCTGCCCCTCTTTATCAGGAACACAAACAGACAGCTTCTCTCAGAAACCCTGGCCTCTTAAGTGGCCCCTCCAGCAGGGTGGGACTGATCCACTCCAAAACAAAGCCCAGTCAGTGGGTGAACACACACTTGTGTTCTCAAAGACTCTGCAGTGGGTGCTATTGAAGACCCAGCCTTAGCTGGCTCAGCACATCTCTGGGTGAAAGTTGCATTTGCTAAATCCAGGACCACACTCTTCCTGGTCAGGCAGGGGTTCCCACAGAGCTTTGAGTAACCTCTTGGTTTTTCAGTCTGCAGGCAATGTGCATTGTAAATTGCTCCCTTGCAGCCTTCTTCCTGTGGTAAAGGGGTCCTTTCAGCTGCCAGCTGTGGTTAAAGAACAACATGTTCTAGCCTCAGTGGGGATGCCTGGCCTGTGGTGGTCGCTGTGTCTAAGCTGGACCATGTTGGGGAGACCAGACCCATGTGGGGGCTTGTGCCAAAAACGTATCAGTTGCTGCTTAGATGGGATTCTTTCCATTTACACTCTTTTCTTTGCAAGCCTATGAACGATACCTATTGAGCAAAAAAGTACACCCCTCTTCTATGTGCTGTACTGACTTAACCTTGTCTACCAAGTCTGCATTTTTATGTATCATCAATAAAGCTGTGTGCTTTAACTGGCAAAAATGAGACACGGTACTTGGTTCTGAATCTCTAGTCTGCGTGAGGGGACAGAGCAAAATACAAGATCCATGCTAACTGACTGGGGGCATTTGCTCCTGGCAGATGCCCACTTAGCAGTGCCCACAGGAGGCTGGGGAAGAGATGAGCTGCAGGGTTCAGGAGGAGCCTCCAGAAGGGGCTGGGGGAGGGGCTGGGGCAGGGAAGGGGGTGGGGGGTGGGATTAAGAAGGACTCTTGGGTGGACTAGAAGAGGCAACACCTTGAAGCAGGCAGCACAGTGCCTGATGCAGAGAAATCCTTCCCTCGATGAAGGTGTCTTTCCTCGCCTGCTGGCCTAGAGAAGAAGGTCAGTACCGTTGGGTTGGTCTGTGTGTCCCTGTCGTCCCACTGGGCAACCCATCCCTGACACTTAATGCACAATTATAGCAGTAACAGTTGCTACTCGCTGAGGGCCTGCTTGGTGTTGTTCCCTCTCCTGAGAAGCAGCTGTGCAACCTACTTGCAGGCCTCCTCCCTTCCTTGGGAGGCCAAGCCCAAATTCCCAGCCAAGCAAGAAGGCTTGGCCCTTGCTTCCTCTGGGAAACCTCTTTTCTGCCCTCTCCCGGGTACTTCTGTGGGATCCAGGAAGGAGACAATGGAGACGTCCACGGATCCCCGAGGGGGTGGGAGGGCAGATGCTGAGGGGCGTGGCATGGCCATGGCTGGTCCACCCAGAAGGACACATATTCATGCCGTCCATGCAAGCTCCCGGCACCCCTGGAAGGAAAGGAAGAATGTGGCTCTGCACACTGAAAGCTCCATGAATCTGTGTAACCCATTGCACCGCCCCTGCCCACATTTCCAGACCCCTCCCAGCAAGCCTCAGCCCCGGGTCAGCAAAGCCAGGTTCCCTGGGTGTTTTGATGTGTCATGAAGCGGTCCTCCTCCTCAAAGGCCAGGCTCATGTAGGGGACAAGAAGCTTCCTTTGAGCGGTGCTGCCTGTGAGCCCAGTGCCCTCTCCCGGTCCCCCTGGGGTGTGGCTCTGGGACACTGCTCCCTGGTCATCAGCGATGTCCCAGTGTACTGCTTCTGACTGCCCTCCTCCGTGCAGAGCACAGTTTTATTTTATTTTATTTTTTTCAGAGCACAGTTTTATTTCAATGTTTTCCTCCCTTCTCCTGGAGACTGGGGCAGGGGGGTGCAGATGGGGTGCCACTCTCCTGCTTGTACTCATTCCCCCCCCCACAGTTTGGGTTGCCTAGTGATCATGGGGGCCTGCCAGAACGCTGCCCCTTCCCGGGCCCTGGCGCCTTGCTGGATAGCATGTGACTGTGGTTGCTGTGACACCACACCCCCAGCAAGGTTCACCAGGCTGGGGCTTCGTTTGCTGGCTCTGGGCCCCTGTTTTCTAAGAGCTACTTACCTGATCCTCCCTTTGTGCCTAGCCAGCCTCAGGTGGGCGGGGCAGTCTGTTTCCCAGGCAGGACTGCCCTCAGGCAGCCCCTCATCCACTTGTCCAGTGGAGCCTGCTGGCCAGGGACATCTTCAGCAACACTTTATTGCTCAGCCTCAGCGATCTCTGCCCTAACCACAGCATTTCTGCTTGCTCCTGGCTTGGGGTCCCAAATGGCCATGTGCTTCCTTCCTCCTCTGCACTCTGCCGAGTCCCCGCTTGAGTCCCGCCACAGGCAGCGCTCCACCATCTCCGAGGCAGGCACTAGGCTCTCTCAGGCCACAGCTGACCCCGATCTCAGGCAGGGCCTGGGAGCCCTGTGCCCACCTCCTGAGCACCTCTGTCACAGGACAGTCTGCCAGCCCTGAAGTGTGTCCACAGTGGGGTCTTGGCCCAAGACACGACCCCTCTCCACGAGCTGGCACTGCCCTCCCTGAAACACTCCCTGTGTGGGGAAGCTCCGGGCCCTGGCCAGCCTCAGTTGCCCTTGGCCGGCTGTTGTGCCAGGGCAGGAGCCCAGTTCCCCGTGGGTTCTGCCTTCAGATGTGGAGGGACCTGGAGCGAGAGGCATGCCTGTAGTCAGGGCCTGAGGAACACAGTCAGAGGCTTTCAGCACTGGAACGACTAAGGTGCCTGCCACCCCTGCCATGCTTAATTCAAAAATGAGACAGCAGGGGACCACCCAGCACAAACTTAGACCCACCCGTCTGCTACAATCCACCGAGTTTCCTGCCGGGTTTCCCTGTGGCAAACATTAGCCAGGGTTCTCAAAGCTTGAGCTTGTTGCACTCTGTGGGGGGTGCCTGCCTTGATGGGACTGCCCCAGCCAAAGCTGTGCCTTGGGTAAGTCTGGAAGTGCCTCCATACACTGTCTTCCGGCCGGCTCCAGAGAGAGCCCTGCTTTCCCTTCTTCATCATTATCTTGTCTACATTTGTGCCTGTAGGTATGAACTTTTACACCAACTTCCAGTACCCTCCCAGCCTGCTTCCTGTCCTGGGAACTTTGTTATATGACCCCCCCACCCCGCCCCTCCCTGACATAAGCCCAGGTGGGGTGGCTGGCAGGCATGCAGCTTCCTGCCTGGTACACCCGCCTGCATCTCCCAGACTGCATCCCCACGGGGCCCTTCGTGCCATGCTTGGGGCAGTTCCAACCACAGTACCCTCACTTTGAAATGTCACCGGGGACAGGCACAGCCCTCATCAAGTCAATCCCTCTGCTGGGCCACCACAGCACTTTTGGTTAAGTCTGACAGTGGTGTGGAGCACTGGCCCCCACCTCTCTCCTGGGGCAGTAGTTGGTCTAAGATGGCATGGGCACTGCAGCACCGCCCTGCTGGGCATCAGCCAGTCCCTTGTCTGATGCTCATGCCACATGCATCACCTCACTCTGTCTCTCACACACACACTCCCTTCACTTTGCTCAGGACCTCCTCTTCCCCAGAAGGCTCATTCTCCCTTATTGCTTCTTGCTTTTGTGTGTGGCTTAGGATGGCCTTCCCCATTTCCCCTTGACAAAAGGAGCCTCCTCTGTGGGTTCCTAATTCTTTCTTACCTTTCCACTTCAAGGCTTGTCTCAAGGATATACCTGGAATTTCCTTTTGTGCAAGGTGGGAGCTATCATCCAAACTGACTCCTTTTCCAAACAGATAACCTGTCAACACAGCACCACTTATCACTCCAATCTCATGATATATAGTTGGTGCCTCTGGGACCTCATGCCCCCAGCTGAGCAGCCCCTCTGTGGCTTCCTGCTGTGGAATTCCTCTTGGGGCACACCCGTTTCTCCCAGGAACCCCTCACTGACTCAGGGACCCTCTGGGTTACTGGGTCGTCCGTGGCAAGTGAGGTGTGTGCGTTGTCAGGGAGGGTGTGCTGGGGCTTGTGAGCAGGTATCAGGTATCCTCTGATACCATCTCAGGATGCATTCTGGCCCACAGGAAACTTAGGAACCCCCTGCCCTGCCTGCTTTAGCGCCAAGCAAAATGGGACTGGTTTATTCCCTCACCAAAACTGCCTTATTTTGCAAGAGAAAGCTAGTTTATTTTCTATATATAGACTTGCTCTACAATTTACACTGTAGTCATTGTCCACATTTGAAATAAGGCTATTGTTACATGTTGAAATCACCATGGTTTCTTTCAACACTTCCCTTGATTTTCCTTTTGTGTGATGTATTTGGTCATTCAGGAATTTATGATTTCTGTGCCTTTCAGTGTTTTTCTGTTGAACTCTATAATTTTCTTTTACTTAGTCTTTGACAGCCCAAGGTTATTAGAAGACATTGACTGTATTTCCTTCTAATACAAATAGTTTGCTTTCAAAGTAAGCTGCTTTGTTAACCTACTAGCGGTTTGTGTTTGTGTGCATGTGTGTGTACATTTGGTTTGAGCTAGCCCTCGTACCCTAATTTTCTCTGAAGGTGTAATTAATTACACTAATGTCATCATTGCAGAATCTGTTTTTAATGTTTTAATTGAAATGGGCTAAATTGATGGATTAACTGGCAACTTCACAATTTTCCCATCTAGGCACATTCATTTAGATCCTTTCTGTAAGAATGTTTTCTTTGTAATGATCTTTCACATTTTTGGGTGGGGGTCTATTTTTGTTGCTTTGTGAAGTGTCATGGTCTTTACCTCTCCTACAATGCTATACTATTTTGACTCTGCTCTCCTTATCCCATGAGCCAGCACACTGGACATATCTGTAGTTTCTGCTGCTTTGGAACAGCAGTGAAGTGGGTTGATAGTCAAGTGTCTCACCATCATTACTCCTAAAGAGGAGGGAAGGGGGAAAAGACAAGGCATTAAGCCCCGTTATTCCACCAATGCTCTTTTCTCAGAACTCTCCGTATAGACCTTTCTTTTCTTTCATTTTACTTTTAGATTTTCTTCCTCCCTGTCCTCTGGCAGTGGAGTAGTTCAAACAGGTTCTTCTGGTTTACTCAATCACGTTTCTTTAACCCTGGCAAGGTTTCCATTAAGTCTCGCCATGAGTATTCTACTGTTCTTTGTAATTGCTATCTGGAAATAGGATGATTTTGAAGGAAGGAAGGGTAGTTTGATGGCTCAAGTTATTACCCCAAATAAGCACTCCAAATAACTATGTCACACAATCCCCCTCTGAATAAACTCCCCCTCTTTGCAACTCACAAAGAGTAATGTCAGTGTGTAACTATATATCCAGAATCCTGTATTTTTCATTATCCAGGCTGTTAAGTAGTAAATGGATTTCGTGACTTTCATAACTAGGGAAGGCATATGGAGGTAAGCAGAGTGATGGGAAATGTTCCCACCAGCCTCCTCTCAGCCTTTTCTGCTGTCACTCTGTCCCTTGGTCAGACCCCACACTTTTCAAAGCTTGTGCCTGGGGAAATAAGAAACTAATCCTAGTGCTCCAATATTTTCTGATAAGTCCTCTGGTCCTGCTAATGCCCACCCCCACCCAATAGGGTTTCAATCTAGGGATTGATTTGAGCCAGGAGACATGTGGTTGGCTGTTTTCCCTTCTTTTCCCTGCTCTTGCTCCACAGAGTTCCTCTCTGATGGACACTTCGTTTAGGTTCCAAGTTCTCACTATCTATAGCTTGCGGCAGAAATCTATGGTCAGAGTCTTCCAAGCCTGCTTTTTGATATGTAATTAGAGCTTTGGGGATTCAGGAAAACTCTAAATTGATCATTATGAGTTTGAGAATCCTAAGTTTCTTGATTCAGGTACAAGCAGTAGGTCGTTTCTCTTTGTGTGAGGTTATAATCCTAATCATTTAATCTTAATGATGAATGGGCCATATGGGAACATTACAGGGGGAATTAGATATAGTTTGGTTAAATATTTTTTACAATATCATTCTTGTTACATGCAAATGAGACTGCACCAGAGCAGGATCAAGAACGGGCAGGGGCACAGGGGGCCAGGTAGGCAAATAGGAAACACTGCCCTGTATGTTTGCCTTAGTCCTCAGGGGGCAGTACAGAGAGAGATGAATATGCAGTCAGGAAACTCCACAAAGCATCTGTCAGTCATCTCCCATAACATAATGTCCACAAGGCTGGACAAAGACAGCTCAACTAATTCTTTATATTTCAACTTAAATGTAGATTTAATTTGTTAAAAACATAAGTATGAGCCTCAATTCAGTTCAATAGCTCAGTCATGTCCAACTCTTTGCAACCCCATGGACTGCAGCATGCTAGGCTTCCCCATCCATCACCAGCTCCTGGAGCTTGCTCAAACACATGTCCATCGAGTTGGTGATGCCATCCAACCATCTCATCCTCTGTCATCCTAGTGGTTCAAAATTCTAGTGGTTCATCCTCTGTTGTCCTAGTGGTTCAAAAGATAACAGAGAGTATACATTGTAAATCTTTCTCTCACCTCTCTGTCCCCACTACCTAGTTTTCCTCCATCAATATTATCAATTTATTGTGTATCTATATATAGGGGGATATGTAGCAAAATACGTAATATACATTTGTGTATATATATATATATTCACAAACATAATCTTGTCATTTGATATCACTACATAAAAATTACTTTTTAGTTTATAGTTGAATAGTATTTTATTGTATAAATATGCCATAATTATTTAGTCAGTAAAAATCCCATGGAAGGAGGAGCCTGGTAGGCTGCAGTCCATGGAGTCACTAAGAGTCAGACACGGCTGAGCGACTTCCCTTTCACTTTTCACTTTCATGCATTGGAGAAGGAAATGGCAACCCACTCCAGTGTTCTTGCCTGGAGAATCCCAGGGACAGTGGAGCCTGATGGGCTGCCGTCTATGGGGTCACACAGAGTCAGACATGACTGAAGCGACTTAGCAGCAGCAGCAGTATGTATGGATATTTAGGTTTTGTCATCATTTTTCATGGACGTAGAAATAATGATTCAATGGTTATACTTATTTATATATTATACATTTCTTTTTCTTCCCTTCTCTTTCCTCTTTTCATATACCCAATTTTACTTGATTAAATTGTATTTCTTCAGTTCAGTTCAGTCGCTCAGTAATGTCCAACTCTTTGTGACCCCATGAATCGCAGCACTCCAGGCCTCCCTGTCCATCACCAACTCCCAGAGTTCACTCAGACTCACGTCCATCGAGTCAGTGATGCCATCCAGTCATCTCATCCTCTGTTGTCCCCTTCTCCTCCTGCCCCTAATCCCTCCCAGCATCAGAGTCTTTTCCAATGAGTCAACTCTTCGCATGAGGTGGCCAAAGTACTGGAGTTTCAGCTTCAGCATCATTCCTTCCAAAGAAATCCCAGGGCTGATCTTCAGAATGGACTGGTTGGATCTCCTTGCAGTCCAAGGGACTCTCAAGAGTCTTCTCCAACACCACAGTTCAAAAGCATCAATTCTTCGGCGCTCAGCTTTCTTCACAGTCCAACTCTCACATCCATACATGACTACTGGAAAAACCATAGCCTTGACTAGACGGACCTTTGTTGGCAAAGTAATGTCTCTGCTTTTGAATATGCTATCTAGGTTGGTCATAACTTTCCTTCCAAGGAATAAGCGTCTTTTAATTTCATGGCTGCAATCACCATCTACAGTGATTTTGGAGCCCCAAAAAATAAAGTCTGACACTGTTTCCACTGTTTCCCCATCTATTTCCCATGAAGTGATGGGACCAGATGCCATGATCTTCGTTTTCTGAATGTTGAGCTTTTCAGCCAACTTTTTCACTCTCCTCTTTCACTTTCATCAAGAGGCATTTTAGTTCCTCTTCACTTTCTGCCATAAGGGTGGTGTCATCTGCATATCTGAGGTTATTGATATTTCTCCCAGCAATCTTGATTCCAGCTTGTGCTTCATCCAGCCCAGGGTTTCTCATGATGTACTCTGCATATAAGTTAAATAAGCAGGGTGACAACATACAGCCTTGACGTACTCCTTTTCGTATTTGGAACCAGTCTGTTGGTCCATGTCCATTTCTAACTGTTGCTTCCTGACCTGCATACAGGTTTCTCAAGAGGCAGGTCAGGTGGTCTGGTATTCCCATCTCTTTCAGGATTTTCCACAGTTTATTGTGATCCACACAGTCAAAGGCTTTGGCATAGTCAGTAAAGCAGAAATAGATGTTTTTCTGGAACTCTCTTGCTTTTTTGATGATCCAGCGGATGTTGGCAATTTGATCTCTGGTTCCTTTGCCTTTTCTAAAACTAGCTTGAACATCTAGAAGTTCACGGTTCACATATTGCTGAAGCCTGGCTTGGAGAATTTTGAACATTACTTTACTAGTATGTGAGATAAGTGCAATTGTGCGGTAGTTTGAGCCTTCTTTGGCATTGCCTTTCTTTGGGATTGGAATGACAACTGACCTTTTTCAGTCCTGTGGCCACTGCTGTTTTCCAAATTTGCTGGTATATTGAGTGCAGCACTTTCACAGCATCATCTTTCAGGATTTGAAATAGCTCAACTGGAATTCCATCACCTCCATTAGCTTTGTTCATAGTGATGCTTTCTAAGGCCCATTTGACTTCACATTCCAGGCTGTCTGGCTCTAGATGAGTGATAACACCATCATGATTATCTTGGTCGTGAAGATCTTTATATTTCTTAGTGTTTGTCTTTTGACTACTCAATACACTTAGACCTCTATTGCCAGATTTGTCTGCTTTAGATGTTATTTTTGTTGACACCCCACCCCCCACCCTGGCCCTAGGAATAAGAAAATCAACATATTTACATTACCTCTCACTTTCTTTTTCTTTCTTTCTCTCCCAATTGTTGCAAATGAAATCATTTCTACTTCATCTGGGTTTATCACCATTATATTGTTCTGTAACTATAATCACCACATTTGTTTTGGTCTTCGTCCTAAATTTGCCTAGATTTGACACTAATTGCTAGACTTTTGCTAAGGTTTCTTTCTTTCCTGTCACTTTTGCCTTCATCTCTGTGATTGTTAAATTTCTTCTACATTTTCCCTGAGGCCTGACAGCTCACATTTCAGCTCATTCTTGTCTTGCCATCCTTTTCTTGAACTGTTGCTTAATTGCTTCATTAAAACTTTCTAATTCATGGTGAAATATTTATTGACAATTTTCCCTATTTTCTTCATATGAGTTTTCTTTATCTACCATGCATTTTTCAGGTCCCTTTTCTCCTTTCCCCCCTGCATTACTTATGTTTACCTTTTGTGCCAGTTCTATTTTGAATCCCCATCTTTGAGGGATATTGGGTTTTATTGAACCAGTTATTTACAGATTGATCGTTTGAAACAATGATCTGTAATAATGAATGAATCATCTGGAACAATGAATAGGTCTGCAATGCAGGAGACCTGGGTTCGATTCCTAGATCAGGAAGATCCCCAGGAGAAGGAAGTGACAACCCACTCCAGTATTCTTACCTGGAGAATCTCATGGACAGAGAAGCCTGGTGGGCTATAGTCCATGGGGTTGCAAGAGTTGGACATGACTTAGCAACTAAACCACCACCACTACATCTGGAACAAAGGCCAGGATTGTCTTCACTGATACCAAGAATTTTTTTAGTCCCAAGTCATTCAAAAGAGGTAGCTGGGGCAGTGTTAAAAGTATAGTCTCTCCTCTCTCCTGCTGCTTGAGGCTGGACTCATCTCTAATGCTCACTGGGGACAGATTATTTCCTACAAATATAACTTGTCTCTGTGACTCCTTATTTGGTCCAGTCTCACTATGCTTCTTATTATGGATCTTCTGCTTCATGGTGGCTCTAGCTGTCAACTTGTACAGGCTTCTTAACTTCAAGAAATATGCAAACTTTTGAGAGGGTAGATCACATGTTAAGTGTTCTTACCATGATAAGAAAGAAAGAGAGAAAGATAGAGTCTCCTCCTTTTCTGGAATTCGGTGTTGTCCAGAGGCTGACTTAAAGTAAGTGAGTGCTTACTTAAATAGCAGTGAGTGCTTCTGGAAAATTCACTGAACAGACTGTCAAGCATAAAACTAATTTACAATTCATGGAGATGTTCTCTGTGAAAGAGTTAGAACCCAGCATACTGCAAGGCTTGGTTTAACAGAGCCTCTAGTCAGGCCCAGAAAGACAAATAACTGCATGTTCTATGCCAGCCTTCCTGAGCTTTCTTTCGACATGACACACAGGGCAAAGTAACACACAACACAGTTTCTTCATGTTCTGGCAACTTAGCTTGTGACAATTGAGAGAAAATTGAACTGAGTGACACAAAGGACGCTTAAATCACATCCTATTGCACCTTTAGTTGAAGTGGCTTTTCACGATTAATTTTCTTAGCATTCATCACACTCCATTGTATTTTCCTTTTTCTTTGCCGGTATTCCCCACAAGATGATAAGCTCTATGAACACAAGAATGGTGCTTGTTTTGTTTGCTATTGAATCTCCATCTGCCTTGCACATAATTAGTGCTCATTGTCTACTCAATTTGATTTTCTAGCTTTCAAGCTGTAAGATTGGCCCTGGACAGTAGTTTGTGCTTATCTAGTTATCTGTGAGAAATATCTTCAATAAATGTGCACTATCAATTTTCAAAGAGAAAATTGTTTTGAAAGTGTGCTAAACAATGTTTATAATATGGTCTTTACTAATTTTAAAATGCAGTGCATGAAAAACAGAAGAATGTTACACACTCTGAATCTTGAGGTCCTATTCTCAAGTCTCTTCTCTTTCCGGAATCTCATCCATTGCCATGGCTTCAGTTATCACCTGTATGTTCAGTTCAGTTCAGTTCAGTTCATTTGCTCAGTCGTGTCCAACTCTTTGCGACTCCATGGACTGCAGCACGCCATGCCTCCCTGTCCATCACCAACTCCCGGAGTTAACTCAAACTCGTATCCATTGGTTTGGTGATGCCATTTAACCATCTCATTCCCTGTCGTCCCTTTCTCCTCCCACCTTCAATCTTTCCCAGCATCAGGGTCTTTTCCATTGAGTCCATTCTTTGCATCAGGTGGCCAAAGAATTGGAGTTTCCACTTCAGCATCAGTCCTTCCAATGAATATTCAGGACTGATTTCCTTTAGGATGGACTGGTTGGATCTCCTTGCAGTCCAAGGGACTCTCAAGAGTCTTCTCCAATGCCACAGTTCAAAAGCATCAATTCTTCGGCGCTCAGCTTTCTTTAAAGTCCAACACTCACATCCATACATGACCACTGGAAAAACCATAGCTTTGACTAGATGGACCTTTGTTGGCAAAGTAATGTCTCTACTTTTTAATATGCTGTCTAGGTTGGTCATAACTTTTCTTCCAAGGAGTGTCTTTTAATTTCATGGCTGCAATCACCATCTGCAGTGATTTTGGAGCCCCCGAAAAATAAAGTCTCTGTTTCCCCATCTATTTGCCATGAAATGATGGGACCAGATGCCATGATCTTAGTTTTCTGAATGTTGAGCTTCAAGCCAACTTTTTCACTCTCCTCTTTCACTTTCATCAAGAGGCTTTTTAATTCTTCTTCACTTTCTACCTTAAGGATGGTGTCATCTGCATATCTGAGGTTATTGATATTTCTCCCGGCAATCTTGATTCCAGTTTGTGCTTTATCCAGACCAGCATTTCTCATGATGTACTCTGAATATAAGTTAAATAAGCAGGGTGACAATATACAACCTTGATGTACTCCTTTACTGATATGGAACCAGTCTGTTGTTCCATGTCCATTTCTAACTGTTGCTTCCTGACCTGCATACAGGTTTCTCAAGAGGCAGGTCAGATGGTCTGGTATTCCTATCTCTTTCAGAATTTTCCACAGTTTGTGCTGATCCACACAGTCAAAGGCTTTGGCATAGTCAATAAAGCAGAAATAGATTTTTTTCTGGAACTCTCTTGCTTTTCTGATGATCCAGCAGATGTTGGCAATTTGATCTCTGGTTCCTTTGCCTTTTCTAAAACCAGCTTGAACATCTGGAAGTTCACGGTTCACGTACTGTTGAAGCCTGGCTTGGAGAATTTTGAGCATTACTTTACTAGCGTGTGAGATGAGTGCAATTGTGTGGTAGTTTGAGCATTCTTTGGCATTGCCCTTCTTTGAGATTGGAATGCAAACTGACCTTTTCCAATCCTGTGGCCACTGCTGAGTTTTCCAAATTTGCTGGTATATTGAGTGCAGCACTTTCACAGCATCATCTTTCAGGATTTGAAATAGCTCAACTGGAATTCCATCACCTCCACTAGCTTTGTTTGTAGTGATGCTTTGGCCCACTTGACTTCACATTCCAGGCTGTCTGGCTCTAAGTGAGTGATCACACCATCGTGATTATCTGGGTCGTGAAGATCTTTTTTGTATAGTTCTTCTGTGTATTCTTGCCACCTCTTCTTAATATCTTCTGCTTCTGTTAGGTCCATACCATTTCTGACTCACAAGTCTATATATTCAGAGTTCAAAATTAATTTATCTGATACCTACAAATTTCATATCTCAGAGATATTTCAAGTTAAGCAATTGAAATTGGAGTTGTCACCCTAGTCCCACACTCAAACTGTTTTCCTTCCTGTCTTCCCTGGCATGGTGAATACAACCACAATCTACCCAGTTGCACCCAGCAACCTAGTCATTACAGACTCCTTCCTTCTCCCTCATCCCATATTGCTAGCTTATCTCAAAATCCCATTGATTATACTTCATTATTTTTTTTACAAATGTTAGTATTTATCAGAACAATACATACATGATAGGAAAGCAATTAGTACAGAGTTTATGATGAAAACAAGTCATTTCCCCTTCTGCTCTTCTCTAGGCTCAGGACCACTGTCTAGACTACAGAAGCAACTTTTCTTCCCTTATCTGATGTTAGCTTCTTCTGATGCAGTGTTTCTCAACCAGAGGTGATTGTGCTTCCAGGGTACACTTGTCAGTGTCTGGAGACGTTTTTGGTTGTCAAAGCTGAGGACAGGGGTACTACTTGTGGGTGGAGGCCAGGGATCCTCCAGTGTAGAAGGCACTCCCCAGTCCAAAGTGCTGATAGTGCCAAGACTGAGAATTGTTCTTGTGGTTATCTTCACAAACTCCAAAAATATACTTGTACCCTAATAACCTTCTGATATGAAAATAGCTCATTAATCTTAATGAGCTTAGTCTTAGCTCATTAGTCTTACAGCCCTTCCTTCCTTTCTCTTATTCCTGATGCTTGTAGTGTTATTATAATTTTAGTTTAATCATACAGTCAATTAGTTATTGAACACCATTGTGTGTCAGGTACTATTCAAAGCATTTTGAATTCAGTTACAAGTAAGACAGAGATAGGCTTTATTAAGTCTGCTTTCTTATGGAGGAAATAGGCCATAAAATCAATTTAACTAAATAAAGTAGCTAAATTTAAACTTTAAATTATATATATAAACCTTTATTTTGCTTCATAAACTTCCACCAGGACTTGTTCACTTCTCACTTTATAAAATGAGGCTCTTAGCTCTGCTGCCTTTTCTTCTGTCTTTTATCATCTTCTTCTACATCCCACATTCTGTCAGCTATATTCTATTGTCTCATGCCTACTTAAAATTTCATTCCCACAGATGATATCTGAATCATTTTCCAAAACTATATAAAATAGTTTCACATGTTAGGACTCTACTTCAGCTCAGCAATGAATAGCATTTATAAAGTCATAATCATCTAAATACTGTTCATGCATGTATGCTAAGTCTCTTCATTCGTGTCCAACTCTTTGCAACCCTATGCCCTCCTCCAGGGGATCTTCCTGACCAGGATCAAACCTGTGTCTCTCACATCTCCTGCATTGCAAGTGAGTTCTTTACCACTAGCACCACCTGGGATATACTGTTCACAAAACATTAATGAAAGAAGTTGAAGATGATACGAAGAAACAGAAAGATATTCTGTGTTCTCAGATTGTAAGAATACTGTTGAAATGGCCAGACTACCCAAAGCAATCTATATATTTAATGCAATCCCTATCAAAATACCCAGGGCATTTTTCTCAGAACTAGAACTAGAACAAATAACCCTAAAATTCATATGGAACCACAAAAGACTCTGAATTGCCAAAGGAATCTTGGGGGAGGGGAGAACAAAATTGGAGGTATCACTCTTCCAGACTTAAGGCAATTCTACAAAGCTACAGGATCAAAACAGCATGATACTGGCACAAAACAGATACATAAATTAATGAAACAGAATAAAGAGCCCAGAAGAAAACCCACACACCTATGGTCAATTAATCTATAACAAAAGGGGCAAGAATATACAATGGAGAAAAGACAGGCTCTTCAATCAGTGGTGCTGAGAAAATGGGGTAGCTACATAAAAAAACAATGAGATTAGAACATCCCCTCATACCACATACAAAAACAAACTCAAAATGGATTAAATACCTAAATATAAGACCTGAAACCATAAAATTTTAGAAGAAAACATAGCCAGAACCTTCTTTGACATAAATCATAGCAATATATCTTTGGATCTGTTTTCTAAGGTAAAAGATATGAAACAAAAATAAACAAATGGGACCTCATTAAACTTAAAAGTTTTTGCACAGCAAAGAAAACCATTGACAAAATGAAAAGACAACCTCCAGAATGAAAGAAAATATTTACAAATGATATGACCAACAAGGTATTAATATCCAAAGTATAAAAACAGCTTATTCAACTCAATATTTTTTAATTTTATTTTATTTTTAAACTTTACATAATTGTATTAGTTTTGCCAAATATCAAAATGAATCAACTCAATATTAAAAACCAAACAACTCAATAAAAAAATGAGCAAAAGACCTGAAAAGACATTTTTCCAAAGAAGCTATACATATCGCTAACAAGCACATGAAAAGAGGCTTGACATGGCTAGTTATTGCAGGAATGCAAGTCAAAATGAGGTACCACCTCACATCTGTCAGAATGGCTACCATCAGAAAGGCTACAAATAACAGAT
This sequence comes from Bos taurus, assembly GCF_002263795.3. Lineage (NCBI taxonomy): Eukaryota > Metazoa > Chordata > Mammalia > Artiodactyla > Bovidae > Bos > Bos taurus. Next base: position 50,642,536 of record NC_037357.1, read on the forward strand.
GTTGCAGAGGATGTGTAGAAAGGAAACCCTTGTACACTGTTGGTGGGAATATAAATTGGTACAGTCACTATGGCAAATAGTATGGAGGTTCCTAAAAAATTAAAAGTAGAACTATCATATGATCCAGCAGTTCCTCTCTTGGGTATACATCTGGAAAAAATGAAAACACTAATTTGAAAAGATACAGGTACCCCAATGTTCAGAGCACCACAACTTACAATAGCCAACACAAAAAAGCAACCCAAGTATTCATCAACAGACAAATGGATAAAGAAGATGTGAGATTACTCACCCATTAAAAAAGAATGAAATTCTTCCATTTGCAGCAATGCAGATAGAGAATATTATGCTTAGTGAAATGTCAAAGAAAGATGAATACTGTATGACATCACTTGTATGTAGAATCTAAAAAAATCCAATATAGCAGAACAGTAACAGACTCACAGATATATTAGATAACGAACTAGTGGTTACCAGAGGGGGGAGGGAAGAGGGGAGGGGAAAGTTAGGGGTGTGGGATTAAGAGATACAAACGACTGTGTATAAAATAGATAAGCAACAAGGATATATTGTATAGCAGTATTATATAAGGAATTATAGCCATTTTCTTACAATAACTTTTAACCTGTAAAATACTGAGTCAGTATGCTGTGTACCTGAAACTAACATCATATTGTTAATCAACTATACTTCAATAAAAAAGTATATACTGTTTATGATTTTCAATGTATAGAAAGCCTTAATGGGAGACTTGGTTGTTATAAAACATAATGTAAAAGTAAATGGGAACTTATGACAGAGATAGAGAAATAGAGATATGGCTATGTAAAGCAGAAAACCTAGGAACATTCTCTCCATTAGAAGGGTAAGTTTCTCTTGCTTTCAAGACCCCATGAAGACACGCTTTCAATGATGATACCACCTGACTCCCTCAGGTGCCTTCACCTGTTCAAAGGTCTTTCTTGGGATATAGAAGGGTTGCCTTTATATCTACTTGATCACTTCAGACTGTTCTGGGAGCCATGTAGCCATGGTTCACTCATGTACAGTCTTCTGGTGTGGTAGAACTAGGTGTACCTAACAAAGTACTCCAAAACTCAGTAGCTTAGAACAACCATCTTACTTGCTCATTGTTTTGCGTATCAGGAATTTGCACTGGTTGGTTCTTCTGCTAGTCCTGCCTGAGGTCATTAATGTAACTGGAGTCAGATCAGCTGGCAGATCAGTTGGGGGCTGATTTTCCTGTATAATAACTAAGGTTGGCAGATATAGCAAATAAAAATACAGGATGCCAGTTAAATCTGAACTCTAGATAAATGATAATTGTTTTAAGTATGCCCAGTGCAATATTTGGGACATACTTATATTGAAAAAATGCTTTGTGTTCATGTGGAATTCAGATTTAACTGGGAGTCCTGTATTTTATCTGGCAGCTCTTCCTAGGGGTCCTCAGTTAGAGCAGTTCATGTCTGTTCTGCATGGACTCATCCTCTAGCAGACCAATCTACTTAGCACATGGTGGTTTCAGAGCAGGAAGAGTGTAATGCCCACTGAAAATGCACTGTTCAAGCCTCTTTGTGGGTCATGTTTTCTAATGTTCAAACTGGCCAAAGCAAATCACATGTTCAGGCCCAGATTCAATGCAGGAGGGGATTACACAATGATATGACTTCCCTGGTGGCTCAGACAGTAAAGAGCCTGGCTTCAGTGAGGGAGACCCTAGGTTTGATCCCTAGGTTGGGAAGATACCCTGGAGAAGGAAATGGTAACCCACTCCAGTATTCTTGCCTGAAAAATCCTATGGATGGAGGAGCCTGGCATGCTACAGTCCATGGGGTCACAAAGAGTTGGACACAACTGAGAGACTTCACTTTCTTTTCTTCTATGGTAACAAGGAGGCATGGTTCATTGTAGCTATTACTGTAATATTTTCTCAGAGGTCATTCTAATTGTTACTTTTTCCCCTTATTTGCCTATATAACACCCTCAATTGATTTTAACAAGTTCCTGTTTGTTCACCCACTACCCCAAATCCTCTGTCCGTTTATTCCACTTTGGTCTGGTCAACCAGGGCCTGCTGTTTAGCTGTCATCTTAAAACTCACCTTTATTGCATTCCCAAGTTGTGATCATGATTTCCTTGATTCCATATTTACCTTGGACTTGATTACTACCTTTTTGCTTGGAGTGCAAGTTCAAGTAACTTCCTAAGAGAAGGTCCACAAGAGGCAAACTTTGAGTATTTTCAGTCCTGAAAACATCTTTATGGTCATCACATACCTACATGATATTGTAGGTATGTCTGTTTAGAAATAGAATACTAGAGAAAATCTCATTTTCTAAGAATCCAAAGGCCTTTACATATTGATATATCACATCCAGTGTTACGAATAACATGTCTGATGCCAGCCTGCTTTGCAGATGACTTTATCCCCACCCTTGGGAAAGTTTGGGGTTTCCTTTTAATTTTTATTATTATAAAATTTCTTGGGGATATGTCTAGGTGAGGTTTTTAATTGTATTGAGCACAAAATGCAGCTTTCTTTTCAATTAAAATTAATTGCAAATTAATTGTATTGACCACAAAATGCAGTTTTCTTTTTAATTAAAAAAAATTATGGAGAAAAAATAATGAGGATCTATATATGTCATCCATAATTAACAACAAACATTAAGGCTCTGTTGTATTTGTTTATAAGTTCTTTGTTAATAGATAAAATTAAACTACAAAATTGTTAGGGTTACATTTTCCTCAGTCCCCTACCAAAGGCAAGTGGTATTGTAAAATTGATGTGCATCTTTCAGTACCCATTTTTAATTTTGCTATAAATATATGTATCTAAAATAATATTAAAATTATATAAATGGCATTATATTGTATCTTTCTACAAATTTCTTATTTCACTCAACTTTAGGTGTCTGAGATATCTAGACTGAACAGTAGAGATTTAGTTCACCAATTTTTACTGCTTTATGAATTCAATTATATAGATAGATGACTTATTATATTATTCAAAAACCTACAACAAACATCAACCTTAAGGCTGAAACATCAATCATTAAAATCAGAAACATGACAAGTATGCAGTTGGTCATCAGTGCTGTTGCTCTGGAGGTCCTTGACAGTGCAATGAGATAAGAAAAAGAAATGAGCTGTAAAATATTGAATAAGAAGAGATAAAAATATCATAATTTGTAAACTATGTTTGTCTAGTTGAAAAGTCAGAAATAAAAAAGAGGCAAAATAATAAATATAATACGAGAGTTCACCAAAGGAACCTGACTGTAGAAACATAATACATCAAGAGTTTTTATACAAATCAGGAAAAATTATTTCCTATTTTGATTACCTTTGATGGAAATATATATGTATATATGTACAAAATTCAAAAGCTACAAAATACATAAAAACAAGTCTCTTATTGAATTTTTCCCATGCAAACCCAACATACACACAAAGAGGCAAAAGAGTGTTTTGCCTTCAATTGTGAATGACTACACATTCTGAAAGATAATTTTTACTATAAAAGAAAACAAAGTCATAAATGATAGAATATATAATAGATTTATTACAGTACAAAAAACACAGTGTGCTCCAACATGTTTTCTCTTGCAAAATAAGGCAGTTTTGGTGAGGGAATAAATCAGTCCCATTTTGCTTGGCGCTAAAGCAGGCAGGGCAGGGGGTTCCTAAGTTTCCTGTGGGCCAGAATGCATCCTGAGATGGTATCAGAGGATACCTGATACCTGCTCACAAGCCCCAGCACACCCTCCCTGACAACGCACACACCTCACTTGCCACGGACGACCCAGTAACCCAGAGGGTCCCTGAGTCAGTGAGGGGTTCCTGGGAGAAACGGGTGTGCCCCAAGAGGAATTCCACAGCAGGAAGCCACAGAGGGGCTGCTCAGCTGGGGGCATGAGGTCCCAGAGGCACCAACTATATATCATGAGATTGGAGTGATAAGTGGTGCTGTGTTGACAGGTTATCTGTTTGGAAAAGGAGTCAGTTTGGATGATAGCTCCCACCTTGCACAAAAGGAAATTCCAGGTATATCCTTGAGACAAGCCTTGAAGTGGAAAGGTAAGAAAGAATTAGGAACCCACAGAGGAGGCTCCTTTTGTCAAGGGGAAATGGGGAAGGCCATCCTAAGCCACACACAAAAGCAAGAAGCAATAAGGGAGAATGAGCCTTCTGGGGAAGAGGAGGTCCTGAGCAAAGTGAAGGGAGTGTGTGTGTGAGAGACAGAGTGAGGTGATGCATGTGGCATGAGCATCAGACAAGGGACTGGCTGATGCCCAGCAGGGCGGTGCTGCAGTGCCCATGCCATCTTAGACCAACTACTGCCCCAGGAGAGAGGTGGGGGCCAGTGCTCCGCACCGCTGTCAGACTTAACCAAAAGTGCTGTGGTGGCCCAGCAGAGGGATTGACTTGATGAGGGCTGTGCCTGTCCCCGGTGACATTTCAAAGTGAGGGTACTGTGGTTGGAACTGCCCCAAGCATGGCACGAAGGGCCCCGTGGGGATGCAGTCTGGGAGATGCAGGCGGGTGTACCAGGCAGGAAGCTGCATGCCTGCCAGCCACCCCACCTGGGCTTATGTCAGGGAGGGGCGGGGTGGGGGGGTCATATAACAAAGTTCCCAGGACAGGAAGCAGGCTGGGAGGGTACTGGAAGTTGGTGTAAAAGTTCATACCTACAGGCACAAATGTAGACAAGATAATGATGAAGAAGGGAAAGCAGGGCTCTCTCTGGAGCCGGCCGGAAGACAGTGTATGGAGGCACTTCCAGACTTACCCAAGGCACAGCTTTGGCTGGGGCAGTCCCATCAAGGCAGGCACCCCCCACAGAGTGCAACAAGCTCAAGCTTTGAGAACCCTGGCTAATGTTTGCCACAGGGAAACCCGGCAGGAAACTCGGTGGATTGTAGCAGACGGGTGGGTCTAAGTTTGTGCTGGGTGGTCCCCTGCTGTCTCATTTTTGAATTAAGCATGGCAGGGGTGGCAGGCACCTTAGTCGTTCCAGTGCTGAAAGCCTCTGACTGTGTTCCTCAGGCCCTGACTACAGGCATGCCTCTCGCTCCAGGTCCCTCCACATCTGAAGGCAGAACCCACGGGAAACTGGGCTCCTGCCCTGGCACAACAGCCGGCCAAGGGCAACTGAGGCTGGCCAGGGCCCGGAGCTTCCCCACACAGGGAGTGTTTCAGGGAGGGCAGTGCCAGCTCGTGGAGAGGGGTCGTGTCTTGGGCCAAGACCCCACTGTGGACACACTTCAGGGCTGGCAGGCTGTCCTGTGACAGAGGTGCTCAGGAGGTGGGCACAGGGCTCCCAGGCCCTGCCTGAGATCGGAGTCAGCTGTGGCCTGAGAGAGCCTAGTGCCTGCCTCGGAGATGGTGGAGCGCTGCCTGTGGCGGGACTCAAGCGGGGACTCGGCAGAGTGCAGAGGAGGAAGGAAGCACATGGCCATTTGGGACCCTAGGCCAGGAGCAAGCAGAAATGCTGTGGTTAGGGCAGAGATCGCTGAGGCTGAGCAATAAAGTGTTGCTGAAGATGTCCCTGGCCAGCAGGCTCCACTGGACAAGTGGATGAGGGGCTGCCTGAGGGCAGTCCTGCCTGGGAAACAGACTGCCCCGCCCACCTGAGGCTGGCTAGGCACAAAGGGAGGATCAGGTAAGTAGCTCTTAGAAAACAGGGGCCCAGAGCCAGCAAACGAAGCCCCAGCCTGGTGAACCTTGCTGGGGGTGTGGTGTCACAGCAACCACAGTCACATGCTATCCAGCAAGGCGCCAGGGCCCGGGAAGGGGCAGCGTTCTGGCAGGCCCCCATGATCACTAGGCAACCCAAACTGTTGGGGGGGGGAATGAGTACAAGCAGGAGAGTGGCACCCCATCTGCACCCCCCTGCCCCAGTCTCCAGGAGAAGGGAGGAAAACATTGAAATAAAACTGTGCTCTGAAAAAAATAAAATAAAATAAAACTGTGCTCTGCACGGAGGAGGGCAGTCAGAAGCAGTACACTGGGACATCGCTGATGACCAGGGAGCAGTGTCCCAGAGCCACACCCCAGGGGGACCGGGAGAGGGCACTGGGCTCACAGGCAGCACCGCTCAAAGGAAGCTTCTTGTCCCCTACATGAGCCTGGCCTTTGAGGAGGAGGACCGCTTCATGACACATCAAAACACCCAGGGAACCTGGCTTTGCTGACCCGGGGCTGAGGCTTGCTGGGAGGGGTCTGGAAATGTGGGCAGGGGCGGTGCAATGGGTTACACAGATTCATGGAGCTTTCAGTGTGCAGAGCCACATTCTTCCTTTCCTTCCAGGGGTGCCGGGAGCTTGCATGGACGGCATGAATATGTGTCCTTCTGGGTGGACCAGCCATGGCCATGCCACGCCCCTCAGCATCTGCCCTCCCACCCCCTCGGGGATCCGTGGACGTCTCCATTGTCTCCTTCCTGGATCCCACAGAAGTACCCGGGAGAGGGCAGAAAAGAGGTTTCCCAGAGGAAGCAAGGGCCAAGCCTTCTTGCTTGGCTGGGAATTTGGGCTTGGCCTCCCAAGGAAGGGAGGAGGCCTGCAAGTAGGTTGCACAGCTGCTTCTCAGGAGAGGGAACAACACCAAGCAGGCCCTCAGCGAGTAGCAACTGTTACTGCTATAATTGTGCATTAAGTGTCAGGGATGGGTTGCCCAGTGGGACGACAGGGACACACAGACCAACCCAACGGTACTGACCTTCTTCTCTAGGCCAGCAGGCGAGGAAAGACACCTTCATCGAGGGAAGGATTTCTCTGCATCAGGCACTGTGCTGCCTGCTTCAAGGTGTTGCCTCTTCTAGTCCACCCAAGAGTCCTTCTTAATCCCACCCCCCACCCCCTTCCCTGCCCCAGCCCCTCCCCCAGCCCCTTCTGGAGGCTCCTCCTGAACCCTGCAGCTCATCTCTTCCCCAGCCTCCTGTGGGCACTGCTAAGTGGGCATCTGCCAGGAGCAAATGCCCCCAGTCAGTTAGCATGGATCTTGTATTTTGCTCTGTCCCCTCACGCAGACTAGAGATTCAGAACCAAGTACCGTGTCTCATTTTTGCCAGTTAAAGCACACAGCTTTATTGATGATACATAAAAATGCAGACTTGGTAGACAAGGTTAAGTCAGTACAGCACATAGAAGAGGGGTGTACTTTTTTGCTCAATAGGTATCGTTCATAGGCTTGCAAAGAAAAGAGTGTAAATGGAAAGAATCCCATCTAAGCAGCAACTGATACGTTTTTGGCACAAGCCCCCACATGGGTCTGGTCTCCCCAACATGGTCCAGCTTAGACACAGCGACCACCACAGGCCAGGCATCCCCACTGAGGCTAGAACATGTTGTTCTTTAACCACAGCTGGCAGCTGAAAGGACCCCTTTACCACAGGAAGAAGGCTGCAAGGGAGCAATTTACAATGCACATTGCCTGCAGACTGAAAAACCAAGAGGTTACTCAAAGCTCTGTGGGAACCCCTGCCTGACCAGGAAGAGTGTGGTCCTGGATTTAGCAAATGCAACTTTCACCCAGAGATGTGCTGAGCCAGCTAAGGCTGGGTCTTCAATAGCACCCACTGCAGAGTCTTTGAGAACACAAGTGTGTGTTCACCCACTGACTGGGCTTTGTTTTGGAGTGGATCAGTCCCACCCTGCTGGAGGGGCCACTTAAGAGGCCAGGGTTTCTGAGAGAAGCTGTCTGTCTGTGTTCCTGATAAAGAGGGGCAGGAAGGGCCATAGCACTTGGGCTCTCAGCAACTCCCCCGACAAGGCTGGCTTTTCAGACAAACCCGTCAGGGGTTTCACAACCTGCCCCTCAGCACATTCACTTCCCTCTGGTATCAAAGGAAGCATCAAGCCTGGAACGGACTTGGCAAGCATGTTCTTAATAACTGTCATGCTTATTAACAAATTTAATCCAGCCTGCTGCAGAAATGAGTTGCAGCAAAGTGACACAGTCTCCCGACACACTTGGCTGATGCACGTCTTCATCTGGCCCTGATTTTCAACACTGGCATTCAAGTTATCTGGGACATACAAAGCCTTTCCCTCCTCAACAGCAGGGTCGGGAGTCGGGATTGTGTTTCCATCAATGGAGAGGCTGGCCAAATGACTGTTGATATCATGGCTAAATGAAAAACTCGCATCCTTGGGCTCAGCTAACAACATTTTTCCCTGAATGAAAGGCCCCTTGGAGAGGCCAAGAGCACAACTGAAATTTTTAATATCTTAAGCATCACTTTTTAATAAAAAACTTGTACTTTTCATTAGGGAAAATGTGATTTTTTTTTTAATTCAGGCCCTTTCCTCTTTGACAGGCCCTAGGTTCTTACTGTCCATGTCACATGTCAGCCTCATCCCCAGGATCTGGCATTTCCTGGATCTTTGAATGAAGACTAGACCCCTTATCCACCCTTATCCATACGCAGTTCCCTACAATTCTGCTTGTTTCTCATTGTGCTTAAATCCTTTTCTGATTAGTGGGTGAACTGTAGCAACTTCTAGAACTGTCCTCTAGAACTGCTTTTGCTAAATCACGAACTGGATCACAGTTTGTATCTATGACAAGTCACAGGAGGGTCTCACTCTTTTAAAAAGCCATCTTACTGTAGTGTTCTAGGTAGGAGACTGTTGGATGTTCTTTCCCTGGACACAAACTGCACTATCTGTCATTCGACAGGTTAATAGGGAAAATGCAAATATATAGAGCTTTCTTGAGTCTCTGTAGATATAAATGTCAACACTCAGCTCAGTTGATTTTCTGGCATCAAATTCCTGTTACTTTTCAAATGTTTCTCTTCCAGTATTTATCTCCCTTAAGCTGGTTCCCACTGTTTCCTCAGAGGTACAGCATTTAACTTTTCTAGCACCCAAGTAAGAGGAGAAGAAAACAAAGACTGGGAGAGGTCGCTGAGTTGCCTCTTGACCGTGCATTCTGACTCCAACCTCCCTCCTCCTCCCTTTCCTTATCTCGAAGAGATCACAATGTCTGGAGCTATTTCCTTCTTCCTTTGCCTAGATTTATGTCTTCATGTAAACACACAGAGAGAATGGAGATCGGTAGATATACAGACATATGACTGCCCTCTCTCCAGAGTGAGAAATCTGGCTTTCAAATTTCTTCCATTTGACATTCTTATGCACAGCCTCTATCCTCCAGACCCTTTCATCCCCCCATGGCTTCCCCACAAAGGCCCGCATTTTCAACTCCCTGCTGCCCCAGTCACTCTCTTGACATTGTTTTCTTCTTTCAAATAGCCACTTTTCTGTTCTACCCATCGTTTCTGCTCCATAGACTCTGCTTCCCCAGAGCCAAAAAGGATTGGGGTTAAGTAATGCTTTTCTGAAAGGAGGTAGTGAAAGAGAAGTTTCTGATTTCAGGCTTGCCTCTACCGCCATCTTCTGACTGGTTCAGGCCTCACATTTCCTTGAAGAAACAGATCAGTTCACTTCAGTTCAGTCGCTCAGTCGTGTCCAACTCTTTGCGACCCCATGGACTGAAGCACGCCAGGCCTCCCTGCATCACCAGCTCCTGGAGTTTACTCAAACTCATGTCCATTGAGTCGGTGATGCCAACCAACCATCTCATCTTCTGTCGTCCCCTTCTCCTCCCGCCTTCTATCTTTCCCAGCATCAGGGTCTTTTGCAATGAGTCTGTTCTTCACATCAGGTGGCCAAAGTATTGGAGTTTCAATATTAGTCCTTCAGTGAATATTCAGGACTGATTTCCTTTAGGACGGACTTTAGAATGGACTGGTTGCAGATGACACCACCCTTATGGCAGAAAGCGAAGAAGAAATAATGAGCCTCTTGATGAAAGTGAAAGAGGAGAGTGAAAAAGTTGGCTAAAAGCTCAACATTCAGAAAATGAAGATCATGGCATCTGGTCCCATCACTTCATGGGAAATAGATGGGGAAACAGTGGAAACAGTGACAGACTATATTTTAGGGGGCTCCAAAATCACTGCAGATGGTGACTGCAGCCATGAAATTAAAAGACGCTTACTCCTTGGAAGAAAAGTTATGACCAACCTAGACAGCATATTCAAAAGTAGAGGCATTACTTTGTCAACAAAGGTCCATCTAGTCAAGGCTATGGTTTTTCCAGTGGTCATGTATGGATGTGAGAGCTGGAATATAAAGAAAGCTGAGCACCGAAGAATTGATGTTTTTGAACTGTGGTTTTGGAGAAGACTTCTGAGAGTTCCTTGGACTGCAAGGAGATCCAACTAGTCCAGTCCTGAATATTCACTGAAGGACTGATATTGAAACTCCAATACTTTGGCCACCTGATGTGAAGAACGGACTCATTGCAAAAGACCTTGATGCTGGGAAAGATTGAAGGCGGGAGGAGAAGGGGATGACAGAGGGTGAAATGGTTGGATGTCATCAGCAACTCAATGAACATGAGTTTGAGTAAACTCCAGGAGCTGGTAATGGACAGGGAGGCCTGGCGTGCTTCATTCCATGGGGTTGCAAAGAGTCAGACACGACTGAGTGACTGAACTGAATTGATAATTTCCAAGAAAGGAATCTGTCTTCTCCTGGAGCAACTATTTCAGTTCATACTTCTTTATCTTCTCTCAGAATATAAGGCAACAGCCCATCACTTCACTTCCCCTCCACTCAGTCATTGATATCTGCCATCTTTCTTGGACCCATAAAAATGTAAATTTCTTGAAATAAGGCATAGAGAGTGAGATAATTTAGATACTTTTTATAGCCTCTGCTTATTTTCTTGGAAATACTGTCTTTTAAAAAAATATACATGTTTTTATATGCATAAGGAGTTTTCTAAAGTGATTTTTGCCAAAATGTCACCACTGGTTATTTCAGATATATATTTAAGGCATAATACATTCTAGGTATTGAGCCAACTGCTAAGGTCAATGGGACATCTAGATGAACAGATTTGTCTCTTGGTAATGATCACCCAGTTTCTCAGACAGGTCCCTACAAGGCAGCATTTACTTTGCTGAGTTCACACACTCCAGGATCTAGATCTTAATTTTGTCTTCAGACTAAAATTATGCACAACTGATGACCTTATGCACAATACAAATGCATACATATGTTCACCAAAAGACAAGGATAAGAATGTTCATAGTAGCACTGTTCATATTAGCCCCAAACTGGAAACACCCCAAATATCCATTAACAGTAAGAAAGATAAATGAAATACAGTAAATACATGTGTGCTACATGGTAAGTCTCTTCAGTCGTGTTCAACTCTTTGCAACCCCACGGACTATAACCTGAGATGCCCCTCTGTCCGTGGGATTCTGCAGGCAAGAATACTGGAATGGATTGCCATTTCTTCCTCCAGGATATCTTCCTGACCCAGGGATTGAACCCCCATTTCCTGTGGCTCCTGCATTATTAGGAGGATTCTTTACCACTAGCACCACCTGTAAGTGGTGTTTATAGTCATAAATGGCAATGAGTATTATATATGCAACAGTATGGATTAATCTTACAATATTAGCAAAAATTAAAAAGAGATACAAAAGAATACATACTGTGTGACTTTGTTTACAGAAGGTTTAAAACACACACACACATGAATTCAGCAACACATCAAAAAGCTCATACACCATGATCAAGTTGGGTTTATTCCAGGGATGCAAGGATTCTTCAATATATGGAAATCAATCAATGTGGTACACCATATTAACAAATTGAAAGATAAAATCCATATGATCATCTCAATAGATGCAGAAAAAGCCTTTGAAAAAATTCAGCACCTATTTATGATTAAAACTCTTCAAAAAATGGGCATAGAAAGAACCTACCACAACATAGTAAAGGCCATATATGATAAACCCACAGCAAACATTATTCTCAATAGTGAAAAACTGAAAGCATTCCCCCTAAGATCAGGAACAAGACAAGGGTGTCCACTTTGGCCACTATTATTCAACATAGTTCTGGAAGTCCTAGCTACAGCAATCAGAGAAGAAAAAGAAATAAAAGGTATACAAATCAGAAAAGAAGTAAAAATAAATAAATAAATAAATAAGAAAAAAAAGAAAAGAAGAAGTAAAGCTCTCATTGTTTGCAGATGACATGCTACTGTATGTAGAAAACCCTAAAGATAGTATCAGAAAATTACTAGAGAATCGATATTGTGAAAATGACTATACTACCAAATGCAATATACAGATTCAATGTGAATCCTATCAAATTACCAATGGCATTTTTCACAGAACTAGAACAAAAAATTTCACGATTCACATGGAAACACAAAAGACCCTGAATAGCCAAAGCAGTCTTGAGAAAGAAGAATGGAGCTGGAGGAATCAACCTTCCTGACTTCAGGTTATACTACAAAGCTACAGTCATCAAGACAGTATGGTACTGGCACAAAAACAGAAATATAGACCAATGGAACAAGATAGAAAGCCCAGAAATAAATGCATGCACCTATGGGTACCTTATTTTTGACAAAGGAAGCAAGAATATACAATGGGGTAAAGACAGCCTCTTCAATAAATGGTGCTGGGAAAATTGGACAGCTCCAGGTAAAAGAATGAAATTAGAACACTTCTTAACACCATACACAAAGATAAACTCACCTCTTGGTAAGATTTTGATTCTAATATCTGTCTGTCTAGTCCCCCAAGACTATCCAAAACTCTACATAGCCTCTCCCTCAATAACTGAATATGAGCAAAGGGAAGATTTGATAGTAAGGATAAAAGACTCAGATTCTTCAAGCCCTGAGTTCTTTTGTAACACATTTCTGCATGTGCCGGTGTCATTTGATTCTCTTCATATCACCTGCTGGGAATTGGGATGCAGCAATTGATGTAAAAATAGGGTTCAGGATAGGGGGACACATGTGCACCTGTGGCTGATTCATGTCAATGTATGGCAAAAAACCATCATAATATTGTAAAGTAAATATCCGTCAATTAAAATTAGTTGATTAACTAACTTTTTTTAAAATGCTGATACTCCAGTTACTGCTGTTGATGTGAGTAATAAATGGTCTTTTATCGCTGAAAAAAAGAGGATGTGGTATATAAAACAAAAATGGACAGAACTGTAAGAAATAATAGAGGTGCCCAATCATAGTGGGAGATTATAAAATGTCCTTTTTTTGGTAACTGAAAGAATAAGTAGATAAAAATAGCAGAAATATTGAAGATTTGAACATGATTAGAAAACATGACTCATTTAGTTCAGTCCCTAATTGGTATAATACCACATTCAACAATCACAAAAGATTCCATCAAAAAAACATATAGAACATGTACAAGGCTTACCTCATTTTATTGTACTCTCCTTTCTTTCACTTCACAGATGCTGCATTTTTTACAAATTGAAGGTTTGTGGCAACCCTTGTCAAGCTTATTGGTACCATTTTTCCAACAGCATTTGCTTACTTCATGTCTCTGTGTCACATTTTAGTAATTTTCACACTAGTTTAAACTTTGTCATTATCATCATATTTGTTATGGTGATCTGTGATCAGTGATCTTTGATGTTACTATTGCAAAAAAAATAAATAATTACAACTCCCTGAAACAGTTGTCTAGAGTTTTAGACATAACTCTATTGCACACTTAATAGACTATAGTATAGTGTAAGTCTAACCTTTATTTGCACTGGGAAACTGAAATATTCGTGTACCTTGCTTTATTGTGCTATTCGTTTTGTTGTGGTGATCTGGAACTGAACCTTCAATATCCCTGAGGTATGTCTATGTCAAAATTGATCTTACACTGGGACATAAAGCAAGTGTTAACAAATTTCAAAAGATTAAAATTATACGGTGTGTGTTCCCTACCCATGATGCAATAAACTAGAAATCAATAATAAAAATATGGCTAATAATCTGTATATTTTTAGAATTAGGAAATACATTTATAAATAACCCATGGGTCAAAGAAAAAAATCACAATTAAAATTTGAAAATATTTTGCATGGGATGGTAATGAAAATATTATATTCAAAGTTATAAAGGATAGTTTGTTTCTGGCTATGACAGCCTACTAATAGAAGACAAATCCTGTCCTTTTGAAGGACAAGAAAAGCTGAAAAATAAATTGTATATTATATTTAAACAAATTGTTTAAAGACACTGGAGAGCTAGGAAAGCAGCCAGAATTTGAAGTATCAAATCACTGCCAGAAGGGAAACTTGAAGTGAAACATATTTGACCGCAATTTTCCTCTTAAAGCATTTGTCAATTAGTAATCAACATGGGTGGAAAGGCTGAAAAATAAGCTACTGAGAGTCAAAAAACCTGAGTAGAACTTTCAGCAGTTATACAGAGTTAAGGATTCAAAATCTAAAACTTAGGGCTACCTACACATCCAGAATTTGATGGACTATGATCCTGGAGAAAGGAAATTACAAAGAAAGGAAACAAGCAGTATGAGCTGATTTTCTCCTGGAGGCATTCATCAATTCTTAATAGGTGTAGAGTTAGAAGCAAAGAAACCAAGTAGAAAAAGGCAATTAAGAGTCTAGTAAGATAAACTGAGCTATTTGGCAACTTCACAGTGTAGGGAAGATAAAAATTGGAGCTTGTAGATTTCGAAAGGTGGGAGACCTGATAAATTCCCTAGGCTGTCAGTAAGAACCCCTGAAGAATTACACCCTAGAAATGAATGAACTGGAAACAGAATAGATCAGACAAAGATCAAAATCCAACCTCATACCGTATAGCACAGGGAACTATAGTCAATCATGGTGGAGAGGTCTGACAGAATGTGGTCCACTGGAGAAGGGAATGGCAAACCACTTCAGTATTCTTGCCTTGAGAACCCCATGAACAGTATGAAAAAGCAAAATGATAGGATACTGAAAGAGGAACTCCCCAGGTCGGTAGATGCCCAATATGCTACTGAAGATCAGTGGAGAAATAACTCCAGAAAGAATGAAGGGATGGAGCCAAAGCAAAAACAATACCCAGTTGTGGATGTGACTGGTGATAGAAGCAAGGTCTGATGCTGTAAAGAGCAATACTGCATAGGAACCTGGAATGTTAGGTCCATGAATCAAGGCAAATTGAAAGTAGTCAAACAGGAGATGGCAAGAGTGAACATTGACATTCTAGGAATCAGCGAACTAAAATGGACTGGAATGGGTGAATTTAACTCAGATGACCATTATAAATGGAGTAGCCATCATGGTCAACAAAAGAGTCTGAAATGCAGTACTTGGATGCAATCTCAAAAATGACAGAATGATCTCTGTTTGTTTCCAAGGCAAAGCATTCAATATCACAGTAATCCAAGTCTATGCCCCGACCAGTAACGCTGAAGAAGCTGAAGTTGAAAAGTTCTATGAAGACCTACAAGACCTTTTAGAACTAACCCCCCAAAAAAGATGTCCTGTTCATTATAGGGGTCTGGAATTCAAAAGTAGGAAGTCAAGAAACACCTGGGGTAACAGGCAAATTTGGCCTTGGAATATGGAATAAAGCAGGGCAAAGGCTAATAGAGTTCTGCCAAGAGAACGCACTGGTCATAGCAAACACCCTCTTCCAACAACACAAGAGAAGACTCTACACATGGACATCACCAGATGATCAAAACCGAAATCAGATGGATTATATTCTTTGTAGCCAAAGATGGAGAAGCTCTATACAGTCAGCAAAAACAAGACCGGGAGCTGTCTGCGGCTCAGATCATGAACTCCTTATTGCCAAATTCAGACTTAAATTGAAGAAAGTATGGAAAACCACTAGACCATTCAGGTATAACCTAAATCAAATCCCTTATGATTATACAGTGGAAGTGAAAAATAGATTTAAAGGACTAGATCTGATAGAGTGCCTGATGAACTATGGACTGACGTTCATGACATTGTACAGGAGACAGGGATCAAGACCATCCCCACGGAAAAGAAAGGCAAAAAAGCAAAATGGCTGTCTGGGGAGGCCTTACAAATAGCTGTGAAAAGAAGAGAAGCGAAAAGCAAAGGAGAACAGTAAAGATATAAGCATCTGAATGCAGAGTTCCAAAGAATAGCAAGAAGAGATAAGAAAGCCTTCCTCAGTGATCAATGCAAAGAAATAGAGGAAAATAACAGAATGGGAAAGACTAGAGATCTCTTCAAGAAAATTAGAGATACCAAGGGAACATTTAATGCAAAGATGGGCACAATAAAGGACAGAAATGGAATGGATCTAACAGAAGCAGAAGATATTAAGAGGTGGCAAGAATACACAGAAGAACTATACAAAAAAGATCTTCATGACCCAGATGATCATGATGGTGTGATCACTGACCTAGAGCCAGACATCCTGGAATGTGAAGTCAAATGGGCCTTAGAAAGCATCACTATGAACAAAGCTAATGGAGGTGATGGAAGTCCAGTTGAGCTATTTCAAATCCTAGAAGATGATGCTGTGAAAGTGCTGCACTCAATATACCAGCAAATTTGGAAAACTCAGCAGTGGCCACAGGACTGGAAAAGGTCAGTTTTCATTCCAATCCCAAAGACAGGCAATGCCAAAGAATGCTCAAACTGCCACACAATTGCACTCATCTCACACGCTAGTAAAGTAATGCTCAAAATTCTCCAAGCCAGGCTTTAGCAATATGTGAACCATAAACTTCCAGATGTTCAAGCTGGTTTTAGAAAAGGCCGAGGAACCAGAGATCAAATTGCCAACATCCACTGGGTCATCAAAAAAGCAAGAGAGTTCCAGAAAAACATCTACTTCTGCTTTATTGACTATGCAAAGCCTTTGACTGTGTGGATCACAATAAACTGAGGAAAATCCTGAAAGAGATGGGAATACCAGACCATCTGACCTGCCTCTTGAGAAACCTATATGCAGGTCAGGAAGCAACAGTTAGAACTGGACATGGAACAACAGACTGGTTCCAAATCAGGAAAGGAGTACGTCACGGCTGTATATTGTCACCCTGCTTATTTAACTTATATGCAGAGTACATCATGAGAAACCCTGGGCTGGATGAAGCACAAGCTGAAATCAAGATTTCAGGGAGAAATATCAATAACCTCAGATATGCAGATGACACCACCCTTATGGCAGAAAGCGAAGAAGAACTAATGAGCCTCTTGATGAAAGTGAAAGAGGAGAGTGAAAAAGTTGGCTAAAAGCTCAACATTCAGAAAACGAAGATCATGGCATCTGGTCCCATCACTTCATGGCAAATAGAATGGGAAACAGTGGAAACAGTGAGAAACTTTATTTTGGGGGGGTCCAAAATCACTGCAGATGGTGATTGCAGCCATGAAATTAAAAGACGCTTACTCCTTGGAAGGAAAGTTATGACCAACCTAGATAGCATATTCAAAAGCAGAGACGTTATTTGGCAACCAAGGTCCACCTAGTCAAGGCTATGGTTTTTCCAGTAGTCATGTATGGATGTGAGAGTTGGACTGTGAAGAAAGCTGAGCACCGAAGAATTGATGCTTTTGAACTGTGGTGTTGGAGAAGACTCTTGAGAGTCCCTTGGACTGCAAGGAGATCTAACCAGTCCATTCTAAAGGAGATCAGTCCTAGGATTTCTTTGGAAGGAATGATGCTGAAGCTGAAACTCCAGTACTTTGGCCACCTCATGCGAAGAGTTGACTCATTGGAAAAGACCCTGATGATGGGAGGGATTGGGGGCAGGAAGAGAAGGGGACAGAGGATGAGATGGCTGGATGGCATCACCGACTCGATGGACGTGAGTTTGAGTGAACTCCGGGAGTTGGTGACGGACAGGGAGGCCTGGCGTGCTGCAGTTCATGGGGTCGCAAAGAGTCAGACACGACTGAGTGACTGAACTGAACTAACTGATAATGGAAAATAATCTGAAAAATAATATATGTGTATATGTATAACTGAGTCACCTTGCTGTGCACCTGAAACATTGCAAGTTAATTATATGTCAGTTAAATGTATATATAATATAAAGAAAGATAAATAAAGTCCAACCTCAAATTAGTTCAACTCTTGATGCTTACAGTATTGATAATTTACTCTTATACTGCGTTCCCAAAGTCAAAGCAAATCTTTTTCAAATCATGAAAAACTCACCTATTTTTTCTAGAATTTTTCATTCATAATGTTTAGCACTCAAATAAAAGCATACCAAGAGATACTACAGACAAATTTTTAAAGGAGAAAAGGAAATAAACAATAGAAATGGACCTATAGAAGATTAAGCTATTAGAGGTATCAGGCATAGACTTTAAAGGAATTGTAATAAATATGTTTAAGAAAACCAAGAACAAGAAAGAGAATTTCACCCAAGAATTGAAATGTGGTGGGAAAAGAATCAAACGGAAATTCTCAAAGTAAAAAATGTAACAGTGACCTTCAGTTTCAACTCCAACATATAAAATGTTTGAAAGTCCTCGTTACTCTTCTTATAATAAGAAAAATGTTGAATAAACAGGAAATCAACAACTTTTCTAAGATACATCAGATAATTGAGCTCACAGGGCAAAACAACACCCCCAAAGTCTGGAGATACAGGAAGAATCACAGTTACAAAGAGATTACTTGAAGCAGAAAGCTCAGGAGCCAGTAACTGGTCAGAACATCTTAAACGGTCGTTTTGAATTGCTAGAGAATGGATTTGGACTAGCTTAAGAGTTAAAAATCTAGGGGTGGGGATACTTTTGGGAGGGTCATCACATTTCCATTATTTTTTTATCTGAAGGAACCCAACAGGTTATCATAACAAAGATCAGAGAAAATTTCCCTCTTGTTTCTGTCAGGGGGAGGGGAAAATAACCATTTTGAATTATACCCAGGGGAAAAATAACCATTTTGAAATACATCCAAAATGTTCTCCATAACAAAGGCTATCCTGAAAGGGAAACTATTTTACCAGGGCTTTATCTGACCTAGGGGAAGGGCAACTTGCTGGCTCCAGCTCCATCTAGACTTCCTGTCTCATGTAAAGGGAGAAAAAAAAGCACCATTAATCAACTGGATATAATTAACATTTGTAGAATATTTAATCCAACAACAGCAAAAAATACACATACTTCTCAGGCTCACATAAAATATTAACCAAGAAGGACCACATTTTAGGCCATAAAACACACCTTAACAAGTTCAAAAGAGTAGAAAGCATACAAAGTATTCTCTCAGACCACATGGAATTAAACTAGAAATCAATAACAGAAAGATGCAAAATCTCAAAATATTTGAAGATTAAACAAATACACTCCTAAAACATGGGTCAAAGAAGAAGTCTGAAAAGAATATTTTAAACATTTTGAAATAACTGAAAATGAAAATACAACTTATCAAAATGTATGGTATCCAATGAAAACGGTGCTTAGCGGAAATTTATGGAATTTAATGCATATACAAATTTCCCCTGCTTTTTAAGGTTTGCTTTATAGTACTTGTGGTTTTTGTTTTTGTTTTACAAAAGACCTACATTAATACTTGTTTTTGCTAACTGAAAGAAATCCAAAGGCAATTTTTGCTTTTATGGAAAAGGTGAAAAGAGGAAATAGCATTCAGCATTTGTTTTGCAGCAAGCTGAGCTATTATGGAAGCAGCATTTACCCCAAGCAGTGAGAGCAGCATTCACTGCCAAGCTCCTTCCCTGTGAACTACACTCATCATCTCAGCATCGAGCTGCCATAGCTTTGCACTGTGCCATAGTACAGAGGCTTTATCTCAATCTATTTTGTGTGTCCATTAATCATAATAATATTTATCCTAAGATAATTGGTCTTCACTTTAAGCCATTTTGGCTTGTGAAAGGTTTCACATGAACACTCTACTTTTGGACAGCAGGGGAAACCTGTATTAGAAAATAAGAAAGAGGACAGCTATGGCCAAGATAGTAGGATTGTGGCACTCACCTGTGAACTCACCTCCTCCCAAGGGAGCATCAAAATTACAGCCTTTAGAGCGCAAATATCAATGAGAATGACCTGAAGACTAACATAAAATAGTTTCCACAATTGAAGATACAAAGAAGGAACCACAATGAGATGGGTAGGAGGGGAAGACACACAATACAGCCAAAACTCACGTCCCTGGGTAGGTGACCCACAAATGGAAGGATATACACAATCACAGATGTTCCCTGCAAGGAGCAGAGGATCTGAGCCCCATATTGGGCTCCCCAGCCTGGGGGTCATGTGTCAGGAAGAGGAGCCTCCAGAATGTCTGACTTTTAAGGCCAATGAGGCTTGCAAACAGAAGAGCCTGAGAGCTATAGGAACAAAGATTCTGCTCTTAAAACTTGTGCAGCTGTTTGGGGAGTTCTTTCTCCTATGAGAGCACTGATGCTAATGAGGACCATTTTGGAGTCCTCCAGACAATGGCAACCCACTCCAGTATTCTTGCCTGGAAAATCCCATGGATGGTGGAACCTGGTAGGCTACAGTCCATGGGGTCGCAAAGAGTCGGACACGACTGAGCAACTTCACTTTCACTCTCTAGCCTATTAGTACCAGGGGCTTACTCACCACCAGCAGACAAGCCCAAGTCCTGGGACACCACAAGCTGAGCAGCCATCTATTTGCGAACCTGGCCTCAGCTACTAATTGGTTGGCACCAGCCCTGGAAACCCTCAGGCATGCGCTCAGCTGCACCAAGACCCAGCCCCACCTTCCAGTGGGTTGACAGCCACCATAAGAGGCAGAGAGTGGTAGTCAACCAGACCAGGAGCCAGCCCTACCTATCAGCATGCCCACAATAGGCAACCCTATCACAACAGAAGGGTCCAAGTAGTTCATTCCCAACACAGGGATCAAACCCAGGTCTCCCACATTGCAAGCAGATTCTTTACTGTTTGAGCTACCAGGGAAACCCAAGAATACTGGAATGGAAAGCCTATTCCTTCTCCAGGGGATCTTCCCGACCCAGGAATCAAACCATGGTCTCCTGCATTGCAGGCAGATTCCTTACCAGCTGAGCTACCAGGGAAGCCCCTTATATGGGGTAACCCTAGAGCATATAATTCTGGTGACCAGAGAAGAATGCACTGCTGTGATCTATAGGACATCTCCTACATATGGCCACTTCTCCAAGATTGGGAAACATAACTGACCTACTGAATATATAGAAATAAACAGAACAGTTAGACAAAATGAAGAGGCAGAGGAATATGATCCAAATGAAGGAATAAGACAAAGCCCCAGAAGAAGTAAAGATAAGCAATCTATCTGATAAAGCATTCAAGGTAATGCTTATAAAGATACTCACTGAACTCTGGAGAAGGATGAGCACAGTGAGAATTTCAACAAAGAGGTAGAAAAATAAAGAAGAACCAAATAGCTGATGAAAAGAATTGCATATATATATGCATATATATATAAAATACCCAAATCACTTTGCTATGCACCTGAAACTAACACAATATTGTAAATTAACTGTACTTCCATTAAAAACAGTTTTTAAACTTTTAGCCATCAGGAAATAAAAAAGAAGCTTCCATAATTTGATTAAAAACTACCTACAAAAACAAAGGAACAAATATCATAGTTAATGTTAAAGTATCAGGAGCTTCCACCTGCGATGCATAACAAGAAAAGGATGGCCACTATCACCACTTTTATTCATTACCGTCCTGAGGATTCTATGCAGTGCAACAAGGGAAGAAAAAGAAATGCAAGTTCAAGAAAACTGAAGAAGAAGGAAGACTATTTGCATACAAAAGTATTACATATGTAGAAAACAAAAAAGAATCTATGAACTATTAAAATTAAATTATTTCAACAAGATCACGCAACACAATGTCAGTATGGTTTTTACAATCAGCTCTATTCCTATATCAGCAGCAAGAAATCAGAAAATGAAATTCTAAAAACTAAGTCACTTAGAAATAGCATTGAAAAACTACCAAGTCTTAGAAATATTAATAATTCAAACAAAATACCTGGAAGACTGAAGATGGAAGTTCAGACATTATTGAAAGATGTTAAAGAAGACATAATTAAAGGAAGGAATATATCATGTTAATGGATTGGAGAACTCAATATTGTAAATATGTTCTGGTTCGTGCTAAGTCACTTCAGTAGTATCCAACTCTTTGCCACCCTATGAGCTGTAGCCCCACAGGCTCCTCTGTCCATGGGATTCTCCAGGCAAGAATATAGGAGTGGGTTGCCATGGCCTCTTCCAGGGGATCTTCCAGACCCAGGGACCGAACCCGTGTCTCTAACATCTCCTGAATCGGCAGGCTGGTTCTTTACTAATAGTGCCATCTGGGAAGCCCCTGTAAATATGTTAATTCTTTCTAAATTGATTTCTAGATTAATTGCAATCCCAGTTAAAATCCAAACAGCTGCAGTGTGTGCCTGTGTCCGTGTCTGTGTGTGCATAAATTGGCAAGTTAATTTTTAAAATCTATATGGAAACACAAAGAGCCAAGAATAAGAGAATCCTGAAAAAAAAAAAAAAGATTTATACTACTAAATATCAAGATGTATTATAGTTTATTTTTATAACTTAGAGGTAGGAAAGACTTTCCTCAGAATGAAAAAAAACCCAGAAGCCAGAAAGGGAAAACATGAAAAATTAGATCACCTATAGGTGTTCACCTATAAAGGGAAAAAAAGAATAACACCAAATGAATTAGATATCAATCTATTTTGACAGCACTAACATCTAGGTAAGTCAGCTCGCCCCAATTCCCTGAGCACTAAATAAACAACCTTCTGATGATAATGTGGTTCCTGATGTACATCAATCTTAGGGACAGAATATTCTGAGCAACCAACACTAAGAATCTGTTCTACTTGGTAATTACATTTCTTAGAGTAACATAGACTCTCACTCTCTTTTTTTTTTTTTTCAAAATGAAAATCCACCCAATTTAATAACGTTATGTCCATGTGCAAACTTAGAAATACTCTATAACAGAAGGTTCTAATGCCCAAAGATATTTGTACTACACTTACTCTCTCACTTTTTAAAATGTAAATGGTCAACAAGGGTCAAAGAGTTACACTTAGCCCACTGTCAGTGCTGGATCAAATTCCTTTGACATGAACCTGTTAGAATGAAGCTACCCCCAGTAAGGCTTCTTTCCCACTCCCTCCCTCCCCTCAGGTTTATCCCCAAACCCAACAATGCCCAAGCCCTTAACACAAGGCCTGAGAAGGACACAGTGGACAGGGAAAAGGAGGGACACATGGAGATACATATCTCTGAAAGTAAATATGTGTTATCCTGCTTGATACCGCTCCTCAGGGGTCAATATCCTAGTCTTCTGCACCCGGAGATGGCAGCATGATAGTTCTGGTTTAAAAGCAAGAAGAGCCACAGTTTGAACAGAGAAATCAGGAAAAAAAACTTCGGTCTGGGCTATGATGAAGAATGAATGTAAAATGTTAGCATAGAAAATAGTCATAATCATTCTTCACAAAACCAGTCTCAAGAGAATACAGCAGAGAAATTAACCACAGGCATAAACACAAAATTTCCCTGAACCACATCAATTTGCTAAATCTACACTTAGAATCTCTTTTGAAACAAAGCAAGTAAAATATGAATTTAAAAATAGAAAACCAGTTTCCTGAGCCTTGAAATATTATGCTTTGGGTGACAATTTATAAGAGAACTATACTCCATCTTTGTAAAATTGCCTTTGAACACACTTGACTGGAATAGATCCACTCAAATTCCTAAAATCATTGATGTTGGTCTGTCACTAAGTCATGTCCAACTGTTTGCAACCCCATGGGCTGCAGCATGCCAGACTTCCCTGTCCTTCACTATCTTCTGGAGTTTGCTCAAATGCATGTTCATAGAGTTGGTGATGCTATCTAACCATCTCATCCTCTCTTCTTCCACATCTCCTCCTGCCCTTGGTCTTTCCCAGCATCAGGGTCTTTTTCAATGAGTCAGCTCTTCGTATCAGGTGGCCAAAGTATTGGAACTTCAGTGTCAGCATCAGTCCTTCCAGTGAATATTCGGGGTTGATTTCCTTTAGTAGTGACTGGTTTGATCTTCTTGCTGTCCATGGGACTTTCATGAATCTTCTCCAGGACCACACTTCAAAAGTATCAATTCTTTGGCACTCAGCCTTCTTTATGGTCCAACTCTCACATCCATACATGACTACTGGAAAAACCATAGCTTTGACTATATGGACATTTGTCAGCAAAGTGATGTCAGCAAAGCTTTTAAATGTGCTGACTAGGTTGGTCATAGCTTTTCTTCCAAGGAGCAGGTGCCTTTTAATTTTGTGGCTGCAGTCACCATCCGTAGTGATTTTGGAGCACAAGAAAATAAAATCTGCCACTGTTTCCACTAAAATCATTGGATGAGATAAAAACCAAAATAGCAGAATATCCTGAGTTTATATTTCTTCAGTTTCCAAGAAACTGCCATCCTTTCTAAAGAAAGGACACTGGCTCCTCCCTGCCCCCATGAGCTGCCACAATCACGGCTACTATACTAGAAGGGTGCCCTTCCCAAAATGTTTGAGTGGCAACCTCTGATGTGAAAGCATCAGGACATCAGAGTGTGGCTGGGCTGGCCCTGTGTCTTCCCTGGACCAGGCAGTCACACATCTGTCTCACACAGCACTTCCCAAAGTCCGGGTGACTCAGTTTCAAATAACACCAGGTATGGGACATCAAAATTCATGCAATGCACATAGGGCTGTTCCACACTAAGACCGGTGCTTTCTCAGTTTCTGTTCAACAACGGTCCGAAAAGTCTTGGCATCCAGCCATACATACCCAGGGTCATCTTGTCACCACAGCAACGACAATTATCATTCTGTATCAAATGCCCACTGGTGCATGACCTGGTGTCATGGAGATGAAACGATCACCCCCAAAAGACACAGAAGCACAAAGAGACTACTGTCAATGGTCTCTCGGAGGAGGAAATAAGAGAAAAGTGTGAAGGAGGGAAAGGGAAGGAGAATGGGAAGGGAGGAGAGGATGAGAAAAGAGACCTGCGGAGCAGAAGGACACTAGTCAGGCCTGTGCCCCTGCTGCAGGGTGGCTTTTTATTACCCAACTTCACCTCATTGCCACCCCAGGTCGAAAAGTCACTCAGCACTACAAGTTCAAGTTATCAATATAGAAGTTTTTTATTATTTACTCCAATCTCCAACTATTCACCATACCTGACACATAGGAGCAGTAATATACATATCAGTATCTTTGTTTCTTACCCACCCAAGCCTCACCTATAGGCAACTTCTAAGACTTTATTCTTTCTTCTACATTTTGCTGTGTGGATATCTACAAAGTTATATAATCAATATACAGAACCTCATCTCCATCTCTGTCTTCATCAAGAGGAGTTTTGTGCTGGGTATCTATGGAGGCATTACACTGATGTTTGGCTCTATAATGAGGATTTTAAAGCAAACAGTTGCTCATGTTTGGAAGGCCACAGCCTCTACCTCTTGCTGAGTCATCTTGGGAATCTTACCCAACTTATCTACATCTCATTTCTTCCTTAGCAAATATATAATATTTACTTGACAGGATTATTGAGATTAAGGTGGAGGTGGGAGGGAATTATATAAAATGCTAGTGTCTGACAAATGCTAGGTACTACCCACCTCTTTTCTTCTATAACATGCATGTCTTGGACATAAATACCCTGCTTACAAAATTTGAGTAATATTATTCTAATTCCCTTTTCCCTAATAGGAATCTTTCATTTTTATCAGTTTTGCAATAATTGGGAGACCACCCAATTCACAGATGGCATTTTGGTTAAATGAATATGCTGCATTGTTACCCTGAGTGACCAAGGCTACTTCTTGAATAAAAGGATCTTTAGATCTTTCTAAGGTGTTAAGGACCTTTCGAAGGTCAGTAGCACCCAGAATATCATCAATTTTATAGGGAAAGTTGAACTTGCCCTTTTGAGCAGGCCATAACAAAGCTGGAGTCCTGGTGCTCTTAATTCTGGTCCTTCCCTTGGACTTGCCACTAGCCTTGCTCTCAGCCCTAGCTCCGTTCCTCACAGGGTGGCAGCCTCCACCTAAATCAGATTCTCTTGATTGAGACATTCCTTCAGTAGGGGGAGTCTGAGGACTACTCCTCAACCCTCTGCCAGTTTCCTAACTACCCCTCAACCCTCTGCCAGTTTCCTAACTCAAACTACTGCAAAATTTCTTATCAGTAGAAAGTGATACTTAACATGAAACAAATGCATCTTCTGTGTATTAAATGTCTTTGCATAGTCTCATTGACAAGAAACAATTTCATTGATCTAAGATGCCTTTGATTATTAGATACATCATTATTTTATATACTACTGAGAATGAAAAAAATACTTTTATTTAAACTATGACAAGACTGTAAGACCTATCATAACTTCAGAAATACTAAAACTGGGGGTGGGGTAAGGAAATGTCCATCTTATGATCACTGAATACAGTGGCGCTACTTAGTGCCATGACAATATTTTAACATAAACACAAAATTTGACTCTCAAGTCACCAACTGACACTTGAAAATACAGAGTATACTTACAATGAATTTCTTTAATGAAAACAGAACACTTAAAAAACATTTATAAGGAATGTGTTAAATCCAGAAACATGTATGTATATTTCCAAAATTCCACCACTCCTACTCTTAGAAACACTTATGCTTCATGTCTTCATGTCTAAACCCATACAATGCTGTAAAAATTGATGAGATGGAATTGAGGAAACATTTTCAGCTCTCAGAAGGGAACAAAGATCCTATTTCTCTGAGGAATGTATCAGTTTATTTAAAATCTCCTAGGCCAACAGATACACAAAAAGGTACTCAACACCTACTAATCATCAGGGAAAGAGAAATCAAAACCACAACGAAGTATCACCTCACACCTGTTATAATGGGTATCATCAAAAAGACAAGAGATAACAAGTGTTGATGAGGACATGGAGAAAGGGAACCCTTGTGTACTGCTGGTGGAAATGCCAGTTGGTACAGTCACTATGGAAACAGTATGAAATTAAATTTGATAAAATTAAATTTGATAAACAGAACTGTCATGTGATCCAGCAATCCACTTATGGATATATTTCCAAAGAAAATAAAAACAAGATCTAAAAAAGATATCTGCACACCCATGAGCATTGCAGCATTATTCAAAATAGCCAAGATATGAAAACAATCTACGTTTCCAACAACAAATGAATAGATAAAGAAGATGCAGTATATATACCACAGCTATGAGAAAGAAGGAAAACTTACTGTCTTCAACAACTTCAGTAAAACTTGAGGGCACTTATGCTAGGTGAAATGTCAGACTGTGTAAAATAAAATGCTGTATGATATCACTTGCATGTGGAATCTAAAAAAGACAAACTCAGAGAGTAGAGTGGTATTTACTGGGACCTGGGGGGGGGTGGAGAAAACGGGGAGATATTGGTCAAAGGGTGCAAATTTCCAGTTATAAGATTAACAAGTTCTGGGATCTAATGTATAACATGGTGATTATAGTTAGTAATACTGTATTATATACTTTAATATTGCTAATGGAGTACATTTTAACTGTTTTTACCAAGAAAAAGAAATGGCAATTATGTGACAGGATGGAGATATAGCTAATCATTTTGATATAGATGAAGGAAAAGATTTAATATTAAACTCATTCATTATCCTGTTACTCATAGCCATTTTTCAAATTTTGGTATATAACCTTTCAGAAATTATAATATATATAAATATTTTATGTTTATCAAAAATTGAATATAGTAATGTAATTGGCTATTCCACTTAAGATTATATGCTGAATTTTTTCCATGTGAAAAAGCGTGGTTGACCATCAACATTTTCAAGAGTTAAATAATGTTTAATGCATATACATACCTTAATTTCTTAGCCAAGTGCCTCTTTCAAGACAAATTTCTACAGGTACAATCTCTGGGTCAAAGAGCATGCACATCTTGAAAGCTTCTGAAACATGTATCCAGATGGATCTTGTATCAAGTATGGTCCCACTAGTACAGTTTGAAGGTGCCCCTCCTACACTTCACCACACTCTGGGATGGAAGGGAGGTAGATCTCCAGTATGGATGTCATCAGCCACCTCGATGGTTCCATATAGGCCCTGCCCCAACTAACCTTGTAAAGAAAAGCTAATAGAAACACTAAAAATTATTTATTCTATTTTCTCATAACTTCAGAGTAATAACTAATGTATTCACTCCCATAGACACCAGAGTTGGACAAAAAAGAGGATATTTTTCTGTCAAATGCCCTCAGGACCCTACAATGAAATTGTCCCTTTCTGTATGTTCCCAGGATAGGTTGCAGCACTTCTTCACTCAAAGCATCTCTCACATCCTTCCTCCCCTTACCACTCCCATGGTCATCAGTGAAATTTCACACCTTTAGCATCTATGACTGAAATATGGTGATAAATTCCTTATATGATGTTGCAATTTCCAGTGGCTACACCTATCCCTAAGCCAACTGACTCATTCTGCACACAAGTCAGTCACATAATTTCCCTTTCATCCTGTCATTCATTCCTCTGGTCACAAAAGGCTTTGGTGTCTCCCAGGGGTGTGTAGAATAATACATAGACATCTCAGTTTAGAAATTGGGGGTCCTCAATGCATGGGACTCACCCCAACTGCTGGACTGTATTTCCCATCACTCCCCTCCCCACACTTTGTATTCCATGCAGGCCAGCCTCCTCTGGAAAGTTACAACCTCCATGCCTTTCTTCCCACAATTCCTCCCTCCTCCAATGCTCTTCTGCCCTGTTCTTATCCCATCTTTCATGCCCACTACTTAAGCATCCCCTCTTCAGAGGAGAGCATTGTTGCCTGCATAAGTTTCTGCCATAGGAAAGAGCTGGCCATGATTAGAGGCTCCCAGGTTTGTTACCACCATATTGTTTCCATACATCTTGCCTCTCCATATATATCATCAACTCAAGAACATGATAATTTTTTGCTGGTTAAAACATACAACTTTATTGATGAAACACAAGATTAACAGATGTAAACCAATACAAAAGTATAGTTTATTTGTGGTTAGTTTGCTGTCAGTTTAAGTAAAGAGTAAAAATATCTCAATCTAGTTAGCAAGATAAAATCAATAAATGCTTTCTTTGTACAAGCTCTATTATTCATCTGACATCCTTAAAATGATCTAGCCTAAAACAAACCATCACAGTCGGCATCACTGTTGATGACATGTAATAGTCATTATTCCAAAATAGCAGCTGAGAGGATCTCTTTGCCTTATAAGCACAGTGAAAAATAAAGAATTTACAAAATGCATTGTTCCCAACTGCAAACTAAAAAAGTTTCCTCGATATTTTTTGGGACAGTCTCCCAATTAGAGTTTGGTCAATACCTTTAGGACTTTTACTTTCACGACCAGATCACTGTGATTTGCTAATGCTTTGATTTTCTTGACACACACTCCAGATTCTTTGAATAAGAAAAAAAGTGAACTTCTGCTGAATTCTTTCCTGGATGAGGCAAGCCCTTCATTTTTTATGTTGTCATTTATATTCTCAAATAGGGTAAGAATATTAAGAAGAATCTCTCTGTCCCATTCTTTATTAAAGAGGGAAATCAATTCTGACGGCACTTTACAACTCACCAGTTCTCTTGTCATGGCTGGATTTTCAGTAAAGTTTATGATTAGTTTCATAATCTGAATCTTGGTGAAGTAATTTCCCAGGAATAACAAAGCAAAAAAGTCTGGAAAAGAATAGGAAAGCAAATGCTGGTAATGATTAGTCACAGTCATGTTGGTTAACAGTCTTAGACCAGCCATCTGCACAGCTGAGTCCAAACGACAGATCATGGTGTCATCACACACTTGACTGATGTATGTCTTAATCTTGCCCTGATTTTCCGAATTCACACTCAGGTTATTAAGGGCATTGTATGCCTTTTCCCTAATAATGGGATCTTTCGTTTTTATCAGTTTTGCAATAATTGGGAGACCACCCAATTCACGAATGGCATTTTGGTTAAATGAATATGCTGCATTGTTACCCAGAGTGACCAAGGCTACTTCTTGAATAAAAGGATCGTTAGATCTTTCTAAGATGTTAAGGACCTTTTGAAGGTCAGTAGCACCCAGAATATCATCAATTTTATAGGGAAAGTTGAACTTGCCCTTTCGAACAGGCCATAACATAGCTGGGGTCCTGGTGCTCTTATTTCTGGCCCTTCCCTTGGACTTGCCACTAGCCTTGCTCCCAGCCCTAGCTCCGTTCCTCACAGGGTGGCAGCCTCCACCCCTGACTCCTGGGCAGGGTAAACCAGGTGCGAGGGCCCTGGTCCCAAAGATGGTACCCAACTTGGCAGCTTTAACTGCCTTTGCACTTGCCTGTTCCTTCAGGGTGCTGAAAAGGGCCTTGGCCTTGGCCTCTAGGCCACCTCCACGCTCGGCCTTTGAGTGGGCCTCTGCCTTTACATCAGGTCCACTCTTGAGTTCCACAGCTACCTCAGCCTTGGCCTTTGACTCACCCTGAAGTCTGGCTCCAGCCCCCGCCCCAGCATTAGCCTTAGCTCCTTTCCCAGTCTCTGAAATATCGTGAGATTCCCCCTCCTCATCGTCGTCCTCGTTCCAGATTATCTCGTTCTCATCTCTTCCCCAGGTCAGCCTGTATACACAGTAGCAGGCTCCAGCCCCGATCACCACACCAGCAGCCACGCAGCCAGCTTCCCGAGTTCGGCCCATGATACAGGGAGTGTCTGGAGGACTTGCTCTGGCTGGAGGAGTGCTCCCAAGTCGAGATGCGGGGGAGATGGGGCTGCGGAGTCTTCAGCTACAGCCAGCAGGCTCTGCTGCAGCTACATGTACTTGGGGACATAAGGATAAAAGATTTAAGGCTTCAGTCTCCTCCTTTTTGCGCCTTTGCATGCAGCCAGACTGACCTACAGACCTACAAACAGACCAAACAAATAGAGACATGGCAGGGACTCAAAGTGAGATCACTGATTCCTTTCTTCAATCAGGAATTTTGGAAGTTTCCCCACCTCCAGATTCTCCAACGTCCTCTTCAACTACCCCACTCCAGTACGTTAAATTTACGACAACTAATCAGTTCCCTACCTCCCCTGCCCCTGCAGATGTCCCGGGGACAGAGGCACCCCCACATACACCCGCACAGGTCCAGGCAGTTTCTTCCTTCGATTTCTGGCCTGGAGTAACACCGATTTCCTGCAAAAATGCGTACAAAGCGGGTGGGGAAGGTGGAGCTGAGCGCTCAGGGGACAGACAGATGAACCTCACCCGAGACGGGACACACGTTCCTCTCTGGCATCACTGGCCCTAGTCCTGCGGAGCCCAGTGTTTCCCATCTTCGGTTACCCTCCCCTCCTCACTGAGCTGCGGCTTTGATTTGAAAGTTTGTTTTGACCCGTCACCCCTCCCCCCACTCCGCTCCTACGACCTCCTCCAAACCTCCACCCTACCCCCTCCCCCGAAAAAAGTCACCGCCTTCGAAGGTGACTGCCACAACTCCTTCCCTGTAACAAAATGGATGGTGGTGGAGCCACAGTGAGTATCTAGAAGCCAGACAGGCGTAAAATGCACAAAACTCTCGAACTCCGCCCTGGCCTCCGCCACCCCCACCATCTCAGAGGTACCAGGATACTCCTACCCCCACCCATTACATTCACTGCTCCGGAGCAATTTCCTTCCTTCCTCGTCTAGGTTTCCGCCCCCATGTAACCTAAGGACTGACAACTCTGGGACCGAAGAGTAATTTGGAGTAAGGTCCTCCCTACCCCCACTCTCACCCCAGAACTCTCGCAGACACCTACATCCTCCCAGCCACTTCTTTCCCTGCAGAGCGCTTTCTTTTGCAAGCTCTGCAATGGTCCAGAGAGAAGGAGGGGTATGAGGGGGACGTCCATAGGCCCACTGGAGTTTGCAGTCTTCACCTTTCTCCACCTCAGGGATCCCTAAATAGTGCCACCACCTTCACTCTAACCTACCTGTTTCAGGGCAATTTTCCTCTTCTTCCTGCTCCTAGGGTTGAACTGGCCTTCAGGCGCAAGATCCACAGACACAGACAGGCGACACGGCAGAGATGGGATGGCTAGGCAGACAGAATAGGACTTCAGACAGTCCCAATACCAGCTTTTCCGAATCCAAGGTCCTGGTTGTCAAACGGATTTCACTTTTTGGTCTTTCACCCTACCCCCACTTCTCAGGACTCTGATAACAGCAGCCTTCTCCAGCAAGGGCGTCCATCCACCCCATCCCCCAGCCCAGAGTCTCGGTCTCAACTCCAGCGGTCAGCCATTTTCCCAGGAAAAACCACACCCCTTTGGAACAACTGGAAAGAGGGGAGGCGGGGCGAAGGAGTGCGGATAACCAGAGGAGCCAAAGAAAACCCCAAGATCTGATTCCCCCTCCCCAATGCATTCGCGGCCCCAAAGACAACTCTTTTTCCTGTACGCGTTGTCATATCCTATTTCCTGTATCAAATAGCAAGGAGCTAACTGGGAGTCAATAATGCGCCCGGGTTAGAACGAGAAGCCCAGCCATCCTCAACCTTCTAGGAGTCGCGGGGCAATCCCACCTTTACACGGACCTGCTGGGCTTCGGGGCAGATTCTTTATTCCTTTGCTCGGAGTGGTACAGCGCCCTACTGAAAGACACGGGGAATGACAAGACAGACGCACAGCTCCAAGATTCTGGTTGCTAGATGGAGCAGCACACCGGACAAGAATCTTAACACGGGTCCTTCCCGATACAAGGCCCTGGATGTCAAAGGTTTCAGGTTTCCCCTTTCCTGGTCTGGGATGTCCCCTGGAATCTGGCTCCCAAGTGTCCACCATTTTTGTTCTTGGAAATGCCGAGGAAACAGTGCAAGGGTGTGGAGAAAGCGAGCCGTGTCCCTCTGTAGCCTCCACCCTCCGCTACTAGCACCGCAGGAATCCCCCAGGCAAGAGCCCATCCACACATAGACCTGCTGGCAGCAGAGCAGAGTTACCTCCTCCTCCTCCTCTTCTCCTGGCCACAAGCCCGCCCGCCTTCGAGGTAAAAGGGAGATGGCAACCGGACCAAACGAAGACCAGGATTAGAAGGACGTCTGCAAATGTCTAGCTCCTGCTCACGTGAGAGCCACGTCACTCGTGAGCTCAGGACCCCAATTACCACTCCCACCAGCAGTGCGGCAGGAGCTGGCCCACCCCCCTTCTTTCCCCTCCACAGCAGGTCCTGCCACTCATGTTCCTCTGCTGATCCCAGAAACCAGAAGTAGCTTCTCTTGTAGTTGGCATTTGCCTTTCTTTGGTTAACAGAGACAACATCTGTTCCCATGTCCATCGGTCTTTTCTTACTCTTTGAGGAGTAATTTTTCTCTCCTCTACTCCCTGTCCACCCACCTCTCCCTTCACCTCCACCCCTTCCCAGCCTCAAATGAACAGCTTCTCTCCTACACTCCTCTATGAAATTAGATTTAAGATCTCAGAAAAGGAGATGGGCGGTGGGAATAGCTTACTTTCTTAAACTTTTCTGTTCATTTTAAAAAAATCAGTAATGCATTATTCCTATATAGAGAAAATTATGCTATTTTTGTTTGAGTGGAGAAGAATTTAAGTGTGAGGGAATAACCCCAAAGGCCTCATTAATTTTATTATATTTATTTCTAACACAAGGAAAATGTTTCCACTGGTTACAGTCAAAAAGAAGCTTTCTAAATATAGAAAGTTTCTAAATATAATACAGTTTTAAAATTGAAAACTGTTATTTTTCACATGGTCTATGTATTAGTCCACAAAGATGACTTGTTGTCTAATCTTGGTCATTTTAAACAAATGATCTATTTTACTTTTTCAAATTTTGGGTCAACTTACAATTTGATAAAAGCAATACAATCATATCTAGTTTGATTAAAGAAAGAAAGACATTCAATAACCTCAAAGTTTTGACTGACTGCTGTGTGAACCTCTTGTGATTTTATGGCTTTTCTAAATACCTGTCCCAGATTAACTTTTTATCTACTAGGGCTTCCCTGGTGGCTCAGTGGCAGAGAATCCACCTGCCAATGCAGGAGACACAGGTTTGATCCCTGGGTTGGGAAGATCCCCTGGAGGAAATGGCAACCCACTCCAGTATTCTTGCCTGGGAAATCCCATGGACAGAGGAGCCTGGCAGGCTATAGTCCATGGGGTTGCAAAGAGTTGGATTCAACTTAGCAACTAAACTACCACCTACTATGGCTGAAAATGTTGAGGGTGTGAGGGATGGAGAAGTTGTCCCTGCCTTGTCAAGAGGGGAGGGAGGAAGGTGATGCCTTCCCACCTCCCCTATATTCCAGAGTTTCTTGTCCCCTGCATTCTGGCACCTGACTCTCTTTGCTCACTCTTAAAATATACATGGACAGGTGACCAAGGTGGTAAATGCCACTTTACTCAGGTGACCAACCTGAGTAAACACCTTAGACTTCTTTCCTCCCTCCATACTTCACATTCCCACAGAGATAACTCAGGGATGCAGAGAAGGGACTGCTGTTCCCACCGACTCCTGCAGATTTCCATGAAGCCTAAAGAAGCAATTGCGGGGGGTGGGAAACATCCAGGCCTGCCAGCCCTGCCCTGCCCTGATTCACGGTGGCCCAGTTGTCCTTGTTCCTTATTCTGTCTGCTGAATCCACCTGACCTGAGAGATGCAGCCTGCTGGCCTCTCACCTCTGGCCTTCTTACCTCAGGGCATCCAGGGGGAACCCAGCCTTGTTGCTGGGTCACTGCCCACAGCCCACACTCACCTTGGTGCCCCCTCAGCCATATGTACACCTCTCCCCACTGACTGTCCTGATAAATGTAGAGTAGGCGTTCTCAACTGGCCACCTCTGTGCTCTACCTACAATTGTATCAAAGTCAAGTGGATGCATGTGTTCATTTTAGTTCAAAGAAGGGTCATAACTCTCATCAGATAGGCATCATTTATGACTTAAAAAATCTAAGAGGTACTCTCTTAGGAAAAAAAATATATATCCCTTTAGTGGTAATCAACCTCTGTTTTTCTCTCTCCCACATTATACACATTCTTTATATTTTTTAATGTGCAAACAATGCAGAAATGTATAAAGTGGAATGTGAAAGTTCCCTGTAATGCCTGTTCCACCAGTAATTGTTCCGAAAGCAATCACTTTTAACAATCTCATTAAAGTGCAGTGAATCTGCACTTTAATTTTAGAACTGCTATCTTTAAAAATTGGGTCTTTCTATCCATGTCAACCTTTGCTTGTTGTTGTTTAGTTGCACAGCCGTGTCCAACTCTTTGCAACCCCAATGGACTGCAGCATGCCAGGCTTTATGATCGTCAATAAATTTTATGTTTCTTCAGGTAGTTCATATTCATTACTTGTTAAGTTTATTCTTAGGTGTTTTATGGTTTTGTTGCTTTGGAGGGATGATATTCCTTTTATGATTATATTTTCTACCAGGTTATTGTCAAAGGAAATAATTCTGACATGTTTACTTTTAGTGACCTTTCTTAATATTTCTAATACGGGCATAACTCATTTTATTGTGCTTTGTTTTATTGTGATTCACAGATATTGAGTTTTTCACAAAATGAAGGTTCGTGGCAACTGTGTCAAGCAAGTCTATTGGTGCCACGTTTCCAACAGCATGTGCTCACTTCATGTCTCTGTATTACAGCTTGGTAATTCTCGCAATATTTCAAACTTTTTCATTATTATTATACTCGTTATGGTGATCTGTGATCTTTGATGTTACTATTGCAAAAACATTACAACCCATTGAAAGCTCAAATGATGATTAGTATTTTTTACTAATAACATTTTTAAATTAAAGCATACACATTTAAAAAAAATATTTGGTTGTGCCAAGTCTTAGTTGAGGCACACAGGATCTTTAGTTGCAGCATGCAAACTTTTAGTTGGGGCATGTGGGATCAGTTCCATGACCAGAGATCAAACCTAGGCCCCCTTTATTGGGAGCCCAGTCTTAGCCACTGGACCAGCAGGGAAGTCCCTAAGTACATTTTCTTTTTTTTTACTGCTAAAACTTTGTTTTATTCACAAACTTTTTTTTGTTGTTTTTGTTTTGTTTTTTCTTTTTTTTCTTTTTTGCTTTACAATATTGTCTTGGTTTTGCCATACATCAACATGCATCCACCACGGGTGTACATGTGTTCCCCATCCTGAAACCCCCTCCCACCTTCCTCCCCAGCCCATCCCTCTGGGTCATCCCAGTGCACCAGCCCCAAGCTTCCTGTATCCTGCATCCTAAGTACATTTTTAAAGACATAATACTTTTGTACACTTAATAAGCTACACTATAGTGTCAGATCAGTTTATTTTTCTTCTTCTGTTCTTATCTCATTGTAACAAATATTTGGAATGGTGGACTAAAGGATTTAAAACACCAGGCAAGTTACAGCTCAGTTTAGCTCAAGCAGACAGATCTTTTATTAGACAGACTCTCCCAAGACATGGGAACAGGCCAATCCCAAAGGAGCTGTCCTCATAATCTCTCTTGGCTTCCCCCTTTATATACTTTCTTGGCTTCCCCTTTTTTATACTTCCTTGGCTCTCCACCTTTTTATACTTCCTGTCTCCTCCTTTTGGTTATGCCCTGTACAAAATACGGCTTGTACCCACCACCAATCAAGGAAAGGGAATGCAAATGGGCATACACTCAAGGCCAGTTGACAACTGCAAGTTACATAACAGCCTATGTATGTCTTCCATTAATTCAATGTGTTATCAGTTTCAGTTCAGTTCAGTCACTCAGTTGTGTTGGACTCTTTGCAACCCCATGAACTGCAGCACGCCAGGCTTCCCTGTCCATCACCAACTCCCAGAGTCCACCCAAACCCATGTCCGTTGTGTCAGTGATTCCATCCAACCATTTCATCCCCTGTCGTCCCTTTCTCATCCTGCCCTCAATCTTTCCCAGCATCAGGGTCTTTTCAAATGAGTCAGCTCTCTGCATCAGGTGGCCAAAGTACTGAAGTTTCAGCTTCAACATCAGCCCCTCCAATGAACACCCACGACTGATCTCCTTTAGAATGGACTGGTTGGACTTCCTTGCAGTCCAAGGGACTCTCAAGAGTCTTCTCCAACACCACAGTTCAAAAGCATCAATTCTTCGGCACTCAGCTTTCTTTATAGTCCAACTCTCACATCCATACATGACTACTGGAAAAACCACACCCTTGACTAGATGGACCTTTGTTGGCAAAGTAATGTCTCTGCTTTTGAATATGCTATCTAGGTTGGTCATAACTTTCTTTCCAAGGAGCAAGGGTCTTTTAATTTCATGGCTGCAATCACCATCTGCAGTGATTTTGGAGCCCAGAAAAATAAAGTCAGCCACTGTTTCCACTGTTTCCCCATCTATTTGCCATGAAGTATATATGTGTAGAATATTTATGAGCCTTTAATGAGCTCCTGGAGAAGGCAATGGCACCCCACTCCAGTACTCTTGCCTGGAAAATCCCATGGACGGAGGAGCCTGGTAGGCTGCAGACCATGGGGTCGTGAAGAGTCGGACACAACTGAGCGAATTCACTTTCACTTTTCCCTTTCATGCATTGGAGAAGGAAATGGCAACCCACTCCAGTGTTCTTGCCTGGAGAATCCCAGGGACAGGGGAGCCTGGTGGGCTGCCGTCTATGGGGTCGCACAGAGTCGGACACGACTGAAGCGACTTAGCAGCAGCAGCAATGGGCTCCTGCTTCCCAGGTGGGTCAGTGGGTAAAGAATCTGCTTGCAATGCAGGAGCTGAAGGAGATGTGGGTTCGATCCCTGGATTGGGAAGATCCCCTGGAGAAGAGAATGGCAACCCACTCTAGTATTCTTGCCTGGAGAATCCCATGGACAGAGGAGCCTGGCAGGCTATAGTCCATAGGACGGCAAAGAGTCAGACTGGACTGAAGCGACTCAGCACAGCACAATGGGCTCCTAGCTGCCTAAGGTTACTTGGAGAAGCCCCTGTGGTTAGTTTGTATCCACTGTGTGCTTAGGGAACATGTGCAGGAGTTGGAAAAGTCTCTGCGGTTATTTTTGTAGGGATTTGTGAGCTCTCCTGGGGATGTCTGGGATGGGGTTTAGAGATCAGCTTGCATCCTTTTTGGCTAGGCCACCCCTCCTTACTCATGCCTAACTTCCTACCTAACAATAGTATAAACAAAACTTCTTTGTGCACTGAGAAGCCAAAGAAATACATGACTCACTTTATTGAAATACCAGCTTTATTATGGTAGTCCGGAAATGAACCCACAATACTCAGAGGTATGCTGGTAGTTTTTCAGTTGATAACTTTGGTTTTTCTAAGTATGCATACATGATAATCTGAAAATGATGATTTTTTTAAATTTTGCCTTTTCCAATCATTATATCTCTTATTCTTTAAATTTCTGGGTGTACTACATCAGCCAGAACCTCCAGAACTATGTTGAATAATAATGGTGACTGAGAGCCTCCTGACCTTGTCTTTGAGAATGCCCCTAAAATTTCACCATTTAGTGTGATGTTTGCTATTTGTTTCTGCTGTGTTTTCCTTCATCTTTGTTTGTGTGATGGAGGAGATGTTTAACAACTGCACTCTCATAACTCTTTATGTAAGACTGAGAAAATGTAATTGTCTACATCAAAATATTGGGAGTGGGAGATGAAGAGAGAGAGTTGTCACAAATACTGTGCTTATTGTGAATAAGTTGATGAGCAAAAGCAGACATTAACTCTGCTCTCATAGTGAACAAAATAATGAAATAATCACATATACATACAAACTGAACAAAATACTTTGAAGGAAAGGAACACTGTTAATATGCTGAAAGAAGAGGCAGTGTCTGGGGATTGGGTAAGGTTTCCTTGCTGAGTGAAAGGAGAGAAATTTTGAATTGACATTAAGGAAAGAAAGTGTTAACTAGGAAAAGAGAGAAGCAGAAAATAAAAATGTCTCAAATTTTCCACTCTTCTTATAACCACCATGATAACCCATCTACCTCAATCCTAGGATAAATCCTGTGAAAACTGCTGCTAACTTTTCAATTGACTCAGGTTTTTTTGTTTGTTTGTTTCACATACACCACCAAAAAGAAAATAATGTAGATACGTTATATGTGAGTGTGTGTACACATGTGCCTTTTAAAAATAATTTGAGATCATACTATGCAAATTATTCTGCACACTATTTTTCACCTTATATACCATATACA
Source organism: Bos taurus (assembly GCF_002263795.3). Classification (NCBI taxonomy): domain Eukaryota; kingdom Metazoa; phylum Chordata; class Mammalia; order Artiodactyla; family Bovidae; genus Bos; species Bos taurus. Next base: position 50,681,589 of record NC_037357.1, read on the forward strand.
ACATTTTATCAGCTGCAATAGTATTCTATAGTGTGAATTTACTAAAATTCAACTGATCTATTACTGGTTGATATTTAGCCTCTTCCCCATCTTCAGTCAGTTCAGTTCAGTTCAGTCACTCAGTCGTGTCCCCATCTTTGTCTATTACAAAACTGCAACGGTGGGGACCTTTGTTTACATATGCATGTGTGCTCAGTTGTGACCCACTCTTTATGACCCTATGGGCTGTAGTCTGCTAGGCTCCTCTTTCCATGGATATTCCATGCAAGAATACTGGAGTGGGTTGTCATTTCCTCCTCCAGGGGATCTTCCAGACCCAGGGATTGAACCCTGTGTCTCCTGCATGGGCAGGCAGATTCTTTACTGCTGCACCACCTGGGAACCTTTGTTTACATATATATTTTACAATTGTAGCACTATTTCCTCAGTAGAAATTCGTAGAAGTGAAATCACTGGGTCAAAGTGGAAGGTCATTTTATTTATTTTTTCTTTTTTTAAAATTTATTTTAATTGGAGGCTAATTACTTTACAATATTGTGGTGGTTTTTGCCATACATTCACATGAATCAGCCATGGGTATACATGTGTTCCCCATCCTGACTCTCCCTCCCACCTCCCTCCCTATCCCATCCCTCAGGGTCATCTCAGTGCACCAGCCCTGAGCACCCTGTCTCATGCATCAAATCTGGACTAGCGATCTGTTTCACCTATGATAATATACATGTTTCAATGCTATTCTCTCAAATCATCCTACCCTTGCCTTCTCCCACAGAGTCCAGAAGTCTGTTCTTTACATCTGTGTCTCTTTTGTGGTCTCGCATATAGGGTCATCGTACCATCTTTCTAAATTCCATATATATGCATTAATATACTGTATTGGTGTTTTTCTTTCTAACTTATTTCGCTCTGTATAATAGGCTCCAGTTTCATCCACTTCATTCAGTTCAGTTCAGTCGCTCAGTCGTGTCCGACTCTTTGCGACTCCATGAATCGCAGCATGCCAGGCCTCCCTGTCCATCACCAACTCCAGGAGTTTACTCAAACTCACGTCCATCGAGTCGGTGATGCCATCCAGCCATCTCATCCTCTGTCGTCCCCTTGTCCTCCTGCCCCCAATCCCTGCCAGCATCAGAGTCTTTTCCAGTGAGTCAACTCTTCACATGAGGTGGCCAAAGTACTGGAGTTTCAGCTTTAGCATCATTCCTTTCTAAGAACACCCAGGGTTGATCTCCTTTAGAATGGACTGGTTGGATCTCCTTGCAGTCCAGGGGACTTTCAAGAGTCTTCTCCAACACCAGAGTTCAAAAGCATCAATTCTTCGGTGCTCAGCCTTCTTCACAGTCCAACTCTCACATCCATACATGACCAATGGAAAATCATAGCCTTGACTAGATGGACCTTTGTTGGCAAAGCAATGTCTCTGCTTTTGAATATGCTATCTAGGTTGGTCATAACTTTCCTTCCAAGGAGTAAGCATCTTTTAATTTCATGGCTGCAGTCACCATCTGCAGTGATTTTGGAGCCCCCCAAAATAGTCTGATACTGTTTCCACAGTTTCCCCATCTATTTCACATGGAGAACTGATTCAAGTGCATTCTTTTTTAATAGCTGAGTAATACTCCATTGTGTATATGTACCACAGCTTTCCTATCCATTTGTCTGCCAAAGGACATCTAGGTTACCTTCATGTCCTGGCTATTATAAACAGTGCTGTGATGAACATTGGGGTACATGTGTCTCTTTCAATTCTGGTTTCCTCGGTGTGTATGCCCAGCAGTGGGATTGCTGGGTCATATGGCAGTTCTATTTCCAGTTTTTTAAGGAATCTCCACACTGTTCTCCATAGTGGCTGTACTAGTTTGCATTCCCACCAACAGTGTAAGAGGGTTCCTTTTTCTCCACACCCTCTCCAGCATTTATTCTTCGTAGACTTTTTGATAGCAGCCATTCTGACCAGCGTGAGATGGTACCTCACTGTGGTTTTGATTTGCATTTCTCTGATAATGAATGATGCTGAGCATCTTTTCATGTGTTTGTTAGCCATCTGTATGTCTTCTTTGGAGAAATGTCTGTTTAGTTCTTTGGCCCACTTTTTGATTGGGTCGTTTATTTTCCTAGAATTGAGCTGCAGGAGTTGCTTGTATATTTTTGAGATTAGTTCTTTGTCAGTTGTTTCATTTGCTATTATTTTCTCCCATTCTGAAGGCTGTCTTTTCACCTTGCCTATAGTTTCCTTCGTTGTGCAAAAGCTTTTAAGTTTAATGAGGTCCCATTTGTTTATTTTTGCTTTTATTTCCATTACTCTGGGAGGTGGGTCATAGAGGATCCTGCTGTGATTTACGTCAGAGAATGTTTTGCCTGTTCTCCTCTAGGAGTTTTATGGTTTCTGGTCTTACATTTAGATCTTTAATCCATTTTGAGTTTATTTTTGAATGTGGTGTTAGTATGTGTTCTAGTTTCATTCTTTTACAAGTGGTTGAGCAGTTTTCCCAGCACCACTTGTTAAAGAGATTGTCTTTTCTCCATTGTATATTCTTGCCTCCTTTGTCAAAGACAAGGTGTCCATAGGTGGGTGGATTTATCTCTGGGCTTTCTATTTTGTTCCATTGATCTATATTTCTGTCTTTGTTCCAGTACCATACTGTCTTGACTATATCTTTGTAGTATAGTCTGAAGTCAGGCAGGTTGAGTCCTCCAGTTCCATTCTTCTTTCTCAAGATTGCTTTGGCTAGTCAAGGTTTTTTTTGTATTTCCATACAAATTGTGAAATTATTTGTTCTGGTTCTGTGAAAAATACTGTTGGTAGCTTGATAGGGATTGCATTGAATCTATAGATTTCTTTGGGTAGTATATTAATTTTTGCTATATTGATTGTTCCGATCCACGAATATGGTATATTTCTCCATCTATCTGTGTCATCTTTGATTTCTTTCATGAGTGTTTTATAGTTTTCTATATACAAGTGTTTTGTTTCTTTAGGTACATTCTCATTGCAATGGTGAATGGAATTGTTTCCCTATTTTCTCTTTTTGTTTTCTCATTGTTAGTGCATAGGAATGCAAGGGATTTCTGTGTGTTAATTTATATCCTGCAACTTTACTATATTCATTGATTAGCTCTAGTAATTTTCTGGTGGCGTCTTTAGGGTTTTCTATGTAGAGGATCATGTCATCTGCAAACAGTGAGAGTTTTACTTCTTCTTTTCCAATCTGGATTCCTTTTATTTCTTTTTCTTCTCTGATTGCTGTGGCTAAAACTTCCAAAGCTATGTTGAATAGTAGTGGTGAGAGTGGGCATCCTTGTATTGTTCCTGACTTTATGGGAAATGCTTTCAATTTTTCACCATTGAGGATAATGTTTGCTGTGGGTTTATCATATATGGCTTTTATTATGTTGAGTTATGTTCCTTCTATGCAGAAGTTCATTTTAAATTTTATCCATGCTCCCAACTCTCACCTCTTAAATTTTGGTTTTATATTCCATGTTGAGATTCAAAATTTTTTGATTTCTTAAATTATAAGTGGGATCAAACATCTTCCCATAACTTTAACTATTTGTATTTCTCTTTCTGTGAACTACTTTTCCCCATTTTTCCACTAGGTTTTTCATCTTTTTCTTATTAATACACAAGAACTTCCTGTATATTAAGAAAATGAGCTCTTAGATTGTCATAAGCATTATAATCATTTTCCCAGTTTATAATTTTCTTTGGACTTATGCTTTATAGATTTTTTGTGTTTTTAAAATCTTTATGATACAAAATTTATCAACTCTTTCTTTACATTTTTTGAGTTTTGTGTCCTGCTTAGGAAGACCTGTGTGTTCTTCTAATTTGTAGATGTGTTTTTTAATGTTTAAATTTTGGTCCATATACAATTTTTTTTGGTTGTATTGTCTCTGTTATCAGTAAGCTAGAAATTTTACCCAACATTCCTTTTGCACCATTTGTATAAATGTCAACACAGTGAAAAAAGCAAATGACATCTCAATGCTATTATGAATATATTTTTACAGCTTTATTAACATATGAATTATTTCTTTCCAAATAGTTAGCAAATATTCCTAATATCAATTATCAAATAATACCTCTCTAGTTCCTGATTTTAAATGCCACCTTTATCATGACCTAAATATCCACATATATTTGGATCTATTTTTTGATTCTCTGTGTTCCTTTAATCTCTTATTTTTTCTTTTTATGTACAAAACTGTTTTAATTATAGTGTCTTTATGTTTTAATATCTGGAAGAGTAAGGCCTCTCTAATTATCCTTTTTCATGATTTACCTTCTGAGTCATATGTGTTTATTTACAGATAAAATTAATTATTTTGTTAAATTCCCTTAAAAATCTTGCTTTTATTTCCACTTGGATTATAGTTAATTCGAAAGTTAACTGAGGGTTAATTGGCATTTTTATAAGACTATGTTACAGAACACACAAGGGAACTTGTTTGCTCTTGATTGCCCCATCCTGACCCCTCCCCCACCTCCCAAGACAGCACAGGCACCAATAAACTCTTGCCTGGATTTCCTGTCTGACCTCTAGTCAATTTCTATTGCTTGAGGAAGGCCAAGAAACCTGGTTGGTATCAGATTTATGGCACCCAACATGGGGCAGTTGTACTTTCTGGGAAGAGGATCTGGGCACCTCCAGGACCACTGAATACAGCTTCCCCATGGGTGACAAGTAGCCACCTGACCATATTGTTTCAGTGTCATGGAGGTTAATAAGTCTGCCTTCCTGGGCCCTGGGGGCCTCAATACCCTCATTCAGGCAATGCTTTCCCCTCCCATTTGTCCTTTTCCCTCTCTTGAAATCTCTCTACTTCTCTCTGTCCTCTCCTTACAAGAGAGTGGACATTGGGCAGCTACAGTATCATTCCTCTAAGCTTGTGAGACCATGCTTCCTCTGGCCAGCAATTGACAGGTGACAAGCAAAGATGGGAAAGGCTCACCTCACACCCTGCAGACCAGACTGCTCAAGGAGAGCAGTCCAGCATGCTCTGCTTGACGGGACATTTAAGAAAGTGATAGAGGTTTAAACCTCATATCATGTAGTGGCTGGAAGTCCTGTCATCCCAGTATTCTCACCTTTATTTCTCTATCATCTCTTTCTCTTTTTAAGTCTTTTCTGTACCTCCTCCCTTTACTTCTCCCTTGATCCTTATACCTACACTCCCATCCCCTTTATCCTGAAAACTACTTGTTTGTGTCTGTAAGTTTTTGTAATTGGTATCTTTGTTCTATGTAGTTTTGTTTGTCCAACTGCTTCCGCAAGTCTCTGCCAAAATTTTGGGCACAGTGGAACATTTAAACCTTGACATACAAACACAGCCCACCTTGCCTGAGACTCCAGCCTTGCATTACTTAGTGGGATTAAAAAAAAAATTATTTTTGGCTGTGCTGGGTCTTCGTGGCTACAGACGGGCTTTCTCTAGTTGCAGCTAGTGAGGGGCTCCTCTAGTTGTGGTGCACTGGATTCTCATTGCTCTGGCTTTTCTTGTTGTGGAGCACTGGCTCTAGGGCACAAGACCTTCAGCAGTTGCAGCATGTGGGCTCAATAGTTGTGGTGCACCCCGGCTTAGTTGCTCCGCAGCATGTGAAATCTTCCAAGACCAGACATTAAACCCTTGTCCCCTGCATTGGCAGGCAGGTTCTTAACCACTGGACCACCAGGGAAGTCCCCTTGGTGGGATGTAAAAGAACAAAACGAAAAGAAAGGAGCTTGCATTTTCCCCTCCTCTGCCTTCGCAAACTAAGCTTTTAAACTTGGCTCCAGGAGCTTGCATCTCTCTTCTCTGCCTTTGCAATGTAACTATTCTCCCTGGGCTCTCAGGAACTACCTGATCCACCTGCAGTCCTCCAGACGGAGGTGGGGAAAGGGCCATTCTAAATTCAAGCAGAAAAACTATGAGGTCTCTGGTTCTGTTTGTTTTTATATAAAAATTAACTTGTAAATGAGCTGTATTTAATTAGCTTAAAGGAAATTAAGTGTTTATACACATTCTTAGAAATATAAAAGAAAACTCACCAGAATACATTTTGCATTCATGTGGTCTGGGAGATAGTCAGTATTTAATTAATATCTGTTATTAGAGCTAGCTTAAGCTTGTGGGTTTAATTAATATAGTCTTGTTTTTAGAATCATCAATGTCAAGTATTATATTCTTATTGCAGCTAGGGTTACTGAAAGTCAATAAGTGCACATTCTTTCTGTTATGAGATTTGTCAACAGGGAAAACAACCTGATATGATTACATTTTTAAGTAAATGTAACTAGGATAAGAGCTTTTTGGTTAACTCTACAAGAATAATTATGCTTTGGAAATGCCCATCTAAAGATAGTCTCTTCAAATTTTGGTAACCTAAATCAAGTTAAATAATAGGAATTCATTGAATATTCAGGCCATTTTAAATAAACTATTGGGCTTCCCAGGTGCTACTAGTGGTAAAGAATTGGCCTGCCAATGCAGGAGACACAGGAGTCATGGGTTCAGTCCCTGGCCTGGAAAGATCCCCTGAAGAAGGAAATGGCAACCCACTCCAGTATTCTTGCCTGGAGAATCCCATGGACAGAGGAGCCTGGTGGGCTACAATCCATAGGGTTGCGAAGTCAGATACAACTAAAGCAAAGGAAGCAAGCAAGCAATTGGAACATTAATTGCAAAACAGGTCTAAATTTGCCTACTTTTGAGAAGGTAAATTTACCTTCTTCTGAGAGAGAAACTAAAGCTATTTTGTGTCATCTTGAGATTTTCTTTACCAATCTGTAGAATGTTAATGTAAAAGACAGTTCATGGTTGCCTAAGGAAAGTAGGATGTGTGTTTTCAGAAAAGAAGGTATGAGGAATGGAAATATATATTTTTTTAAAGGAAAAAGGGGTGATTTTGTCCTAAAGCTTGTTAATTCTAAGTGGAAAGAATAAGGCACAAAGTATGACTACAGAAAGTTTGCAGAAGAGGAAGTTGAGAAAAGAATTTTGTATGTGGCTAGGATTTTCTAAAGTTGGATTAAATTTAATTAAGTAAGTGAATTTTATTAGGAGTAGGTTGATGAAAGTCTGGTTTTGGTTTCTGTCATAAAAGAACAGTTTTCTTGGAATGCTGCTCTTGATAACAGATTATGTGAGTTTCTGTGCCTTTAAGTGATCTGTATTAACTTTTGAGAATTTTTTTTTCACCTTGGCTCAGGGAATAATTGTTTCACAGTGACCTATGATCCTATCTGACCAGGTAAAATTTTTGCTATCTTTTTTTACAAATTTCCCAAATATTAAATTCTAATTACAGTACTTTTGACCTCCAACTAACTTTGGATGCTTCAAAGGATCTCTGGAGCATCCCAAAGAGAGATCCTAAACTGGTTCATTTATTATGTTAAATTACATGAGAAACATGGTCCACACTTGCTGCTGCACGTATCAGATGGGATCATCAGGCTCTCCCCAGTTTTATCACAGCCACCAAACAGATAGGGGAAAGGCTTTGGGGTTCTTCTGCTGTTTAGTCTTTCACCTTACTCTATGTTCAAAAAAATCCCCTGTGGGAATACTCCCACCTCTAGGCCTGATCCTGTGGCATTGTCTATTGCACCCAACTCTATTTCCTCCAGGAGTTCCTTTTTGTACCCCAGGGACCCCCTTTACTCCAGGCCTTGGCAGCCCATACACTGTTACAGACTACCTATTGCTGGGCACTTCCAAGCAGGCCACATCCTTTAGACTTCATAAATGTTCAGTCTCAAGGAATACACCCCAACCTAGGGGAAATTGTTGCTAGTCCATAAGCCTTATAGACAACAGATCCCCCTCAAAGAGAGCCCTGGCAATGCACTGGCACTGGTTCAAACATCCCTTATCACAGAACTATAGCATGAGGGGCTGGGTCAACCAGAGATATCTGGTTATGTGATGGGAGAGTAGTGGAGGCTCAAAATCCCATTAGGTAAGAAGGGAATTCAGAGAACTCTCTGACTCTCTTCTGACAAAAGCTTCCTAGTAAATGTCTCTGAGATGCTGGACATCATTTCTAGGAGCAGTCTTAGTTGCAAGTTACTCAACATGGGAGGATCCTCTTCTAAGCCAGAAGAAACACCTCTGGAATATATCCTCAAAAACTGGAAATTGCATAAAATGGAAAAAATTAAACTCTTAACACTGTCTGGCCTTTATATAAGTTGGAGGGGTGGAGAAAAATGAGTCTCTAAATTACAATACCACTGTGAAATTGAATCTTTACTGTCCCAAGATAGGAAAATGGACTGGGGTTCCCTATGTTCAAGCCTTCATGGTCCGTTACCAAAACCCTACTCTATGTGGCTCCTGTAATTGAAAGCATGGGGAATCAGAAAACACTTCTGACATTTTAGATGATCCTCCTTTAATTACCCCAATTTTCAGGGAGGAAACCAAGTCTCCCCTGCTTTTCCAGGGCTACCTACTTCCCTAGAAGCATCTATTTCTTCAGATTCCTCTGACCAATTCCACACTTCACCTCCCTATGTCCTTTTATAGCCTCCTTTACTTCAGAAGGGAGATACTAGTCCTTCTGGAGCAACTCATAGTGAAACTTCCTGTCACCCAGGATCAGGAAAAATGTGCCTTCTTAGGGAAGTGGCAAATGGTGAAGGGACAATCAGAATATATGCCCCCCCTCCTTGTAACCAATTTAGACCAACCCAAACAGAGACTGGAAGACCCTAGTAAGTTTGTTGAAGGGCCTCAGGCCCTAACTATGGCCTTTGATTTAACTCAGAAGGATGTTCAAATAGTCTTGTCTACTTGCTATATCCCTGAGGAAAAACAAAGAATTTGGGCAGCAGCCCAGGTGCATGGTGACCAACTTGGCAAGGACTAATTCAAACATTTCATTATGGGTGGAGATGGAGTCCCAAATCAGGAGCCCCATTGGAATTATAAGCCCCAGGATGGAAGAGAAGCCAGGAAGCACACAATCCAATGTGTATTAGAAAGGATGAGAAAATATATCAAAAAGCCATTTAACTATGAAAAAGGTTAAAGGAGTAACCCAAGAAAAGAAAGAAAATCTAACTCTCTTTCAAGGTTGGCTTGTGGAAGCTTTTAGAAAATTTACTAACACTGATTCATCCACTCCCAAAGATCAGTCCCTGCTGGGACAGCACCCTATCAGTCTGCCCCTGATATTAGGTAGAAACTCCAAAAGTTAACAATTAGGCCCACAAACCCCAATTACACAACTCCTACAGTTGTCTTTTGGAGTATTTAATAATAGAGATCAAGCTGAGGAGGAAGAGAGAACCCAGTGTGAAAACAGGCAGGCCATGGATCAAGCTAAACTGATGGCTATAGCTGTTAGCCATGCATTGCAAACTCAGGACAGCCCAAGGGGGCTGAGGAAGTTTAACCATCCACCTTAGAGGTAAACCAGCAAGGAAGAATGCTTCAGATGTAAGTCAACTGGCCATTGAGCTCCAAAGTACCAAAAGAACCCCCTGGCCCATGCCCAGTCTACAAACAAATAGGTCATTAGAAGTAGAACTGTCCCCAGTTCTGAGGGTGAAAGGGGGCTCCTGCTCCCGATATGGCCATGCTGGATGACTGAGGTGGCCCAGGGATTCTGGTGGCAACCCCCAACTAAATGTGTACCTCCACTGAGGAGCCTTGGATGGTTCTTGACATGGCAGGTGTGTGCTCAGTAACTTCAGTTTTTGTGTCCAGCTCTCTGCGACCCCATGAGCTGTAGCTTTCCAGGCTCCTCTGTCCATGGGGTTTCCCAGGCAAAACTACTGGAGTGGATAGCCATTTCCTTCTCCAGGGGATCATTCCCAACCCAGGGATTGAACTCAAGTCTTCTGAGTCTCCTGCGTTGCAGGCAGATCCTTTACCACTGAACCACCAGGGAAGCCTAACATAGAAGGTTAAGAAATTCAATTTTTAAATGGATGCAGGAGCCATTTACTCTGCTCTGATCTCTTGCACTGAGCATCTTTCCTCCAAAAGCTGTACTGTGACTGGTGTTGATGGAAAGACTCATGCCTGTTACTTCACTGGGCCTCTCACTTGCCAGTTTGAACAGTTTTTGATCTCACATGCCTTTTTGGTTGTGCCTGAGTGCTCTACTCCACTACTAGGGAAGACCTCTGGGATCCATGTTATTATTAGGAGCCATATTATGATAAGGAGGCCCTGAGCAGTCCCTTTTCTTGACTCTAAGACAGACCAGCTGGAAGAGCAAGGTGCTATTCACAGCCATATTCTACATGCAGTAAACCCTGCATGTAGCAAGGTGCTATTCACAGCCATATTCTACATGCAGAAACCCATCCCTATGTCTGGGACAAAGGAATCCCTGGGAAGGCTATAAATGTCCAATCTGTAAAAATTAACCTTAAGCCATAAGTCGCTTATCCTAACGAGACAGGATCCCATAAAGTTGGAAGAAAAAAAGGTTTGCAATCCCTCATAGATAAATACTTAAGACATCACCTCTTAGTACCTTGTCAGTCTCCATGCAATACCCCTATTCTGCCAGCTAAGCCAAATTGGGAATATAGAGTGGTACAAGACCTTAGAGTAGTAAACAATGCAGTGATCCCTATCCATCACCTGTGGCCAATCCTTATAATATATTAGTCCAGATTTCTGGAGGTGCCAAATATTTTACTGTGCTTGACCTCAAGGATGCCGTCTTTTGCATCCCAGTTCATCTCTCACTTCAGTATCTATTTGCCTCCAGGTGGACTAACCCCCACTCTGGCCAATATAATTGGACAGTATTGCCTCAGAGTTTTCAGGACAGGCCACACTTGTTCACCTAGGCCCTGGGTGAGGGAAATACACCTAAAAGAAGGGGCCATTCTGTAGTATGTAGAGGACATATTAATATGCATCCCCACCATGGAGGCCTCAGATCAGAATACTATTGAAGTCCTTAATTTCCTTGGAACCTGGGGCACCAGGGTTTCCCAGAAAAAGCAACCCTGATGCCCATAACAGGTAGAAACCAACACTGAGAAAATTCGACAAGCCACTTGGATTTCAGCAGGCAATTAACCACCAATCCTCACTATTCAATATGGGTGGGAAAACTGAAAAATGGTTCTCTAGTTTGTTCTCTTGGATCTCACAAGGTATAAAAAGATTTCTGGCAGGAGAGTTTCATTTTTTTTATAACGCTTTTCTTTTCAGTAAATCAGTCATACTGATTTATACTGTATCTTCTCTAGTGCTCTGTTGTCTTCCCTACTGTTGTAAACCTGTGACTAAGACTTTTCAGTCCAAGGGAGGACTCCTAGGACCAACAAGTCCAGATCTTCCATTCTAAAATAGATAAATATGTTAAGCTTTAACCCTGAGATTAACAAAAATATATACCTAAGCAGAATGGTCCTGGCAGGGGCAACATCACTTCCTCTGTCTGGTCAACAGTTAAGGGAACCCTCCCAAAGTTAACCTGGTTCCTTCCCTTTCTAGGCCCTTTAATGGCTATTATAGTTCTCCTTTTTTAGCACTTGTTTGTTTAACATTTTGGTTAAGTTTGTAAGTTTGTGTCTTCTAGGATACAAAGCTTGAAGTAAGGCTCCTGATGCTTCTAGTTCAACCTATTCCAGCAGTTGGCCCAGGTCAAAACAGATCCTTGAAACAGTCATTGAGGGACTTCTACATCTCTAGGATAGGCTAGTGTCTGTGGCCCCCATCCAGTTGGAAGAAGTGTCAGAAGAAGAGACAGTCAAGTCCTTACAGATTAAGAATAAGGATGTGGAGTCTCTCAGAGGGGAAAGGGACAGGCAGGGACCTGAGACCTTTTGCTGCAGTGCTGCAATGCTTGTACTTAGACATACCTCTCTTAGAGCAACTCAATACAAAGACACTATGGGACTAAAAGTAACTGCAAGAATACACGGTTGGGGCAAACTGTGGACACAAGATACAGACAAAAAAAACTCAACTGCCACTTTTGAAGAGAGTGGAGCAAAAACAGGGTGTAAAAGCAGGGTACTGAGCATGCCCCCTGCAAACCACCTAAGCCACCCCTCTGGCCCAGCCCCTGAACACACCCCTACCCTCACCCCATATAAGGAACAAGTTCACCTCCCCTCAGGGAGCGAGCAAGCAAGGGAATCTATTGTTTGTTCTTGCTCCCTGCTGCTGCTGCAGAGGCTCCAATAAAGCCTTGCATTAAAAACAATATTACCACTTCACCTCAGTTAGAATGGCTATTAAAAAAAAAAAAAAAAAGAGAGATAACAAGTGTTGGTGAGGATGTGGAGAAAAACCTGTTAATTTTTAAGTAGCTTATTTTTATATGTGTATAACGGAATATTATTCAGCCATAGAAAAGAAGGAAATTCTATTTTTGACAAGATGGATGGTACTATATGTGGAACCTAAAAGCCAAATTCATAAAAACAGGGTAGAATGGTGGGTGCTAGGGACTGCGGGAAAGGGGAAATGGGGGACTGTTAGTCAAAGGGTACCAACTTCCAGTTATAAGATGAATAAGTTCTGAGGAATCTAAATGAAGTTACAAGATAAATAAGTTTCTGGGGAAACGAATATTTTTTCCCCTTGGGAACCCAGTTTTTCTAGTTATTTGCCTTCATTTATTTTCCCAGCAGAATTTGTACGTTAAAAATATAAGACTCCCAGATTCCTTTCCCAGAATGCCCCGCGCTGCAGAAGAGGCTTCTGGGAGCTGGAGACATATTGGGTTGGCTGGTGCCGGACTCCCGAGATGGTGGCGTTTGTGGTGTAACGGAAGTCCCTCGAGCCCGTGGCAGCGGTTTCGCGGCCTAACTCAGTGCTCGCCTTTTTCACTGAGAAAGTGAGGCAGAGGTGGCAACCACCAGAAACCTAGTAACCTCGAGAACCCCCTCAACCATCAGCGGCTTGGCCAAAAGAAACTGACGGCAGCAGTGATCCGGTTCTGCTTGGCCTATTTTGGGGTCTGTAATCCCAAGAAAGAGCCAGCGGTTTCGGTTTCCTGCCGGCTTCCGCTGCTTTGCTCGGTGGACGAGCTCTCGAGGCCTCTATCTTCTCCTCAGAGGTGTCCGGGTTTAGCCCCAGCCTCCATCTTTGTCTCGAAGAATGGCGAGCAGCAGTGGCTCCAGGTCCGAATTCATTGCTGGAGGGAAATACAAGCTGGTAAGAAAGATTGGGTCTGGCTCCTTCGGGAAAGTCTATTTGGCGATCAATATCACCAACGGTGAGGAAGTGGCAGTGAAGCTAGAACCTCAGAAAGCGAGACAACCCCAGTTGCTGTATGAGAGCAGACTCTATAAGCTTCTTCAGGGCGGGGTTGGCATTCCCCGCATATGGTGGTATGGTCAGGAAAAGGACTATAATGTGCTAGTCATGGATCTTCTTGGCCCCAGCCTCGAAGAGCTCTTCAATTACTGTTCAAGACGGTTCACAATGAAAACTGTACTTATGTTAGCTGACCAGATGATCAGTAGAATCGAATATTTGCATACAAAGGATTTTATACACAGAGATATTAAACCAGATAACTTTCTAATGGGTGCTGGGTCTCACTGTAATATGTGTTTAGAATGTCAAGCAAGGAAGAGGAAAAGGGGCATGTCTGGTAGTACTTCTCAGGACCCAGCTTCCTCAAACTCAAACCAGTTATTCCTTGTTGATTTTGGTTTGGCCAAAAGGTACAGAGACAGCAAGACAAAGCAACACATTCCATACAAAGAAAAGAAAAGTCTCACTGGTACTGCTCGGTATGCTAGCCTCAATTCACATCTTGGTATTGAACAGAGTCGACGAGATGACATGGAATCATTAGGATATGTTTTGATGTATTTTAATAGAAGCAGCCTGCCGTGGCAAGGAATAAAGACTGCAACAATGAAGCAAAAATACGAAAAGATTTGCGAAAGTAAGATGGCCACACCTATTGAAGCTTTATGTAATGGATTTCCCTCAGAATTTGCTACGTACTTAAACTATTGTCGTGGACTGCGCTTTGAGGAAGCCCCGGATTACACCTACCTCAGGCAGCTTTTCCGCAGTCTTTTCAGGACCCTGAATTACCAATATGACTACGCATTTGATTGGATATTAAAGCAGAGAGCAGCACAGCAGGCAGCCTCTTCAAGTGGGCAGGGTCAGCAGGCCCAAACCGCCACCACCACAGGCAAGAAAACTGACCAAAAAAAAGAGTAACATGAAAAGGTTTGTAAGCCCGAGTCAAGGAGCAGAAGCAGCAGAGTAAGATGATTGCAGCAGCATGTTTCTCCCCAAATCTAGAAATTTTCGTTCATATGTACACTGGCCAGTGACTGTGGACAAACGTTCACTTGGGGTAAAGAACGTAATTTAAGTATAAACTGGCTCTGGGCAGCATTGGTGATGCAGTGTGCTGAGTTGTAGCCGCTGTAATTGTGAATATTAATGAGATTGTGAAACGTGTTGTCCAGTTTTTTGTTGCATTCTTTCAGGTGGAAAAGTTAACTGGTTCACACACACATTGGTGGAGAAATTGTGCATATGCCAGTTTTTTGTTAACATCGTTTATTTTCAACTATGTTGCTTTGAGATCTCGTTTCAGAAACAGGGCATGAACAGTCTTCTGCCACAGTTGAGATGGTTGTGCTACTGCTACTGCTGCTGCTGCAAAGTCGCATCAGTCGTGTCCGAATCTGCGTGACTCCATAGACGGCAGCCCACCAGACTCCCCCGTCCCTGGGATTCTCCGGGCAAGAACACTGGAGTGGGTTGCCATGAGACGGTTGTAAATGCTCACAATTGTGCATTCTTAAGGTCTATTCACCCCTGGGTTCCGCAAGTTGTTCACTTAAAACATTTTTTAAATGGTTGGTTTCTTGTTTGCAAGGCAGCTGATACGGTAGCAACCAAAGATTCC